>NC_080678.1:105875586-106510987 GCF_030445035.2 Dasypus novemcinctus | reverse complement strand
AGCATCCATCTTATGAAACAGCTTAGAGAAGTGTGATGCTGGCAATTCTAGTCCCCAGGCCTGTCCTGGGGCCTCCTGCCCTCCCCTTGTGTTGGGTCCTCGTACTCAGAATCTCTGAATTTCTCTGTAACTCTGGCTTCTGGTGCTCCAGTCGTAGATGGGTCCTAAGAAGCTCCTGCCCGAGCCTGTCCCTGTCCTTCACCCGCGCCTGCACAGTCAGCTCCCCTCACCTCCCGGTGATTCTCCATCCCCAGCGCCACTCAGGGCTTCCCTAGATTGCTGGACCCCGTCTAGTGGGGGCATCCCTTGAATTCTGTCTCCCAGGACAAGGGCCCGCCATCCCCACCCCACCGTCCCCACTGGCCAGGCCCCATGTGGTCCACAGGCAGGCTCAGCATCCGAAATGCTGCCCATGGCACAGCCTCAGTTCTTCTTCACTTTGGGGCCCAAATATTTACTTTCCTAGTAAATTCCTCTGGGTCTGACATAATGGGCCCCTGCTGCCTACTGTTGAGCCCTGGATAAAGCAATTGCCCTGGAGAATGTTCCATGTGGTCCAGCCCGGCATCTGACTGCAGCTGGGCTTGGCCGCTGGAGGCCCTCCTGCCTACCTGCCTTTCGCTGCTTTTCATCCAGCAGGTGCCTTTCCTTAAACTTCCAGCTGCGTTGCCTCTGAGATGTTCCTACTGTACAGGATAGGTACTGATATCTCTTCTGTTTCCACTACAGCCGCCCACTTATTTTGCAAGCATCTTACATGCCTGATCCTGATCTCCCCAGCAAATGGGAGATGGTGGGGTGGGAAGGAGTGGAGTCTGCCTTCTAAAATCTCATTCTTCCCGCAGCTGAGAGACTTCCCGGGTTGAACCCACATGATTTCTGCAGCAGAAGCGGACTCCAGCAAACTCTTCTAGTATGCTTGAAATATCCTGTCAAAGCTGGGCGGGCTGACCACAGTTTCACCTGTTCCCATGCCAGAACTGATTTCCGTCGCCTTTGTGCCTTCCAATTTGTGATCATTTAACCATGCTTACTTTCACTAGAGTGCAAAGAAAAGCTACTTTTCTCATCTCCTCTTCTATTGCTTCATAAAGAACCCCCACCCCACTCTGGGTGAACCCCGGCTTGAGGTCTGAAAGCTGCGGCACCACCGAGGTCTGCCTGGTACCCCTGGGGATGGCCCGTGAGAACGGTGGTGTGCTGCACCCAGCCGCTCTGCGGAAGGCCCCAGGGGCCCCAGAGGCAGCCTTCTCTTGGCTAGCCCTCCACAAATGTCACAGGTCCCAGACTTGTGCACCAGACACTGGGAGCTGGAAGGTGGTGCCCAGGTGACCCATAGTCAGGCACCCATGCCAGGTCCATGCCTGTCCAGCCTTCCTTCCAGGACTCAGGCCACAGTACAAACACCACCACCACCTCCGGTGCCCAGGCAGCCCTCCCAAAAAGGGCTGCTGGTGCCTGGCACCAATGCGGAAGCCTGCCCTCCAACCCAGAGCTTTGCACTCTCCCAATTGGAGGTCCCACCCGGGATGGATCTGTGTTCCTGCTAACACCACCTAGAACTGGGTTCTGCTTTTGACATCTCGCCATGGGGCCCCAATCCATGCAGGACCTTGTTTCCCAAGTGCCAATTCCATGGATAGAGCCTCATTTCTCCCACTGGCGATGCCACACTAAGTACTTGGTGGGGGGAGCTGGCAAGAGCCTGATGGGAGTTTTCAGGGGCCATGGGGACACACAAACCTCTTTCTCCACATCCGTGTTGCCCCTGCGGTGCGGGAGGCTGGCTGGAGTCTTCACATCCCACCGGCTCAGGCACAGAGGTGATGTCTGTCCATCTGAACAACCGCCTCCCTCTCCCTGCCTCTTGGGAATGCCGCTTCTCCACCTCTGCCGGGAGCTGTCATCTGAATACGGATCCCGCCCCCAGACACAGTTGGCTGGCCCAGGGAAGGCACCTGGCTCAATCTTGGCCAATCAGATCACAGTCCAGGATTTCTGCAACCTGGCGCTGGATGAATAGACTCCCTTCTTACCTGGAGGTCTGTGAAGGGCTGCCTGGGACTGTGGGACTCACCCGGTGGGGGCAGCTGATCCAAACCCCCAACTTGTGGCTCTGGTGACCCCCTGGGATGTCCAGATCCTCTCCCCCCACATACACACACAATCCAACAACTGAAGAGACGCTGGGCATGGTTAGAACCACCCATTGTCATGCCTGGAAGCCCCCCAGGGCTAACTGCTGAACAGGTGGATTAGCACCTTTAGCTTCAACCAACTTAGACATCACGATGCACGGATCAGCCTGACCACAGGTTCACATAACCGTGTAGGCAGAGAAGAGGGTGGGAGGAAGGTGAGCCAGGAAATGGTGCTGACTGAGGATGCTGGAGACTGGGGTCGGGGGGTGGGTGAGTCTCCAACAAGGTGGTCAAGGCCTGAGGGGGCAGGGAAGCAGACTTGGCCCAATGGATAGGGCATCCACCTACCACATGGGAAGTCTGCGGTTCAAACCCTGGGCCTCCTTGACCCATGTGGAGCTGGCCCATGCGCAGTGCTGATGTGCACAAGGAGTGCTGTGCCACGCAGAGGTGTCCCCCACATAGGGGAACCCCACGTACAAGGAGTGCACCCTGTAAGGAGAGCTGCCCAGCATGAAAGAAAGTGCAGCCTGCCCAGGAATGGTGCTGCACATGCGGAAAGCTGACACAACAAGACAACACAACAAAAAGAAACACAGATTCCTGTGCTGCTGGCAACAACAGAAGCCGACAAAGAAGAACACGCAGCAAATAGACACAGAGAGCAGACAACCGGGGGTGGGGGGGGAAGGGGAGAGAAATAAGTTAAATAAATCTTTTTTAAAAAATTACTAGGTAGCATTAAAAAAAAAAAAAAGGCCTGATGGGGAGCCCACAGAAGCCTGATGACCCCTCCCCATGTGGCACTCACTGGCCACACAGGATATCCTGTTGACCATTGTTATGGATTGAAACATGTCCCCCACAGGTCATGTTCAAGTCCTAAGCCCCATTCTGCAGACATGAACCCATTTGTAAATAGGATCCTCAAAGATGGTATTAATTAAGGTGAGACCAAACTGAGCCAGGGGGGTTTAGCCACATATAACTGGAGTTTTGTTCTTCTTTTTCTTTTTTACTTTATTAGAGATGTTGTGGGTTTACAGAACAATCATGCTTAAAATACAGGATTCCCATATACCTCCCTATTATTAACAGCTTGCATTTGTGTGGAATATTTGTTACAATTGATGACAGCACATTTTTATAACTGCACACTGATGTCCCTGGTTTAACTGAGGGTCCACTATTTGTGTAGTGTAGTTCCATGGATTTTTAAAAATTTCTCTTGTTACTGTATATACAGTCTAACATTTCTCCCTTTAATCACATTCAGAAAAATATTTCAGTGCTGTTAATTACATTCATAATGTTGTGCTACCAACACCACCATCCATTACCAAAACATTTCCATCATTCCAAACAGGAATGATGCACATTTTAAGGTTTAACGTCCCATTCCCTATCCCCACCCCATCCCCTGGTAACCTATAGTCTAGACTCTGACTCTATAAGATCATACAATATTAGTCCTTTTATGGCTGGCATATTTCATTCAAATGATGTTTTCAAGGTTCATCCAGATTGTCGTATGTATCAGGCCTTCATTCCTTTTTACAGCTAAGTAATATTCCTTTGTATGTATATACCACATTTTATTTATCCATTGATTGGATTATGTGAATGAGCAATAAGTACACCATAAGAGCATATCATAAGATTCTCAGTGTAGTCAGGGAAATGAAATCAGAATCCATCAGTTGGACAAATGTCTAAAATGTGGGAAACAATAGCCTAATGTTGGTGGGACTATATATCATTGCAATGGTTTAGAAAAGGAATCTGGTACTAATGTGAAATATGTATATTCTTGGATGCCACATCCTATTCAAAATATTTAAGGACAGAATATCATGGACATTCTCCAATCAGAATGAACACCTTCTGCAATAGCCTATATAGCTCTCTGACATCTAAAAATAGAAATGCATGTGTGTGCTTCTTGCAGAATTATTTATATTCACAGACAAACAAAACCTGGAAACAATCTGAATTTCCATCCCTGGGGAGATTAATATGGCCAGTGCATGAATTCAAATTTATCTAATTCTGTATCCAAGTTTGCCTAGTTTCCAGAAAGCCAATTAAGTGATATAGATTCTATAGACTTAGAATATTCAGGAAGGATGTAGCCTGAATGTGTATTTGAACTTACATCCAGACGGAATGTGGGTGATAAGTTAATTCAAGCTTACCTGGTATGTGGGCAGTATGTTAACCCAAGCTTACCTGGTATCCAAACAATCCCAAAACTCTAAGAAACTAATAAAGAAACTCCTTTTTGCACCAAGTGCCACTTGACCTCAGTCCTAAATCCTCTGTATAAAAAAGACCTGGCAATGTTGTTCAGGGCTCAGTCTTTGGACAGAAGTCCAACAGGCCTGGCCAGCTGTTAATAAACCTTCCTTCTCAGAAAAGTCTCACATCCTGGCCCTCAATACTGCAATCACCGGACCTTCCTAGTCAGGACCTTCCACAATATCTCTGGGGGCTCATCCAGGATCGCTGAGAAGGCCAGAGATGACAACAGTTGGTTGCCCCTCTCGGATACCTCTGAGAAGGTCGGGAGAGCCCAGGCGAACCCCAACCCAGGGTGCCCCTGGACCCCTTTAGACCAGAAAGAGGTTGTGGACCCCACCAGAGCCCTCCCAGAAGAAACCGGAGGCACCAGAGGGTTTGAAGGAGACCCTGAGAGTGAAGCAAAGGAGCTCTGCGTGCCAGATGGGTAAGACCCCCAGGGGCATAGTGAAAAGTTAGGCGGGGAGCCTGATCAGCTCCTGAGAAGACACTAGTACTCCCAAGAAGGCAGGAAGCCATCTCCTCTAGGCCCAAGAAAGGAAAGGAAAGCAGGTGGCTGTGTGCGTATGACTGAGTGAGACACAGAAATGTACTTCTGCAGGGTGAGAATGGAGTCCCAGTTTGTGGTTCCATGGTGACCTCATCTGGTCAGGGTCAGTGAAGGCACGCTCTTGGGCCCTTCATCCAAGTTGGAGGGTTATACCGACCTGCTAAGGCTAAGAGGTGCTGTAAGTCTCCTGTGACCAGAGACAGGCAAAGTGAAAGGCTGAGTGAGTGTTGCACAGCGCCGACAGAAGGTGGAAAAATGGGGAACACACACAGTAGGGCCCCATTAGGTTGTATGCTGAAAAACTTTCCCCAAGAATTCCATGGAGGTACATATGGCATAAAGTTCCAGCCAGGAGAACGTAGAGTGCTTTGTGAATTGGAATGACTGACTCTCAGTGTGGGCTGGCCCCAGGAGGGCACCTTTAACCCCTGGATCATCCATAAAGCTCCCGATGTGGCAACCAGAAAACCAGGGCACCCTGACCAGTTCCCATACATCCATGCCTGGCAGGACATTTTGAGTCAAAATCTGCCCTGGTTAAAGAAAGGTATGACTTAAGAATCCAGGATTTGCCTGATACAAAAGCCCAGAGGTGCTGTCCAGTGAACCAGGCCAAACAAACACCTTGCAAAGGGTCCAGAGAAAGTGAGCTCAAAATCTAGTTCCAATCCACCCATTCTAGAAGAGCCAGATGGAAATTACCTCCCGCCACCTTATGTGATTGCTCCGACAGCATCAGTGCCAAGGAGTGGGACGAGGCACTTTCCCCGAGCAGTGTAGCCTCACCATTTCCACAGTCATTTTCTCCAAGCAACACAGCACCACCACTCCTGCAACCGCTCCTGCAGCCACTTCCACAGCCACTTTCTCCAAGCAACACAGCCCCACTGTTCCCACAGCCACTTTCTCCAAGCGACGCAGCCTCTTCACCCCTGCAACCACTGTCTCCACCAATCTCAGCCCCCGGCAGCATAGTGCCATATTCCCAGGCACAAGTGCCAACCATCAGTCAGGAAGGAGCCCCTGAAAGATAACAACTCGGAACATAGGGAGCCCTGTGGACAGGTGTAGCAAGGAGAAGGGCCACCCTACAGCTACCTCTCCATGAGCTCTAAGCTCCAATTTATTACAATGCTGATGGCCAGGTCCAAGGAGGAAACCGAATGGTTTGTGTACCAACCCTTCACTACCACTCACCTCTTTAACTGGAAAAGTCACACCCCACTGTACTCAGAGAAGCCTCAGGCCATGACAGACCTCTTCCAGTCCATCCTACAAACTCACAAACCCACCTGAGCTGACTGCAAACAACTCCACCTTACTCAACTTCAAGGAGAGAACATGAGTTCCACAAGGGGCTCTAACCTGGCTCAAAGAACACCCACCTAGGGAAGCCTGGACAGTGACCACTATGCCCACACACACTTCCCAGATGAGGACCCCCAGTGGGATCCCAATGGCACAACTGGGCTCAACCAACTAGAAATTTTCCACAGGGCCTTAGCTGAAATGTTCAGAGCTGGGAGCTGAAAAGCAGTAAACATGTCGAAGACCACCAAGTCCTACAGACTCTCAATGAAAGTCCTGCTCAGTTTTACAAGCAACTCTGTGAGGCATTTCATGTATACACGCCCTTTAATCCGGACACTCCCAAAAGCCGAACAATGGTCAGTGCAGCATTTGTTGCCCAATCACAGGCCAACATCCAAAGGAAACTACAGAAGTTAGATGGGTTTGCTGGTGTGACTCTTTCCCAGCTCATGGAGGTAGCCACCAAGGTTTATGTCAACCATGATATAGAAACCAGGAGAGAGGAAAACCAGAAAATGAAAAAGAAAGCAGATCTTCTCACAGCAGCAATAGTTGAAAAAAACAACCCGGTGTCAAGGAAAGTAAACTGGGACACCCCTGCCCCAAGGAGGGGGAGCCCACCCTTAGGGTGAAGTCAGTGTGCATGCTGCAAGGAGGAAGGACACTGGAAGCAGGAGGGCCCCAGTGAGCCATTCAACCCCATCGCCTCCAAGAAGATGGTCAAAACATTAGCCAGGAGAGCAAATGGGGCACCACAAACTAAACCCTGGGTTCACAGGGATTAGGAAGGAAAACCTGCAAATTAGCTCCTTGGACTTGTGGGAATAGAGGGCTCTGATGAGGACTATTAGGACAGACCAGGCTCCTATTCTCTTGGCCCCACAGAGCCTATGATTGGAGTCCAAATTGGGGGCTGCACCATACATATGATGGTTGACACTGGGACTCAACACTCTGTGATGACCAGGCCAGTTGGGTCATTATCAAAAAGACAAGCCACTATTGTAGGGGCAACTGGTAAAAGCACCCAGGGGCACTTTCTCCAAGCCAGGACCTGTAAAAATGGGAGCAAAGAAGTCACTCATGAGTTCCTGTATCTCCTGGAATGCTCAGTCCCCCTCCTGGGTCAGGACCCGCTGTCTAAACTACAAGCTCAGATTACCTTTAACACCACGGGCCAATCCACACTAATGCTCAGACCACCAAAGACTCCAGTGGTGGTGTTAACCCTCCCTCTGCAGGTTCAGTGAAGCTGGCCAATCCACAGTCCCACAGCTCCCCTTTAAAGATGTACCCGAAGATTGGACAAAAGGCAATCCAATGGGGATGGCACACACCATTCCGCCTGTTGTTGTTGAAATAAAGCCACAGCCAGTCCAGTGAGCATAAAGCAATATCCCATTCCACATGAAGTGCAAGAAAGAATCCGGCTACATATTCAGAGGTTGCTGAATGAAGGCACGCTAAAGCCATGCCAGTCTCCATGGAACACCCCACTCTGCCCAGTTAAAAAGGCCGATGTGGATTACCACCCAGTCCAGGACTTGTGAGCAGCCAACTCAGCAGTAGTGACCCTACACCCAGTGGTTCCCAACCCTTACACTCTCCTCAGCTTGATACCCTCATCAGCGGTCTACTTTTCATGTCTGGGTCTCAAAGATGCCTTCTTCTGTATTTGAATAGCACCCCAAAGTCAACCAATCTTCACCTCTACATGGGACAATTCGAGCTTCTGCAAAAAGCAACAACTTACCTGGACACCGCTCCCTCAGGGATTCAAAAATGTGCCCACTATTTTTGAACAAGCCCTGGCCAGTGATCTTAAGTCCTTTAAGCCAAAAAGCCACAATTGTTTCCTCCTCCAATGTGTAGATGACCACATCCTTGGAAGTCCCACCTACTGAGACCGTGCTAGCAGAACCCATGCCCTCTTAAAATATCTGCAACAAAAGGGGTATCGGGTGTCTAAGAGGAAAGCCCAAATCTGCCTACCTCAGGTCAAGTATCTAGCTTACAAAATAGCACAGGGGCTCTGAGAATTAGGACCTGAAAGAAAAGAAGCAATCCGTAGCCTCCCTGAGCCCAGAGCTCTCCAAAAGTTGCAAAAATTCCTCAGAGTGGCTGGATTCTGCTGCATTTGGATCCCCAATTTTGGAGTCCTCATGCATCCTCTGTATGAAGCCACAAAGGGGGGAGACTATGAACCCCTGCTCTGGGAAAGCCCACAGAAAGATGCTTCCACTGCTCTCAAGAGGGCCCTGATGGAAGCAGCAAGCCTCAGGCATCCAGATCTCAGTAAACTGTTCTACCTCTATATCCATAATTGCTACGGCATCACAGTAGGAGTACTCACTCAGTACCTGGGTTCCTGGCAAACAGCTGTAGCCTACCTATCCAAACAACTGGACACTGTAGCACAGGGACAGCCCCCAGGCCAACAAGCTATAGTTGCTGCAGCAATGTTAGCACTTGAAGCCATGATTAACTCTTGGGCAACCTATGATTGTTCAGATTGCACACATGGTAGTCACAGTCTAGAAGCCAAAGGAACATACTGGCTTGCTAACAGCTGCCTGGTTAAATATCAGACTCTATTATGTGAAAATCTGTTGGTCCAACTTGAACTCATAAAAACTCTGAATCCTGCTACCCTGCTACCTGTCCAGTCAGTGGTTCCAACCCATAACTGCCTGGAGACATTGCAAGAAGTGTATTCCAGCAGGCCGGACCTCCCAGACCAGCCACTACCTTGGAGGGAGACGCGGGCAGTAAGTCCGGGTCTGAAGAAGGAACCCATGGGCAGCGAGTTGAACTGGGCCTGGACCCCTGGGCATGGGGGGTCTGGGAGGAGGACCCAGAGCCCAGCCAATGACAGCTCCTGCAGCCAGCAGGGCGGCATGCTATGGGGGCCAGCTCTTCCAGGCACCCCAGCTCACCCACACAGCACCCGCCATGCCTCCTAACAGCCGTCCACGGGGGTGTTTCTATTATTTACACAAAAGGAGACAGTGCAGCAGCCCAAAAGGAGGGAGCTGAGAGGGCAAGCCAAGCTCCTCACTCCAGCTCCTGTTTGGGCTGGGTGGAAGTATGCACCCCGACAATGACATATTCTAAACCTGAACCCTCATTCCTGCGCTGTGGCCCCACTCCGGCAGGCAGGACCTCCTCCCCTATTCCTGGAGGCCGTCTAAAAGGCCTGAGGTTGGGGAGACTGAGGACAGTGCCCTGGGTCAAGGAGCCCTGCGATTCAGAGGCCACAGGCCTTGGGAGAAGGCGCAGCCTGGATGACCTTGACTTGACTTTGGACTTCTAGGCACCAGAGCAGCGAGTCAGTAAATGCCTGTTGTGAAGCCAACCCCTTTCTGGGGTCTGCTACAGCAGCCCTGGCAACATGGGATGGCATGGATAGAAAGGCCTGTACTCCACCCAGCCTCACCTGTAGGCGGGCCTGCTCTCCAGCCCCTCCTGGGTGCTCCCAGGCTAGCGGGGTGGGAGCATGAATAGAGCAGAGATGCCGGCCTGGCTGGCACAGGTGCCCTGGCCAGGAGAGCTTACTGTTAACTGCTTTCTTTTTTTTTTTTTCTCCCCACACCATACTTGTTATTCTTTTTTTTTTTTTGTCTTTATTTATTTTTTAATATTACATTCAAAAAATATGAGGTCCCCATATACCCAATACCCCCCTCACGCCACTTCTCCCCCCATAACAACAACCTCCTCCATCATCATGAGACATTCATTGCACTTGGTGAATACATCTCTGAGCACCGCTGCACCTCATGGTCAATGGTCCACACCATAGCCCACACTCTCCCACAGTCCACCCAGTGGGCCATGGGAGGACATACAATGTCTGGCAACTGTCCCCGCAGCACCACCCAGGACAACCCCAAGTCCCAAAAATGCCCCCACATCACATCTCTTCCTCCCACTCCCTACCCCCAGCAGCCACCATGGCCACTTTCTCCACACCAATACCACATTTTCTTCGATTACTAATCACAACAATTCATGAATAGAATATCAGTAAGTCCACTCTAATCCATACTCTATTCCTTCATCCTGTGGACCTTAGAATGGTTGTGTCCACTCCACATTTATATCAAAAGGGGGCTTAGATTCCAAATAGATGCTGGATGCAATCCTCTGGCTTTCAGTTGTAGTCACCCTTGGCTCCCTGGTGTGGTGGTTGACCTTCTTCACCTCCATGTTAGCTGAGAGGGGTAAGTCCCATAAACCAGAGTGTAGGAGCTGAAGTCTGTTGTGGCTCAGGGCCTGGCTATCACATGGTCAGTCCAGAGATTCAGGTCCCCTGGGTATACACTAAACCCCAGCACCAACTACAGATTCGGTAAAAGTAACAGGAGAGGCCTGTGGACACAGATCACATCTGATGTTAACTGCTTTCTTATTGTCACTGTCCTGGAGGTGGTTCATTCAGAGGATGAGGATTAGAAGTTTGATTTGTTTTTGCAGATTCTCATTGCTGTCCCAAACTAAATGAAGAAGAAGAGAAAAGAGGACTCTTTTTCTTTTCTTTTTTTAAATTTATTTCTTTTATAATAAACTGTCTTTTTTAAAAAAAGATGCATAAATCACAAAAAATGTTACATTGAAAAATATAAGAGGTTCCCACATACACTACTTCCCACTCCCCCCACATCAACAAGAGGACTCTTTCTGAGTTTACTTCTGGGTTTCTTATAACGGCCATAGAGACAGCTGAGTTTTGTCTTAGGTGAAGATTAAGATGGATGCCTGGCAGTGTTAATTATGCTCCATAGGAAACTTCCCTAAAGGCCATCAAAGAGACCAAGCAGGAAACTAAGTAGGATCCTCAGCCTGAGGGGAATCAAATGATGGCACAGGGGTAGGCTGCCTTGCCACAGCGCTGGTTACCAGCTGGGCACCGCGTGGCTTCTGTTTGGAGTTCTCACATTGTCCAGCTGATTGCCAGGCAAGGCAGACCAAGAGCAGCAGCAGCCCAGGGCTGCTCAGGATAGGACAGTGGCACAGGGCTTCCCCAGAACCTAGCTTAGCAGGGGAGCTTTCTAAGAGTTTTTCTTCTTGCCCCATTGCCAGAGGATTACAGATGAAAGAGAAAGTTCTTTCAAAAAAAGTAGTGCCATGGCAGAGAGGGCACGAGTCCTCCACAAGAAAGCATGCCTCCTCTCCCTTGGGGAAAAAAATCTCACCAAAAGGGCACAAATGAGGATGTTTTAGCCCCTTTACAAAAATATGACCAGCCAAGAGAGCTGATCTGAGGCTTGAGCTCACAGGAGAAAGCAGTGAAATCTCTGAGAAACTGTAGATGTATGTAAAAACAACAACAAACTGAATAATAGAATTGATGGACCAATCTGGGCATGAATTTAAAATAAGTACCCTAAGTATTCTCAAAAAGAAAAAAGACAATACTGGAAACATGAAACAGAAGCCAGAAGTTGTAAAGAATCAACTGAAGATACTTGGTATGGAAACAATTACAGCATAAAAAGATAATACAACAGATAGGTTGATCTTAGCAGAAGAATGGATTGGTGAGCTGGAAGATCAAGCCAGAATTCCCACCCACCCCCACAAAGACACACAGAAGGAATAAAGTTTAAAAACATAAAGATAAGTACTGTGCTCCACATTCATATAATCAGAGTCCCAGAAAAAAAGTTTTTAATAAAAATTTTTAAGAAAATACATTTTTTAAAAGCCTGAGGAAGAGGCAAGATGGCATCTGAGTATGTACATTGTCGTCATCTCCCTTACAAAAGACCGGCTGTGTGGTGACAGAGTCCTACCAGAGCAGGCTGTTTCAGGAACCTGCAGGGTGGGAGGTGTCTGGACATTGAACTGGAGAGACTGCAGCAGAATTGGTGTTTGCTCAAGGTAGAACTGTGGGTTTCTAACACTGAACGCAGAAACCGTGGGAAGGTAAATCCCTCCCCTCCTAGGGCTAAGAGCCACAGTGTTCACTGAGAATGGCCGGTCGTGGGTCAGAGTCTCCAGGCCCCGTGCCCCCAAATGCATGAACCCCAAGCCTGTGTCCCCTGACCCCCATGGCCCACGCTAAATACCCTGAGTCCACATTCTCCCAGGTCTCTGTTTACTGAGCCCAGCACTCCTGGAAATCTGGCATTGCCCTACCCCTCAGGGCACAGACTAACTCCAGAAGGGGGAGAGTTTAGGTGGGAGGTGCAGAGGCGCCAAGGAGTGCAGGTTCAATTTTCTGGTTCCCCCCTTCCTAGGAATAGAGAAGAGGCAAATCTGGTGAGAGAGCCCAATTTACCTAAACGCCCTGGAGTCAAAAAATTAACCAGCCCCTTTGTAGCACACCTAAGGGAGAGGGACAGTAGGACATGATTTACAGGCTTCCAATAGCATATTTAGGGGTCCTGGCAAGAGATGGGTGCTCTCTCAAGAAATTAAGAGTCATTATTTTTTCAGGTGAATTGATTCACCAGGGACCCATTTGAATTTCCTACAGGAGCCCTCAGGCAGCCTTCCTGCTATCTTGAGAGAGAAGGAAGTTAGGAAGGGAGAAAGAGGGAAGGTCAGACTCCTAAGCAGTTTATTCAATTGCAAAGAGGATTCTTTGCCTGAGGCCTTGTCTGGTCTTTTTTTTTCAGTCTGTTTTCTTGTTTTTCTTCCTCTTTATCCCCCCCCACCGCCCTTTTTTTTTCCTTTTTTCCTCCCCCCACTCTGCTTTTTTTTCTTCTAACTTTTTTCTCCTTTCCCCTCCCCCTTTTTTTTCATTTTTTATATTAGTGCTGTAGGCAACATTTCTTATTTGCTGTGCTTCCTCATCCTCAATTTTCTCTTTTCTGG
Source organism: Dasypus novemcinctus (assembly GCF_030445035.2). NCBI lineage: Eukaryota > Metazoa > Chordata > Mammalia > Cingulata > Dasypodidae > Dasypus > Dasypus novemcinctus. The sequence continues at coordinate 106,497,865 of NC_080678.1, read as the reverse complement.
GTGTACTGATTTTGGCTTCCAATGCTATCCCCTTTCCTTTACATCATTCTCTCCTCCATCATTTATTCTTTCTCTTACATTCCACTTCTCTCTGTTTAGCCCCCAATATTTCTGACTTTTATCTCTAATACCTCTAATCTGTTTTCTACCACTTTTTCACTCTTTATGTTATTGTCCTCTCTTTTCTTTATCCCTCTCGCCTGATCACACTGACCTTTTAATTAATAGTATATTCCTCCCCATATTCAGTTTAATATCTCATTATAGGTACTCCACCTTTTTACAGTTATAATTATACACAGCTTCCATGAGTTCTATATCCATTCTCCTAGATCTCATATGGTTCTGCTGCTAACACTCACTATCAATACTATTATTATATTTTTCTTTTCTTGCCCCTTTTGCTTTCTCCAGACTTAATATTTTCCTTCAAGGGAACTTAGCCAACAACAAGGAAATAGAATAAGAAGAAAAAAGTGACAAAGAGAAGACTTAACACACACACACACACACAAAACTAATTAAACCCCAAGGCTAGAATAAGAAGATAATCAACAGAATAAACCCAATAAGATAAAATGATGACCAGACAGCAACAAAAAACTACAGACCATACCAATAACCGGGAAAACATGGCCCAATACAATGAACAAACTAAAAACCAGGAAGAGAAGTGGAACACCAAACAAGTAATTAAAGTTCTCAAAACATGTATCACGGACCAATTCAATGAAGTGAAGGAAGAGATTAAGCATATTAAGAAAACACTTGGAGAGCATACAGAAGAAATTGTGATCATGCACAAAAAGATCAGAGATGATGGGGATCAATAGCACAATCCAAGAAATCAAAAATACACTCTGCAAATAACAGCCAATTTGAAGAGGCAGAGGAAAGAATTAGTGATGTAGAAGACAGTATATCTGAAATCAAACAGATAGTAGAATTAATTGATAAAAAGATAGAAAGAATCCAGCAGGGAATTAGGGATCTGTATGACAATGCAAAATGCACAAACATACACATTATAAGCATCCCAGAGGAAGAAGAGAAGGGAAAGGGGACAGAAAGGGTGTTGGAGGAAATAATGGCTGCAAACTTTCCAAACCTATTGAGGGAGAAGGATGTACATTTCCAGGAAGCAAAACACACCCCAAACAGCATAAATCTTAACAGGCCTACCCCAAGACATATACTTGTCAAATTATCCAATGCACAAAACAAAGAGAAAATACTAAAAGCAGCAAGAGAAAAGAGAACCATCACATACAAGGAAGGCTCCATAAGATTAAGTGCTGATCTCTCATCTGAAACCATGGAAGTAAGAAGGCAGTGGTATGACATAGTCAAGGTACTAAAAGAAAAGAATTTCTCATGAAGAATACTCTATTCAGCATTCAAAAGTGATGGGGAGCTCAAAATATTCAGAGATAAACAGAAACTAAGAGAGTATGCCAACAAGAAACCTGCCCTTCAAGAAATACTAAAGGGAGTTCTGCAGGAGGAAAGAAACAAACAGGAGAGACAGAGTTGGAGGAGAGTGTAAGAACAACTAAAACTACAAAAAAAATCAAACAACATAAGACAAACACAAATCCAAAGAAAATATGGCTAATATAAGTAATTTCTTGAAAGTAATAACACTAAATGTCAGTGCAATAAACTCACCTGTTAAGAGACACAGATTGGAAGACTGGATGAGGAAATATGGCCTATCTATATGTTGTCTACAAGAAACTCATCTTAGACCCAGGGACTCAAGGAAGTTGAAAGTGAATGGCTGGAAAATAATCATACAAGTAAACAATAACCAAAAAAGGGCAGGAGTACCTATATTAATATCAGACAAAATAGACTTTAAATGCAAAACAATTGTGAGAGACAAAGATGGACTCTACATATTAGTGAAACGGATAATCTTTCAAGAAGAATGAACAATCATAAACATTTTTGCTCCTGACAAGGGTGCCTCCAAATATGTGAGGCAAACACTGGAAAAACTAAGTGAAAGAATAGATGCCTCTACAATTATAATGGGGGACTTTAATACACCACTATCAACTTTGGACAGAACATCTCAAAAGAGAATCAATAAAGAAACAAAAACTTTGAAAAGTATATTAGAGGAGTTGGACCCAATAGACATATACCGAACGTTACACCCAAATACAGCAGGATATACATTTTTCTCAAGCGCACATGTATCATTCCCTAAGATAGACCATATGCTAGGCCACAAAGAAAGTCTCAATGAATTCAAAAAGATTGAAATCATACAAAATAATTTCTCTGACCATAGTGGAGTAAAGCTGGAAATCTGCAAGGGCCAGAGGCCCAGATTTCACAACAAGATATGGAAATTAAACAGCACCCTCTTAGAAAAACAGTAGGTCAAGGAGGAAATTGCAAAAGAAATTAATAACTGCCTTGAAACTAATGAAAATGATAACACAACATACCAAAACTTATGGGATGCAGCAAAAGCAGTAATGAGAGGAAAATGTATAGCCATAAATTCATACATCAAAAAAGAAGAAAGAGCTAAAACTGAAGAACTAACTGCACACTTGGAGGAATTAGTAAAAAAAAAAGAAAGTAACCCCAAAGGAAGAAGAAAGAAAGAAATAACAAAGATAAGAGCAGAACTAAATGAAACAGAAAATAAGAAAGCACTTGAAAAGATAAACAAAACCAAAAGCTGGTTCTTTGAGAAGATCAATAAAACTGACAAACCCTTAGTTAGACTAATAAAGAAAAAAAGAGGGAAGATGCAAGTACATAAAATAAGAAATGAGAAAGGAGATATCACCACTGACCCCACAGAAATAAAGACTATCATAAGAGGATACTTTGAAAAACTATATTCGAACAAGAAGGACAATTTAGAAGAAATGGATAAATTCCTAGAAACACATAAGCAGCCTCTATTGACAAAAGAAGAAATTGGTGATCTCAACAAACTAATCACAAGTAAAGAGATAGAATCAGTCATTAAAATCCTCCCAACTAAGAAGAGCCCTGGGCCAGATGGCTTCACAGGAGAATTCTACAAAACATTCTGGAAAGAACTAATGCCAATCTTGCTTAAACTCTTCCAAAAAATTGAAACAGTAGGAACATTGCCTAACTCATTCTATGATGCCAACATTACCCTAGTACCAAACCCAAACAACGGCATAAATAGAAAGAAAAATTACAGACCAATTTCTCTAATGAACCTAGATGCAGAAATCCTCAACAAAATATTTGCTAATCATATTCAACAACACATTAAATGAATTATACACCATGACCAAGTGGGATTCATTCTGGGTATGCAAGGTGGTTCAACATAAGAAAATCAATTAATGTTATACACCATACCAACAGATTGAAGGGAAAAAAATCACATTATAATATCTATAGATGCTGAAAAAGCATTTGACAAAATACAGCACACTTTCTTGGTAAAAACACTGTAAAAGATTGGAATACAAGGAAATTTTCTGAACATGATAAAGGGTATATATGGAAAACCCACAGCCAACATCATTTACAATGGGGAAATCCTAAAATCTTTCCCTCTAAGATCAGGAACAAGACAAGGATGCCCACTATCATCCCTTCTATTTAACATTGTCTTAGAAGTACCTGCTCGAGCACTGAGGCAAAAACCAGATATAAAAGGCATCCAAACTGGAAAGGAAGAAGTCAAAATTTCATTATTTGCAGATGACATGATCCTACACATAGAAAACCCTGAGAGGTCTACAAGAAAGCTTCTAGAACTCATAAATGAGTTAGTACAGTCACAGGTTATAAGATCAATGAGCAAAAATCAGTAGCATTTCTGTACACCAATAATGAGCAATTTCAGGAGGAAATCAATCAAGAAACAAATACCATTTGCAATAGTAAATTAAAAAATCAAATACCTAAGAATAAATTTAACTAAAAATGTAAAAAACTTATACACAGAAAACTACACAACTGTTAAAGGAAATCAAAGAACTAAATAAATGGAAGAACATTCCCTGTTCATGGATAGGAAGACTAAGTATTATTAAGATGTCTATCCTACCAAAACTGATATACACATTCAAAGCAATCCCCATAAAAATAAATACAGCATTCTTTAATGAACTAGAAAAACTAGCTATGAAATTTATTAGGAAAGGAAAAAGACCCCGAATAGCCAAAGATGTATTGGAAAAAAAAAAATGAAATTAGAAGAATCACACTACCTGACTTCAAAACATACTACAAAACTACAGTAGTGAAAACAGCATGGTATTGGCACAAGGGTAAACACACTGAACAATGGAACCAAACTGAAAATTCTGATATGTATCCTCATATATACAGTCATATAATATTTGACAAGGCCACCAAACCCTCTCAACTGGGAGAGAATGGCCTCTTCAACATATGGTGTCTGGAGAACTGGATATCCATATGTAAAAGAATGAAAGAGGATTACCAGCTCACACCTTATACAAAAATCAATTCAAGATGGATCAGAGACCTAAATATAAGAACTAAGACCATAAAGACTTTGGAAAGCAATGTTGGGAACCATCTACAGGAACTTGTAATAGGAAATGGCTTCATGAAATTCACACCCAAAGAATGAGCAGCAAAAGAACAAATAGATAAATGGGACTTCTTCAAAATTGAAGCCTTCTGCACCTCAAAGGAATTTGTCAAGAAAGTGAAAAAAGAGCCTACACAATGGGAGAAAATATTTGGCAACCGTATTTCTGATAGGAGACTTATATCCTGCATATATAAAGGACTCCTATATCTTGAAAATAAAAAGACAAACAACCCATTTAAAATATGGGAAAAATATTTTAAAAAGACATTTCTCCAAAGAAGAAATACAAATGGCTAAAAAGCACATGAAAAAATGCTCCAAGTTTCTAGCTATTAGGGAAATGCAAATAAAAACTACAATGAGATACTATCTTACTCCCATAAGATTGGCACCTATGAAGACTACAAGTGCTGGAGAGGATGTGGAGGAATGGGAACCCTCATCCACTGTTGGTGGGAATGCAGAAGGATCCAGCCATTCTGGAGGACAGTTTGGCGGCTTCTCAAAAAACTAGCTATAGATTTGCCATATGACCCAGCAATTCCACTGCTGGGTATATACCCAGGAGAACTGAAAACAAGGACACAAACCACTATATGCACACTAATGTTCATAGCAGAATTGTTCACTATTGCCATAAGTTGGAATCAACCCAAATGCCCAACAACAGATGAATGGATAAATAAAATGTGGTATATACATACAATGGAACACCACTCAGCTTTAAGAATGAATACAGTACAAACACATTTGATAACATGGATGAATCTTGAGAACCTTATGTTGAGTGAAGCAACCCAGGCATTGAAGGACAAATACTACATGACCTCAATGATATGAAATAAGTAAACCAAGCTGCCTCAGAGAGCTAAAGACTGGATGATAGGCTTAAATGAATTTGGGGGGGTAGAGGAAGGTTGCGAGCTGACACCTACCTGGGTAAAATCTATGATAAGCTGGAGGTAAGTATTTGTACAGGGAAGGGATAAAATGGGGGCATAGGGATACCTTTGGGTGGGGCTTTGTGGGCTTGAGGGGAGCTAGGGATGGGAGGAAGGGTCAGATGACCCAAGAAATTGGGGGGAGGGTGGGGAGAACATTTGAACATAGGAGATTGTCAGGTATGTGGTTGAAACTATAATGTTGAGAAAACTTAGAAAATATAATAAGGAAAGTTACCTGTTTAAGATGCTTTGCGGTCACCCCTCGGGCTGAAGTGTGGTTTGCTGGCCTGGCGAGGGGAGTGGCCACGGTAGGCCTAATTCCGCTGCCCCCATAATAGGGTGGTTGGTCGGGCCCACCGCCACCCCTGAAGGAAGCTCGGCATGGGCGCAGAGTGCCCTCGGGTCTCCCCTTCTCGGCAGCCATGCTTCCGCGGCCGCCCCTCCTCCCAGATGGTGCCACCCGATGCCTTGTGGGGTGGCACCCTTCTTCTTCCTTCTCCCTCCACAGGTGCAGGGCAGAAAATTCCAGTCTGCCCTTTCCCCTCCCCCTACAGCAGCAACAGCCAGGCGTGGGCGGAAAAATCCAGTCTGCCCTTTTCCCTCCCCCCAACAGCAGCAACACCCAGGCGTGGGCGGGAAACTCCAGTCTGCCCTCCACCCCAGCAACAGCAGCCACCAATCCCTAAACCCTGCCCCTTCCCCCAGCAACAGTGACAGCCAATCCCTTACCACCACCCCTCCCCCATCCAGTACCGCCCACTGACCTTTCGCCGGCAACCAATCAGAACAGGGTGTGGCTTCGACCAATCAGCCTTCCCCAGCCCCTATAAAACTGTTGCCTCTCCCTCAGTAAAGTGGACTTGCGTGTTTACCTTGTCTCCGCGGTAGTTCTTCTGCCGTGCGCCCTCCAGTCCTGAGAGCCCCCGACAAGGGCCTGGCCTCCCTTGTCCCCAGTTCATCGCCTGCTTCTCCGGGCGACCCCTTCGTCGCCGGCTTCGCCGGGCGACCCCATCAGCCGAACCGCGCAACCCCTGTGAGACCGATCCCTCGTCTGCTGCCGGACCGACCCCTCGTCCCAAGTGGGACCGACCCCTCATCCCGAGCGGGACCGACCCCTCGTCCAGAGCTGGACCGACCCCTCATCTGCAGCCAGACCCCACCTCTACCGACCGAGCAAGCCGCCGCAATGCTTAAGTGGGGGCATCTGACACAGGGCAGGCTTCTAGGGATGTGTGAGTGCTCATTTTGTCATAGTGGGTTATATCATTGGGTGGAGACCCATACAATGACTGTGAAGGTATACCCACATCCTGGGGAGGACTGATGTTCTCAAATAGAGGGAATTGTATCTCTCGAGAGAAATGGTGACTTCCAATGCATTAGGGCAGTTGAGCATGTCAAACCCTCAACATTGTTGCAAGTATCTCTGAACATGGCCCTTCAAGCAATGAAGAGTGATTGTCACTGTGGGCCCTGAGGGAAGGGGGAAAGAGGTATTGAATAGGTGGAATCAGTGTAACTGTGGGGCAATGGAAGTGTTCCACAAGATTATGCAAGGATGAATATAGGACATGTTAAATTACTCCAAAAATGTATAGGAGCCTATAGGCTAAAATGTAAATCATAATGTAAAACATAAGATAACTAAAAATTTAGAAAATTGTATAGTCTAAAATATAGACCACAATGTAAATCCAAGTGTAACCTTGTTTGAAAGCTATTGTCTCAATAGCTGTACATCAGTTGCAGTAAATATAGTATGAACATGTAAAAGATTATTGCTGGGGAAGGGACAAAGTGTCTGATGTTGAATATGTGGGAGTACTATATATTGTATATATGAATTACTGTGATCTAAAACTTTTGTGAAGACAAGCTTAATAGTTAGAAAGAAAAAGAAAAAAAAAAGAAAAAGAAAGGATGTAGACCCTGAGGAAGAGATGGAAGAAGTTGCCTTCCCAATGCGCATACAGGGCAACACTTATTGCAGTGATGGAAGGCAAAACATCAAAAACAAAGCTTTTTCATTTTTTAATTTTTTGATACCCCAATTTATTTTTACTTTAATTTTTCTAAATTAGTACATATTCTAAATCTAACCTCTAAACCCATCACTATATTCCATTTTACTATTAATGGAACCTGGCAATATATTGGGCTTCATTTTCAGAGAGGCTTTGGACCACAGAGGGGTTTGATGATGGTGGGGGAGGAATACTGGTGTGGAGTGTTATTGGTGGGGGGTGCATGGTTGGGATGGCATTCTCCAGGGCATATGTGTAGGGTGCATAAAAATGTTTGGATATTTTCATAGTGGTGACAGTTGGGAGCAATGGCTGGGGAGTGCTGAGTTCCTGGCCAGGGGAGCTCTGTCACATTCCCTAATGGAACAGAAACAAACCTCTGAGTGCAATGGCTAACACCAATAAGGAAGGATGGTCCAACAATGAGCCTTTGATGCTAATGACTATGCTTGTGGGCCTGTGAGCCTGAAATAAGAACCAGGCCTAGAGCTGCAGGGTGCCTAAGAGTTACCTCCTGAAAGCCTCCGTGTTGCTCAAATGTGGCCAGTCTGGAAGCCAAATTCAGCAGGTAAATGCATTGCCTTCCCCCCATCCCAGTGTGGGACATGACTCCTGGGGATGAGCTCCCTGGCACCAAGGGATTACTACCAAGTACCAGCTGATGATGTGGCTGGAGAATGACCTTGAATAAAAGGATCAACTCAGACCAGCAGAATATCTCAGCCTACATGTAATATCAGGAGTTTAAAATGCCTTTTGACCCTGAATAAAAGGGGGAAATGGAAAGGACAAATGAGTTTTTATGGCTATGAGTCTCCAAAAAAGAGCTGGGAGGTCATCAGAGGGGTTGCCCTTATGCCCTCAGCAGTGTCCCAGAGACAGGTAAAGTAGATACTACCCCAGGTATTGGTTCTTCTGAGGGCTACAGAGACCCACAGGTTCTATGGTCATGGCAGATGGAGTTCAGAGCCATGTCAGTTGGCCCTACTTTGGGTTTGTGTTCCTGAGTGTGATGGAGCTGGACTCAGGTGTGATCTTTGTTCACAAGCCTCTCCTGCCACTTTTACCAGACCTGTGGTTGGTGCTGGAGTTTAGCGTATACTCAGGGGACCTGAATCTCTGGACTCTCCATGTGACAGCCAGGCCCTGAGCCTCAACAGACTTGCAACTCCTACCCTCTGGTTTATTGGAGTTACCCCAACCAGCTAACAGGGAGGTGAAGAAGATCAACCACCACACCAGGGAGCCAAGAATGCCTACAACTGCAAACAGGAGAACTGTATCCATCATCCAAGTAGAATCGAAGCACCCTCCAGATACAGAGGTGGAGTGGACATAACCATTCCAGGGTCCACAGAATGGAGGAATAGAGTATAGATTAGAGTGGACTTACTGATACTCTATTCTAGAACTAATGTGATTAGTAATCGAAGTAAATGTAGCACTGAGATGGAGAAAGTGGCCATCGTAGCTGCTGAGGGTGGGAAGGGAAGAAGAGACGTGATGTGGGGGCATTTTCAGGACTTAGAGGTGTCCTGGGTGGTACTGCAGGGACAGTTACTGGACACTGTATGTCCTCCCATGGCCCACTGGGTGGACTGGGGGAGAGTGTAAACCATAATGTGGACCATTGGCTATGTGGTGCAGCAGTGCTCAGAGATGTATTCCCCAAGTACAATGAATGCCTCATGATGATGGAGGAGGTTGTGGTTATGGGAGGAGTGGGGTGAGGGGGGTGGGGGGTATATGGGGACCTCATATTTCTTCAATGTAACATTAAACATTAATTAATTAAAAATAAATAAAACAAAAGTAATTTAACAGAAAAAAAAGAAAATCAATTAAAAAATAAAAGTCTGAAAATTTCATAGAATTATCGTAAAAATGTAACACTCAGATTGTTACAATAGCTCAGAGAGGGCCAAACAAAATAGTTAAGGAAAATCAAATACAAACCTAGACAAATGAGAGTTCAGGGAAGTAGAAGAGAATATGAGCATGGCAAACAGAGAAATGTGAGCTAGAAAACAGACTCAAATGAAACCTCTAGAGATGAAAAATACCATATGTGAGGTAAAAAAAATCACTCGATGGAATTAACAGCAAATTAGATAGGGAAGAAGAAAAGATCAGTAAATTTGAAGAAATGATAGAAAGTATCCAAAATGAAGGGCAAGAGAAAAAAAAGAATAGGAAGAAAATGAACAGAGCATCAGTGAGCTGTGGGACAGTATCAAAAGGCCTTACAACTGTGGAATTGGAATTACAGAAGGAAAGGATAAGGGGCTGGAAAGAGAGAAAATAATTGAAAATAATAATGGCCAAAAACTTCGAATTTTGTGGAAACTGTAAATCCACATATCCTAGAAGTTCAACAAACAAGCAGAGGAAACATGAAGAAAACACGCCAATTCACAGCATAGGCAAATTGCTGAAAAACCAGGAGAAAGCTCAATTAACAATATTAATATCATACAAATTAGACTTCAGGATGGAAGACATCATAGGGTAGAATACTATATAGTGTTAAAAGAGTAATAAAGCAAGAAGATATTAAATGCAAAACAAACAAACAAACAAACAAACAAACAAACCAAATTCTAGAACTTGAAAGTAAAACATTAAAATAAAACCTTCACTGAATGGGAGATGAAATAAAGAAACATGAACTTGAAGATAGATGGGTAGAAATTATCCAATCTGAGGAGCAGGTTAAAAAAAGATTGGTGAAAACCCAAAACTTTGGTGACCTAGAGAGCTGTATAAAAAGATCTAACTTATGTGTAAATAGGAAAGGAGAGAGAGAATGATTCAGAAAAATATTTGAAGGAATAATGGTCAGAATTCTTCCAAGTTTAGAGAAAGACGTAAATTTGTGCATTCAAGAAATTCATTGAAACCAAGCACCTCACTTCCCACTCAAACTACTGCAAATCAAAGATAAATTATACTCTTGAAAGCAAGCAGCCAGATAAAAACGGATCTTTTCAGAGCAAAAGAAAACAACTTTATTTTAGTCCATATGGGAAGACGTGTATAAATAGGGATATATACCATGTTCACAGAAGATATGACTTGACCTTATAGATAACAGTTTTCTCCATTTTAATCTACAAATTCATTGCAATTATACAAACAATTCTAGTGAGATATTTTAGGAACCTGACAACATAGATGGAAGAATAAAGCCAAAAATAAGACACTTTAAAAAAGAAAATCAAACAGAGTTTCACTCTAACCAATATGAAGGCAATTACAAATTCATAATAAAACCATAGATGTTGTCTAAGGAACAGACAAATAAATCAGAGGAGCTACAATAAGAAGTTCTATTATTTTAGTGGTAACACCACAAGCCAGTGAGGACAGGATAGAATGCCTAGCCGATGATATGCAGAGAAAATTTTCTCACTTTGTAGAAGAAAATAAGGCTGAACCCCAGTATTATATCATACATTAAAGGTGAACTCCAGATGCATTAAACACAATGTGAAAGGAACTAAAAAGATACTAGAAGAAATGAAAGCACTGCTATTAGAGTTTCCAGCTTACAGCCTGCCATATAGAATTCGGACTTGCCAGCCTCCAGAGTTGGGTGAGCCAAGTCCTTGTAATAAATCACATATATGATTTATCCTACCAGTACTGTTTCACTGAAGAACCCCAACATAACAGCCAAGGACATATTAGAGTGGGTCCTTGGGCGGGGGAGGTGGGGAGTCAATGAAAAAGGGGGAATAATAATAAAGTAAAATGTAAAAAGAGAAAGACCTTGTCCCAACTGGTGATGGTTGGTGCCAGGAACCAAGAATTCTGAATATAAGATGCTAGCAATCCCATTTCACAGAGGAAAACAATAAGGTTCAGAGAGGACCGCTGACCTGCTCCAAGTCGACGGAACCAGGACTCAGCCCTTGGGCCTCCTCTGACTCCTCGCCTGGTGCTGGCTCCCCATGCCAACTAACCCACAGCCAACCACAGCGCTAGTCGCCCTTTCCATCTGGCTGCACCGGCCCTCGGGTGTCAAGGCCACCCGGGGCGACCCCTCCGGAGGATGGGGCAAAGAGTGCCTCAGGACAGCTGCCGTTCGTGGGCACCCGAGGTGCCAGGTGTGTCTACTCTTTCTCATCCGGTCCTCACAGCCCCCAGGAGTGAGGGCAACTACCCAAATTTTAGAGATGCGGAAAGAGAGTCTGGGCGAGAAGTCGCCCAGGGGCAGCTGACAGGTGGCCCAGGCTGGGATTCACACCCAGAGCTCTCTGACTCCAGAGAGACGATCTTTTGTTTTGTTTCAAATGTTTACAGCAGCTTCAGTCAAAATCACCAGTCGCCCCAAATTGGAACCACCTGCCTGAGAGGAGAGCCCCTCGCCCGTCCCCCCGCAGCTGACACAGGGGCGGCTCCGCAGGGCCCAGGCGCCGCCTTCTCGCTCGCCCCGGGGAAGCGCTGGCCTCCCCGCCACGAGCGCCGCCTGCGGGCGCACGGCCAGCCCAGGCCAGCCCCGCAGAGGGGCCCGAGGAGCCCACGCGCGCAGGGGGCTCGCGGCCCCAGCACGCGGGTCTCCCGGGGCCTCCACCTCCTTTATGCCTGTCTCCCCGGACGGCGGGCGGGCGGCGGGGGGCGCCCGAGGCCCGCCAGTAAGGACGACCCAAGCACTCGGCGGCCGCCCGGGCTCGCACCCGGCTCCCACCGAGCACGCCGAGCCAGGTGACGGAAACCCGGCCGCGCGAGCTCGGGGGGCCGCGCTGCCCCGCTCCCGGCTGGCGAGGTGGCGCAGGCCGGCCGGGCACGCTGGCCGCAAACGCCTGCTGCTGGGCCCACCACCCGCTTCCAGAGCCTGCTTCCCGCGCCTGCCCGGTGCCCACCCTCAGCGTCGGGTTTAGCTCCAGACAGAACTCGCCTCGGGTTAGCCAAGGTTTGCAGCCCACGGCGGGCGCTCCGCGGCACCTGCCACCCACCAGCACAGGCCCCGGGCACGACCGTCCCCCGAGTGTCCCCCACCGGCACTCAGGCCTTTCGGGGGCTGTGGGCAGGGTTGAAGGAAAAGTTGGGCAGCAGAGGTGGTGGCGGCCACACAAGGTGGGGAACATAACGGATGCCACTGCAGTGTTTATTTGAACGTGGTTTAAAAAGGGGGAATGTCCAAGAATGCTACTAGAATAACATTTCTTTAAAAAACCCTAGGACTGTACAACACAGTGAACTCTAATGCAAACTAGGGACTGTAGTTAATAGTACAGTTATGATAATACTCTTTCATCAACGTAACAAAGGGAGCACACTAAACCAAGGTGGGAATGACAGGGTGTTACATGGTAACCTGTATGTTTTCCAGGGTTTTTCTGTAAATCTACAACTTCTCTAATAAAAAATAAATAAGTAATACTAATGGGGGGGTATGTGGGAACTTCGTATTTTTTTTAAATTTCTATCCCCTTTCCCCCCCACCCCGGTTGTCTGTCCTCCATGTCTATTTGCTGCGTGTTCTTCATCTGCTTCTGTTGTCAGCGGCACCGGAATCTGTGTTTCTTTTTGTTGCGTCGTTTTGTTGCATCAGCTCTCCGTGTGTGCAGCGCCATTCCTAGGCAAGCTGAACTTTCTTTCATGCTGAGCGGCTCTCCTTATGGGGTGCACTCCTTGCACGTGGGGCTCCCCTATGCGGGGGACACCCCTGCATGGCAGGGCACTCCTTGCGCACATCAGCACTGCGCATGGGCCAGCTCCACATGCGTCAAGGAGGCCCGGGGTTTGAACTGAGGACCTCCCATGTGGTAGATGGACGCCCTAACCACTGGGCAAAGTCTGCTTCCCTGTATTTATTTTTTAAAGCATCCACCTCCTCCCTGTCGCCTCTCCCCTCCCCTCCCTCTCTGGGTCGCTCGCATGCCAGAGTCAAATCTCAGGAGCACATGGCAGGCACCGGGGAAGGAGGAAGGGAGCGACTACACAGCCCGAGGGCCATAGCCAGGATCTGCCCTAGCCTGTCCCCATGGGAACAGACCCCCTGTTTAGCAGGGAACCATGACTGGGGTGGGGGTGCCCTTAGTGTCCCCACTTCCCTAGCTCAGTGCCTCACACACAGCAGGCCTCAAGGTTTGCTGAATAAGTGAATGAATGAGTGCTGCATGCCCCGGGGCCAACCAGAAGCTACAGGAGAGTGCAATAGGAGGCTGCTCATGTGTGGGGCCACCATGGCTTCCGGCTTCAGCCAGCAGAGACAGGGGGGCTTGGGTGGGCGTGGAGGCCACCGTAGGCAGGGACCAGAGGGGAGGAATGCACCCCCAGGGTGCCAGCCCCAGGCAGCACCTTGGTACCCGCCTCTGATTTGGGCGATGCTGGTCCAGCCAGAACAAACCACTGCCAAGCAGCTGCACGGCCGGGAGCCTGAGTGTGGGGCGCTGCAGTGGGTAGGGGTGCGAAGATGGTCCCAGCCCACCCCTGACTCAGCGTGCCTCAGTTCCCTCCTTCGTAAACCGAGGTGAGGAAGGTGCCTGCCCTGTAGAGGGGATGTGAGCGCCACGGTGCTTGAGCAGCACCCGGCACGGGTCAGCGCCCTAAGCCTGGGCTGTGATGGTTTCCACCATCCCTCTCCTTACCTGGCCAGAGCCCGGGCTTGGGCCACCACTCCCGCAGGCTGCTCACTGGCTCCCTCGTCTGGGAGCTTTGGGGACTGCTGTCCGCCCCAGAACACGTCCCAGGCCTGGGCAACGCTCACCTATCAGGCACGGGTGCCTCCACCCCAATCCGCCCACCCACTTTCCCCCAGGGCAGAGGGAGCCACTTGGGTGACAACACATGGGCTAGCACTACCAAGTGTCACTGACCATCCCTAACTAAACCCCCATGGCGGGGCTTCAGATGCCCACTTTATAGACGAGGAAAGCGTGGGCCGAGAGAGGGCAGATTTACCCAGGATCACACAGCTGGGGGGCTCGGGCAGGTGCCGGGCAGGAGCGGCGCCCCCACCCTTCTGCTGATTTCTCCCCCGCAAGTGGCAGAGCGCTGAGGGGTCCAATACCACGCAGGGGCGCCCGCGGGCTGCGCCTCACCCCACGCCCACACACTGCCCCTCCTCTCGCGCACACAGTTGACCGGTGGGAGCTCCCCCCTCCCCCTCCCTCCCCCTCCCTCCCCACCTGGGAGCCCCGAGGGTGCAAGCTGAAAGGACACTCCTGGCAAAAAGGCCCCAGCTTTCTCGGGCCACGCCCTCCTCCCCACCCAGTCCAGGCTTGGAGCTTCTGGCTCGCCTCCCCGCCTTTCCTCCCCCCCTTTCCTCTCCAGGCTCAGCCTAGGTGAAGAGTTTCAGAGGCGCCAAGCACTGAAAACTTAAAACCCACACTCCTGTCTGTAATCCAGCGTAAAAACAATACCTAGCCACCAGGCGGCATAAGAAAAGCCACCAAACTGCCAGTTTCCCTAGAAGACGATTTCGGGGTGTTTTTTTTTTAATAGCAAACCTTTCCAGAAAGGTCCTCGGTTTGTTTTTTGTTTTTATTTGATTCTGTACCCTCCCCCCCCCCTTGTCTGTTCTCTGTGTCTATTTGCTGCATCGGGAATCTGTGTTTCTTTTTGTTGCGTCATCTTGTTGTGTCAGCTCTCCGTGTGTGCAGCGCCATTCCTGGGCAGGCTGCACTTTCTTTCGTGCTGGGCGGCTCTCATTATGGGGCGCACTCTTTGCACGTGGGGCTCCCCTACGCGGGGACACCCCTGCGTGACAGGGCACTCCTTGCATGCATCAGCACTGCCCATGGGCCAGCTCCACACGGGTCAAGGAGGCCCCGGGTTTGAACCGCAGACCTCCCATGTGGTAGACGGATGCCCTATCCACTGGGCCAAGGCTGCTTCCCTCTCGGTTTGTTTTTGACTGCCCTTGCTTTGCCCATTACCAATGGGGCGCTGTCCCCTGGGATTCAGGGTGGTCCTGAGGCTGAAACTCTAAAGAGGTGAGGGCGCTTGCCACATGTGCTCTCCTGGAGAGATGCCTTTAGCACTCACGAGATTCTGCAAGGGTCTCCTATCAAAATGTTAAGTATTTTCATCTAAGCAACTCTGCTCCTTCTCCAAAGCAGCCTTTCTCAAATTGTGGAATGCAGATTCTGACTTGGGAGTCTGGGCCCTGAGATTCTGCATTTCACTCAGCTCTCAGGTGATGCTGTGTCCACGGACCGCACTTGGAGTAGCACCTCCCGGAATGAGACCACCACCTCTGGGCTTCACCACCTGCCTGGCCTGGGGACAGTTCCTGCCCTGTGGCCCCCAAGGCCTCCATCCCTAAAGCAGGGAGCTTCCCTCTCCATCTCTCCTGTGAAATGAACAAGAGGCTGCATCCCACGTCTGAGCCTGGGGTCTTGGGGTCCCCACCGGCGGGTAGGATGAAGCATCTGCCTGGCCCCAGCTTGCCCAGAGGTCAGAGGCAAGAGCTTTCCCAGGGACCATCCCTTCCAAGGAGAGAGAAAGAACCAGTCCCCTGGCTTGATGTGGGACAAAGGAGACCCACATGGATGCGTGAGAGACACAGCGCCTGTGACCTAGTCCTCCCCACTCTCCCTGCCTCCTCCTTCGGCCTCGACAACCCAGCGAGGCAGGGGCAGCTGGCTGTTCGCCTGTCTTATAACAGTGGGAGCTGAGCCAAGAGGGGCAGCCAGGAAGGAGGCTGGGCTGAGCTGGCTCCTCTCCCATCCCATGTGGGGATGTCCCATCCCAGGGGACATCAGGGATACCCTTGGGAGAGCCCAGGAGGTCTGGGCACCATGCCTAGACAGCACATCAATTTTAGTACAATATCTCAAAAGCTGACGAAACAAGAAGCTGGGACACTGGGACCTGACTCTATTGCTGTCACCCTAAGTTCAGAAAGCAAGGGTGGAGTCTCCCTAGGCTCACTGTTGGGTGGCTTCAGACAACATATACACATGCACATTCATCTCTTGTTCTACCTATCCATCCGTCTACCTGTCTATCTGTCTTTATACCCATCTATCCATCCATCTGTCACATCATCTATCTCTTTACCCACCCACCCATCCATGCCCCCATCCATCTGTCCATGCATCTAGGATATCTATCTCTCCCCCCTCTCTCTACCCAACCACCCACTCATCCATCCACCTTGATTCACCCACACACCCATCCATCCATCCATCATATCTATCCAGCTGTCTAGCCACCTGCCCACCCACCCACCCATCTATCATTTATCTATGTCATCTCTTTCCCCTTCACACAGCAGACAGTTCAGGCAGGGAGTCTCCCAGTCAGCACTTACCCTTGATTTCATTCTTCCCATGGCTTATCAGTGGAGAACAACCAAGGCTGGTGGCATATGTGACTTTGCATTTTCTCCCCCACTCCTTCCAGGTCTTTCCTCCTCCCCAGATTGCAGCAGCGTTCCTGAGTAGTTAAGAAAGGCAAGCCTCGGGAATTGGTTGTGAACTGGTGACCGATCAACAGTGCCTGGACTGGAACATGTAACCTGCTTTTCCGGAAGCCTGCTCTGGTTGTTTTCCCTCAGCTGCCCGCTCACCCCTGTATCAGTGGGCCTTTTGTCAACACGTAACTTCTGCCCTGCTGAAAGCTCACTTGCGTCCCCGCGGGCCTTCACAACTGTCAAGCCCTGTCACCACATTCTTCAGAGGGCAGCCCCCCTCATCCCCTGGAGACACGCCCCAGAAAAGACCCTCACCTCCGGGACAAGCATGGGCGAGGGAGCTCAGTCAGTGCACCAAGGGCGAGGACCCACGAACGCCCCCTGGGTGAAGGCCCGTTACTCCACGCTGGCCTGTCGAGTCTGTCTTTGGTCTGCCGTGTCCCCATCAAGTGGCAGCAGGCTGTTCATGCGGCTCCCAGCCACCCTGGGGGCTCTTGGCTTCTGAGATGGGGCGGGGGCCCAGCTGCCCTGGTCTGCCTGGGATGGCCCAGTTTTAGTTCTGCATCTTGAGAAATGGCCCCGTCTCAGGATGGCTATTCAACGAAGGGCTGCGTCACATTTGAGGGCTCAGGCTTGAGACCCCACCTCCTCCTCCCTGCTGGACAGTCCCAGCTCGGCCTCCAAGCGGAAGAGGCCTCTCCAGCCACAGTGAGGGGAGTGGGCCAGGGGGCCTGGAGTCCTTCCCCTGGCCTCGCCCATGGAGCCAGACCAGGGGCCTCTTCAAGCGTCAACAAATCAAGCACCTACTAGGCCACTTGGGGATGCAGCAATGGACCCCACAGGATGGACAAGTCAAGCAGTAGGCTACCAAGCGGTGAGACACATTAGAAAAGAAAATAAGGCAAGGTGGGGGGACAACACAGAATTGCACTGCTATGATAGAGAAAGCAGGCAAGGAGGGCTGCTTGGAGGAGGAGGTGCTCCTGCAGAAACTGAAGGAAACAGAGATTAGCCCAGAAGACATCCCCTGGGAGGCCACTTCCACTCTCCCAGTTTAGGGACAAGGAAAGAGGCACACGGGGGACACCCAATGGGTCAGCAGATGGACGGATGACCCCAGAACCTGCTCCTCCCCACCCCACCATGCTGACCCCCAGCAGGGAGTCTGCGTCTCAGCGCCCCACCCCCATGGGCCCAAGTGGCCGCTCCATGAGGCAGGGCCACTGTCCCAGCTGTGGTTTCCTTCCTCCACCTTCAGTTCCTCATTGCCAGAACTCTCCTCAGTCACGCCCCGTGGCCTTGCGTCCACTCTGCCCTGCCCAGCAACCTCTCCCCTGGCCTGTCCTGCATGGCCACTTCCCTCTCATGTTAAGTCTTTTTGGAGGGCAATCTGCCCATGTCCAGAGAATATTTATAGGTACCACTTCACCAAAAAATATCCTGCCAATATTCTCCCACCTGAACACCAAACTATCCATCTAGAGATATTTATTTTATATCATTTCATAACTGCAGAAATATGTGGGTATCTACTCTATGCAATATAATACACCCATGACAAAAAGGATATAGAATCCATATATGGCAGTATTATTTGCAAGATATAGTTAAAAAAACAAAAACCTGGCTGTTAGCACCCATCGCCTCCCTATTATTCTCAGGAAATGCATGAAAGGCCATTTTAGAACAGATTCCCCCACCTAAGGAAATGATAATTTGGGGCGTGGTCACTCCTGCTGACTCAGCTGCTCTGGAGTCCTCTCGGGAGGTGAGGGCGGGAAGCAGTGTCCTTCTTCCGGAAGGAATGTGGTCCAGCTCTGCCTCCCTGCAGCCCCTCCCTGCGAGGTCCCTTCAGGATGTACCCTAACCAGGACCCTCTAATTTCCTTTCTGCATAATGAGAGAGCCTTGGGCTGTATTAAAAGCGGCTTTTCCTCTCTTTACCCTTATATTCCTGGCCCCCTCCAGGTCTTGCGGTTCCTTGAATGAACTTGGAATTCCACCAGCTACCTCCCCAAGGGGTTTGGAAACTTCTGCCACCTAACATTTATTAGACGAGACACCTGCTTCTAACGTGACGGCGACTCCCAGCAATCATGCTGAGGACCAGGCAGAGCCAAACCTAAAAAAAAAAAAAAGCTGTGCTGTAAAGTTACTTGATGTACGTTGATGATAATTCTCTGTCTGCATTTAACAAGCTCTCATTCAATTTGATGTTAGTTACACCATTGCTGTGCAAAGGAAACTCACTCCAGGAAAAAAGAAAAAGGCACACCAAAAAATCACCTCCATCTAGGAGTGGGGCGAGGGGGGTGGGGAGTATATGGGGACCTCATATTTTTTAATGGAACATTAAAAATAAATTAACTTTTAAAAAATCACATCCATCTCATTTTTATTTCCCTCAGGCACCGTGCGGCCATCTACTCTTGCTGTGCCCACCCAGCCGGCCTTGGGCACCAGACGGAGCCAGATGGAGGCCGTGCAAGGCGGGGAATGACGGGGAAAGAGAACCTCAGCTCAGCCCCCACCCCAGTGAACGCCAGGTCCGATCCTCCTCCGCAGCCTACTCCCCTCCCGCCCCGTGCCTCCATCCCTGGGGTCTTTTCTGCTAAGTAGGTCATCCGCAGGCCAGGGAGGCACAAGCCCGGCTGTCCACCCGCAAGGGTCTGGAAGAAGGTCCTCTTGGGGGCGGGGTCTCCAGGCGGGTGCGCGGGATGGCGCTCAGTCAATTTAAGGATGAAAGCCAAGCCGAACCGGGTGCCGCTAGGGGGCGCCGCCCGCCCAGAGCCCAGCTCCAGGCCCAACGATGACGTCTGCCCCCACCCCCACCCCACATCTGGAGGCGAAGGTGTCAGTTTAAAGTGAGGGCTTCCAAAGGCTGTGGGTGCCCCCAGCCTGGACCCCGCCCCCTCCACTCTCTCCACCTCTAGCCTCTTCCGGAATATTCCATCCTGCAGCCTGGGAGGGGGCTGGGGGAGGACCCGGGGATCGGAGCTGGCAGTGAGGTGGGGGAGGTGGGGGACACCCGGCCAGCCACTCCCGGAGCCAGAGGGGCTCGGCCTCCAAAGCCTCGGCCAGAGCCCCGCCAGCCCCGCCGCGGTCCCACCCCACACACCACCCCCACCCCGCACCATCCCGCAGGGACCCCCCCGACAAGCAGGAGGTTGCTGGAGGCTGCTAAGGGTCTACCCTTAGCCTCCCCAGCCCCTGGGGGGTCCCCTCTGCCCGCACCACCAGCACCCGTCGATAGGGATGGGGGATATGAGGGGGCCCCTTTACTCCCAGCCCCAACTCCACAGCCACAAGGAGACCTGCCTGACCCAAGGCCCTGGGACAGGAGGAGGCCGGGCACAGGCCAGGCACAGCACCGAAGGGGACCCTAAAAGACCCAGCGGTACACGTCAATCCTATTTCAATGCAATGCTTGGAAATCAGAAGTGGTACCAAAAATCTATGATAAAGTATCAAAAATGTAAACAAAGGCAGAATCGAGCAGGGCACTTCACGGCTTGGGAACTAGGTGAGTGCCTCTGGCAGGCAGGAGGGGGCAGCCTGGGCTGAGGGATCTGCCCAATCCTTTAACCCCTTCCCACCTGCCCAACGGAGCCAGGCAGGGCCTCCCTGTAGGCCTGGGAACGCCCAGGCAGTTGTCCCTGTTAGCACCGACAGGAAGGGGCTGGGGGGCTGGCTGCACTGAGACAAGCCTCGGGCTCTGTCCTACACTGCCCCGCACCACCTGGGGCCACCCCTCGCCTCCCCGCAGTGCTCTCCTGCCCTGAAGCACGGCTGACCCGGGCACCCGGGAGAACACGGCAGCGTGATGCTGTGTGCCAACTGCAGTGTCCGCCTTGGACAACCCAGTCTGAGGGCAGCTGGCTGCCACGTCACGAGGGCACTCGACAGCCGGTGGAGAGCCCCGGGTGGACAGGAAGTGAGGTCCGGCCTACGACCAGCACACCACATCAGCATGTGAGTGGCCCATCAGGAAGTGAGGCTCGAGCCCCCGCCAAGTCCTCGATGACCTGCGGCAAGGCTGACTGACCACGGCCTCTTGAGTCCCTGCCCCAAACCACCTGGCTGAAACCCACCTCCAAATTTCTATGTAAACTGTGCGAGATCAGAAACGTCCCCTTGTAGAGTACTTTGTTACACAGCATTAGGAAACGAATACAAACTCCTTTTCCTTCTCCATGCCTGGCCTTGCCCAAGAGAACCCCCTGTGCCCACTTCTAGTGCCCAAAAGTCTCTGAAGGCTCCTACCTCATGGGGCAGAATTCTTGGCACCCTGGTAGCACCCAGCTCTGTGTCCCAGTCCCCTCTGGCCTCACCCTTCTGGCTACTGCCTCATCTTTGCCTGGCTCCTGCTGTCAGCCCAGGCCCCTGACAACGAACTGCTCTTTCTGGGCAAAGGAGTTAGAAACCTGACCAAGCGAGCCCAGGGCGGCCTCCCCTCTAGGATGCTTGGGAGCCCTTTGCCTCGAACACCCCAGGTCACTTTGGAAGAGGGAAGCTGAGGTGGGGAGGAAGGGCCTCCACCTGTGCCAATCGAACGCTGAGCTCTGGGCCCAGGCCCAGCCATGGCCAGGGCAGGGGAAGAGGCCGCAGGCCACAGAGAGAGAGACTGCTGCTTGGAGAGAGGCGGAAGGCCAGGCAGTCCCGGGGCACAAAGGAGACGGGGCAGGGTGGGAGCAGGACAAGGGGGAGGTGGCGGGCTCCCGGAGGCAAAGGAGACACGAGGCAGAAGGGGAGGAAAGAACTTACCCAGGTGAGCTGGCGAGGATGGTCAGCCACCACACCAGGGAGCCGAGAGAGCCTACAGTTGTCAAGCAGGAGAATCCCGTCCATCAACCATGTGGGGTCTAAGCTCCCTTTCAATTTAGAGGTGGAGTGGACATCACCATCCCAGGAGCCATAGGATGGAGGAATAATATATGGATTAGAGTGGACTTACTGGTATTATAGTATAGAATTATTGTGACTAGTAATGGAAGAAATTGAGGCATTGACATGGAGAAAGTGGCCATGGTAGTTGCTGTGGGCAGGGAGAGGGAAGAAGAGATGTGATGTGAGGCATTTTTGGGACTTGGAATTGTCCTAATAATATTGCAGGGACAGATGCTGGACATCGTATGTCCTGCCATAACCCACTGAATGGACTGGGAGAGAGTGTGAACTATGATGTAAACTATTACATGTGGTGCAGCAGTGCTCCAAAATGTATTCACCAAATGCAATGAATGTGCCACAATGAAGAAAGGGGTTGTTGATGTGGGAGGAGTGGGGGGCTGGGGGATGGGTATATGAGAACCTCTTATATTTCTTAATGTAACATTTTCTGTGATCCACACATCTTCAAAAAAATACAATTAAATAATCAAAATAATAAAGATAATAGTACAAACATTTAAAAAAAAGAGTGAGAGATTGAGTTGGAGAGGTAGAGAGGCTCCCCCTGCTGGACCTGCCTGGACGGCCCCCACCAGGGCCATGCCGAGAGGAGGCTGGGGGAGCAGAGCCCCCACACCCATCTCATGAAGCACATTCAGAAATGACGAGTCCTGCCAGGGCACCCTCGCTGAGGATGACACGCCTGGAAATGTGACCAGCTCCAGATGCCCCCTGCGGTGTCCCCACAATTCCACGTCCTCTGCTGACAGAGTGGGCCATGAAGCTGGACTCAGCCCCAGGCGGCCCAGCCTCCCTGCTGAGCCCTCTTGGGCTGGAGCAGACAGACGAGGAATGGGGGACCAAGGCGGCCTTCAGCCTGAGCCCGGCTGGGAGGCCTGGTGTCCAGCAGGTGCGGCAGGCTCCTCCGTCCACCCAGGCTACGGGCCAGTCTGCCTGGTGATTCATTTTGTAATAAACATCGACTCCCCGCAGAGGCTCTTCTGCCCTGTCATCTCGTGACCACAGCACCAGGACCAGCCCCGGTTCTCCGAGCCCGCCAGGGCTGCTTCCACGCAGTTTGGAGAGACCCCCAGCGAGAAGGCCGGGCCCGGCTGGGAAAGGGCTCCACGAAGGTGTTCAAGATGCACCTCCCAGGAAAGGTGCAAGCCAGCACCCCACAAGCGAGCAGGAACCAGGAGAGGCCAAAGGCGGGAGCAGGTCACTGCTATCTCCAAAAACTGCAAGGTCGAATCTGCCAGCGTTCACGCGAAGAGCAGCCTTCCAGACCAGCCCGCTAAACGGAAGTGGGGGTGACCTCAGAGAGGGGTGCAGCGATGGCCAGCATGGCCCCCCTCCTTCGGCTGAGGACGAGGACCCCCTACAGGCCAGGCCAGGTTTGGTGGGGAGGGCCCCTGGATGGCGACGGGCTTGGGAAAGTGGCTGTGATGTTACAGAGCAGGTGCTTAACAAGCCAGTGGCACACGTGCCACATCGACCCTGTGGACCCGGGGGTCTGGGGGCCAGGGTTGACACCCAGGACGGCCGGTCCCGGCCCTGCCCTGCCCGGCAAGTTGGGCAAAACCTGACCAAGCACGAGTCACAGCTTCAGATGCCAATGAAATTGCAGGAGAACGGGCAATGGGTCAGGGCACCGTGTGGCCCGCGGTCAGCTCGCGCCCTCCAGGTGGGCCTCACGAGTGCCGAGGCAGCCTTCCACCAAGCCCCGGCAGCCCTGCGGCTCTGCGCAGACCTACCCGGAGCCCCTGGGCCCACAGGCCAGAGAGCCGACAAGCCCGGAGGTGCCGCCCCTCCCCTGGGTGGCTTCACTCAGAGGAGGACTGTGCATCCCAAGGCTCTCTGCGGGGTATGGCCAAGGCAGGGACTTTGCCAGAAAGCACCCCCTGGTTTGGCCTCTTCCCCATCCCTGGCTTGCTTTCCCCACCCCACCCCCTCCATCATGAGCTCCTGGGAAACCCAGCCTGGGGGCAGGGAAATGCCTCTCCAGGCAGCTCTCAGAACCACATTTTTGGGGGGCCATGGTGGGGGGGGCTTGTGTCCCGAGCAAGATGAGAAGCAGGGGGTGAAGGGGCTGGAAAGCAGGCTCTAAATGAGGGCCGCTAAAGGTCAGGGGCTGAGGGCCCAGGTGACAGCCAAGCCAGTGGGCCAGGCGCTAGGCCCCTCTCCTCCTGCAGGCAAGGGGCTGCCCCTCGGAAGCAGCTCTGCTTTGCACAGGTTTTCCCATTTAGTCCTCCCAACAAGGGGCTATCACCCCCCTTTCACAGATGCACAAAGGAGAGTGAGCCTCGTCAGTAGCTCACCCAGGATCTCATGGCTTTCCAAGTAGGTCCAGGATCCAAGTCAGGCCCCCACCCCAAAACATCAGGACCTTCACAGTCGGGGCAAAATAAGACCTCCCGGGGCTGAGCCAGCTGGCCTGGGGGACAGAGACCCTTCCCAGCCAAGGGGGACCGCGGGGCAGGCCAGAAGAACGAATTGGTGAACTCTAACATGCTTATAGGAGTCTACTGGCTGACATCCTTCATGTCATCAGAATTGTCATTTTAATATTTTGGCCTATTGATTGGACATCTCATTCATTGGGTCTTAACTAGCATTTTTCGAGCATCTCCCCCAAATACCCTATATTTTGCTGCTTTTGTTGCAGTAGTTTTGTATTGTTTTGCAACTGTTTATTGCTGTCTTGACATACTTATTTGTTTTACTTATTGACAAATCCAGCCATCTTGCATACTCTCTTCTTAATTGTAACAATTGCCTGTTGAATTGCTTGGGTGTCTGTGTAAGATGAAAGGAAAGATGAATGAGCGTGCTGTCTTGTCCTCTGAGTTTTTGAATAGATGCTATGATAGAGGCAGGCTTGATTTCAGGTAGTGGTCTTCTAATATGTTACTAGCAACAATGGTGAAGAAGGCTTTTGGCAGAAATCCTTTACCCGGATTTCTAAGTTTGCTATGAATCATGAGTGAGTGTTGACTTTTATCTAAATACTGTTATTCACATTTTGTAACCATATTTTTCTCCAGTACTCTATTAATATGGATAATTACATTAATCCATTTTTAATGTATAACTAATGTTGAATTTTTAAAATAAACTTTGTGATGATTTTTTTTTTCTTAATTCTGATGGACTGAGTTTGCTAATAGTTTAGAATTTTTTTGATCTATGATCATGAGGGAAGCTGGCCTGTAATCTCCTGTTTTTGTGCCATCCTTAACTGACCTTGATATTTTGGTAGTGCTATCCTCATTCAGTGCACCTAGGAGTGTATTTTCTTTCTTTCTCCTTGAAAACATTTTGTACATGACCAACATAATCTGCTTGAATATTTGGTATGATATCATCTGAGCCTAGTGTTTTCTCTGTGAGAAGATTATTTAGTTCTAAATAAATGCAGTTTATTTAGTAGCTCCAGGCTTATTTAGTGTTTCCATTTCCTTTAAAAGTCAGCTCAGGTTATGTACTTGGGAATTTGATTATTTATTCACATGTATTGATGTAAAGTCGTTCAGAATGTTTGACTTTTTAAAGTATTTCTGCTCTATTTATAGTTATACCTTATTAATTCCTATTACTGCTTAATTGTGCTTTCTCTAAATGTATACACTCTCAACAAGGACAGTATCAGTCAAAAAGGGGCAAACATTAGTTTTTGGGGGAGAGATTCTTATTCATTCTTTGGGTAAAGCACAGATGCACATACAGCACATAAGATAAAGAGCATATCTGTGGTATAATAACTTCATGAGAGGGGAGCAGTGTAGCTCAGTAGTGAGCAACTGTTTCCCATGTACAAAGTCCAGGGTTCAATCCCTGGTGTGTCTTTAAAAACAAAACAAAACAAAACCAAAGAAAAAAAACTTGATGGTATTAACTAGGAAAAAGTAAAAAACTGTTTCTTACGAGGGGGCTATAATGAAAAAAAAAAAGGATGAGAAACACTGTTCGCTTTATATTCAATTTTACAAGACTATTTTTGTGTTAGGATACGTTTCAAACAAATTTTGCCTCTGTTATTATAATTATATTTTCTTATTTATTTAATTCATTTGTTCCTTCTCGCCCCGAGACCCCGCTCCGGAGGCAGAGCAGCCCAGGAAGGCCGGGCAGGGCGGTCCCGGGCTCCGCGCCGAGTTCGGGGTGGGGGCGGGAGGGGCGGAGTCAAGGCCCCGGACGCGCGCGCGCCCAACCACAAGGCCGGCCCCGCGCCGGGAGCGTGCCTGGAGAGCCTAGGTGGGGAGCGCCATCCTGCCGCCCGGGGCGAGGGACGCGGGGCCCGGGGGCCCGCTCTGCCCGGCCCTGGGCGCACTCCTGCCTTCCTGTCTCCGCCGGCCTCCCTTTCCTCCCGCCTCCACGTTTTCTCATCTGTCTGTCTTCATCGTCTGTTTCCGGTCTTCTCCACACACAAGATTCTGCCTTTGGTGTTTTTTTCTCCTAGGATGACAGCTGGGCTGCAGTTCTTTCCATTCATTCCCCCGTCCTCCATCCGTCGGTCTGTCCACCCATGGCTGCCGCTCCATTATGCTCAGCCACCGCTTGTGCGGGGCGCTGGGGTAAAGCTTGCACCACTTGATAGCCAAAAATCTGTTCATTACCTCTCATGGGAAAATACACACACGGTCAAATCATAAATCTCTTGCGTTTTCAGGGGGAGCTGAAGGAAATAGCTGGTTTGAGATGACGCGTTGATCAAACCTCTTCTCGGCATCTTGCCTTTGTAAGGGCACAGAGCGCCCATCTGGCAGGAGCTCAGCCTTCCGTGGGGACATGCCCACCCACGCCCTCCTCCTGTGGAGGGGCAGTGCCTGGTGGAGCGCTGGTTCTGGGAGGACAATAGGGAGGCCCAAGCTTTGCCCTTGAAACTCTTTGGGTGAGAGTTGACATAAGGGATTAACTATAAATGTCTAAAATACATATATACTTCTCAGTGCAGCTGACGTTCAGAAATTAAGTGGCATAATCACTGTTGAGTGAGCCATTACACATTTTTTAGCAATAATTGTGGCATTCGAAATTAACCAGAGGTTTGCTTGATTGTGTAGTCATGTAATCCTCTCTTGCTAGTAGGGCATTGAGTCCCCACCCTTTGGTGTGTGGGGTCTCACAGATAAAAGGCATGGCAAAGGACAGAGTTAGGGGTTTTTGATGTGGGAGTTTTAATGCTGGAGTTTGAAGCTGAAGCCTTAAGCTTGAACCCCAGAAAGAGAGGGACCCTGAACCCAGAGGGAAGCAAGAGTGGTTAGTTTAGGTAAGGTTACATTTCTAAGAATTTGTCTATTTCTTCTAGGTTATCTGATTTATTGGCGTATAATTGCTCATAAGTATTCTCTTATAATCTTAATTTCTGTAAGATGATTAGAATGTCCTCTTTCATTTCTGAATTTGGTTATTTGCATCATCTCTCTTTTTTTCTTTGTGAGAGCAGCTAAAGCTTTGTCAATTAAAAAAAATCTTTTCAAAGAACTAACTTTTGGTGCTGATTTTCTTGCTTGTGTTTCTATTCTCTATCTCTGCTCTGATCTTTATTACTTCCTGCCTTCTGGTAACTTTAGGTTTACCTTACTCTTTTCTGTTCCTCAAGATGTGTAGTTAGTTTATGGATAATCTCTTTCTTCTAAAATGTTGGCGTTTATAGCTATAAACTTCCTTCTAAGCACTGCCTTTTTTGCTTCCCATAGATTTGGTATGTTGTGTCTTCCTTTACATTTATTAATCTCTAAAAATTTCCTAATTCCCTTGTAAATTTTTCTTTGACCCATTGGTTATTTAAGAATATACTGTGTAATTTCCACATATTTGTGTTTTTCAGTTTTCCTTCTGTGTTTATTTCTAATTTCATTCTTCTGTGGTTGAGAAGATACTATGTGTGATTTCAATGTTTTAAAATTTGAGACTGGTCTTATGCCCTAACATACATTCTGTCCTGGAGAATGATCCAAGTACACTGAGTAGAATGTGTATTAGGCTGTAATTGGGTGGGTTGTTTTCTATATGTCATATAGGTCTAATTGGTTTATGGTATTATTCAAGTCCTCTGTTTCCTTATTGATTTTCAGTCTAGATGTTCAATCCACTTATGAAAGTGGTGTATCGAAGTCTCCAACTATTATGTAGTACTGTCTACTGCTCCTTTCATTTTCACCAATGTTTATTTATGTATTGGGGCTCTTATTAGGTGCACATGTTTATATTTGATTTATCTTCTTGTTGCATTGACCCTCTTATTAATATATAGTGTCCCTTTTTTTTGTCTCTTGTAACAGATTTTGATTTAGAGTCCATCTTAATTTCCTGGCTGCTATGACAAAGGCCATAAAATAGGTTGGCATAACAACAGGAATTTATTGGCCCATTGGTTCAAAGACTAAGAGGACTGCTTCTCCCTTGGGTTGGTATTGTCCAGGCTGGATGGTAATTCCTGAGTTCTTTGACTTTGCCATCACATGGTGATTTTCTCTCCTTTCTCTTCTGGGTTCCACTGACTTCTAACTTCCTGCTCCTCCCTGTGGCCTTTTCTTTTAATAGGCCTCCAGTAACAGGGTTAAGACCCGTTCTGATTCAGTTGGGCCATTCTTTAACTAAAAACAACATCTTCAAATGGTACTACTTAAAAAGGGTTCTCCCACATGAATGAGATTAAGATTAAGAACATCCTTTTTCCCCTGGGGTTCATAACCCAAACTTTCACAAAGTTTATTTTCTGATTTTAGTATAGCCACCCTAACTCTCTTGGTTACTATTTACATGGATTTTTTTTCATCCCTTTATGTTCAACTTATTTGTGTCTTTGAAATTTAAGTTGTATTTCTTCTAAACAACATATAGTTCTATCTTGCTCTTGTATCCATGCTAATCTCTGCTTGTTGACTGGAGAGTTTAATCCATTTGCACTCAAAGTAATGGCTGATAATGCAGGGTGTAGTAGAGCCATTTTGTCATTTTTTTCTTGTGCATCTTATACCTTTTTTGTCCCTCATTTCCCTGCTTCCTCTTTTGTGTATAGTTGATCTTTTGTATTGAAACTGCTTTTGTGTTGAAATTCCCTTCACATTACCTTTTTTATATATTCAAAAAATATTTTCTTGGTGGTTACTATGAGTTTTATATTTACCATCCTAAGACTATAACAATGTAGTTTGAATTGATAACAACTTCAAAACCATATGCAATCTCTGCTTCTATACCCCTCTGTTCCCTCTCTTTAGTTCTTTTCACAAATTACCTCTTTATATTATGTATTTCCAGTAACCTGAAATAGGATTATTTTTATGCCTTTGTAGTTTAGGTTATGTGAGAAATAAAAAGTAGAGTTACATAGCAAGACTGTAGTAATCCAGGCATTTATAATTACCCATGTTGTTACCTTTGCTGGAGAACCTTTATTGGGGAACTTCGTTTCTTCCGAAGGCTTCAAGCTCCTGCCTACCTTTCCTTTCAACCTGAAGACCTCCTTTTAAGATTTTTGCAGAGCAGATTTAGTAGTTTTTGAACTTCCTCAGCTTTTGTTTATCTGGGAATGTCTTACAGTGAGACTCATTTTTAAAGGTAGGTTTTGCTAGATATACATTTTGGGGCTTTATTTTTTTCTTTCAGCACTTCAAGTCCTGCTTGTTCTTTCCCCTCATTTCTGATGGGAATTAGGTGCTAAATCTTATCGAGGATTCCCGTGTATGTGATGAGTCACTCCTCTCTTGCTACTTTCTGGATTTTCTCTTTCTCTTTGCCCTTGGACAGTTTAAGAATAATGGGTCTCTGTGCAGATCTCTTTAAGTTTACCCTATTTGGAATTTATTGGTCTACTTGGATGTGTATATTCATGTCTTTCATCAAATTTGAGAAGCTTTTGGTTATTGTATTAGTCAGCCAAAGGGGTGCTGATGCAAAGTACCAGAACTATGTTAGCTTTGATAAAGGGTATTTATTTGGGGAAGAAGCTTTAAGTTACCAGGCCCTAAAGTGCCCAACTCAAGGTACCATAAGAAGTACTTTCCACCCAAAGCCACTGGCCACATGCTGAAGCAATATGGCAGGTGATGTCTGCGAGGGTTCAGCCTTCCTTCGTTCTCTTCAGGCTCCATGGTCCCAGCTTCTTCCAATCTCAGCTGCAGGTTGGGATAAATGTCTCTCTCCTCAGGGCTGATTCTTTCTGGGTTCAGCTGCTCAGTTCTTTTCACAAGGTCAGCTATAGAGGCTCATCTCTCTTCCTGGGGCCTCTGCCATGTCTAAAGAGCTGTCTCTCTTCCTCTGCATACTTTTTCTCTGTGCTCTTCTTCTCCATTTATTTACTTATGAGGGCTTCCAGCATCAAAACTCAAACTCTCTTCTGTGCCAATCATAGTTTACTCAAGTAAAAGTGAAACCCCCTGCATTTAATACAATCTAATACACCTAGAAGAACAGAACAGTTTACAAACACAGTCAAAAATCTATTTTGGAATTCATAAACAATACCTGTGGTCACCCCTCGGGCTGAAGTGTGGTTTGCTGGCCTGGCGGGGGAGCAGCCGCGGCAGGCCAAGCCGCTGCCCCCATAATAGGGTGGCCGGTCGGACTCACCGCCACCCCTGAAGGAAGCTCGGCATGGGCACAGAGTGCCCTCGGGTCTCCCCTTCTCGGCAGCCATGCTTCCGCGGCCGCCCCTCCTCCCGGATGGCACCACCCAATGCCTGTGGGGCGGCACCCTTCTTCTTCTTTCTCCCTGCGCAGGCGCAGGGCGGAAAAATCCAGTCTGCCCTCTTCCCTTCCCCCGACAGCAGCAACAGCCAGGCGTGGGCGGGAAACTCCAGTCTGCCCCCCACGCCAGCAACAGCAGCCACCAATCCCTAAACCCTGCCCCTTCCCCCAGCAATAGCGACAGCCAATCCCTAACCACCACTCCTCCCCTGTCCAGCACCTCCCACTGACCTTTCTCCAGCAACCAATCAGAGCAGGGTGTGGCTTCAACCAATCAGCCTTCCCCAGCCCCTATAAAACTGTTGCCTCTCCCTCAATAAAGTGGACTTGCCTGTTTACCTTGTCTCCACAGTAGTTCTTCTGCCGTGCGCCCTCCAGTCCTGAGAGCCCCCGACAAGGGCCTGGCCTCCCTTGTCCCCAGTTTGTCGCCTGCTTCTCCGGGCGACCCCTTCGTCGCCTGCTTCTCCAGGCGACCCCTTCATCGCCGGCTTCTCCGGGCGACCCCTTCGTCCCCGGCTTCACCGGGCGACCCCGTCAGCCGAACCGCGCAACCCCTTGTGAGACCGATCCCTCGTCTGCTGCCGGACCGACCCCTCGTCCCAAGCGGAACCGACCTCTCGTCCCAAGCGGGACTGACCCCTCGTCCGCAGCCAGACCCCACCTCTACCGACCGAGCAAGCCGCCGCAAATACCAAACTGCTACAGTCATTATTTCTTCAAATGTTCCTTCTGCCCCTTTCCTTTTCTCTTCTAATGGAATTCCCATAGCAAATATGTTGGTACAATTTCATGATTTCCTTCAGATCTCTTTGGCTCTACTCACTTTTTAAATTCTGTTTTCTTTCTCCTCTTCAGACTGAATAATTTCAACTAGCTTCTTTTCAAGATTACCAAATCTTCCTTCTACCTGTTTATAGTACTTTTCAACTCTAGAATCTCTGTTCTCTCTCTTTAAAATGTTCTAATCGCTCCTTTTGGTCATGCATCACCTTTGCAATTTCCTTTAGTTCTATGTCCATAATTTTCTTTAGCTCAGTGAACTTATTTGTGAGAGTTGACTTAATCCCTGATTACTCATCCAGTATCTGTGCTTCTTCTGTTGTTTTACTTTGTTCCTCTCAATGGACCATCTCTTCTGTTTCTTTGTATGCTTTGTGATCTTTTGTCAAAGTCTGGGCTTTTCATTATTTTGGCTTCTTGACTCTGGAATTCTACCAGATTTTAGGGTACATTGGCTGTGTGTTGAGATTCTTCTTCAATATCCAGCCCAGTTTATACTGAATGTACAGGTCAGCTTATGGTGAAAAGTTAGATTCTTCTCAGTGTTTCTAAGCATGCATCTTGCCCTGGCATGTTTGGGACCTTTCAAGAATTTTTCAGTATATGCAACTGTTTTCTCTCTACAAAAGGAGTTTCTCTTCTCCGGTTCTCCTCTTCAGGCCCTGGGTTGTGCTGTTTGTATCAATTACAGTCTTTCACCCCAGACACTGCAGTCATCTCAGTTCCGTTCCCCTGCTCTGCTCCTCCTTTCTGCACTGTTTCTCCATCCTTGGCAAATTCCATGTTAGGCAAAACAAACACATGCTTTAAGTCAGTCTTCGAAGAAGGAGATTGGAGCTGATGTACAAAGACGTGTAATGTGTGTGTTTGGGTGAGAGAATCACCAGGCATCAGGGACCAGCACTTCAAGATGTGCAGGCTGCCAAACCATCAAGCCTCAGATGCTGGGCCAAGCCAACAGCTGGGGAGGGGCTCACAAGTGAAGGTGTTCTGCAGCTTTCCAACCAATTTTAGGCTTTCTTTTTCCTGATTCATTGTTTACTGAAAAGTTATGTATTGCCAGTCAATTTCCAGAATTCTGGGAAAGTTGTTTCTGACAGAGTCTGCCAGGTTTCCACTATTCTAAGAAGAGCCATTCACCAGGAGCTTCTTATTCCACCATTTTGCTGATGTCACCACCTCAAGTTTTGGGTTCTCATAAATAATTACTTTTTTTAAAGTTTATTATTATCTTTAATAATTTGGCATATTTTGTGGATCTGACTCTACAGTTGATATTCAAAAGAATTTGGCAGTTGATAAATCATGCAGAAGTGAACAAAAATATAATATTGTAGAGGAGCACCGTAGCATGTTTAAAAAAAGAATTTTTTCACTCTAGATCAAAGAATGTCAGAAGAAATCACAGTTATATATGAGGAACTTGGTTTGGGAGACTTATTTTTTTGGATTGAAGAGTTAAATTGCCTTTTAAATCATTAACTAATTTATCATAATATTGGGGGGTGAAACGCATGCTTTCAAAGGATCTAGAATTGTCATGTCTTCTTTGTTTAACAGAATATTTCTTCAGAAATACCAGAGGTGGTATTAAAAACAGGTAATCAGACCAATTTTTAAATATAAGCCTAATTCTTGAGCTGCAATGCTTTTAAACTTCTCTTCCTTCACTGAGTAGGTTATGTCTCTTTTTAGAGCATAGTGTCCTTCTTTCTAGTAGATGAGGCCATTGTTGGCCTGTGGGAGGGTCTGGCTGAGTAGACTGATGTCTGAACCCTGGACTTTCCCTTGCCAGCATGCACAATTAAGGAACCCATGCTCCCATCAGTAAGAGGAGGCTGGAGGGACACACTGGGTATGCCTATGACCAGAACCACATGCATGCTCTCCATTCCCTGTCATTTATGGTTCCATAAGAATTTAGACGTCACTTTCAAGAGATAAGTTCAATAATATTGCAAAATGCAGATAATATGAGGATGAGATTAGTTTTTGATTCAGAGAGATATTCAAGACAGGAATTACAAATAGACGCAGGTCTGCCGAGTATGGGGTCCTACACCTGAGCCATCCAATATGGGAGCCTCGAGCCATGTGTGGCTCCTGAGCACATGGCTGGCCCAAACTGAACTGTGAGTGTGAAGAATACACTGGGTAGGAAGGTTTGGTATGAACAAAACAATATAAACATCCCATTCACTTTTATATTGACTATGTGGTGGTTTGAAGCTGTCTGTACACCAGAAAACATGTTCTTAAATCTGACCCTGTGGGTGTGGACCCAGTATAAGTAGGGCTCTTTGATGAGGCTACTTCAGTTGAGGTGTGGCCCAGCTCCCTCAGGACAGTCCTTAATCCTATTACTGGAGTTCAGAGAGGGAGCAAGAAGCTGAAATCAATGAAACCCAGAAGAGATGGGTGCCACCATGTGCCTTGCCATGTGACAGAGGTGCCAAGGATCGCGGGCAGCTGGTCTTGGGGAAGAAAGCTTCGCCCTGATGAGCCTTGGGTTGGACATCATCGTGGCTTCAAAACCATGAAGCAAAAATTCCCATTGTTCAAACTACGAGCCATTTCTTGAAATTTGCTTTGAGCAGCGTAGGAAACTAAGACTGCATTTTGAAGGGAACGTATTTTGGACACAGTGGGTTCAATAAAATATTATTAAAAGTAATATCTGTTACTTTTAATAATAGAAAACTTAAATGCTGTGGCCACTTGCATACGTGGCTCACATTGCATTACTGTTGGGTCATATGCAGTCCTGGGGGGTTGCAGACCCCCACGGTGTCCCCACCACCCAGGCTGCCCTCCCCTGGAGTACCCCACCCTTTTGACATGCTAGATCCAATCACAGCCACAGCCCACACTGCGCTGCATTTGCCATGCTTCTCACCGACCTTCTCCACCTGCCAAACACCCATGTGCTCCCAGGCTCAGAGGCCACGTGCTTGGGGAAGCCCCCAACTCCATCTGGCCCCTCCCTGAGCCCTTTTTGACCCCCACTGAATCACACCTGACACCTCCTGACCTCTCACCTCCTCCCTGACCTCTGTACCCTCCTGACCTCTCACCTCTTCCCTAACCTCAGGCACCCCATTCCTCTCTCCACATTATCAGCCCCACCTCCTCCCAGTCCTCAGGGGTGGACACTGTCCCTGGCATGTCCCCTTCCACCCCCCACACCTGCCCGGCACACAGGACGGGGGGCGGCTCAGCTCAGACAGCCCGAGGGAAGGCAGCACCCAGTTCCCAGGAAGGGCGAGGCTGAGGGAGGGTTTGCCTGGCCCTCCAGGGGGCTGTGGGGAGTGAGGCTCAGTGGGACTGCAGGAGCCTGAGGCCTCCCTGTCCATGTGGGCAGGGACAGGGGGACCGGGAGGCCCGGCTGGGGTGTGGGTGGGAGCATGGAAGACAAAGGGACTGGAAAGGCCCCCGAGTGCTCAGGCCTCACCCTGGCAGGGCCTCGGCTGGTTGTCTGGGCAGGGCCCTCGGGGGTCCATCCTGGGACTGCAGGAAGGAGGAGGGGCCTAGGGCATGAGGGACCGTCTCCCCAGAGGCCGTCCCCAGGGAAGGGGAGGAGCAGGGGGGCTGCAGAGAGGACCCAGGGACAGATGGGACAGGAGAGCTGGGCCCTGCACCAGGACACTGCGGGCAGGGGCAGGGTAACCAGATGGCGACGACCACCCGGGACCCGGGTGCAACGGATCTGGGGCTGGGGCTGGGTGCTGAGCCGCATCCAGGGAGTCTCCATGGGGAACAGGCAACGTCTCTGCTGGACAGCCCATGGACAGAAGGACAGAGCACCTCACCTTCAGGGCCTGGGGGCTCAGCCCGGCCCCGAGGCAAGGGGCCTGGAGAGCTGGGGAGCGCAGCACCCAGAAAGGCCTTGAGGCCCTGGCACCCGCCCCCCACCTTGCCCGGGGCGAGCTGCAGGAGGAGCCCGCGGACCCCCAGCCCTGCTCCCCTCCTGCTGGGCGCACCCCTGCGGCCGCCTCCCGCGGGCCTGGGCCCAGGGCGGCCAGGTCAGCTGTGGTGAGGTCCCCGCTGCCCACGCGGCCTCAGGCCCAAGAGGAGTGGCCAAGGGGAGGCGCGCGGCCCCGCAAGCTCCTGGGGAAACCTGCCCCCGCACGCTCCCCGCCTGGGCTGCCCTGGTGGGAGCCCCTGGCCATGGCCCTGAAGGCAGAGCCTCCTCCAGGCAGCCGGGGCAGCGGGGCGAGGCCCGCGGCGGCCTGCCAGGTGACACGCGGGGAGCAGAAGGCAGGCATCGCCTCCAGTCCCTGCTCCTCCCACCCGCCCTGCCCCCTGTCGGGGCATTTCCAGTCCTCTCTGCTCAGAGCTGCGCCAGCTCAAACATCCATTGGAGAAGGAGGTTTTCAAGGAAAGGGTTCCTCTAGGGATTTCACATCTTGCTGCATGGTCTTTAGGCCCCCAGCCTGCATCCTGAAAACTGAACCAAAATTACGCAAATCACTCATCACCTCCCCTCCTGGAGAAGCAGCCTGCAGGGGGCCTGCCACCCCCGGGGGCGCCGCCATTTCCAAGGCCAGGGAGGTCCCGGGCGCCCTGGGAAGGGCCTTGCTGACGCCTCACCCCTAAGCTGGGTCTCCTGCGCCCAGGGGAGCAGGGTGCTCTGTGCGACCTCAGAAGCCCCCGGTGCAGCCGGACCTGCTGAAGGCTGGGGCAGAACAGAGTTGGGGTCCATGCCCTCCCCCAGCAGTCCACAGCCGCCTCTCCTAAAGGCCTCATTTCCGGCCTCCCCCAGCCTGCCATCTGCCGGTGCCGGGAGCCAGCCGCTGCCCCTTCTCCCAGGACACGGCACAGGCGCCAAGGGCCCACCCCCAAGCAGGGGACTCCTTGCACCTTCACCAACCTGTGGGATAGTCGTCTGGTGGTCAGAACCCCGGCCAGAAGGTTCTGGAATTGGCAAGTAGTCGAAATCTGGAATCCTGGCCTTGTGGTGTTTTATTTCTCTCCCACATAAAGATGGAAAGAAAGCCAGTTCTTGACTAAAATGGATCACTAAAATTCATCTGAAATCAAAATGTCTTATTCTAGCCTCATTGGCTCATTGTGGCAACTTTCAACACCTTAATTTAGCAGCCAATGATGGAAGATAATTTATTGAGATGTGATTTCATTTTTCCAGGTATGTGTTTTCCCTCCTCTGTTCTGTGAAGTGAGCCATGCCCTCAGTTCTGCTCAGTACATGCCTGCAGACAGCTTTGCAGAGACCACCACCACCAAGGCCTCGACCCTCTGGGAGGTGGAGGGGCAGGACAGAGGGCTCTGGGGACAGAGACAAAGAAGAGGAAGCCCAGGAGCTGCCTGCAGGTAGGAGAGTGTATTAGTCAGCCCAAGAGGTGCTGGTGCAAAATACCAGAAATGGGTTGGTTTTTGTAACGGGTATTTATTTGGGGTAGGAGCTTACAGATACCAGGCCATAAAGCATAAGTTACTTCCCTCACCAAAGTCTATTTCCACATGTTGGAGCAAGATGGCTGCTGACGTCTCCAAGGGCTCAGGCTTCCTGGGTTCCTCTGGGCTCAGCTCTTCTGTTTCCTGCACAAGGTCAGCTGTAGACCACGAGGCTCTCTAGACTTTGCCTCTCTCCACAAGGTCAGCTGTAGACTCTCAGGAAAATAGCTCAGTCTCTCTCCCTGGGGCTCCAGCTTCAGCATCAAACTCCAACATCAAAACTCCAATATGAAAAGCCCCCCCAACTCTGTCCTTTGCCACACCTTTTATCTGTGAGTCTCCACCCACCAAGGTTGCGGAGACTCAACACCCTAAAGACATGGCAAAATTAAAGCCCTAATCAAAACCCAATCATGCCCAAGTACAGATCAGGTTACAAACGTAATCCAATATCTATTTTTGGAATTCATAACCATATCAAAGTGCTACAGAGAGGATGGTGTGGGGGCTGCCTGAGGGTAGCAGAGGATGGGGAGTCCATCCGAGGCTCAGAGTTAGGCTAAATCCTTGGGGTGGGGCTGCTGGAGAACTTTCCAGACACCAGAGGGACAGGGAAAAATTCAATGATGATAGGTTGAATACTCCACTGTAACCATAGGATTGGGATTCAGAGTGATTCAATTGGATAGAAGGGATTTACGGGATGTGAGCAGCGTATCCCAGAATTGGATTACAATTCATGCCTGCTGACCCGAGGCTTTGTGGCAGTCTCACCTGCCGTCCCTTAGCTGGGTGTGAAGGTGGCAAGGGCCCTCCGGTGCCGACAGGAGGGCCGGAGCCCTGGGCCGAAAGCCTGGTCCACGGCCACGGGGTGTGGACGTCAGTCACCCACAGTCTCCACAGCACCACGGGGCTGGCACTGGCTGAGCAGCGCGGCCTGATCGTCCTCACGTGACAGTCATGGGGAGCAAACCCAGGCTTTGACTGAGGGATGGGAGGGGGAGCAGGTGCCGTAGAAGGTGGAGGCTGCAAGTTCCAGGCGTGAAGTGGGTGCTCCGAAGGGCGTCGCGGGGTGACGTGGGCTGGGAGGAGTAGCATGGGGGAGCTGGTCAGGAAAAGGGGGACTGCGGGGACAGGGACCAGGAACGCTGAGACCCCGTGGGCTTGGTGATGACGGGACCAGCTGGCCTGCGCGGCTTCCAGGACTCAGTCGCCTGCGGCCCTGCACGTCGCTGGAACTAGGGTGGCTGCAGGGGGCTGGGGGGCTGGGGTTGGGGGCTCAGGGCCAGACTTGCTGATCCCCAGCAGAGGCTGAGCTTTGGCAAAGGGGTGCCTTGAGTTTGGCGCCTGCCTGCAGAAAGGGGAAATCAGCCTAACCATGGAAACGTGGTGAAACGTGTGACACGAAGGCAGGAAACCAGCTCCAGGTGAGACAGAAGTCCTAGTCCTGTGTGTCCCCTGACTGCAAACACTGGTTTTGAGATCAGCTCTTTAAAATGGCAAGGGATGACTGTAAGCCACGAGCGCCATCTCCTGGAGCCAACTGCATGTCACAGGGGACTCCCCAACCCCCAGCCCCACCTGGGCACCTGGTGCTGAGGCAGGAAGGCACTAGGGGATGACCCTCAGTCCCAGGCCTTCTGGCCCTGCACCCTGGCTCAGGCTTCCCAGCCAATCTCTGAGAAAGCCCCCAGCCAGGGCAGGGTACCCCATCCCCCGCCTCCTGCCTCGTGTTGGTTTCCGGGTCCCAGGGAACACCTCCCAGGGTGGGTGCTACAGGAGCCAGAATCTGCTTCCCATGGAGGCCCCACCTGGTGGGGTGGTGAGGTGGGGGGTGCAGGTGGGGGGGTTGGGTTCCCAGACACAAGGAATCCTGTCCCTCGGGCATGAGGGTCCCATGTCGCCTTTGGGCTCAGGAGCTGATCCGCTGGTCATTCTTCTACAGGACGTCACTGGGGCCCCGCCCCATGGGGTCTCACCCACTCTCCTGCTCCCACGTGTCAGAGCCACCTGAGCTGAGCAGCGGGGTCCCCGTCCAGCACCGCCCCCGGGCCCCTCATCTGGGGGTTGCTGGGAGCTGTGCAGAGCCTCGTCCACCCTCAGGACCACCGGGCTCCACTCCACCCTCCTGGTGGTGGCTGCACAACGTGCCTGGGGCCACGGGGTCAAGCCTTACCGTTGCCAAAGCTCGGGGGTCTTTTCAGAGGTCACCTTTACCCCCAGTACCTCCCACTTCCTGAGGGGCTCCTGAGGTGTGGGCTGAGTGCTGACCCCCACTTCCTGCACGTGAGGGACAAACCCCGCCCTCCCCTCCCAGGCAGCACAGCCCTGTGGAGGCTGGGGCAGCAGGGGGGACTGCGGGGTGCATGTGCTGGGCAGGGGGCAGAGAGGAGCTCAGCGTGACCCCAGGGCTCAGCTTGCCATGAGGAGGAGCAGCTGTGGGAAGAGGAGCAGGAGGGGGAAGGGCACCCCAAGAGGACAGAGGCAGAGGCTCCCCAACATGTGCAGAGAACTCCGGGAGCGCCTGACAGTCCCCTGGCGCCCCCTCCTAACTGGCCCTCCCCCTGTTTGGGCCCTGGCAGCAGCTCTGTTGGAGTCATGTGACCAGTGGGTGGCCAGGAGGGACCCTGACTAGTAGGGGTACCGGGCAGATGTCTGGGAGCCCCTCAGTCCTCCGTGCAGGGGCTGTGGGCAGGGGGAGAGGGGGTGCGGGCAGCACCCAGAGGGCAAGAGCCTGCAGGAGGAAATTCTGCTGGTTCCCAAGGCTTTCCAGCTTCTGGAGCCCTGGTCCTGGCTGCCCTCCCGGCCCGGCCCTCAGGCCACAGGCCCCGCCTCCATTGCTCAACCTGCACAGCCCCGCCCCCAGGCCCCCAGGCCCTGCTGCCCGCCTTGGCCAAGCCCTCAGGCCCCGCCCTTCGGCTCAACCCCAGGACACGCCCCCAGGCCAGAGACCCTGCCCCCGGGCCCCGCCCCTCGGCTCAGTTCTAGGCCACGCCCAGGCCCCACCTCCAGTTCACTCCAGGCCACGCCCCTCAGTTAACCCTGGCCCCACCCCCTCAGCCCTGTCTTCTGCTCTGGGGTGGCTGCCTCTGCACAGCCTGAGGCAGGTCAGGCCTGTGCACAGCCTTTGGCAGGGCTGCTTTGATGTTTCCATAGAAATGCCCCTTGCACAGAGGCACTGAGGGACACAGCAGGCTGAGGGCATCTGGAAGTGGCCTGTGGAAAGTTGTGCAGATTTCGTGGGTCCCTGGAAGCTTCCATGTTAGGCGATAGAAACCCCCATATTCAATATGCAGCCTTCCAAGCTCCTGAAGCTCCCCCTCCCCAGGCTGGTGTCAAAGTCCAGAGGGGCCTGGCCCCACTGCTGTCCTCGGGGCTGCCCGGCTCACCTGGTCGTGGCCTGCTCAGGCCTCAGACCCTTGGACCTCTGGGAGGGCAAGTCCTCGTCACCACACAGCCCTGGGACCAGTGACCTCCTCGGGCTTCAGCCCTGGATCCTCAGGCTGGTTCCCTCTGACCTCTGACCTTGACCTCTGCCCTCTGTCCCTGTTGACCCTGCCTGTGTTTAGAGACACAGCATCCCTTGGGGTGAGCGTCAGCCTTGGCCCACGCTGGGAGGGGATGCTGACCCCAGGCCTCTTGTTCCCCTGCCAGCACCTGGGCCAGGCCACCAGCCTGTCCCATGGATCAGAAGACAGAGGACAGCAGTGGCTGAGCTGCCACTGCCTCACCTGGCACAGGCTGCCCAGCATGGTGCAGGCAGAAGCACCTGTGCGCGTTTGAGAAAAGCAGTTTCCTCCAGGCACCCTCCATCTCCATTCTGGGCTAGGCCTCGATTTGGACATTTTCTCAGCCTCAAGCTGTAAGCTGACAAACTTCCATTGTCTAGGCCACCTGATTTCATGGTATCTGCTTTGAGCAGCCTAGGAAACCAGAACAGATGTGGGTACCAGGAGAGAGGGGTGCTACTATTGCAAACACAAAACAGAGGAAAGGGCTTTGGAATTGGGTTGGGCAGAGGTTGTAAGAATTGTGAGGTGCTTGAAAGATAAGGCTTAAATTTATTTGAAGAGCCTGTTGGTAGGAATATGAATGCAAAAGGTATTTCTGATGAGTCCTTAGAAAGAATGCATGTGTTATTGAAAATTGGAAGAAAGGCAGTTGTAGCAGTTTGATATGTTTATGAATTCCAATAATAGATATTGGATTATGTTTGTAATCTGGTCTGTACCTGGGTGTTATTGAGTTATGATAAGGGCTTTGATTGGGCCATGTCATTAGGGCTTTGTGTCCCCACCCCTTGGTGGGTGGGGACTCACAGATAAAAGGCATGGCAAAGGACAAAGTGGGAGTTTTGATGTTGGAGTTTGATGCTGAAATCTTAAGCTGGAGTCCCAGGGAAAGAGACAGAACCCTTCACTTGATATTCTACAGTTGACCTTGTGGAGAAAACAGAGGAGCTGAGCCCAGAGGAACCCAGAAAGCCTGAGCCCTCGCACATGTCAGCAGCCATCTTGCTCCAACATGTGGAAATAGACTTTGGTGAGGGAAGTAACTTATGCTTTATGGCCTGGTATCTGTAAGCTCCTACCCCCAAATAAATATCCTTTATAAAAACCAACCAATTTCTTGTATTTTGCATCAGCAGCCCTTTGGCTGACTAATACAGCAGTCTTTGTTTTAAAATGGGAGAGAACTTGGCAATATTGAGTCCTGATGACAGATGGGAGAACTTAAGAGCTATGAACTTGAGGATATTTCCAAGCTAAGTGTGGGTGGAAAGTGCAGCCTGCTTCTCCTTGAACTTTATAATAAAACGTGAGAGGAAAGGGATAACTGGAAACTGAACTCTTGGATACAGAAAACAAAACAAAACAAAACAGACATTGATGATTGGGAAAATTCTGAGCTTTGAGAAAGCAAGTCCCAGAAAATAGCGCTCCCTGTGAGGGTTTAGCTGAGCATGGAACCGGGCAGTGGTTTCCTTCCAA
Organism: Dasypus novemcinctus; assembly: GCF_030445035.2. Taxonomy (NCBI): domain Eukaryota; kingdom Metazoa; phylum Chordata; class Mammalia; order Cingulata; family Dasypodidae; genus Dasypus; species Dasypus novemcinctus. The sequence goes on along the minus strand of NC_080678.1, from coordinate 106,456,185 downwards.
GTCAGGACTGGAAATGCGGCTCTCCAGGTCAGAGCTGGGAATGCCCTGCTGCCTGATGGCTGGGACCCCTGTGCAGCACGTGAAAACCAACAAGCTTCTGTGAGATCCCTATGAAAGGAACCCCTGCCAGCCTGGACTGGAAGGGACAGAAAAGGACAGATGGAAGGAAAACCCCTTCAAGGGCAGAACATAGGAGGCTGAGGTCTGGACCACAGGCATCCACTGGGGCCCAGAGAAGGGGCCACCTGTGCATGTGGGAAGGGCGAGTGTGCCCGCAGCTGGAGGCTGCACCTTCCCCCCCGTCGCTCAACCAACGCTGCTCCCCCCGGTTGCTCAACCAGTGCTGCTCCTCTCTCCTGAGTGGGCAGAGCCCCCACCCAGGATTGCGGAGGGTCTGGCCCCCAGCCCAGGGCTCGAGGAGGGGGACAGTGTACGGGCACTGCAGGAGCCCGGCCAGGCCAGTGCCTGAAGAGGAGGAGGCGGTCGGCGAGCCCGAGGCCCTGGCTCTGGAAGGCGGGGGTTCTCGGGGTGCAGTGGACCCTGGACTGTGAGGCCAGTGGGGCCCGTGGCTCTGACCCCTCCCTGGGATGGTCTCACCCCTGCCTGTGGAGGCCTCAGCAGGGAAGGCCATGTGAGTGGGGTGGGTGTGGGGTAGGGGACCCTCAGGACTCACCTTGCCACCAGGAGCTCGGGTTCCAGCCCCCTATACCCCTCACCGTGGGGGCTTTTGGGCTAACAGGTGCAGTGCAGGGCCCAGAAAAAGCCCCTTCATCTGCGTTTCCACACAGGGCAGCCCCCGTCCCCCACCGCCCCTTCCCTGGCAGGTGATTTGGGACGACGGCTGCATCACGTCCTGCTGCCACCTCTCCGCGGGGTCTGGCTCCAACTGCGCCTCCCCTCAGCGTTGTTCCCAGAGCATGTCCTGACACAGTAATCGCCCCCAGGCCAGCCTGCATCCCCTGGTCTCCTCTAGCTCAGGTGAGCCACCTGGAAGAGATCAGGTAGCACAGGTGTGCTGACGTGGTCCACCAGGCCCTGTGGGTGTCACTGCCGTGGCCCCTCCGCCTGGACGCCAGGGTGACACCAGAAGGCCGGCTCCAAGGTCCTCCTGCTCGTGAGGGGTCTGTGCCAGAGCCTGGGGACTCTCCACGTGTCCCTCCTCCCTACCTGGGCTCACGCCTGGACTGAACCCCAGGGCCCCCGTGGTCAGGTGGGGCCATGTCTGAGCTCACATCAGGGCACATGGCCAGGCAGGCCCCTGCCAGCCTCTCCAGCTCTTCCGCCTCCTGGGTGACATTCCAGTTGGCAGGGCCGCCACTGTCATTGGCCTTGAGTGACCATGTGGCGGCTCAGCACCCGCTGTGGCCAGGAGCCCCTCTGCCCTGTCGGGGTGAGGAGTCCTCCCATGTGGCATTTCATGAGTGGGGCTATTTGTTCCCGTGCCCATTCCAGCTCATTCTGACTCTGCAGGGTCTGCTTCATTTCTGTCTCTTGGGAAATGTGCATTTATTGCTCTGATTTAAAATAAGGAGGAAGAATTCCCCAGGAGAGTCCCCCTTTCACTCCTCTCAGATGTGGGCAGCTCAGAGGGGAGGCTCGTTTTCTCCAGCCCCGAGGACTCAGGCAGGGGGGGTCACAGAGGGCTGCACCCCTTCTCCCCTCACTAGGGTTGAGGGGCCCCCAATCAAGGCCCCAGCCAAGGGTCAGCTGAGGGGAGGGAGGGGGGGAGAGGGCCAGGGAGGGACTGTCCATGAAATCCCATTTTCCTGAAGCCTCATGTTCAGTTCTCAGAAGAAGCTGAGGTCTGAAGTCCCAGGTGTGGCCGTCAGGGGGCCCAGTGACCTGACAGATGACCTCTGACCTAAGCCCTGCACGGCCACTGTGTCCTCGAGTGCAGGGAAGGCATGAGGGGCCACGCCAAGCTCGCGTTGGTTTAACTAAGAGCGCCCTCAGCCTCCACTGTAGGAGGATGTGGTGGCTTCAGCGGGACTGCGTGGAGTCTGTAGGAAGGTCAGACCCATTCCTCCAGAGTCCAGAGCCCCAGACGTGGGCAGGGGCCTGCTCGGTTCACACAGAGTCAGGGGATGGCAGTCGGCTGAGGCACACCGAGCCTCAGGCACAACCAGCTGAGGCACACCGAGCCTCAGGGACAGCCAGCTGAGGCACACCAAGCCTCAGGGCACAGCCAGCTGAGCCATAGTGAGTCTCGGGGACAGCCAGCTCTGAGGCACACCGGGCCTTGGGGACAGCCAGCTGAGGCACACTGAGCCTCGGGGCACAGCCAGCTGAGGCACACCAAACCTCGGGGACAGCCAGCTGAGGCACACTGAGCCGCAGGGCACCAGTTATGGAAGGTCCAATGTGTCTGCCAGCAAAGGAAAAGAGCACGTCTCTACGCTGCCAGGTGATTGCAACCCCCTTGCTATAGTTTTCTTTTTTCAGTGCAAGTAGTTTGCAGGCTGATCCCAGGAAGTACCTCAGGAAGGGAAGGTGGGGTGGAGACAGCGATGAGAAAGTGGCAGAGAGCGCAAGGCAGCGGGTCTCAGAGGGTGACTGCTGTGAGCCCCTGAGCTCAGTCCTGGGGCTCTTAGGAGACAGTGTAGACCACTCATCTGAGTTTTCCCTGCAGAGGTGGATAGGGCTGGGGCAGTGGCCCACCAGCTCCTGTGTCCTGTGTGCCTCCCTGCAAGGGGCACTGACTCCCTGACATTTCCAGCATGCCCAGTGTGTGGACAGGGCAGGCTCAGGTGACTTGAAAAGCCCCCAGGTGAGAACTGCAGGTGCTGTTCTTGTTTTGGGGTTTGGGTACACAGTAGTGGTGTGCTGAGGGGACATGGGGGGCAAACCTATAGCATCTGCCACATCTTTATTGAGTGCCTACTGTGTGATGAGGCATCATCACAGTATAGCTCCCAAATGAAAAGACTAGAACCTAGTAAATTAGAGACAGTGGGACACCCAGTGAAGCAGGAAGGGGACAGTTTAGTTACAGCGGGTTAGAGCAGGCTTTCGGAGGAAATAGCATCTGAATCTGAATGTTGAGAAAACCCAAAATCCAGACATCTGGGGAGCAGCATTTTAGGTGCAGGACAACCAGTGAGGAAGGCCTGAGAGGAGAGAGGGCAATTGTGAAGGTGAAAGGAGCTGATGGTTGGAGGACTCACTGCTTTCCATCCTTTTGATCCTAGTTCTGCCCCAGGCCCCCAGAGCCATAAATCCACTCCCTCTTCCAAAGTCAGTCCTTGAGAGGCCCCTCACTCAGGGGTCAGGGGAAGGGTCTGGGCTCCCCCATCCAATTATCCCCACTCCTCAGAAGCCCTTTCACCTTAGACAAGGCCTCCAGATCTGAGCCTTACTTTCCTCCTCTGCAAAATGGCAGGAAAAACAGTGTCTACCTTGTAGCATTGGGAAGCAGGTTGGGAGGCTCCCTTTCTCCCAGGCAGAGGAGAAGGGGTCCCAGTGCATGTTAATCTTGTACCCTGCAAGGTTGTTGAATTTGTTTTTGACTCTATTACTTTTCTTGTGAATTCTTTGGTATTGTCTATACAAAGGATCCTGTCATCATGAACAGAGTTTTACTTCTTCCTTTTCAATTTGGATGACTTTTATTTCTTATTCTTGTCTAATTGCTCTGGCTAGAACTTCCAGTACAATGTTGAAGAACAGTAATGAATGCAGAAACCATTATCTTATTCCTGATCTCAGAGGGAAAGCTTTCTGTCTTTCATCATTGAGTAAGATATTAGCTATGGCATTTTCATAAATGCCCTTTAGAATGCCAAGGAAGTTCCTCTCTCTTAATTTTTTCTGAATGTCTTCATCACAAACAGGTGTTGGATATTTTCAAATGTCTTTACTGTGTCAATTGAGATGACTGTGTATGTTTTTTCCTTCATTCTATTAATGAGGTGAATTTGTTTGATTGTTTTCTGTTGAACTAGCCTTGTATTTCTGGGATAAATCCTAGTTGGTCGTGGTGCATACTTATTTTAACATGCTATTGGATTCATTTTCTTTTTGTTTTTGTCTTTATTTATTTTTTCAATATTACATTTAAAAAATATGAGGTCCCCATATACAATTATGGATTGTAATACTCAATATTGAATACCATCAATATATAAAAAGCATAATACATCATGGCCAGGGAAAGTTTATTCCAGGAATATGATTTATTTTTAATATTCAAAATGGAACACTATAATTCCCTACCTGAAGAGAACAAAAGAGAATAATTTGGCCATCTCAATAAATACAAAAAGAGCATTTGATAAAACCCCATGCCTATTTATGATTTTTAAAATTCTTAACAACTGAAAATAAAAGGAAACCTTTTCTTTGAGCTAATAAAAACCTACCACAAACAATATAATTAATGGTGAATTATTGACATTATTCTTTCAGAAATAGAAAATGGCAGAATAGAAGTGGTGATAGCCACTTCAACACATGGTTAGAACCAGAGCAATATGGCAGAATAAGGATATAAAAGGCCTAACAATTGGAGAAGAAAACAGTGAACTCTCATTAACTTGTAGATGACATATTTGTTTAAATACAAAATCCAAAGGAATCTGTAAATTTTAGAATTGATAGTCAATTATTTAAGGTCTGCAGATATGAGATTAATATACAAAATTTTTTCTACTTCTAATACAGTAACAAGGAAATACAAAAGGAAATGTGGTAGCACTGGAAACCCCAAACACTGAGTGAAATTAAAGCCTTAAGTAATATAAAGGGACATATTATATTTATGACTTGGAATAATATTGGAAGATGACAACTTTTATGAAATTGATTAAAACTATAAAAGATTTAAAATAAATCTAAAGTCTTATGAGGTTTTTGTGGAAAAATCAAGCTGATTTTAAAATCAATAAGAAAATACAAAGAGCAAAGACTAGCCAAATCAATTTTGAATAAGAACAAAGCTGATTTATATTGCTATTAAGATCTCTTTTATGACACAGTATTAAGATAATATGATATCATGTGTAGATATATCACCTCCTACCTGACAGTGGATTGACCTCACTCCTGCCCTTCTCCTCAGACAAACTTTCCTCTAACACTGTAGAAGCACACAGAGCTTTGGCTGCCATAACTTCAAACACAGCCTGCTCCAAGCACATCTTGTTTTGAGAAAAGAGCACATACCGAGATCTTTCTCCAGTACTTGCACATAAGCCCTAGCACTTGTTCCTCACCCATATATATACATGACCTATGAGCAGCTGCCTCAGGCAGAGACATATGCAACTGAAATTCTTGCTGTCTCGCTGTCAGCCATGAGGTAGCTTCAACTCTCTATAAGTAAGTTCCCCTAATAAATACTTTTGGGGTGATCACCCTGGTATTTAGTGGTTCTTTGGAATCACAACCAGCCCATTGTTGGGCAGTTTGAGGCAGTCTTTGATGGGCCTTCTCGGATTTCTTTTTCAGGGCAAGTCCAGCTTGCTGGTTCAACAACTGGTATTGAGCAGGAGTCAGGAGAAATGGGCTGGGGACAAGAGGAACTGAATGAGGAAATTCCAAGCTGCCCACAATGGTCCACGCCTGCCACACATCTCTTAGACACCTGTAGGTTGCCTCAGGAGTATAGTGATGCTCCAAAGACCCAGGCAAAATTGCACTCAGCCAGAAAGGAGGTAAAGGATCTTGTGGCTGGCATAGAGTAGCCCCTCCTGTGGGCAGTAAAAGTTGCTACTGAAGCAGAGTTAGCAGCTGAGGCCAGAGAATATAATGTAGAGGAAAAGGTGCAGATGGAGCAAGACATGAGGTCAACTACAACTTTGCAGGTAAGTGATATGATGAAAAAGGTAGATAAAGAGGATAAAGGTGGAAAAAGGAGAATCTAGGTTAAACACCTTGGCCTGCTATGTGCAGAAAAGTGTGGGAAAAGACTCCTTAAAGTGAAGGTATGGGCTATCGTGAAGGTTACCAACTGGGATGCAAAGATACAGAATCCTTTAGAAAGAGAGTGAGTCTGGTGATTTGGTTGAGGTAGTCAGCTCAGAAGACAAGGGTGGGGAAGTGTCTCTGTGCACTCATTCCCTTATACAGAATAAAGTAAAAGAGACACAACCAGTGGGAGCTCAGGGGCCCCTCCAGGAGTGAGTCAAACATATTCCAGATGGGAATATATCCCAACACAGCTGATGGATATTGCAAGCCATTTCTGCCAAAATCCTTAGGAGACACTGGTGGCATAGCTAGTGAGGCTGTGGGTGAGTCTTGTCTGGCAGTAAGGCTGATAAGATCAATAATGCCACTGCCCACCCATCCATCAGATAGGGCTTACATGGGGCAAGGCAGTGCAGGGCAATCATACCTTAACCAGTTGGCTCATTAATGCCTACCAAGATGCATGACTGTTCCCTGGAAAACTATTGAAGCCCAAGCACTACTCAGAGAGCTGACAATGCACTTGGCCATTTATGCCCTGCTCTTCTGGGGCTCTGGCATTGCCACTCTTATACAAACATGAGGAAAACTTATTAAATCAACTACTAAAAGTGGGACCTCTCAGTTGGAAGAGGACACTCCTCCCCACTTTAGGTCCTCCTGCCAGTATACCTTTGTATGAGGCAGGACAAGTCCTTGCTAAGACAGGAAAGAAAGAGACAGATAACAGGATATCCAGAGTTCAGAATGTCAAATGGGAGAGTGAAATACAGGGAAAAGATAATTACCTCTCCCCAAAATCCAGTGCAAAGAGGGTTTCCAGAAGCCAGATGTGGCTGAAAGCTAGGGTGGCACAGGAGAAAATTGACAAGCAATCTAATGCAGTCCTGTTGAAATACCGAAAGGGGCTGAAGCCAGAACAGCAATATACTAGAGGGTCCTGTAGGCAAAGGTTAGAGCTCTGACACCTCAGGAGGAGACAGAAAGAGAATGGCCAAGTTTCCCTGAGATACAGGACCATTCTGGGAGCTGGAATCCATGGAAGTAACTATACACTGGACCCCACAAAATAAAAAAAGGTGTTGGCCCTAGTAGAAAAGGGAGCACAATGAACTACATATATGGGAATCCCCATCAGTTCTCCAGACCCCTGACATACATTCATGGGTATAAGAATGTGTGTTAGTTTGAGGCTTTTATGGACCCCAGAAAATCATATTCTTAGGGCTAATTTATTCCTGTGGGTATAAACCTATTATAGGTGGGATTTTCTTTTTATTCGGTTACTTCAGTAAGGTGTGACCCAGAGTGGATCTTAATCCTCTTACTGAAGTCCTTTATAAATGGGATAAATACAGACAGAAAACCACAGAATACAAAAAAAGCCACAGGAACAGAAAGAAAAAGACAGGAGAACCAAGAGCTGAAATCAACAGATCCCAGGAAAAAGGAAGCCAGGAGCTGAAGCAACAAAACCTGGAAGAGAAGGGAGAGACCAGAAGATGCCTCCATATGCCAGTCTTCAAGAAGAAAGCATCATCAGATTGTGCCTTGTTTTGGACATTTTTCTCAGCCTCAAAATTGTATGTTTACAGCCTGATATCCTCTTTGTAAAAGTCAACCCATTTCTGCAGCTTTTAGCAAACTAAAGCAGGGTGCATCCATCCCAGTATCATCTGTCAGATAGGTCCAACCCCTCTATCCCACAGTGGGTATATCTATCTCCAGTACCTGACAATATACTAGGAGTAGATGCTCTCTTAGGGGCTGCATTAGATACCATTTTGGAGAATTTTGCCTAAAGGTGGGTGTCGTGAAGGCAGGGCTGCAGGGAAATACAAGGTGGGAAACTGCTGTCTACCATGACAAAGGAAAACAGTAGCTATTAAATAAGATCACCCGCTTGTGGGACAAAAAGAAACCTGTGCAACTATCTTGGAATTGGAAAAGGTGAAAATTATATCACCAGCACAGATGACTCTTGATAGGCCAGTTTGGCCTGGATGGAAGCTGGATGGAGTGTGGAAAATGGCCATAGATTATCTGGAACTGAACCAAGTGACTCCTACCATCTGTGCTGCCATAGCCAACATAGCCCAAATATTAGAGACATTAACAACCTGGCTAGGGACCTGTCATGCTATGATGGGCTTAGTGAATGCATTCTTTAGTATGCCAACTGATAAACACTCACAGGACATAGGGAGGACAGCAGTGGGCCTTCTGAGGCCTTCCCCAAGGATATCTACATAGTCCTACTATTTGTCATGGGTTAGGAGCAGAAACCTGGCTACCTTGGGTCCACTTCCAGGAATACATGTAGAACTTTATGTAGATGATATTTTGCTGACCTCTATAGACTCCAGTCTTTTACAGAAACCTACGAGAAGGTCTGGCAGCACCTCCAGAAGAGAATATGGGTAATCAACCCTCAGAAAATGCAGGGACCGGGAAATACTGTCAAGTTCCTCAGGATAATATGGTTACATAAAACTTGTGTTTTTCCATGAGCTGTGAAAAATAAGACACAAGCTTACCCTGCTCACAAATGGTTAAAGAGGTGCAGACTCTTGTGGAGTTATTGGGCTATCTGAGGAGGTTCATTCCTCATTTGGCACAATGCCCATGCCCCCTGTATTGGCTAAGGAAAAGGGAACAGTATGAAATTAGAGTCACAAGGAAGAAGAGAACTTTGTCAAAGAAAAAAATGTAAGTAGCCAAGCACAGGTCCTGCAAACTGTGACTCCAGGGCGACCATTTGAGCTATATATGTCATTACAGAGGATGGAATGGGATGGGCTCTATGGCAAAGGGACAGGGAAGACACAGATCTCCATAGTGTTTTTTTTTAAATTTATTTTTTATTTATTTCTCTCCCGTTCCCCCCTTCCCCCAGTTGTCTGCTCTTTGTGTCCATTCACTGTGTGTTCTTCTGTGTCTGCTTGCATTCCTGTCAGTGGCACCAGGAATCTGTGTCTCTTTTTTGTTGTTGTTGCATCATCTTGATGTGTCAGCTCTCTGTGTGCATGGCACCACTCCTCGGCAGCCTGCACTTTTTTCACGTGGGGCAACTCTCCTTGCAGGGCACATTCCTTGCACATGGGGCTCCCCTAGGTGGGGGACACCCCTACATGGCATGGCACTCCTCGTGCAAATCAGCACTATATGTAGGTCAGCTCACCACATGGGTCAGGAGGCCCTGGGTTTGAACCCTGGACCTCCCATATGGTAGGCAGCCACTCCATCAGTTGAGCTATCAGTTGAGCCAAATCTGCTTCCCTCCATAGGATTGTTTTGTATGTTTTATTTGGCCTTCATTTTTTTTTAATTTATTGAAAATATATCATTCATACATAACATACATGAACAATAAATGTATAATAGTTGTGAACCTACAAAATAAATACATATAACATCAAACATATATACCATCTCACCCTACCACCAATAACTTGCATTGTTTTTAAACCTTTTTAACTAATGATTAAAGAGCACTGTCAAAATATTTCTATTAAACAAAGTATTTTTCCCCTAACTAATCCAATTATTATTATCTTTAGATCATTTATATATGAACATACATAAACAATTAAGTGTATAGTAAAAGTTGTGAACTTACAAAGCAAATATGCATAACATCATACAGGGGTCCCTTACATCAACCCTTCACCAACACCCTGCATCGTCGTGAGATGTTTGTTACAAATTATGAAAGAACATGGTCAAAATCATACCATTGATCAGTTCTTATCTTACATTTGGTGTGTTTTTCTCCCAACCCACCCTTTTTTTTTTTAATATATATTCTTTATGACAGAAGTTGTAAACTTATAAAACAATCATGCACATGGGTAGAATTCCCAAACAACACCCTTTCATCAACATTCCACAACGTGGTGTGTCATTTGCTACAGATAAAATAATATCATCTGATTATTGCCATGTCCATAGTGTACTTTTGGCTCGCATTTTCCATACTGCCTCAGTATCAACACAGTACATCTTTCATATAGATGCAAGAATATTATATTATTACTACTAATCACAGTCCATAGGTCACTCCAGCAATATTTTTCCCATGCTTCTCCACATTCGCAACACCCTGCAGTAGTGATATACATTTGCTCTAGCTAGCAAAGGAAACTGTTGCATCTGTACCATCAACCACAATTCTCACCCACCTCTTGGTTTACTGTGCTATCCAGTTCCTAGATCATTCTCAAGCATTGTCAATTGGCATTTACATAACTAGACTACCATTTTCAGTCACATCTCCATTTATAAACTAGCTGTTACTGTGTGTTACCATCTACTCTATGCATTTACACACTTTTACAGCAAAGCTAATTAAAACTTCTACATACATTAAACAGCAGTAGCTCACTCAGTCCTTCTCTTATCTCCTTTAAGAATCCACCACCTTGAGGGGGTGGGGGGTATATGGGACCTCATATTTTTTGAATCTAATATTAAAAAAAAATAAAGACAAAAAAAAAAAAAAAAGAATCCACCACCTACCACCAGGTCTTGAAGATATTTTCCAATAATTTCTTCTAGAAGTTTTATGGTTCTTGCTTTTATTTTCAGGTTTTTTAATTCATTTTTGAGTTATTTTTTGTATAGGGTGTGAGATAGGGGTTCTCTTTTCTTCTTTCAGCTATGGATGTCCAATTCTTTCAGGTCCATTTGCAGAATGGGCTGTTCTGCCTGAGCTGTGTGAGTTTGACAGGCTAGTCAAAAATCACTTGAGCACACCTGTGAGGATATACTTGGTTCCATTGTTCTATTTTGTCTGTCTCTAGGTCACTACCATGTTGGTTTTACCACTGCAGGTAGATATTATTATGATTTAAAGTCTGGAGATGAGGGTTCACTTTTCCTTTTTCTGATGTTTCTGGCTATTCACGCCTCCTTACCCTTCCAAATAAAATTATTTATCATGTTTTCAATTTTTTTTTTAATGCTGGTGGAATTTTTATCTGGATTGCATTAAATCTGTATATCAATTTGAGTAGAATTGACATCTTAATGATATTTAGTCTTCCAATCCATGAGCATGGAATGTTCTTCCAGTTATTTAGGGCTTTTTAAAATTTGTTTGACATTGAATACAAGTGCTTTACATCATTAGTTAAGTTCATTCCTGACTATTTGAGTTTTATCTGTCATATTTTATTTTCACCTCTCTTTTGACACTTTCAGTTACTTTTATGGATATAATCTTCATTTCTAGACTCTCTTCCAGGCCCCTCTCTCCTGTCTTGTCTTTTCAGGCTCTAGCACACCCTTTAGTATTTCCTGAAAATCTGGTCTCTTGCTTGGAAATTCTCTGTTTCTGTTTATCTGTGGATATTCTAATTTCGCCCTCATTTTTGAAAGACAGTCTTGCTGGATATAAGATTCTTGGCTGGAAGTTTTTCTCTTGTAGTATCTTAAATATATCAGACCACTGTCTTCTTGCCTCCATGGTTTCTTGTGAGAAATCAGCACTTAATCTTATTGGATATCCCTTATATGTTATGTATTGCTTTTCTCTTGCTGCTCTCAGAATTCTCTTTGTCTTTGGCCATTGACATTCTGATGAGTATGTGTCTTGGAGTTGGTCTATTTGGATTTTTTCGGATGTGAGTACATTGTGCTTCTTGGACAGGGATATCTACATCCTTCAATAGGGTTGGGACATTTTGTACCATTATTTCTTTATTTTTTTAAAAGATTTATTCATTTCTCTCCCCTCCACCACCCGGTTGTCTGCTCTCTGCCCGGTTGTCTGTCGGTTCACTGTGTGTTCTTCTGTGACTGCTTCTATCCTTATCAGCAGCACCAGGAATCTGTGTCTCTTTTTGTTGTGTCATCTTGCTGTGTCACCTCTCTGGGTGGGTGGCACCACTCTTGGGCAGGCTGTGCTTTTTTCACGCTGGGTGGTTCTCCTTACGGGGTGCACTCCTTGTGCATGGGGCTCCTCTATGCAGGGTGCACCCCTGCATGGCATGGCACTCCTTGCACGCATCAGCACTGTGCATGGGCCAGCTCCATACCGGTCAGGTCAAGGAGGCCCAGGGTTTGAACCGCGGACCTCCCATGTGGTAGGCAGATGCCCTATCCATTGGGCCAAGTCTGCTTCCCCATTATTTCTTTAAATATTCCTTCTGCCTCTTTTCCCTTCTCTTTTCTTTCTGGGACACCCATGACACATATGTTTGCGCATCTTTTGTTGTCATTTTGCTCCCTGAGACCTTGTTCAATTTTTTCCCATTATTTTCTTATCTGTTCTTTTGTATGTTCACTTTCAGAGGCCATTTCTTCAAACTCACCAATTCTTTCTTCTGCCTCCTCAAATCTACTATTATATGATTCCAGTGGTTTTTAAAATTTCATTGATTGCACCTTTCATTCCCATAAGATCTGCTATTTTTCTATGTTTTCAAATTCTTCTTTGTGCTCATCCAATGTCTTCTTAATATCCTTAATCTCTTTAGCCACCTCATTGAATTTATTAAGGAGATTTGTTTGAACATCTATAATTACTTGTCTCAACTTATTTATGTCATCTGGAGGCTTATCTTGTTCCTTTACCTGGGCCATAGCTTCCTGTTTCTTGGTGTGGATTGTAATTTTTTGTTGGTGTCTTCACATCTGGCTTACTAGAGTATTTTTTCTGGGTGCAGTTTTTCTCTCTAGTTTAGGGCTTCCTATCATTTCTTCCTCGCTGGTTATGCAGTAGGAGCCAAGCATGTAGTTGGTGCTGTAAGCTGTGGAGGTTCAAGCTGCCCTCATTGCACCAGGGACTAATGAAGCTTCTTCCAATTTTCTCCTTTGCCAGGGGTAGGGACAGAGTCCCAACTGTGGAATAATCCACATGCAGGCCTAGACTGTAGTTGCCCAGAGAGACTGATGAGGCTTCACACCCCTTTCTGAAGGAAACCATGGAGGCATATAGGCAGTGATATCATGTAGTCAAGGTAGTAAAAGAAAAACATTTCCAACCAAGAATACTCTATCTGGCAAAGCTAGCATTCAAAAATGATGGAGAGTTCAAAATATTCACAGATAAACAGAAGCTAAGAGAGTATTCCAACAAGAAACCTGCCTTTCAAGAAATACTAAAGGGATTTCTGCAGGAGGAAAGAAAAAAACAGGAGAGACAGAGTTGGAGGAGAATGTAAGAAGAACTAAAACTACAAAAAGAGAAAAAAATCAAACAATATATGACAATATATGACAGCAATCTATGCAATCTTCTAGTTTTCAGTCTATGCCAGCCAAAGTTCTCTGCAGTTACCTGTATAGGCTGGTGCAGGGCTCCTCAGCCTCCTCCCTGCCAGAGGTGGGGCTGAAGCCTAGGTGGGCTACAGGCTGATCTGCGTGAAAGAAACTGTCAGCCCAGCTTCCCCTCAGGCTGGGGGCAGATTCAGAATGGTGGCTACCAGCCTATTTCTGACTTGGGCTGGTTCTCACCCCAGCTGTTCCCAGGATTATCTCTTAGCCAGTCAAGTCTCCCAATCAGTAGCTGAAATCGGCAGCCAATCATCTCTTCCTCCTGTTTCTGGGAAATGGAGCTTCCTCTTCTCATCACAGAGCAGCTCCTGGGGTGGCTTCTGCCACCAGAGCAGGATAATCACTGGCCTCTGTGGCTTGGCTGGTAATTTCCTGGAGAGGATGGCACAGGTCCCCGCAGCTTCCTCCTTGCTGAAGGTGGCACTGGGGCCTAAGCTAGACCTGCAATATGATCTGGATGGGAAGAAGTCAGACCCCAGCAGTGCTGGGATTCTCAGTCCATCCTGCTTCCCCTATGCCAGATGCAGAGTTAAGATGGCAGCTCCCGGCCTCTTTCTGGCCTGTACAGGCTGAAACCTTAGCTGTTCTCAGGATCATACTGTAGCCCACTGAATTTCCTCATCATAGCTGAAATTGGTGCCCAACTGTCTCTTCCTCCCCCATTTTGGGGAAGTGGAGCTTTCAATTCCAGCCTTGGAACAGCTCCCGAGGCAGCTTGTGCCTCCAGTGGAGGATGGGCACCGGCCTCCATGGCATGAAGTGCTCTACTTACGAGTCTTCTCTGCAGATGGGCTATCTCCTCGTTCCATTCCTTCAAGGACATTGCAGGATGCTCTTCTGGCCTCCTGGAGCCACCAAACAGGTGCTTTAGCTAGCTTCAGAGAGCTCTGGGTGTTTGCTAACTGCTCTGAAGCAGTAGCTGACTCTAGGAGCTCCTTACTCTGCTGCCATCTTGCTGGTTCTCCCTCCATAGGGTTTTAATTTCAAACTCTTATTGGGAGCTGAGCAATGTTACAGCATCCTGGAAAAGCAATTCCTAGCTGTGTACCAAGCTTTACTACAGAGACCATCACAGGGGATATTCCATTAAGGGGTGGGTAGAGGGGTTCTTGCAAGGCCTGCTTCTGCAGTCGTCCAGGATGGCACATTAGTGCGGTGGTATGCAGATCTACAAAAGAGGGGACACTTAACATCTAGCCCTATCTCACTGGAGAAACAAGCCCGTCTGGGGCCCATATCATACACCACAGAATCAGAAGAGGCCCCAGAGTTAGTTGCCCCTAGAAATGCCCTAGTGTGTAAGGGAAGAAGAAGGGACATCTCCACAGAATGCTTGGTATACAGATGGCTCCTACTGAGGCTATCTCCTGTCCATACAACTAGCAACAGCCACCCTTGAGGTGGAGATGGGAAGAGAAAGCAGGAGTCAGTGGGCTAAGCTAAGAGCCATTTGGTTGGTTCTTATGAATGAGCCATATCTAGTCACCATTTGCAGATTCTTGGACAGTGATGAAAGGGTTAGCAATGTGGATTGCCCAAAGGGAAGATGATAAATGACTTATAAACAGGGGTCCCTTGTGGGGGTCTAGACCCAGGCAGTGGAAATGACTGACAAGATTGAACACACATAGCCCAGTATGGATACAAGGGGGGGGGGTGGTCCCAGGGGTCATCACAAACCTGAAGGCCAGCACAAATGGCTGGTCTATCTCCAGACAGGACATCGACAGAATCTCCCAGGACTGCCCCACTTACAGCAAAGTGTGACCCAAATCTCTGCCCAGGGCATCTGGCCATATAACAAGAGGAAGTAAAGATTTAGACATCTGGCAGGTGGATTACATAGGGCCTCTTCTGGGGTGCCAAGGGTGTTGCTATGCACTTACCTGTGTAGACACTGTGGGTGATGTCATGCAAGCATTCCCTTGTGGAAGTGACAACCAAACATTCACCATTATAGGACTGCAGTGTCTACAATGTATGGCATACCCAGTGTCATTTCTAATAACTATGGGCACCCCTTCACCAGCATCCTCATACAAGATTGCATGCAAAAAGAGGGGATAATGTGGCATTTCATTTACCTGATAACCTTCAAGGGGCTTCCCTAATGGAAAGGAAAATTTGCCTGCTGAAGGAATAGATTACACTCCCCACAGGAAGGCCATCTCTAAACTGATGGGCAGTAAGCCTACCAAAGGCCATCAGAAAATTTAATGAAGTGCCCACCATGCAGGTAAGCCAGCCTTGACAGGACCCTTGCAGTGCCTGCTCCTGCAAAGCTAGGCAAGTGTGGAAATGAACAGAGGAGGTCTGGAGCCCTGAACCAAATGCCACCCAGAATGGGAGAGCACCATGAACACTTCCTATCACTCCACATACTGGAATAAGACATTGGGATCTGGGGTGGATAGTGCCCAAGGGATGGATCAAGATCCTTTTGACGATAGTGCAGGAGGTCCCCCTACCCTGGAGCTAACCCTGACATTTCTAGAGGAGTCAGAACCCAGAGAGATGTGATGGTAATGGGCACATGAGCGTCCCATCCTGAAGGACACAGCTGTAACAAGGGTGCACTGGATTAGTGCTAACACAATTAGCATGGATGGGGCCACCCCTCCCATGGTGGGATGAGAGGTGTGGTGCAGCAAGCCAGGGCAAGACCCTGCTGGAGCAGAGGCCACTGCTGAAGGAGGAACCCACTAGTCTCATTCATAGAAGGGCCAAATGGCCCAGTCTGTGTTCCTAACAACTTCTTAGGTTTTTGCTGCCAGGTTATGCTGTCTTTTATGGCTAACTGCTTATGCTTGTTAGCATAACGCTTGGAGCATCTCTGAAAATATGTTTTTAGTCTGACCCCATTTAATGGCAGACACACACAACTGGTGTTTGCACCCTCATGCCTTTGAGCAGCTAAAGAGGCACCCCTGGTGGGTTGATCCGCTTCTAGGTTGTGACTCGGAAAACTGGCCAACTCTGGATTTGAGAACAGAAGGAAATGTCAACCTTGAACACCACTGACATCCCAGGTGACACCGTGGACTCAGGGAGGGGGCCACCACCTAACCTTTTCCAGCAATGTCTCAGAAAAATAAACCATCAGGAAAGGGCACATAATGCCCCAAAGGATATGACCTTTTATCAATGGGGGTCCTATGCTCAATTATGAAATGTATTTATTTGGCTAACTCCTATCATGGGATACTACCATGACCTGCCTTCCTGTGTCTGGAACAAAAAAAAAAAAACACATGAAAGACCGTGATGCAGTTAATACTAAATATCTGGCTTATGTGCCTCCTGGAAAATAATATTTTTGTCCTAACTAGCAGTGACTAGGTTGCTCCTGCCTGGGCTCCACACACCCTGGTAACTATTGGATTTCCTCTAGAGGCACACATTGACTATATGTGGCCATGGCAGCTTGTGGTAGTTTGACTGTTTGCACCCTAGAAAAGATCATTTCCTGAGAGCTAATGCATGCCTGTGGGTGTGAACCTACTGTGGGTAGGAGCTTTTGATTAAATTACTTCAGTTAGGATGTTTCATTAGATTACTTCAGTAGGGCATGACCCAGGGTGGGTCTTAATCCTTTTATTGGAGTCTTTAAAAATGGGGTGAATACAGGGAGAGGAGAACCTCAGAGACTGAGAGAAACCCCCAGAAGCTGAGAGAGAAAGTCCCGGAAGCCAGAAGTTGAAATTACCAGAATCCAGGAAAAAGAAAGCCACAGAAGCCAAGAGAAAATTAGAAGCTGAAAGTAAAGAGACCCAGAGGACAAGGGAGAAGCAGCAGACACTGCCATTTTGCCCTGCCACATGACAGGGGTCCAGGATCACTGGCAGCCGTATCTTCAGGGAAAGAACCTCACCTGATGCCGTGATTTGGACATTTTTCTCAGTCTTGGAACTATAAGCTTATAAATTAATAAATCCCCATTGTAAAAGCCAATCCATTTCTGGTATATTGCTTGGCAGGCTTTAGCAAATTAAAGCTCTGCCCCTCTGCCAAGTGGATAGAAAGATGCACTCTTGGCTTCTCCTGTTTGAACTCTAGGATATCAGACACAATCCCAGTGCCCTTAAATGAGCCTATTTGGAGGGGAGGTGGAACAGGTCTTTATTCTTTAGGTGGGATTTTTTTTTAAAGATTTATTTGTTTGTTTCCCTTTATTCCCCACCCCCACCCCAGTTGTCTGTTCTCTGTGTCCATTTGTTGTGTCTTCTTCTTTGTCCACTTCTGTTGTTGTCAGTGGCACAGGAATGTTTCTTTTTGTTGCATCATCTTGCTGCGTCAGCTCTGTGTGTGTGTGGTGCCATTCCTGGGCAGGCTGCACTTTCTTTCTCACTGGGTGGCTCTCCTTAGGGGGTGCACTCCTTGCATGTGGGGCTCCCTTACATGGGGGACACCCTGCATGGCAGGGCACTCCTGCATAGCAGGGCACTCCTTGCGTGCATCAGAACTGCGCATGGGCCAACTCCTTGGTGGGGTTATTTGATCTTTGTTTTGCTCCCCAAGGAGGTGATATTGATATCATGCTAAAGATATAAAAATTCCAAAAGTTTGTAACCATGGACCTCAACAATACTGTGCATAGCTTTCTCCCCCTAAATCAAGAAACTGTGGCTCTATGCAAGGTGGTGTTACAAAACTGCATGGTTCTGAATATTCTCACTGCAGTTCAAAGGGAAAATGTGCCTTAATAAAAACTGAGTGTTGTGCCTACAGTCTAGATAAAGAAACCAAAGTGAATAAGTCCTTTGCTCACCCACAAAAACAACTGCAAATCATAGGTCAAATGGGTGATGATTCACCGTGGTGCCAAAGGAAGGCTTGGTTCTCAGGGTGGGGTCACTGTTGGAAAACACTATTGATAGGCCTTCTGCATATTGGGGCAATTGGACTTATTCTATTGTTGGTGCAGATTTTGTCTCCAATGCTCCTTAAAAATGGGGAAAACCATTTTACAAGCTTTACCTCTACCCTGCCCATAGCCTAGGGACACCTACAGGAGAAGGGGCATGTGAGACTGTACAGTCTGGTAGGGAGATGGGTTGTGCAATACATATAGCATCTCCTACTCCACCAAGGACTGAATTCACCCCTGCCCTCCTCCTCAGACATCCCTCTAACACCCTAGAGGCACAGGGAGCTTTGGCTGCTCTAACCTGAGTGCAGCCTATCAGGAGCACATCTTGTTTTGAGAAAAGAGCACATAGCAAGATGATTTCCCAGTACTTGCACACAGGCCCCTGGCACTTAGTCACCTTTGTTCCTCAACCTGTAAGTGACTGCCATAGGCATGGACACAATCTAATGAACTTCTTGCTATCTGCTGTCTGTCAGAAGGTAGCTGCTTTGCTCTGTAAAGAAGTTCCCCTAATAAATGCTTTCAGACTGATTACCCTGGAGTGTAGTGGCTCTTTCTTTGGACTCTCAAGAAGCCCAGCTGTGAGGTGGCTTGGGGCAGTCCTGGATAGATCTTCCCCTATTTCTTTCTTTGGGGTGAGTCCTGCCACTGGTTTAGTGGAATCAAACGTAAGAGTGGAACAGGAATGAAAATATATCAATAGAACAGACTTCAGAGTTCTGTGCAGTGGTGAAAAAAGATGGTCTTTTCAAACAAGTAGATTGATGTCAATAGATAACCATGTGGGGGAGGAGGGAGAAGCTTGATCCTTTGATTACACCATTCGCACTACATTTTTGATGAATTTCAAATCTAAATATGAAAGACTTAAGTTTCCAACAGAAAATATCAAAGAATAACATTATGACCTAGGAATAGGCAAAAATTGATGTAAAGGGACCAGAAGAGAAATAAAAACATTGAATTGGAATATATTAAAATTAGGATTTTCTGTGCAAAAGATACTTTTTTTTAAAGATTTATTTCTCTCCCCTTCCCCCCCCAACCCAGTTGTCTGTTCTCTGTGTCTATTTGCTGCATCTTCTCTGTCCACTTCTGTTGTTGTCAGCGGCACAGGAATCTGTGTTTCTTTGTGCTGCGTCATCTTGCTGTGTCAGCTCTCCATGGGTGTGGTGCAATTCCTGGGCAGGCTGCATTTTCTTTTGGGCTGGGTGGCTCTCCTTAAGGGGCGCACTCCTTGCACATGGGGCTCCCCTACATGGGGGACACCCCTGCAAAAGATACTTTTAAGAGAGTAAAATGGCAAGCCATGATATTTACAATACTTAATCTGATAAGAGCAATTTATCAAGAATATAAAAACAACACCTACAAATTAATAAGACAAAGGCTGGCAACCCAATAGAAAAATGGGCAAAAGACAAGTGATGTCACAGAAAAGTATATCTGAATAGCCAATAAACATATAAAAGTCTATTTGTCATCAAGTAAATGAATTGAAAAACAATACACTACACATCTACTATAATGGCTAAAATGAAAAGGCAGACAATACCTACATTGGTAAGGATATGGAGAAACTGCAACTCTCATACACTACTAAGAATATAAATTGCAGGAACTATTTTGGAAAACAATGGCAGAATCTACTAAAGCTGAAAATATGTATACCACATGACCCAGCAACCTTATTCTCGGTACATGCCCAACAGAAATGGACCCATATGTTCATCAAAAGGCATGCACTAGAATGTTCATAGCAGCATTATTTGTCCAAGCTGAGAACTGAAAGCTCTCCAAAGCTCGTCAATAGCAGAGCATACAGTAGAAAACTATACTGCACTATTAAGTAAAGTTATATGCAACTATCAGAATGACTCTCACAAAGAAAATGTTAAACAAAAGAAGTCACATACGGAAGAAAATACATGTCATTTCATTTATACCCAAAGAGCAAAATTAGCTCAGGACTCAAAGTAAATATCAGCAGGAGACTGAGAAAGTAAAAATCACCCCTGTTATCTATGATTATATGTTAGCTGATAGCACAGATAAAGTCAGCTGCAAGGTTAACAGAAAACATTTCTCCCACCGTCATGCTGCAAATGTGAAGCACACACAGTGACTCTCTTCCTTGAGTTACTCCTGCTTTTTTCACCAATGATGCCCAGCCCTGCTTTACTAACCTCACCTGCCAAGCATTACTGAGATACCTCATTACTAAGCTGCCCATACTTCATGACAGCAACCAATTTAGAACTGATCCTCACTTCCCTAACTTTTACTTGGAATTATTCCACCCCAGCCTAACCCTTTCTAAAGCCTCTCCCCACCAAGATCAGCTCATGGTTTCTCTGTTGTGCCCTCCCTTGTTGCAGCAAGCCAATAAGCCAAAGTTTGTTGGACTAAATTTTCTCCTTGTTGGTATCTGACTATTGGGATTTAATAATGGTAGCAGTTTGATATTATTGATGAATTCCAAAAAGAAATATTAGATTATGTTTGTAAACTGGTCTTCTCCTCTGGGCATATGAGATTATATTGGATTCAGAGGTTTACTTGATTAATCAGGTAAACTTCTTGTGTCAGTAGGGCTTTCAGTCCCCACTCCTTGGTGGGTGGGGACTCACAGATAAAAGGCATGGCAAAGGACAGAGTTGAAGCATTTTTGATGTTGGAGGTTTGATGTCAGAGTTTGATGCTGAGGCCTTAAGTTGGAGCTCCAGGAATAAAGGAAAGAGAAGCAAGCCCCAGGAAGGGAGGAACTCAGGAAGCCTGAACCCTTGCAGACATTGGCAGCCATCTTGCTCCAACTTGTGAAAATAGACTTTGGTGAGGGAAGTAAATAACTTACGCTTTATGGCCTCGTATCTGTAAGCTCCTACCCCAAATAAATACCCTTTATAACACCAACCAATTTCTGGTATTTTGCATCAGCACCCCTTTGGCTGACTAACACAATAATATATCAAAAACAGGCCATATGGTTAGAAGTCAGGACAGCAGTTAATAACAGAGGGGTCAGAGACTAGGAGGGAGCCCAAAACTGGCTTCTATGAAGTTAGTGATACTGTATTTCTTGAGTAAGTGGTAGCTGTACAGGTGTGTTCTCTTTGTGACTCTTAATTGACCTTACACTTATAATTTGGGAACTTTTCTTGAGGTATGGTATACCCCAATTAAAAACTTATTGGGAAGCGGACTTGGCCCAATAAATAGGGCATCCGTCTACCACATGGGATGTCCGTGGTTAAAACCCCGGGCCTCCTTGACCTGTGTGGATCTGGCCTATGCACAGTGCTGATGTGCACAAGTAGTGCCCTGCCACGTAGGGGTGTCCCCCGTGTAGGGGAGCCCCATGCACAAGGAGTGCGCCCCGTAAGGAGGGCAGCCCAGTGTGAAAGAAAATGCAGCCTGCTCAAGAATGGCACTGCCCACATGGAGAGCTGACACAGCAAGATGATGCAACAAAAAGGAAAACACATTCCCAATGCCACTGATAAGGATAGAAGCCGTCACAGAACACACAGCGAATGGACACAGAGAGCAGGCAACTGGGAGGGTGAGGGGAAGGGGAGAGAAATAAATTAATAATTTTTTAAAAACTTATTAAAAAAACTAAAAAGCAAACAAAGTATTTTCTCCACTTCTGTGTCCATCTGTGTTATCTTCACGAGTTTGCCCTTTACTTTCTTAAACCTGCTTACCATCTAGTTATAGAGGGTAGGGTCACTAGAGGCTTCGTCTTCTGCAATCCAGGGGATCAAGTCTTGGCAGTGAGCGTCCTCCTGGGGCTTTTGCAAAGACATTAGCCCATAACACGTGGTGGGACTTTCTTTTACACCTGATATTGTGTGTCCACTTGTGCTAAACAATTCTTCCTGTTCTTGGTACAGTTCTTAATTTTTGTGGAGCAATTTGAATTAGTTTTCAGTGCCTAAACTTCCTTACTTGTGCAAAAAGAAAGTTACCCATAATTTTCTTGAACCAATGTTTAATAGAACATCTCCTCATGAAGATATATATATATATATATATAATAATATCCATATATAGGAAACAGACTGTCAAGGATACATCCACAGCCAAAAATAAGTTCTGTTGTTTACAACTAAAAAAGTAAGTATTTAGGCTTTGAGTTTTTAGAGAGAAAGCTAGCCCTGGCTAAAGAGAAGTCATAAGCAAAGCCCTGGATGAAAGACAGGCTTTGCTCAAGACTTAGCCATTAGATCCATCAGAATCAATTATCAGACCTGTAAGAGAAAGGAGGGCCCCAATACCAAGGCAAAGAGCTCCTGGTTCTGAAACCTAATATGATGGAGGACACAGAGTGGCAGGGGAATCCGGTGACTCAGAAAAAGAACAGTAACAGCTTTATTGAGTCATTAGGAAAAAAATGAAAGCTACAACATAACCCACATCCTTCCCCCTGGACTGTTAGCAGATTATGGTTCATAAATATTGGTTTTCCTCAAAGTACAAGATAAAGGATAATTTTGCAGTGATTTCTCCTGGTTATAAGATTTCATGTCCCCCCATTAGGAAAATAAGTCATTGTACGCTGCACTACGTGACCTTGCCCATCAGGACAAGCCCGAGTCCTGTACTGTATCTGCTCCTGAGTAGAGGAATGCTGGCGGGGGATGTGACTCCATCAGTTCTTGAAATTTAACTTGCACAATAAAACAGTAAGTGAATAAAATGACAGCAGTGATAGTCTCCACAGAGATGATGCATGTTGCATTATCCCTACGGAGTTGCAGTTGTGAAAGCATGGGGACGAGACAGTTGTACCTTCTAAAACTGTGAAACTCTTCAACCGAATGAGCATGTAGAGCTCAGTCAGGAGCGCTGCACATGAACCCCCTGGTGTTCTCAGGAGTGCAGCAGAGGGCGCTCGTCTCTGGACCTCCTGTGCCAGCTGCTGCCTCTGAGATGATGTCTAGAACCTTTGATGGGGAGCACCTAGCATCCTGCCATTGAGATCATTGTGGGTTTTGCAGCCAATACGAACCTGCTCCCGGGTCTACGGAAGTGATTTCAGAAGCTCCAGAAAAGACAATTCCTTCATGATTCTAGAGATGGCAAGGGCTGCCCCAAATTCTGCAGCTAAGAGGGTGGAGATGTTCATGTGTGGGGGTTTATGTATCTAGAGCCAGGCATTCAAAAGGACTGTAATGGAGGGACTATCATGGCATTACCGTGTCAGACTGGCAGAGTGAGCAGCTGCCTTTCCCTGCCAGGCTCAGTGTTGACCACCACTGCCCTGGCGGGGAGGACGAGCAGTCTGCAACCCTCCTGGCTGCTGGCCAGCTGAGCTGAGTTGCTGTGAATTCTGGAATGTGGGCAGATAGGCCTGCGGCATCTGTGGCTGCTGTCCATGGAAGTCAGGCTGCTGTGCCACTGCTGGTAAGTTGGCTGATGGACGTGCAGCATCTGCCCCTTCTGCCCTCCCCGGCCAGGCTGCGGCACCTGGGGCTGCTGTGAATACTGGAAAGTGGGCAGATAGGCCTGCAGCATCCGTGGCTGCTGCCTGCCCTGGGCAGGCTGTAGTACCTGGGGCTGCTGAGAATACTGGTACATGGGCAGATAGACCGGCAGCATCTGTGGCTGCTGCCCACCCTGGGTAGGCTGCTGCTGCAGATCTGGAATGTGGGCAGACAGGCCTGCAATGTCTGCCCCTGCTGCCCTCCCTGGCCAGGTCGTAGTACCTGGGGCTGCTGAGAATGCTGGTATGTGAGCAGATAGACCTGCAGCATCTGCAACTGCTGCCCTCTGAGGGCACGTTGCTGCTGCTGCTGCTGCTGCTGCTGCTGCTGCTGCTGCCTCCACTGCCACTGCTGGGACATGGGCAGACAGGCCTGCAGGGTCTGTCCCTGCTGCTCTCCCTGGCCAGGCTGCTACCCCTGGGATGAAACATATTGCTGAAGGATCCTCCTGAGACTCTGATCTAAGAGCATCTTCCAGTTGGGAACATGTCCAAGCAGCCACTGGAGCAGCTTTCTCATTTCTGACTGTGGATCTCTCAGGCCAACAAGTATCTCCTGGGGATTCTTTGGGCGTCGGGATTTTAGAAAACTCTGTATAAGTGTCTTGAGCATTGGGTTCAATAGTTGTTCCCATTCAGGACATTCCTGCAATAACTGCTGCAAGAGTCTGCAGCCAAGTTGCTGGGACAGCCCTGTGTCTTCTCTGCAGGAGTCAGCCAGTGACCTAAGAAGGGCTTGTCCTGGGATGGGATTTTCTTCTCTATTCCCCCACCCCCAAGACTCTTCATTTAGAGAAAATGTGGAAGGTATGGGAGTACTTGGATGCTGTGGTTGGGTAGTTGGACAGCCAGTGTAGAATGGTGAACTGGGCAAGGCCAAAGATGGTCCCACGCTTGCCCTGGACATCACAGAAGGACTCAGGGCCATGCTCACGCTCCTGACTTCAGGGTTCCCTGAGTTGGGCCCCTGGCCAGGAACACCTTCTGACCTCCTAGCAGAGTGGAGGACAGCATGCTGGTCATCACGGGTGCTCAGAACAGGTGCTTGTCATCCTTGGTCCTGGTTCGGTCCCCAGGAGGCCATTGCTTCTTTCCTTGACTGTGTCCAGTTCTTCAATCTGAAGCCAAACCCAAGCAGGGAATAGGAAGAGAGAGCATTAATTTACTTACCACGAAAGCCTCATCAACACCTTATCATGAAATAAGGATCATTTTCTTATAGTGCAAGCTCAGCATGATGGCCTCCGAAGACTAGACACATAGCACAGATTCTTACCCCTAAACGCAGGGATCTGCTAGGGCTTGCCCCATTCTGCTTTCTCGGAATGATCTTTTCTTGGTATTTCTTACAGGCTCCCAGACACCTCCCTCAACTTACCATTTCCTCACACCTACGTGCCTTGACTGAAGCCTTTCCCACACCCTCGAGTGCTCTCCCTGCAACATCTTCCCCATCTTGACAACCTTTTTTCATCTTCCAGGACACAGGTGAAAGGCAATCTTGTGCTTGTAGAAATACCCACTTCTAGGATGACATCCTTGCATTCACCTATGCCTCACCTGTGGGGGAGTGCATTCTGGGTACCAGTAGACTGGGAGCAAAGGCAGAGTCTAAGGCAGTGGTTCTCATCACAGTCACCTGGCACACTAGGGCAGGAGGCCCAGGCTCACTGACACAGGCCTCGGTATTTTTAACCAAGCTCCCCAGCTGATTCTGAACACAGTCAATCGAACATCTCAAGACATAAACTTCAAGTCTTACTCTTAACTTTGCCAGCTGTGTGGCCCTGGAGACATCGTGAAACTCTCAGAACATCACTTTCCTCAAGGAAAAAAGATGGGACTAGTGAAACATGTCTGCATTTCTTACAGGCTATTAAAGGCGAACTGGGGGGCAGGGTCTTCACAGCCTGAAGGGTGTTATGCAAATGTATTTTTATCCTGGTAAGAGAGATGGGCAGGCAACACACCAGCAGAGAAGCTTGGTGTTACTGCTTGTCCCCACATCAGGAATATCTGCTTCCTTGACCAATTTGTGATGTCCAGAAGGACGTTCCCAGAAAAGCATTTAGGACAAGAAAGAATTTGATTCATACACATTGGCTAACTCTTTTAAAAAGGCATTTAAGCACAATTGATATGCCAAGCAATTTCAATTTTTAATTGCTCACAACAATCCTGATTTGGAGCATTATCTGCCTAAGAAGCTGATGGATTAATTTATGTGTCCAAGTCACACTGCAGTGGAGAAGAGGATATAGAGCACTGCTACCCCTCCTGCTCTGAGTGGAGTGAATACTGCCTGTCCCCTCCCTCACCACAGGCAGGACAAGAAAGCTGGGGAGCAGGCTACGTGACACAGGAAACAGGCTCCCGTGTTGCGTCCTGGTGCATGAAAGCCCCTAAGAGAACAGCCGTGTCAGGCTGGACCTACCCCATCGATGCCCGCCTGGAGACCCAGTACTGACCTCCAGGTCTCCGTGCAAGTAGGCGACCAAGATGCCAGGCGCTTGCTGGGGTTTTCATACCTTTTTCAAACTGCTAAAAACAAGCAGCTCATCTTGCAACCTCCTTCCCAGATACCTAGTGAACATCTAAGTCTGTTTTTCTTCCTGTCAATTTTTGTAATTTTAGATACAGAGAACACCGATTCAAGCCTTGCTGCACCAGACAGAGGCCCTCCTTTGTCAGTGCCTGCTGTGGACTTACCCGGGGCAGGCAGGGGTGATGCTGCAGGACTCCCAGGGCCACTGCCACCCTCCACTCATAGCTTGCAGGGCCTTCTTCCCTCTGCCCCCTTGAATCGTCCAGAGATTTTTTTTTTTAAAGAAAATTGAACCTGAACTTCCAGAGATGTACTCTAAAGATTAAGGACCACACTCTGGATGCAATTAGCCAGGCACCATATGTAAGAAGCCAATCTAACTACAAGTCCCAGCGACCAGGCGAGGCAGGGCAGAAATACCTCCCAGAACACATGATTTTCAATGAAGCAACGCCTCGTCCCTCCTTCCCACCGACTCCCTCCTCCACACACAGCTGGGTTTTCACAATGGGCTATTTAAATCACGTGGAACTGACTTTAGACCATGAGGTGAGTCTCCAAATTAAACTGTTTTCCAAATAACATTTCCCACTGTAAAATCAGAAAAACTAAATCCATCAGCAATTCTTGTAACTATGAGCGGCAAACTGAAGCGAAGCAAGTAGCCCTTGCTAATGGAAGTATAAGTTGGTGCACGCTTTTCCTAAAAGCCATTCAATTTAAGATCGTTTGTCAGAAAAATAGATATTACCTCTGATCTTATAAAATCTCACAGGCAGCTTATCCTACAGGAATCTCTCTCTGTAAAGCAGTGGGTCTCAAAGTGGGGTCCCAGACCAAAAACGGCATCACCTGAGAATGTGTTAGAAAACGCACATTCTTGGGCCCCAGCCCAGGCCTTCTGAATCAGAACCTCTGGGGAGGGGGCCCGATGCGCTGGCCTTTACCAAGCCCTCCAGGTGGCTCTGCAGCACACTCACATTTGGGAACCACTGCTATAGCAGCATGTTCTCAAACACAGCTGCCCGCTGGTACTACTTGTGCAGCTCAAGAAAATCTCGCCTAAGAGACCTTTGATTTCATTGGCAAAGCCCAAAGTGATTCAAAGGTGCAGTCATGTTAAAGACCTATTCTAAGGGAAAGGAGCTCCACAAGCTTCCCATGCTGATTTTTTTTTTTTGGTCAAGTGGGGAAAATGTGAGTGCAGCCTAACTGCTCATATTTTAAAGTCCATGTATAGCCATTCAAAGTGGAAATTACAATTATATTGAAATTTAAATTATATTGAAAACTGGAAAATTCTTCTGATTTTATGCAATTATGCATATTTAAATCTAATATTATCTAGAGAAAAAAACCAGAATGAAAGGAAAATGTTAAATGTGCTTGTGTGTTGTAAAGATTTTTCTAATTATCTTAAAAGCTTTTAAATGTGCTAATATTTTGAATAAAGACCATTTCATAATTTTTTAAAATGTACCCGATGATATCTGTCTTTTTTTTGAAGTAGCATGCTCTAAGATATAGGCAGTAAATGAATGGATAAAGTTTCAGGGGCACTGAAACTCCATTAAGTTTTTAAGGTATAATTTCAGGAGAGCAAAATGGTATTGGTATATGATACCACACAAATTAATTAAGTTTTTTCCTACTTAAGTATGTTAATCATGATGAAACTGAAACCTAAATCAGTATTAGCTCTCAAAGGGAATGGGGATGATCTGATTGAGAATATAGATAAAGAGCAATAAATTGATAGGTAAGAATACCTGAATCAAGATGGACTTGAACCTTTCAGACCAGGCTGAGAGAAGGCCAGGAGAGAGGGAAGAGAGAGATTTATGTTTGTTTGACTCTTTGGAATTGAATATCTTGCTTCAAATTCTTACAGAGAATCAAACTGAATTTAAGGTGTTTCCCTCCCTCCCCTCCTTCCTTTCTTTTTTAGGAGATACCAGGGATGGAAACTGGGACCTCGTACATGGGAAGCAGGCACTCAAGCACTTAAGCTACATCTGCTCCCCTGAGGGGTTTCTTGATACATTGAACTTAACCTACATCAGAATAGGAAAACTTTCTTGAATGCTTTCAAGGAGTAAACCAATAGGAGCAAACACATAGAATCCCACTAAAAGCATATTTTGAACAATAAAAAAAAGATTATGGAAGCAGTAGAAGCAGCACATATAACCACTTTGAGACAGAAGATTTCCAGTTATATGGAAGTAAATTTAATTTCTCCAATCATTTCAAAGCCTATAATGTGGTAAATATGTAAGGTTACTTTACATGAAAAATAATGTGTCTATTCTTGTTCTCTTGAATAAAATCTGCTTGGTACCTCAAAATGCTGGAAACTTGATTCTTGTAGCCCGAACTCAGACTTTCTATATTTCCACTACTTGAGGATCAGTTTCAATAAATCGTACTCAGTCGCTGGAATCAGGCAGTTGTGTCAGAATCCTGCCCAAATATTCAGGTTTCTTTATAATAGCTTAATTGAATTACAATGCACATGCCCTAAAGTTCACCCTCTGAAAATGTACACACTAGTGCTTTTGGTATATTTTGTGCACCCATCACCACTAATTTTATAACATTTCCAACACCCAAAAAAGAACCCATTAGCACTCACTTCCCATTCTCCACCCTCAACCCCAGGCAATCACTAACCTGCTTTCTGTCTCTATAGAGTTACCTATTATAGACATTTCATATAAATGGAATCCTACAATCATACAACATATAGCCTTTTGTGTGGCTTCTTGCACTTATTTTCAAGGTCCATCCATGTTGCAAGCATGTATCAATACTTCATTCCTTTTATATGGCCCAAGAGTATTCCATTTTATATATATATATATATATATATATATATATACCACATTTTGTCTATCCCAAATGACAGGCTTTTACCATTTTCATTTTTTGGCTATGATGACATAGGTATGGCATTTTGTTATCATCAAACACATTCACACATATTAGACATACATTATCAACTCTCTTGGGTGAATCCTAGGAGTAATAATGGTTAGGTCATATAATAACTGTATGTTGAACTTTTTGTGGAACTGCCAGATTGTTCTCCAAAGCATTTTACGTTTCCATTAGCAAGGTATGAGGGTCCATTTTCTCCACATCCTCACCAACAATTATTGTCCATCTTTTTTATTCTAGTCATCCTAGGGAGTGTCAAGTGTCATACTAGAGATTTCATTCTCTATGGAGCACTAATAGCTAATGAAACTTCTACATAACTGGAGTGGGCGAAAAATCCTCCACCACCAATTCTCCCAAGTGAATGCTAAATCAAAAAAGAAAATGCCATCAAGAATATATACCTCCTTCTCTATGGTAGATGTTTTTTCACTAAACAACTATAGGACCCCAAGTGCATTAAAGAGGGGGAGAGAGAGAGGGTCCGTTCCACATACAGACCTAGGATTCAGGTCTGCAGAGAGCCATGTTCTCCAACACATCAATCAGCACATCTCCAACACTGGCATTTCTGTGCTCATCTATACGAATCAGACTGCCTACATTAGTTTGGGGAATTCTGAGAGTATTGGTAAATCTACTTTGTTTTAGTAGGGTGATTAACATCACTGAACTTTTATTTTGTGTGAATATGTAGGGGACAGGGAGAGAAGCTTCCAGCAGCTACTTTAAAGACAAGATGCAGGCAACAAATTCATTGACCGTTTCCTGAACATCTTGTGTTATGTGATCTGTGGGGAAGGAAAGGAGAACTTGCATAAGGACCAAAGATCCTCACAGAATTTCTAAATTATATAGTTCAGATGGAATTAGGTTGGTGGTAAAATGGAGAAAAAAGTGTGCCTACATTCCAGGTATGGGAAAGGACACCAGAATCAGGTCAGCATATCAATGACTCCCGGCAGCTTTATTTGGTTTTTGTTGTTTTTCACTTCTTCCCCCCACCCTCAACCTTAATGTCTGCTCTCTGTGTCCATTTGCTGTGCATTCTTCTGTGTCTGCTTTAGGTGGCATCAGGAGCCAATCCTGGGACCTTCCAGAGGAGGAGAGAGGTGCTCAATCTCTGGAGGACCTCAGCTCCCTAGTCTGCTGTGTCTCTTATTGTCTCTCCTCTGTGTCTCTTTTTGTTGCATCATCTTGCTGTGCCAGCTCTTTGCTCAGGCCAGCTTACCCCGTGGGCCAGCACTGCTACCTGGGCCAGCACTCCACTTGGGCCAGCTCACCACATGGGCAAGCTCACCATGCAGGCCAACTCTCTGCTCAGGCCAACTCACCACATGGGCCAGCTCACCACACGGGCCAGCTTGTCTTCACCAGGAGGCCAGGGGAATCAAACCCTGTACCTCCCATATGGTAGACGGGAGCCAAATCAATTGAGCTACATCTGCTTCCCACTGCCAGCATTTTTAAGGTCATGACACCCATTGAAAATTATAATATAAGCATACCTCATTTTATTGCACTTCACAAATATTGCATTTTTAACAAATCAAAAGTTTGTGGCAACCCTATGTCAAGCAAGTCTACTCTCACCATTTTTCCAACAGCATGAGCTTACTTTGTGCCTCTCTAGTCACATTTTGGTAATTCTCACAATATTTCACACTTTTTCATTATTATTTTATCTGTTTTGGTGATCTGTGATCAGAGATCTTTGTTGTTACTATTGTAATTATTTTGGGGTACCATGAACCACAACCATATAAGACAGGGAACTTAATAAATATTGTGTGTGTTCTGACTGCTCCACCAACTGGCTGTTTCTCTCTCTCTCTCTTCAGGCCTCCCTACTCCCTGATATATAACAATATTGAAATTAGGCCAATTAATAACCTACAGAGGCTTCTAAGTGTTCAAATGAAAGAGTCACATGTCTCTCACTTTAAATCAAAAGCTAGAAATGATTAAGCTTTGTGAAGAAGGCATATCGAAAGCCGAAATAGACTGAAAGCTAGACACCTTGTGCCAAACAGTAAGCCAGGTTATAAATGTAAAAGTTCTTAAAGGAACTCTAGAATAGCAAGAGCACTTAAAGTGTGACTTCAGTCAACACTCAAATGATAAGAAAGCAAAACAGCCTTATTGCTGATATGCAGAAAGTTTTAGTGGTCTGTATCGAAGACTGAACCAGTCACAACATTCCCTTAAACCAAAAGCTAATCCAGAGCAAAGCCCTAACTCTCTTCAATTTGATGATGGCTAAGAGAGGTGAGGAAATTGCAGAAGAGAAGTTTGAAGCTAGCAGAGGTTGGTTCATGAGGTTTGTAACAGTTTGATATGGTTATGAATTCCAAAAACAGATACTGGATTATGTTTGTAATCTGGTCTGTACCTGGGTGTGATTAAGTTATGATTAAGGCTTTGATTGGGCCATGTCATTAGGATGTTGAGTCCCTACCCCTTGGTGGGTGGGGACTCACAGATAAAAGACATGGCAAAGGACAGAACTGAGGGTTTTTAATGTTGAAGTTTTGATGTTGGAGTTTGATGCTGAAGCCTTAACCTGGAGCCCCAGAAGTAAGCCCACAGAGGAAAGAGAAGTAAGCCCCAGGAAGAGAGGAACCCTGAGCTCAGGAAGAAGCTAGACCCTGGAAGGGAGGAACCCAGGAAGTCTGAACCCTGCAGACATCAGCAGACATCTTGCTTCAACAGATGGAAATAGACTTTGGTGAGGGAAGTAACTTATGCTTTATGGCCTGTTATCTGTAAGCATCTACCCCAAATAAAAACCCTTTATAAAAATCAACCAATTTCTGGTATTTTGCATCAGCACCCCTTTGCCGACTAATGTAAGGTTTAAGGAAAGAAGCCATCTCCATA
Source organism: Dasypus novemcinctus (assembly GCF_030445035.2). Lineage (NCBI taxonomy): Eukaryota > Metazoa > Chordata > Mammalia > Cingulata > Dasypodidae > Dasypus > Dasypus novemcinctus. The sequence continues at coordinate 106,424,277 of NC_080678.1, read as the reverse complement.
ACATAAAAGTGCAAGGTCAAACAACGAGTGCTGATGTAGAAGCTGCACCAAGTTATCCAGAAGATCTACCTAAGATAACTGATGAACGTGGCTACAATAAACAGATTTTTAATGTAGGCAAGAAGAATTCCTTTGAAAGAATATGTCATCCAAGACTTCTGAAGTTACAAAGGAGAAATCAATGTCTGGCTTCAAAGTTTCAAAGAATTGGCCGAGTCTTCTATTAGAGACTAATGAAGCTGGTGACTTTAAGTTAAAGTCAATGCTTATTTGCTGTTCTGTAAATCAAGGGCCTTTAAGAACTATGCTAAATCTACTCTGTCTGTGCTCTAGTAATGGAACAAAAAAGCCTAGATGACAGCACATCTGTTTAGAAGATGGTTTACTGAATATTTGCCCACTGTTTTTTTTTTTAAATCCTCTTTTTTTTTTATTTTATTATTGACTTTGTAATAATATTACATTAAAAATATATATGTGAGGTCCCATTCATCCCCACCCCCCCCTCTCCCCCCCCCAACAACACTCGTTCCCATCATCATGACATATCCATCGGATTTGGTAAGTACATCTTTGGGCACCTCTGCACCTCATAGACAATGGTCCACATCATGGTCCATACTCGCCTCCATTCCATCCAGTGGACCCTGTGAGGATTTACAATGTCCGGTGATTACCTCTGAGGCACCATCCAGGGCAGCTCCATGACCCAAAGACGCCTCCACCTCTCATCTCTTCCTGCCTTTCCCCACACCCATCGTCCACCATGTCCACTTTTCCCAATCCAATGCCACCTCTTCTTTGTGGACATTGGATTGGTAGTGTCCATTGCACCTCTATGTCAAGAGGAGGCTCAGATTCCACATGGATGCTGGATGCAATCCTCCCATTTTCGGTTGTAATCACTCTAGGCTCCATGGTGTGGTGATTGTCCTTCTTCAACTCCATCTTAGCTGAGTGTGATAAGTCCAATAAATCAGATTGTAGGTGCTGGAGTCTGTTGAGGCTCAGGACCTGGTTATCACATTGTCGGTCCAGAGATTCAAATCCCCTAAATCTATCTTAAGCCCCAACGTTAACTGCACCTCTATCACATTAGCATGAAAGCCTTATGAAGGGAGATCCCATCTGAGTCCAGATTCATCACACATAAACACCGTTTCCAAAGAGGGGCCATCTGCCCTGGTAGTCAACCCCATCGGCCATGACCATAACTCTCATGGGTCTCTTTAGCCTTCATAGGAGCCAATATCTGGGGGTTGTATCTGCTTTATCTGTCTCTCTGACTCTGCTCAGTTGTGCATGAGGGCAATCCTTCTGCCAGCCTCCAGACTCTTTTTTAGAAACTCGTAGCCATATAAACTCATTTCTCCTTTCCATTTCCCCCTTACTTTAGGTCAAACAGCATTTTAAAGACATGTCATTTTATGTAGACATTGATATTCTGCTGATCCGCATTGAATCTTCCATATAAGGTCCTTTTCCAGTTGCATCATCAGTTGGTATTTGATAGTGGTCCCTCGTTGCCAGGGAGGCTCATCCCCGGGTGTCATGTCCCACGCTGGAGGGAAATATTTGCCCACTGTTGAGACCTACTGCTTAGAAAAAAAAGATTTCTTTCAAAATATTACTGCTCACTGAAATGCACCTGGTCACCCAAGCATTCTGAAGGAGATGTACAATGATATTCATGTTGCTTTCATGCCTGCTAACACAACATCCATTCTGTAGCCCATGGATCAAGAAGTCATTTCAACTTTCAAGTCTTATTATTTAAGAAATACATTTGGTAAGGCTATAGCTGCCATAGGTAGTGATTCCTCCAATGAATCTGGGCAAAGTCAATTGACACTCTTCTAAAAAGGATTCACAATTCTAGATGCCATTAAGAACATTCACAATTCATGAGAGAAGGTCAAAATTTCAACTTTAAGAGGAGTTTGGAAGACATTTATTCCAGCCCTCATGGATGACTTTGAGGAGATCAAGACTTCAGTGGTAAGAGTAACTGCAGATGTAGTAGAAAAAGCAAGAGAAATAGAATGAGAAGTGGAGCCTGAAGATGTGACTGAATTGCTGCAATCTCATAATAAAACTGGAAGAGTTGTTTCTTACAGACGATCAAAGAAAGTAGTTTCTTGAGATGGAAACTACTCTTGGTGAAGATGCTATGAACACTGTTGAAATGACGACAAAGCCTGTAGAATATTACATAGTTTATAAAGCAGAGTTTGAGAGGACTGACTCCACTTTTGAAAGAAGTTCTGTGGGTAAAATGCTATTAAACAGCATCGCACACTTCAGAAAATCTTTCATGAAAGGAAAAACCAATCGACGCAGCAACTTCATTGTTGTCTTATTTAAAAGATATTGCCACAGCTACCTCAGTCTTCAGCGAATACCATCCTGATCAGTAAGCAGCCATCAACACCTAGGCAAGATCCTCCAGCAGCAAAAAGATTATGACTCGCTGAAGGCTCAGATGATGGTTAGCATTTTTTAGCAATAAAGTATTTTTCACTGAGGTATATACATCATTTTAGACATAGTGCTATTGCTATTTAGATATAGTGCTTAATAGGCTACACTATATAGTATAAACATAACTTTTATATGTACCAGGAAAACAAACACTTCATGTAACTCACTTTATTGTGATCTTTGCTTTACTGCAGTGGCCTGGAACAAAACCTGCAATAGCTCTGAGGTATGCCAGTAATTTTTTAACAAATGTTCAAAGGGATTTGGAGTTTTTACTGGGACTTGGTGAAAAATAATTTTACCTATATATATATATATATATAATTCCAATATGATAAAAAAAATACAAGACATTAAGGAAAATAGATATTGAATATAAACTTAAAGGTAAAATAATCTGACATTTTTAATGAGTTCACAAATATGCATTTTTAAGTATCAGGTTTAATGCCTGAAATCAGGCTCAGATGATGGTTAGCATTTTTTAGCAATAAAGTGTTTTTAATTGAGGTATATACATCTTTTTAGACATAGTGCTACTGCTATTTAGACATAGTGCTTAACAGGCTACACTATATAGTATAAACATAACTTTTATATGTACCAGCAAATAACGTGCATATTAATCCTGTCATATTTTTAAATATTTACCGTAAGGTTGATTAAAAGAAAGATCAATGTCCCAGAAGTATCCTGGGGCTGGCCTAGGCCTAGGACCTTGTCTAAGGTCCATTCTTGTGGGAGAATTTTGTAAAACTTGACAAGTCAAATTTGAAAAACAAGAATTATTAAGATAGCTTGCCTTATATTGAGATTTTTAAATTGTAGTCATAAAATGATCTGATGTTAACATAGGACTAGAGATAGACAAATAGATCAGGAGACAGAGAATTTAGAAGCAGACCAACAAAAAAGGGGGAATTTGGACTATAACAAAGATTGCATTAAAATCACAAGATGGGGAGCAGATGTGGCTCAAGCTGTTGAGCACCTGCTTCCCACATAGGAGGTTCCGTGCCTCCTAGAAAACAAAAAAACAAGCAAAATGGAGGAAGCAGATGTGGCTCAAGCGATTGGACTTCTGCCTACCATATGGGAGGACCTGGGTTCTGTCCCTGAGGCCTCCTGGTAAAGGCGTGCCTGCGTGGCAAGCCAGTGCCCACATGGTGAGCCAGGCAGCAAGATGATGATGCAACAAGAGACAGGAAGGGTAGAGTCAAGGTGAGACACAACAGAAAACCAGGAACTGAGGCAGTGTATGTGACAGAGAACCTCTCTCCACATCATAGGTTCCTAGGATCGAATCTCAGTGAATCCTAGAGGATTACTTCTTACAAGGTAAGGCAAATGCACAGATGTAATAAGAAATCAGTGGTTTTGAACTCACAATATATAAACACATAATGTGTGCCAAGAACTACATGCATGTGCAGAGAGAAGGGTATAGGAACATAGCTTGTGTAAAATACTTAAGTTAAATTGACATCAAAGCAAACAAAACTTTTACAGATTGAGGGTTTGAAATTTAAGCCCCATGGAACCACAAAGAAAATATCAGAAAATATGCAAGCTCAGAGACACAGAAATTAGAGTACAGATTACAATAGGCAGGAGGCAGAGGAAATGGGGAGTTAATGCAATATGAAAGTAGAGTTTGAGGAGATGGGGAAGTTTTAGTAATGAAAGGTGGCAAGAACTGCACAACATTGTGAATGTGACTAATCCCACTGAATGGTATGCTTGGGGATGGCTGGGATGGGAAAGTTTATGTTGTATATATTTTCCCACAATGTTTATATTTATGACATTTTAATGCAATGAATTTATTATTTATACATATAGTGCTTAATTTTGAATGACTAAAGAGACAATGACAAGTAAATGCAACATATGATCCTGGATGGGAATGAGCAAGGGATGTGAGAAGATTCATAAGAAAATTATTGGGACATATGAAAAAACCTGAAAATAGACTGTAAGCTTTATATCAATGTTGAATTTCTTGAACTTGAAAACCACACTTAAGGTGGATATATAAGTGAATACCCTTGTTCTTAGAAATGTATATGGCAGTATTAAGTGTTCAAGGAACATGATATACACAGCCTACACCCCAAGGTTCAGAAAATGGATTGATAAGAGACACAGATGGATAGATAACTGGGATGATAAGACAAATGTGGGCACATGTTAAAATTGGTGGTTTGGGGGTAATTGAGGGGGTTAGGGACATGTTGGTGTTTTCTATGGGGTTTTTATTATTTTTGTAACTGTCCTGTAAGTTTGAAAGTATTTCCTGATAAAAGAAGTTTAAAATTTAAAACATATATTGATGAACTTGCTGTGAGAAAGGACTTTCTGCAGCAAAATAGTGAAGCCACTTCAATCTTGAGTGAATTTTCTATTCTGCACAATTTCTTCCCTTCTAATTTTTCCAATATTGCCTTTATAGAAATTATTGCAGTCTACATCAATTATTTGCTATAGAACTTCCACAAAATGTAATGTGATACAACATCCACAAAATGTAATGTGATACAACAATCATTTGTTTATATTTATGAACTTTTAATGCAATGAATTTGTATGTATAGTTCTTAATTTTGCTTCTTATTTTTCTAACCAGATAAACTGTGCTGGTATATATTCTGCCAAAAATATACCTTTAATTCTAAATAACTGAATAATTTTGCACTTTTTTGTTGATTTTTTTAGTTTGGCCAAATTACTTCTATGAAGCCTAATTTTTTCCAAATGTGATCATGCAACTTACAAATTTACGAAGGTGTTTAAAATTTTGTTTAAAGCTATTTATTACAAAATATAACACACATACAGAGACCTGGATAAAACAAATATATGCCACTCAAATAAGAATTAGGATATCGCCAGGACCACAGCAGCACTCTATGTATCTGTTTCCTGAAATATAGCCAATATCATGAATTTTACAGTAAGCACTTGTGATTTTTTTAAAATATATTTTTAATATTTTAAAAAAATAATTTAAAAAAATTTTAAGAATGACTTCCTTGGGGATTGGCATCAACTTGTCAGACTCATTTAAGCTTCATGTGTAGCTATAGATAATTTCCACTGCTATCTACTATTCCACTGTATGAATATACCATAATGTATACATTATTCTGTTGATAGACAGCTGGGTTGTTCCTATTTGGGGCTAAGTAATTCTCACACATTCTATACATCAATTTACCTGCTTCTAGACTTCAGTATTATTGGCTACATTTCAATTCTCCACACACTTGTATGTATATGTTATTTTTGTGTTTTACTTTATATCATCTCAACATTATAGAAAATATAATAAAACATATACAAAAGTAAAAAGAACCACATAATGAACCACCAGGTACTTGTCATACTGTTGCCCTCCGCCTATGCTTATGCTGATTTTTAACTTTTATGATGGAAAACTAGCAAACCTATGCAAAAGTAGGAAGAACAGTACACTGAACCCGCAAGTACCTATCATTCAGCTTCAGTATTTACTAAATAGTGGCCAATGTAGTTTCATCCAAACCTTGACATGAATGATTTTTAAGCTAACCTCGGCCATCATATAACTGCATATGTAAATATTTTATTATGTATCTCTAAAATATTGAGAACTTTCTTGAAAAACATAACTACAATTCCTGGAAACTAATAATTCCTTTCACGGAATATCCAATCATTGCTCAAATTTCCCTAATGGTCACACAATTTTTAAAATTTGTTTTAATCCAGATTCATGTAACGTCTGTATAATTTGCACCTATATATCTACACGTCCCTACCAAAAATTATTATTATGGTTTAAGTAGTCAATATTCATTCTTATCTATGCAACATATTTACCACAATAATTGCACTCCACACCTTCCTTAATCTGGGTCATTCATCTGGCATTGTTTTGCTTTCCTTCAAAGAATAATACCCTTTTATTTGTTTAACCCAAGACTTCTGACAGAAAATTCTCATTTTTGTCTTCAAAACTTTACTTGGCCCTCTTTCTTAAGAGTTATTTTTGTTTGGAACAAAAAGGAACATAGAGTTATCTTTCACTTTTTCTTTCACTAATGATCATGACAAGACAATTTCTTGTTCCTCTGATGTAACCTTTTCATTCCCTGGATGTCTTAGTATTCGACCTTCATCTTTCATTTTCTATAGTTTTCTTATCAGGCTTCCAGGAGCTCATTTTATGTTATGTCCTTGTTATTACTGCATTTCTGATATCTGTGAATAAATGTCTTTCAATCATTCCTGGAAATTTCTCACCATTTATCTCTTAAATACTATTCTCTACATCCTCTGCAACTCAATTAAATAAATACATAAAACATACTACGTATCCTTTATAATTTTCAGTCTCTTTTATATTTGACATCCATTTGCCTCTCTGTGCTTTACTATAAATGATTTCCTCTGAACTATCTCCCAGGTCAATTTGTGTCTAATCTGTTAAACCATCCAATTAGTGTTAAGCAGTTCTAGAATGCCTATTTGGTTAATTTTTCAGAATGACGAGGACACTTTTTGTTGTTTTCAGTAGCCAAAATATTTAACTCCAGTCTTGTATCTCCTGTAAGGGAGATAAACCACTAACTTTGTTTCATCATTTACGTGTGTTAAGAATCTTCCATAGAGTCCCTTGTGTCTGCTCTTTCTGCTGGTTCTTACACATGGTTACTATCTCTTTCTGGCCTGGCTATCTGTGATTATGTGCCGAGCATAGTAATTGAAAAATTATTTTCAAAAGCTTATCTGAGGTCTAAGATGATTTTTCTGCCTTCAGAGGAATTTTTCTTGCTTCTGACAGGGAATTTGGGGGCTCCAACACTCCTTGGTATTTTTAACAGACTTTCAGGGCCTAGGAATGTTCTAGACCTCCCAAACATCTTGAAATCTGGCTAAAATTTGTAGGAGGGCTGATTTACTTCCGTTCATCATGTAAGAAAGTCCTCCAAGGGCCAAGTCAAAGATGAGATTATTATTATAGTCCATCTGCCCTATGGACCACAGGTGTCTCTTTTTTCCCATCAGTACCACAACACTCCCAAAAGCAAATCTCAGGCTGGCTACTCTCTCAGATCATTCTGTGCTGCAAGGGCAAAAGCAGGATGACATGGTGAACTAACATCTTACAATTCCTGCCCTCTTCCATACCACATTCCAGTAGTTACTGTCTTTATAGTTCTTTGATACTCCTTGGAAGATTTTTTTAAAATATTCTGTTCAACTTTGTCAATTTCCATCAGTACATTGATTGGTCAAACTAATCTTGTCTATGCTCAATGGGAAACTATTTGGTCACTAAGAATATTATCAAGCTAACACTGGGGGATGGAAGAAGAGTCCACAGCATACCATAAAACTAAAAATGCAAATTACACAAGAATAGGTAAGGTATCTTATTTTTAAAAAACAAGCACATATCCTAAAATCTCAACACTGAAATGTATGAAACAAAAAAATCTGTACTATGCAAAATAAATATACCGGCATAGAGCAATCCAGAACAGTCTGCATGACAAAAATTCTTAGACCCTTAAAATGTTTTAATTATATGATTCCATACCAATTTTCTCATAGGACTGAATGAAACACAATGAGGACATATTCTTCTAGAGCATAAATCTACAACCACTCCAGCATACTCTTAATGCTGCTGTGTATGTTATAAACATTATTCAATTAGTCATAGCAATACTTAAAATTTTCTTCTCAGACCTCTAGCAGTGATTTTAGGCATATCTTTTTTGTGACCTCGTGAACACCCAGATGATGTTTTCATGGAATTTTAAACTATAGCACTGAATATTAATTCAACTTCAAAACCTCCAAAGTGTGTAAACAATACCATTTTTAGCATAAGTTTCTCTTTACTAAAGTGCCACTACCATGCAGTGAAAACCACAATTCATAATCAACTGAGCAAGTCAGCTTTAGGCTTTGTGATACCAAATAATTATAAAATAATTTGGAAGCTGCATTTGTTAAAATTTTACAACAAAGTGAAAGGGAAAATTTCAAATTTCATGGTTCAAATTCCCACAAAATGCCAATGCTGTTTTATATATTTGGTGCATGTTCTTATATTTGGATTTAAATGCATAGAAAATGATCAGGAAGGATGCACACTGACCTAACCAGTTTCCTGAATGACAAGTCTCAATACTGGAACTGTACATTATGGCAGATCTTATCTTTACTTGTTACTAATTCATTTAGAAAAAGAATGTTATGTAGTACTTGTGAAATGAAAAAAACAATCAGATCTCACAGTACACAGTTTCATATTTCTATTTTAGATGCATAGGCTAACCTCACCAGTCTCCCTATGGAACTCTTACATAAGTCAGTTCCCTCTCCGATACCCACTCTCTTTATCTTTATGTCAAGGACACCATTATCCAACATATCCAGCTCACTAAAATTTGAACATTCCTAGCATAGGTCTGGTGCATAAAAGGTACTCAAGAAATTTATGTAAGAACCTATCACCATCCAGAGGAGGCTATAAACATGGGGAGGGGAAATGAGTTGCCTAGGGTCCCCCAGCAGAGATAGCTACTTTGGTCTTCCCAGACCTTCTTCTCAATTGCTTCTTCTACAAGGGATACAGATTTCTTGTCTCTTCCAGGATGAGCAGACTTGTTGATCCTGAGCCAGCGGTCATAAATCCAGGATCTCTCAATGCTGAGCAAGCTGTGGGGGCCCTAAAAGCCCCCAGAGATTGACCATGGCTCCTAATCTCTTCCAATTTCCTTTTTAATGGAATGTTACTCTTAGATTGTAGAGAATGACTGCACCCATGAGCTCTGTTGAAACTGTGCAGCCGTATCGTCTGACCTGCCTCCCCATGAAGTCAGCAGGGAGTACCTTATTAGTATATTCATGGAGATCTTTTCAGTGTTAGTTCTACTCTTCCATTTTTATAAAGATAAATAAGGAGATGGAGGCTCCACTTGGATGCCAGGGGGAATAAGACATTCAGAGTCTGGAAGGCTGATTATTAGGCATCATGGCAAACCTCCACTCTTGTCTGCTCCCAATATACCAATGGGATCTTCAAACGTGATCCCAAAAGGGAACTTAAGAGTATGAGATCTTAGGATCTGAGGGAACAGGGGTCTTGGCTAGTTAGAAAGCAATGATTCCCAGCTCTGCATAAACTCTGAGAACTGTCTATCATACAGTTTCCCCAATAATTGTCCCTGCCTCAGCAGCTGTCTAGTGCCTGGACTGGAAGAGCCTTCCCTTAGCATATGCAGAATGATTCTCAGATTTCTTGAGCTCTTTCTCTGCTACCTCCCTCTCCAGTAGTCTCCTCCCCAAATCAGAGCTGATTTAACCACACTGAACTCTGAAACGTCTCTCCATTATTGAGCCAGGCTATATTTGGCATTTTCCCTACATATGCCGTATCAGGGCTTTTCTCCCAACAGGAAGCTGGGGACATCACAGGGATGTTTTGGTTTTTTTTTTTTCCTCTCTAAGGAATCAGTCACACAACCCCTAATGTCCAATTGCTTAAAAGTTGTTTAATATTTTTCCAGTTTTCTAGTTGTTTCATATATTGTGTCCAGTTTTCCAGTAGCTTAGAATGAGACAGCACTTTGTGCAAAAGTTCGTTTGTAGAACAATAAATCTTTTCAATAATTTTATACTTAACTCTGGCATAAAATATTATCCCATCTAGCCATTTAGTCAGCTAAAAAATTTACAAACACACTGTTTGGATTCTTTATTGGAGAGGGTGCTTAAGAACAATGGCTATATTTATTGATATACACCAAGAGAATGCCAAGAAAGATATGAGTACATTGATTTACACTCCACAAATATTTTATTTAAATATAGATTTTGTTTTACAGTTGAAAAAGACACAGGTGTTTAAGCATGAATATTTACAACATGTCATAATTATCAACCAAGTTGGGGTACATTTTACCTAGGATTATATAGGTTCCAGTAAGCAAACATATATACACACTATTTCAATGATAAAGCATACTCAACTCAGTGGTTCTTCATATTTATGCTTAAAAACAGTACTTTTAATTACTCAACTTAATCATGCTTTTCAAATTTAGATGCTATAGCAAATTGGTCATGCCTCTAACTGAATATTTTCAGTAACAATTTTGGTGTCATATATAAAACAGGAGTTTTAGTATATTTCCTGGAAAAAATATTATTTTCATTTCCCAAAGTGATTAATTTCCATTCAGATAAATCCTCTGACATATGATCAAAAATGAATCATTTTGAAAGTTGTGACACATTCAAAATTTTCATAAGGTGCTCCAAATATCTGCTGTTCAATGGGATGTGACTTTACTCTGGGTAAAATACTTCTCATGTTTATATTAAGTTTCTCCCCTGTGCTATTTCTTATGCAAACTGAGTAAGTGAAATAAGAAAAGGTTTCTGTACTTTCAGGATGTAGACAGGGGTTTCTTCTCTGTGTAGGTTCTTGAATTAATCAATTTTGAATTTTTGTAAAAGGCTTTCCCACATTTGTAGATTCACAGGCTTTCTCCCTTGTGTGTGTTCTCTGATGAGCTGAGAGGGATGACTTTTGGCAGAAGGGTTTCTGCCCTGTGTGTGTTCTCTGATGTACTCTAAGGGATGAATTATGGTAAAAAGTTTTGCCACATTCATTACATTTATGAAGTTTCTCTCCCATGTGAGTTCTCTGATGTTTAGTGAGACCTGACTTCTGGTAAAAGGTTTTCCTGCATTGAGTACATTCATAAGGCTTCTCCCCTTTGTGTGTTTTCTGGTGTACTCTAAGGGATGACTTCTGGGAAGAAGTTTTCCCACATTCATGGCATTCACAAGGTTTCTCCCCTGTAGGTATTCTCTGATGTACTATAAGAGATGACTTCTGGAAAAAGGTTTCCCACAATCACATTGAGTTTTTCCCCTGTGTGAGTTTTGTGATGCACGCTAAGTTTTGACTTCACAGAGAACCATTTTCCACATTCATTACATGCATAGGGTTTCTCTCCAGTATGAGTTCTCTGATGGTTAATGAAGTTTGGCTTTTGGGAAAATGTTTTCCCACATTCATTACATTCATAAGGTTTCACTCCTGTGTGTATCCTGTGAGGTACCATGAGGAATGAATTGTAGAGGAAGGTTTTTCCACATTCATTACATTCATAGGGCTTCTCCCCTTTGTGAGTTCTCTGGTGCACACAGATATTTGACTTGTCACAGAATTTTTTTCCACATTCGTTACATCCACATTCATTACATTCCCTTGTGTGTGTTCTCTGATGCACTATGAGGCCTGACCTATATCTGAATGTTTCCCTACATTCAATGCATTCATGTGGTTTCTACCCTGTGTGTATCCTGTGAGGCCTGATCTATTTGTAAATGTTTTCCCACATTCACTACATTCATAAGCTTTCTCCCCTTTTGTGTATCCTCTTATGAACTATGAGAGATGATTTGTGGCTGAGGGTTTTCCTGCAATCACTACATTCATAGAGTTTTTTTCCTATGTGTGTTTGCTGATGTTAAGGAAGAACTAGTGTCTGCCAAAAGGATCTCCCATACTGATTATTTTCATAGGGTTTCTTTCCTGCATATGCTTGCTGATAATGAGAGAGATTTGGTTTCTTGAAGACTTCCCCACCCTCATCACATTCAAAGGTGGTTTCTCCTTGTTGAGTTCTCTCAGTATGAATGGGAAGGGACTTCTTGCTAAAACTATTCTCACTCACATTACAATCATGTTTCTCTCCCAAGGGAACTCTATAGAGTTTATTCAGAGTTGACTTTTGTTGACTTTTCCCCAACAGACCTCCTCTCACAGTCATTAAATTCATAGCCATTCTCCCTTATGTGATTTCTATGATGGGCAAGAAGGGCTGAATTATTAGAAAAGGTTTTCACATTTCATGTACTTCTCCCATGAGTATTCTCTCTTATGGGTAATGATGTCTCCTCATGAAAGGCTTTCCCACATTTGTTACATTCAAAAAGCTGCTTCAGAGTTTGAATATTCTGATGCTGGAATAGGACCTCACTTTGACTAATGGCCTTCACAATTCTGTCATACACAAAATGTTCCTCTCTGGAATGAGGATTCCTATGCCTTATACCGAGGAGTAATTTCCCATGTGTATTTAACTGATCAAACTTCCTTACAATGGAGTTTCTATTACTAATAATTAATTCTGAAATATAGTGCAAGCTCATTCCACCTAAGTCAGATTTATCAGGTATTTTTCCATTCACACTGGGTTTGGGTTCACACTAAATATTTTTCCTAATGTTCTATTTCTCACCTTAGACAGTGTTTTGTTAATGAAATCAACTTTCCATAAAGGCTGGTCTTGGTTTTCCTGGATCTTCTCCATCAGGTCATCAACTTTCCAGAATTCTAGAAATGAAAATAATTTACCATACCTTATAATTGTTAACACATTTAATGTGAAAAGGGGACTTAATCTACAAATGCCTAGTATAGCTTGGCCTTTTGGCCTGAAAGTAAGCCCAAGGGCATACTTCTTGCTCCCCTAGATTTAGACAAAACAAACAGTCTGCAGTAGTGGAAAATGGGAGAGGAGTCCAGGAAAAAAAAACAGGAATTTGACACTTTAGAAATATGATCTTCAAAATTGAATAAACAGGGGGAGCACATGTGGCTCAAGTAGTTGGGTACCCTTTTCCCACATGGGAGGTCCCAGGTTCAGTTCCCAGTGCCTCCTAAAGAAGATGAGCAAGACAGTGAGCTGACGCAACAAGCTAACACAATGACCTGATGCAACAAGACGACATAACGAGATGAAGCAAGAAGGAGACACAAGAGACATAACAGCAGGAAGCAGATGTGGCTCAAGCAGTTGGGCACCCTCCTCCCACAAGGGAGGTCCCCGGTTCAGTTCCCAGTGCCTCCTAATAACATGGAGACACAGAGAGCACACAACGAACAGACACAAAGAGCAGACAGCAAGCACAAACGGGCGGGGGGGGAGGTTAGAAATAAATCTTTTAAAAAAATAAACAAAGTTAAATAAACAGAAAATATTTCAAACAAGACACTGCTTAGATGAATGCTTGAGACCTAAATGAATAATATGTAGACCCACAAGAAAAATTAGTAGGCAATGGTATTGAGGGGAGATATCACAATAAAAATTATATTTAGAGGAGGCACATCAAAATATGGGTGCTTCTCTTTTACTTCAGGATCCTCACTAATATATATGCTTTCAATCTCACCCCACTCTTTTTTTTTTAGATTTATTTATTTATTTAATGAGCCCCCCCTTGTCTGTTCTCTGTGTCTATTTGCTGTGTCTTGTTTCTTTGTCCGCTTCTGTTGTCAGCGGCATGGGAAGTGTGGGCAGCACCATTCCTGGGCAGGCTGCACTTTCTTTCACACTGGGCGGCTCTCTTTAGGGGGCACACTCCCCACGTGTGGGGCTCCCCTATGCGGGGGGACACCCCTGGGTGGCGCGGCACTTGTGCGCATCAGCACTGCACATGGGCCAGCTCCACATGGGTCAAGGAGGCTTGGGGTTTGAACCACGGACCTCCCATGTGGTAGACAGATGCCCTAACGACTGGGCAAAGTCCATTTCCCCACTCTTTTCTATTCTACTTACCAATGCCAAATAAAATTTCAGAAAGCAAAAATTTCCTCATGTTCAATAGAACAACCCTGTTGCCTGGAGTGTAATTTTCAGTCCAGCTCTGATTCACATGGAAATCCAATGTCCAAAGAAAGCACACATTTAGGTTATTCTTGAAACAAGATCAGATGCAAAGTTTTATTTGGCTATTATACCTTCACCTCTACCAGAGTTGTTCACTACTAACCTATCAAGGTCATCAAATCAAAGTTTCTCTATTTCTACCTGTTGATTTCACTCTGTCATAAATAAACTTATACCTCACATAATAATTCTTTACTTTGCAGGGAGATACACACACACACACACACACACACACACACACACACACACGTACTTCACCATTTCTGGTTTCCAGAAACGTATTTCAGCATTTCTGGTTTCATTTCCTGTGTGAATCTTAAAGAGAGCTTTCAACCTAGTTTTAAGAATATTTATCTTTTTTCTATTTATTATGAAAAGCTTTTCTCTGAACATGACAGCTATCTACATTGAAAACATCATTATCAGTTCTATGTTCAAGACCTACAACATTGAAGGGACCAAGAAATAAGACAGACACAAATCTGCCTTCTGACAGATAAAACCTTACAATTGAATCCTATTTGTGGTGATAACTATCATTCCTCATGGCTGCAATGACTACCCTTTACTCTCCACAAAGCAGACTTCCTCCAAAACTCTCTCATGCCTAACCACAGGCCTGCCCTTATATCCATCCACTGGGTTAGTAGTAAGCCTTTCAGTCAGCTTGACTTATAAGCTAGAAACCCTTCAAGAAATGACTACTGTTCTATATTATCCAAAACAAGCCTTCTCACAGAAGTTATCAATACTAACTATATCACGTTGTATACCATGACTCTATAAAAGCATTCCTTTCTAAACATAGAATTCTGAAATATTTGATGCTGCTTTTGTTATTTTATCACAAATACAACCTAATGTCCTGGCAGGTATTACCATATTTCCAATTTCCTTTGCACTCCTCTGAATGGATAATAAATCACTCGGCATGTACAAGTAAGTGGGTGCACCAAAGTTACTGGGAAAACTGCCTCAAAACACATCTCTCAGACTCACTGCCACCTTATATCTAATGATTCATAAGCTGAAGATTTTGACCTGAGCATGCCAATTTATAGAGTTCCTAGGTTTCTGAATGAATAAATATGAAAGAACTCTCTCTTCCCAGGCTACACAATAAACAAAGTAATCATCAAATATCTATTATATGTTACCTAGCAGAGGAAGGAAGAGTAAAAGAGATGTCCTTCTTTTGGGGATATCAAAATTTATGGGGGAAAAAAGCCTTAGGCAAGAAACACATCTTGTCAAGTATCAAAATTTATGACCAAATTTTAATTTCTTAAAATGCCAGTCATTAAGTGGACACGATTAATATAGTCAAAAAATATTTCACGAAGAGAATAGAAAACGTGAGCTCAAACCTAAAAAGTGTATAAACCAACAAAAACAAGAACTTAGCAATAGGACTACTATATGCCAGGTATTGTTTTAAGCACTTTTCATGCATTGGTTCATTTAACTATGGACAGGCAAGACACAATGGAATAAGAAGTGTAAATAAGGGAGGAATAGTATGTTTGAGAGACATCAAGAAGACTTTACCGAACAGAACTGAGCTGAAATTTCAGACACCAGAGAAAAATTAATTTAGGCAGGCAAAATGGGGCCATATTTGATACTCATCAAAGAGGAATTTAAATTTGATGTGTTAGGTATTAGGGGCAGTCTTAGACTTACCCTGTCAGGCTAGTCACACAGAAGCTTTACAGTCTAATTCATATTATACATTAGAGGAATCAAAACATAAACCTAAGTGTATGGATCTGCTTGTGAGTGATGTCAGGTGAAAGTGAGATTCTGAAGGATTTTGAAGTCAGTTTACAAAGGTGAAACAAGAACTGCAAGAGAATGGCAGAGATGGAAGATTTAAAGGAATTTCATTTTTGTCAGTTGAAGTACTTCTAATGAATAAAAACCTAATAAGTAAATAGAATGTGAGAAGAATTTTCAATTTGTGAGATATAATTTTAGCTTTTGCTTTGTTGAAAATGTAGGAATCAGAGCCCAGGAGGAATTTACTGTAGGAAGGAATAGTAAGGGGCTCCAGAGCAAAGGGACCAAATAAGATTGTGACATAATTTGGGAGTAACAGGCTTCAAGTCTTGTAAATTTATGAATCACTGAAGAGGTACTATAAAGAGAGACAAACAGAAGGTAGATGAGATGATTTCTTCCATCCACTAGATGAGCCAAGCTTTGTTCCAGGCACAGAGTATAGAGTTCTAAGCATGGCAGTCAAGATGTGAACAAGCACTTAGGGAAGAAGGGTCAAAGAAGCTAATGGTTAATCCTCCAATCCAAGGGAGGAGAGATGAAGGACACAGAAGAGCTTAAAAGAAATTCTGGCGCTCAGTATGACTGCAGGGATTAAGGAAAGGTTAGGAAAAGTCCCTATGGTTCAGAAAACAAACTATTTCACAGAGAAAAAGCATGAGAGAGCAGAAGGAAACACAGGAGATGAGATCTACTGGAAGTCACATCTTGGAATAACAGAATATAATCACCACCACCTCCACTCTCTCTACCCATATTTTAACATTTGAAACCCAAAAAAATCATGCATGCCACACATGTGTATATTATGAAGTATAAAAATCAAATAAAAAATGATGCAAAATTTAAAAATTGTTAAAAAGAGGAATAAAACACAAAAAAAGAAAAAAATGAAAAAAGAAAATCAAACAACAATGAACCCACAACTCACTTAATGTTACCAATATCCTCCAATCTACATGCGAACACCTACCTATCCTATCCCCCAATCCAGAAGAAACCCTATTAAAATCAGTGATTTAGCATTCTATTGCTTTTTGTTTTAATACACATATTGTTTTCCTATATGTATTTTTGAACTTCATTAATATGGAATCATACCATATGTATATTTCTAGAATTGCTTTTTTTTTTTAAACCAGGAAGTCCCAGGGATCGAACCTGGGACCGCCATATGGTAAAAGGGAGCTCAATTTCTTGAGCCACAGCTACTTCCCTAAAATTGCTTTTTTAAAAGATATTTTATTGTCTTTTTTTTTAAAGATACATAGATCGCACAAAATGTTACATTAAAAAATATGAGGTTCTCATATACCCCACTCCCCACCCTTCCACACTCCTTCCACATTAACAACCTCTTTCATCAGTTTGGCACTTTCATTGCATTTGATGAATACATTTTGGAGCACTGCCACACAGCATGAATTATAGTTTATATTGTAATTTACACCATCCCCCCCCCAGTCCATCCAGTGGGTTATGGGCAAGATATATAATGTCCTGCATCTGTCCCTGAAATATCACTCAGGACAACTCCAAGTCCCAAAAATGCCCCCATATTTTACCTCTTCTTCCCAGATGGCCAAAGTAGAAACAACCCCAGGTAGTGGTGCTCCTGAGGGCTATGGAGACACACAGGTCCCTACGGTCACGGCAGATGGCTCTGGAGTTCAGTGCCTTTTCAGTGGGCCCTACTTTGGAATTTGTGCTCCTGAGTGTGATGGAGTTGGGACTCAGAAGTGACCTCTCTACACACATCTCTTCTGTCACTTTTACTGAACCTGTGGTTGGCGCTGGGGTTGGTGTATACTCAGGAGACTTGAATCCCTGTACTGTCCATGTGCCAGCTGGGCTCTGAGCCTCTGCAGAGCTGCAACACCTACTCTACAGTCTGTAGGACTTACCTAGAATTGCTTTTTATTTCTTTTTAAGTAGCAACTTTTTCTTTAATGGTTAGTGCATATTTTAACAGCAATGGTGAGAATGGAAAATCACCTTTTCAGTCACAGTTATATTTGGTGTTTTTTCCCTTTAAGCATAGCATTCATTCTTAGAGGGTTTATTCATTGTTTAAACATTTACTGATCAGTTATTGTCTGGTTTGCTTTCAACCAACTATTTTTTTAATAGATTGTTTCAAAGTTAATAGATCACATAGAACATTACATTAAAAAAAAAACTTGAGGTTCCCGTATAACCTACACCCCACTCCCCCAACCCCATCATTTTTGTAAATTGTATTTTTTGAAGATACATACATCACAAAAAAGGATACATTATAAAAAATATAAGAGGTTACCATATATCCTCCATCCCCCCAGAATTGCTTTTTAATGCAATATTTTATTTCAGATCCATTCACACTGTTGCAGCACACAGCATGGATATATTACAACATAGTCATCAACCATTCTGCAAGTAGCCATTCACCAGGGAACCTGTTATTTGTCATTACAATGACACCTCAGATCTGTTTTTACATATTTCCTGGTATCTCCAGCATATACACCTAGAAGCATAATTGCTGAGTCAGAGGGAATGGGCAGGCTCAGCATCATATGGGAAGTAGGACTGTTTTCAAAGTGGTTGTGTGTCAAGCTTATGAAAGAGTTTCTGGTGCATTTGGTATTCTAAGACTTCTTAATGTTTGTCCTTTTGAGACTGTCTCACTGCAGTCTCAGTTTGTGTTGCCTTGATCACAGTAAAGTTGGGCTTTTTCTTATATAGTCATTATTAGCATTCATGTTTCTTTCAGACAGAAATGCCTACTGTTTTTCAATGGATTGCTTGACTCCTTATTAATTGCTCATTCAATAAATATTTATATTAAGTGGCTAGTTCATTTCAAGCATTGTTCTTGGTACTGCATATATATCAATGAAGTAACTCAGACAATTTTCAGACAAGAAAATAATATAGTATATGAGACTGTTTTGCTTGATGAAGAGAAAAACAAAGCAGTCAAAAGGAAACATGGATTAACTGAGCATAAGATTGCAATTTTAAATGGGATTGTTAAGGAAGGACAACTTTTTTTGTATTTCACATTTTAAAGCTTTCATATTTACCTGCTAATACAGCTGGTATTACTGTTTGTTTATGGCTGAGTTGGAATCTGATGACATTTTTAATTCCACTTTCCCTAACAGTATTTACTGAGCAATGCTGACATTCCTCAGTTTCTGTCACAGTCAGTTCAGCTATAACACTAGTTTTGAAAGTACTTATTTGTTCTAAAACAACTGATATATTAGGGAACAACTTGAGCATAACTCAAATTCTGCATTTGCTTATGCAGGATTTCATCTTCAGAAAACACTAGGTGAACACAGAAAACTGTACCAAGCTGAACAGCGCCCCAAAGGAATACATAAAATGTACACATGCACACATGTCAAACATCTCAGTTAACTGTGAATTATGAACTACATGCATCCATGTATGGTATTAAAACTTTGTCTGATTTCAGAAAATCCTCTACCAGTTCAAAAAAATTTGCAATCCTTTCAATACATACTACCACCAGCAATGGGAAGATCTCTTTAACAGTAAATATTTTTTATGCTATTATGTATACCTTAAACATTTAACAAGTGTAAAACTCTGCTGCCACTTTTATTAAGTTTCCAGTCTTTTTTTTAATGTGTCACTGAAATTTTTGACTTTTGTCTCTCTCACCTCATTTCTCCAATATAAGTTATCTGGTTTTTACTGTACAATTTTGAAAAGCACAGCAAATTTTAAGAATGCATATGACATGTTATAGCAAAACTGACTATACCAAGTTTCTGACGTGCAGGTCCTTCTGGCTTATGATTCTGCCCCACACATCAATGCAGACAAGTCATTGTCTTAGAACAATGTCCACAAAAACATCAGGGTAGAGAAGGCCAAGGGTCCATCCCTCCACAAAAACAGTGAATAAATAGGTAAACACTATGAGAATCAACTTCATCAGAGCTCTAGAACTAGTCAAAGGTCTACAGCAACTAGGCAAAGGTTAATTAAGAATCTTGATAGGCAACTATAACAAATCTACCATAGTTATGAAAGATGTTGTTAATGGGGGCAACTGGGGGGTGGTGGTGTATGTGGGAATCCCCTATACTTTTGATGTAACATTTATGTAATCTAAAGCTTCTTTTTAAAAAAAATGGTAGGGGGAGTCTTTAAAAAAAGAATCTTGATAGGAAAGCTTTGTGGCAGAAAGATTAAATCAGAGTTAAATGAAACAGAGAACAGAAAAATAGTTGGTTCTTTGAAAACATTAATAAAATATATGAGGCAAGTAGACTTGGCCCAGTGATTAGGGCATCCGTCTACCACACGGGAGGTCTGCGGTTCAAACCCCGGGGCCTCCTTGACCCGTGTGGAGCTGGCCCATGCACAGTGTTGATGTGCGCAAGGAGTGCCGTGCCACACAGGGGTGTGCCCCGTAAGGAGAGCCACCTGCGTGAAACAAAGTGCAGCCTACCCAGGAATGGTGCCGCACACACGGAGAGCTGTCACAAGATGATGCAACAAAAAGAAACACAGATTCCCATGCCGCTGACAACAACAGAAGCAGACAAAGAGGAACATATAGCAAATAGACACAGAGGACAGACAACTGGGGGGCAGGGGGAGAGAAATTTTTAAAAAAAGAAACACAGATTCCTGGTGCTGCTGCTGAGGATAGAAGTGGTCACAGAAGAACACACAGCGAATGGACACACAGAGCAGACAACTGGGGGAGGGGGTAGAGAAATAAATAGGAAATAAATCTTAAAAAAAAAAAGAAAAGCAGGGATGTTTTAAAAAATAATAAAATATATGAACATTTAGCTAAAATGACTAAGAAAAAAGAGAAGACTCAAATCTCTAAAATCAGGAATGAAAGTGGGACATTACTACTGACTTTCCAGAAATAAAAAGAATAATATGAAAATACTATGAACAATTTTAGGCCAACAAAGTAGACAACCTAGATGAAATCAACAAATTCCTAGAAAGATACAAATTAACAAAATGGACTCAAGAAAATAAAAAATACAAATAGATCTTTACTAAGTAAAGAGATTGACTGGTAATCAAAAATATTCAACAAAAAAAGCCCAGGAACAAATAGCTTTACTGGTGAATTCTAGGAACATGTAATTAATATCAGTCCTCTATTCTTTTTCCCAAAAATAGAGGCACAAACACTTCCCACTCATTGAGGTTAGCATTGTCCTAATACTAAAGGGAGACAAAAACATCACAAGAAATCCACAGACCAATATCCCTTATAAAGTTATATGCAAAAATTTTCAACAAAATATTAGCAACCAAATCCAGCAGTATAGAAAAATGAAGATAAATAAGGAAACAGAGTTTGAAAAATATGATAAATGAACTAGATTTAACAGACATTTATAGAGTATTACACCCCAAACAGCAGTATAACATTTTTTGCAATAAAGTTTAAAAGACTGGAATGATACACTTTTTCTGATCATAATGGAATGAATCTGGAAATCAAAAGTGGGCAGAAAAAGGGAAAATTCACATATATATGGAGATTAAGCAGCACACTCTTAAATAATCAGGGGGTCAAAGAAATTGCAAGAGAAATCAGTAAATGTCTTGAGACATGAAAATGATAACACAATGTCAAACTTCTGGTATACAACTAAGGCAGTGCTGAGAAGGAAATTGATAGCCCTCGATGTTTACATTAAAAAAAAACAAAAACAAAGAGCTAAAAATGAAGACCTAACTGCACACCTAAAGGAACTGGGAAATGAACAGCAGATTAATCCCAAACCAAGACAAAGTGGGAAAAGTAATGAGCAGAACAGAAATAAATGATATTGAGGATGATAACAACAATTAAAAAAAAGAATCAACAAACCAAAAGTTGGTTTGAGATCAACAAAATCAACAAACCCTTAGCTAGACTGACAAAAAAAAGAGATAACATCCAAATAAATAAAATTAGAAATGAGATGGGAAACATTACCACTGATCCTACAGAAATAAGAGAGATCATAAGAAGATACTACTAACAACTCTATGCCAACAAACTAGCTAACAGACAAAATGGACAAGCTCCCAGAAACACACCAACAACCTACAATGACCCTAAAAGAAATATAAGACCTCAACGAATCAATCACAAGAAAAACATCTCCCAAAATTGAAAAGCCCAGAACCAGAAGACTTCACAGGTGAATTCTACCAGGCATTCAAGGTAAACTACTACCATTTTACTCAAGCTCTTACAAAAAAAATGAACAGGAAGACATGCTACCAAACTCATTCTTTGAAGCCAACATAACCCTAATACCAAAATCAGATAAAGATACTACAAAGACAAGAACATTACAGGCCAGTTTCTCTAATGAATATAAAGCAAAAATCTTCAAAATATACTTGCACACCAAGTCCAAAAGCACATTTAAAGAATTGTATATCATAAGTGGGTTTTATCCCAGATATAAAAGGGTTGCTCAACACAAGAAAATCAATTAGTTTTATTTCAACATTAATAAAGAAGAAAAATCACATGATCTTCTCAATTGACGCAGAAAAGTCATTTAACAAAATACAGCACTTATTTACTTATTTATACAGCATCATTTTTTACAAAAACACTCCAAAATATAGGAATAGAAGGAAGCTTTCTCAATATTGTAAAGTGCATAAAAGAAAAACCCACAACTAGCACTGTACTCAATGGTGAATGACTAAAAGCTTCCCTGTATAGATTGGGAACAAAACAAGGATGTCCCCTGTCACCACTGATATTCAATATTGTGTTAGAGGTTATAGCTAGAGCAATTAAGCCAGAAAAAGAGATAAAAGGCACCCAAATGGGAAAGGAGGAAGTAAAACTTCCATTATGTACTAATGATATGATCCTATATCTAAAAAATTCTGAAAAATCCACAACAAAGATACTAGAAGTATCAAGTTCAACAAAGTAGCAGCATATGAGATTAATATGCAAAAATATACAGCATTTCTATACACTACGATGAGCAATCAGTAAAAGTCAGTAAAAAATATCCATTTATAATAGCAACTCGAAGAATCAAATATTAAAATTAAACTTATCTGAGGACATAAAAGGCCTGTATTCAGAAAATACAAAATATTGCTATAAGAAACCAAAAAAGAACTAAATAAATGGAAAGACATTCCATGTTCATGGACTGGAAGACCAAATATCATCAAGCTGTAAATTCTGCCCAAACTGATTTCCAGATTCAACACAGTCCCAATAAAATTCCCAATGGCTTTTATTGCAGAAATGGAAAAGCCAATTATCAACTTTATTTGGAAGGGTAAGAGGCTCCAAATAGTTAAAAACATCTTGGGAAGCGGACTTGACCCAGTGGTTAGGGTGTCCGCCTACCACATGGGAGGTCTGCGGTTCAAACCCCGGCCTCCTTGACCTGCGTGGAGCTGGCCCACGTGCAGTGCTGATGAGCGCAAGGAGTGCCGAACCACACAGGGGTTTCCCCCGCATAGGAGAGCTCCATGCACAAGGAGTGCGCCCTGTAAGGAGAGCCACCCAGCATGAAAGAAAGTGCAGCCTGCCCAGGAATGGTGCCGTACACATGGAGAGCTGACGCAGCAAGATGACATAGCAAAAAGAAACACAGATTTCTGTGCCGCTGACAACAACAGAAGCAGACAAAGAAGACGCAGCAAATAGACACAGAACAGACAACCGGGTTGGGGGGTGGGGGGAAGGGAAGAGAAATAAATAAATAAATCTTAAAAAAAAAGGCAATTAAAAAAATAAAAATAAAAACATCTTTAAAAAGAAGAATGAAGTTGGAGGACTCTCACTTCCTGACTTTAAATCACATTACTCAACTACAGTGGTTAAAAAAAAAACACAAAAAAACAAAAAACCCAGCATGGTACTGGCATAAAGACAGATAGATTGACCAATGCAACCGAACTGAGAACTCAGAAATAGACCTCACATCTATAGTCAAGTGATATTTTGAAAGGCTGTTTTAAGCACATCCAGCTGGGCCAAATCAGTTTATTCAATTAATGGTGCTGGGAGGACTGGAGAGTCATATCCAAAAGAAAGAAAGAGAACTTCTATCTCACACCTTATACAAAAATTAACTCAAAATGGATCAAGGAACTAAAAATAAAAGCTACACCATAAAACTCCTAGAATAAAATGTAGATAAACATCTTCAGGATCTTGTGGTAGGCAGTAGTTTCTTAAACCTTAAACCCAAAACACAAGCAATGAAAGAAAAAGTAAATTGGATCTCATCAAAATTAAACACTTTTATGCTTCAAAAGACTGACAAGAAGGTAAAAAGGCAGTCCACTTAATGGGATAAAGTATCTGGAAACCACATATCTGATAAGGGTTTGATTTTCATATCTTATAAAGAGATCATACAACTCAACAATAAAAGGGCAAGCAATCCAGTTATAAAATGGGCAAAAGACTTAAATAGGCATTTTTCCAAAGAGGAAATATAAATCACAAAAAAGCACATGAAAAAAATCTTCAATACCACTAGTTATTAGGGTAATGCAAATCAAAACCACAGTGAGATGTCATCTCACAACTCATATATGGCCATTAATTTAAAAAAATGGAAAACAAGTGCTAAACAGGATGTGGATAAACAGGAACACTCCTTCACTGGAATACAGAATGTTGCAGCTTCTGTGGAAGTTAGTTTGGCAGTGCCTCAAGAAGCTGGATATAGAACTGCCATATGATCCAGAAATCTCATTACTAGGAATATATTCAGAAAAACTGAAAGCAAGTATGTGAACTGACATTTGCACACTGATGTTCATAGCAATATTCTATGCATATGAACAACTATATTTATTAGCTAAACAAAATGTGCTATATGCATACAATGGAATATTATTCAACTGTAAGGAGAAATGAAATTGGGATGCTTATGAGAACATAGATGAATCTTGAAGACATTATGTTGAGTGAAATAAGCCAGACACAAAAGGACAAATATTGTATGGTCTCACTAATGTGAACTAAATAATGAGTAAACTCACAGTGGTAAACTCTAGAACATAGGTTAGGTTATGAGGAGAATGTGGGTTGAGAATGGGAGCTGATGCTTAATATATGTAGACTTTTTAGTAAGGTTTCTTGTAAAAGTGTAGAAATGAATAGAATTGATGGTAACATATTACAGTGGGCATAACAAACACTGATGTTTTATAAATGTGATTGTGGCTGAAAGAGTAGTCTGTGGACATAAATGTCAATTGAAAGGAAGGTAGAAATAATCTAGGGAATGTGTAACAGTGATTTCAGTGGTAGGTGAAGACTGAAGTTAACAGTATTAAATGTAACAAATGTTCTTCATTTACAAAGTTAAGAATAGGATGATACACAGGAAAATTACAACAAATATAACTTCTGGACAATAGTTAACTGTACTATTGTATTATTTTTGCAGCAATGGCAAAGAAGATATTTCAATACTAAGGGACAATAGGGGATAGGCAATTTTTCCTTCTGGAGTAATGAAAACATTCTAAAATTAACTGAGGTGATCACAGCACAACTCTGATGAAAATGAGAACCACTGAGTGTACAATCTGAATGGACTGTACAAAGCATGAGACTGTATAACACAAGGAATTCTGTGGCAGAAAATGGTTTGTGGTTAACAAAACAAATATGAGAACATTCTCTCATGAACTATAACAAACTTATAACACTAGTACAGGGTGTTAATAATCAGGTGGGGGGAGTGGATGTGGCTCAAGTGATTGGCACCCGCCTCCCACATGGGAGGTCCAAGGTTCAGTTCCCACTGCCTCCTCAAGAAAAAAAAAAACAACAATGAGTAGACAATGAGCAAAAACAACAAGAAGAAGCTGACAATAAAGAAAAACAATGAGCAAAAAGACCAGGGAGCCATCTTGGTGTAGGGGGGAGGGGAGGGAATAAAATAAAATAAAATTTACTTAAATAATAATAAAAATCAGGTGGGTTGGGGGAGAATACAACAAATGTAAGATATGGGCTATAGTTAGTAATATTCTGGTGATATTCTTTCACAGTTTGTAAAAAATATTTCACAACAATGCAAAGTTTTGGTGGTGGGGTGATATTTGGGAGCACTGTATGGTGCTATGCATGTTTGTTTTGTAAGTTCACAACTTTTATTATACTATATATGCTCATTGTTTATGTATGCTCATGCATGAATGATCTACTTCAATAGAATTTTATTTAAAAACTACTACTCTATATCATGATCAGAAATACAAAGGTGGTCCAACCGATGCAAGTCTATCAATGTAATATACCATGTTAATAGAATTAAGGGGAAAAAAAAAAACATGACCATGTCAATTGATATATAAAAAGCATTTAACAAATCCAATAACCTTTTATGATAAAATCACTCCACAAATTTGGAAAAGAAGGAAACTTACTTAACATGATAAAGGGCTTCTATGAAAAACCCACAGCCAACAACATAATTATGGTAAAAGACTAAAAGCTTTTCCACAAAGATCAGGGATAAGCAAGGATGCTTTCACCATTTCTATTCAACACTGTACCCGAAGTTATAGCCACGACATTAGGCAAGACAAACAAACAAAAGGCATCTAAAACTGGAAAGGAAGAAACTAATCTATCTCTATTCACAGATGACATGATTACATATTTAGAAAATCATAAAAAAATCCACAAAAATTCTATTAGAGCTAGTAAACAAATTCAGCATAGGTGCAAGATACAAGAACAATATTTAAAAATCAGTTGTATTCCTACACACCAGCAATGGAAAATCCAAAATGAAATTAA
Organism: Dasypus novemcinctus; assembly: GCF_030445035.2. NCBI lineage: Eukaryota > Metazoa > Chordata > Mammalia > Cingulata > Dasypodidae > Dasypus > Dasypus novemcinctus. The sequence continues at coordinate 106,397,466 of NC_080678.1, read as the reverse complement.
GTGAACAATTCCATTTATAACAGCATCCAGAGATTAAAAATATTAGGAATAAATCCAACTAGTGAGGTGTGAAGACTTACACATAGAAAACCACAACGTATAAAATGGCAATATTCCCAAAATTGACCTCAGATTCAATGAAATCCCTATCAAAATCCCAAATGCCTGTTTTTTAGACATGGAAACACTAAGCCTAAAATTAATACAAAATTGCAAGGAACCCTGAATAGCCAAAACAATCTCAAAAAAGAAAAAAAAGTGGTAATGGCATAAACATAAACATATCAATGAAATAGAACTGCGAATCCAGAAATAAACCCACAGGTAAAGAATTATTCTTAGAACAAATGCGTTGAGGTATTTGGATATCCACTTGTAAAAGAATGAAATTGAACCACTACCTCATACCATATACAAAAACTAACTCAAAGTGGATCAAAGACCTAACTATTATAATATAAATATAATGTAATATAAAAGCTAAGAATATAAAACTCTCAGAAGAAAACACATGGGTAAATCTTCATGACCTCAGTTCAGCAATGGCTTCTTATATATGACACCAAAAACTTAACAAAAGAAACAATAGATATAAATTTGACTTTATCAAAATTATACTTTTCTTCATGGAAAGCACACTATCAAGAAAGTGAAATGACAACCTCGAGAATGGGAGAAAATATCTGCAAATCATATTTCTAATAAGAGGCTAGTATCCAGAATATAATACAAAACCAACTAAAACTTAAAAACAAAAAGACAAATAACCCAACTTAAAAATGAGCAAAAACATGAATACATATTTCTCTGAAGAAGATATACTAATTTTCCAATAAATACATGAAAAGATTCTAAACACCATTTTTCATTAGGGAAAAGCAAATAACCACATTGAGATACCACTGCACACCCAACAGGACAAATGGCTATAATAAAATAATTTTTTAAAATGGAAAGAAACAAGTGTTGGTGAGGATGGGAGAAATTGGAACCCTCATTTGTACATTGCTGGTAGGCAGATGAAATGGTGCTAACACTGTGGGAAACAATTTGACAGTTTCTCACTCAGTTAAACACAGAATACCAATGGTCCAGCAATTCTACTCCTAGGTATAAAGTGAAAACTGGTGTTCAACTAATAGTTTGTACATGAATGTTCACAGCAACATGTGGAAACAATACAAATGCCCAATGGATGAATGGATAAACACAATGTGGTACATCCATACAATGAAGTACTTTCCAGCCATAAAAAAGGATGAAGTACTGGTATATGCCAAAACATGGATAAACTTTAAAAACATTATCTAGATGAAAGAACTTGGTCACAAAAGGCCAGATATTGTATGATACCATTTATATGAAATCTCCAGAAGAGCAAATCCATACAGAGAGACCAGATTAGTGGCTGCCAGGAACTGGGAGAAGAGGGAGCTGGAGAATGACTGCTTGATGGGTATGGTATTTGGGGGGGGGGAGTTCTACATATTCTGGAATTAGATAGCGTTGATGGTTGCACAACACTGTGAACGTACTATGAATCACTGAGTTACATACTTCAAAATGGCTAAAATGTTAAACTTTATGCTAGTGAATTTTACTTCAAGAAATTCAAATTCTTAACTGCTGAAACATTAAAATAAATCTTGACATATTTCTTGTTTCTTATTTTTATTTCATACAAATTTTAGAACTCTCACATTACATGGTAACAACGAACAAATTAAATCCTAAACAAAACAAAACATGGTGGTTTGAATTACTGAATCTACAGGTAAATTTCAGAGTGGACTTGTCATTACAACATGTGCTTTAAATCCACATTTACATTTCCTTTAAGATAAGTTTTTCCTATTTTCTCCATTAAAGGTCTTGCTATTGTAAATAGTTTAAATTTTGCTGAACTGTGTTTTCTAAAGAATATTGGTGCTTAAAAATGTAATAGATCAATTTATCTTTATTAAGCCAACTTGCTGTATGTTCATACTATTTTTAATCATTTGTCTACAGATTCCTTTATTTTTTCATAAGAATAACCATAATATCTGTATATGAGCTTGATTTTCCATTGTTGTAAAACACTTATTAATTTCATTTTTGGCTTATTACTCTGGGTAGGATCCCCCAAAATTATTAAATACAAGTAGTGAGTGTGGAGATCAGATTTTTCTGATGTTTGATTTGGGATCCTGTCTCTCTTTTTGAGACTGAAGAAGTCCCCTTTCTATTCTATTTTAGTGAGATTTTTATTAAAAATGGGTGTTGATTTTTACCAGTTTTACTTACATTAAGATGACAGGGGTTTTACTAAAGTATTAATGAGGTAAATTACAATGAAATACTGTCTCATGTTAAATTACCTTACATTGATAGAGTGGAGCCTACTTGATCATGCTTTATTATCTTTTTATTTTTTAACTCATTATTATATAAAATTTCCTGTTAGAGATTAATTTTGGAATCTTCCATTCTTGTTCTTACCTTGTAAGATTTTTTTTATAAGATTATATTTATTTCAAAGTAAGTTCTGGATAGTGTTTATTCTTATTCTAATCACTTGAAGAATTCACATGATATTAAAATTATCTAATTCTTGAAAATATGGTAGACCTTCCCAGGAAACAATATTATAATATTGTTTTCTTTCTGGAAAGATTTCTGAACAACTGATTCAATTCCTAAAATATTTTAGCTTTATATTGTTTTTTTCCTAGAAGTTTTTCTACTCTAAGTTTTCAAATTTAGTAACATGATGGTGTTCAGAACAGTGGCTGAGCACCTGCTTTACATGTATGAGGTCCTGGATTCAAACCCCAGTCAATCCTAAAAAAAAAGAAAGAAAGAAATTATTAGGAAAGCACATGTAGCTTCCCATATCCAAGGTCCCAGGTTCAATACCAAGGACCTCCTGGGGAAAAAAAAATTCTGTTATGACACATTTTTAAATAAAAACAAAAGCACAGTAAACAGTATAAAGAATGCCCATGAACCCCTCACCTACTCTCAACCATTATCTACGTTTTGTTATCTGTGCTTCATCTATCAATCCCCCAACACACAAATGTGCATTTGTTGCTGGGAACATATTAAAGCAAATCTTATCCAATTCATCCCAAATACCGCAGCATACATGAGAGAATGTGAGTTGAATAGAATAAATTCACCAATATTTATTAAAATTATTCTTATGGGCTAGAACACAAACATGATCAATTATACATTTTGTAATTCTTTTAAATATTGACTCAGAGTTCTGTATACACTGTTTTAAGATTAGCAATTTGTACTTGAAATTTCCTAGATTTTTATTAAAGAATTTTATTTTTGATTTATCAATAATTGAGAGGGGGATGTACTGCAATAGAATTCATTATGTAATTCTATCAAGTTTTATTTGCACCTATCATTTTGGGTCTAATAATCTATCCCAATTGTCAGAGTCTTAATCAGTGACCCGAGGGTATCAGGAATGAAATAAAGAGAAAAGGGGGAAGGAAACAAGGAGAAAGAGCAGAGAGAGAAAGAACAAGAGAGCTGGGATCAGAGGATCTGTGAGTAGAGACTCAAACAACTTTATTACAAGGGGCTCTTATATACCAGTGTATGTGTCTACAAGCAGGCCCACAGCAGCCTAAATGCCATTAAGCATAAACATTAGCATTAACATAGTGTCCGAGTGACATCAAGGAGCAACACTTATTAACCATCAACATTACCTATAGTCTAAAGAATTTTCTTTTTAAAAAAATCTTATCTCAAGGTGCAAAGTCTAAGTGTTCTATACATTACAAAAGGTATGAGCTCATCTTTTCCTTCAGCCTTTAACAGCTTCAGCCCATTTGCTGGGAACTCCCAAATCACTGCATTCCTTAGGTTGCAAGGGTAGTCATAGAGACAGCACGTCTCTCCTTGAGAGGCTACTGTGCCTCAGTTTCCAACATTTCCCCCTTTTTTAGTCAAGGTGACCGTGCCTGTCTTAGGTTGCCCTCCTCTAAGGGTCTTACCCATCATTGACTACCGTCCAAGCTCTTCAACTTGGGGAAATTATTGAGGTGCTTTTGCTAGCACCAGATTATTCACATGTCCCATGGCTGTTACGCTTTGCAATTTTCTTTGAAAGCACTGTCCGGCACGGGTGAGAATAATGAGCAACAGAACAAGTATGATTAGCACTATTCCTAAAGCTGACAGAAAACTCTGTGATTTCCACCAATTTACTGGATTAAACTTATTGAAATGAGAAATGAAATCATTAAAGACATATCCTTATCATCAGCTACATTAATCTGATTAAGGGATTTCTAATTATCTTTTTCTGTAATTCTTCTATTTCTATTGACATATTACCTTTATGACCTATCAAATGATTCTACTATATCTGATTTATTATATGCAGAGTCAAAGAAATTACTTTCATTCCAACCACACCTCAATCCCCTTAACAAGTTTAAATTATACAATTGATCTCCAATATGCAAAACAGCAGATTCTAAATTATTAATCCAATTATTTAACTGTTCATCAATTGTGCTTTTGGCTATGCCACAAATCACTACCATTTTTGTGCCAATCATGCACGTATTATTGAGTCTGTACTTTCACGCAAAGCTATCATAGCAGTAGCAGAAGCTGTAATGATTCCAATCAGTCCCAAAATGCTTATAATGAGCAGTCCAATAAAGCATTCAGTCCATTTCAAGAATTTTTATGCAGCAATAATTGACTTTCAGAAGATGACTGCCAAATGAACATCATTCTCACCAGTATCCAGATGCATTTTCTTCTTCTGGTCATGGCTGTTGTTTTTCCATCCTGCAACACACTTCCTGATATGTATACAAGGTACCATTTTCATAAAACAGTGGAACATTCTTAATAGTTATCTTACCAGTTATGAAAGCAAATGGATCTTCGACACAGGCTTTAAAATGGTATGTTTAAGGATCAAATGTATTTCCCAGCCATTCATACGGAGGGGCAATTCCAAAAATTATTTTCCACAAATTCTTTTGCAGGTTATGACTGAGTGCCATTGGTCCAAGGGGCCGGTATCCATTTTCCTTTGTGACGGTAACAGTTCCTGCCACAATAGTATAAGAGCACACAGGCCCAAAATCCATAGGCAGACAAAAGCTGCAAGTTCACAGTTCCAGAATGTGTAAAGTTCATGTGATGTATGGAAGCAATTGAAAAATTTTTATGATTAAAGTTAAAATTGCCACAGGTTTCAGTAAAGTATTTTAATCTCCAGCCATATTTCCACATTTTCCCCTTTTTGTTTTAGTAATGAATACAGCTTCAGTGGGTTTGAATAGTGCATCTGAGGGCTCATTCCTCTCAAGAGCAGGAGGGCTCTGATGTCACAGTCATTGGAGTAAGCAGGAAGGAACTTACGGGGGATGTTTATTAGCTGTTGGTGAGTAACCATAATTGCTGGGCTAGGCACCACAAGGTTTGGTACTCGATGATGTTCGCCTTTCTGGTAGAGCCACTCTGCCTTTTCTCAGGTTTCAGTTGTAGGCCCAGGATCTTCACAAAGGCATCTGCGTCAACAGTCTTAAAAGGGATGTTAGAGGAGTGGCAGGGACATGACAGTCGCCTGTTACTACCAGCAGGTATCCTGGATTTTTTTTCATAATCTGAGGGTGATTTATAAAAGTCCATCATTTCTGTCTTGTTTTCAGTATTTGCAATCTACCCCTGGATAGGGATGGCCATCTTTAGAGTGACCAGACATTATTGGGTTAAGTCTTTCACTTTTAGCAGGGTCTCCCATGCTGCATACAATTGCCTTTTATATTGCACTTTTGACCTTCCAGAATTGTGATTAAAACCCAAGGGTTACTTTTAGAATTTTGCTTTTTCACAAACTCCACCCAAAGCCAATATGGGTGCTTGCCGCATCCAATTCATAGACTGAGTTAATGTCCAAAATTTACCTTCTTTTTATTATTTAAAGCAGCTTGCTGGAGGTTTCCCTACTTCCTTGAAGGACCTTTCCCAATTAATACATACAATGGTTTTAATATTTTAGACTAAGTGAGAGATGAAAGATTTTTAGCACTTCAACATTATTACAAACTCTGTTAACATGATTGCATTCCATCATTTATAACAAGAGGGCATAGTTTTATCCCATCCAACCAAACCACATTTAGGAATTTGATAGAGCAGCAGGGACTTTGCAACCTGTCCCAATTGTTTGCTTAGTTCAGGCTTTTAAGAGAATATACTGAAGATGGTGGCTGAGTGAGCTTGCCTTGCCGTCTCTCCTGGGAAGAGGCAGCTGGGCACCGCTGGAGGTTCTCCGGGACTAGGCTTTTACAGGATTTTTTCAGGGCAGGAAGTGTCTGGACATCAATTTGGTGGGAAGGTAATGGAAAGGACTGGTCTATAAGATATAATTTGGGACTTTTCAGGAGGGGGAGGCAAGATGGCGGCTGAGTGAACTTCCTGGTTACTAGCTCCTGGGGGGAATCGGCTGGGAGGCGTCGGAGACTCTTTGGGACCGGCTGTTTTGGGATTTCTCCTGGTCCGGAGGTGTGTGGACATCGATTTGGAGGGAAGGTAACAGAGAGGATCCATCTGTGAAATATACACGGAGATCCCAGCTACGTGTGGAGGACTCCCTCCTTGGGTAGGCGGAGCCGAGGCAGCTAGCACCGTGGCGGGTGGCGGGCGGGAGAGCCGAGCTGCGCTGTGCCGCGGCGGGCGGCGGGCGAAGGAGCCGAACCCAGCCGAGCCTAGCCGCGCCGCGGCGGGCAGGAGAGCCGAGATGCGCTGCGCCGCGGCGGCAGGCGGTGGGCAGGGAAGCTGAGTCCGGCTGAGCCCGGCTGAGCCACGGCGGGCGGGGGGGCCGGGCCCAGCTGAGCTCGGCCGAGGCCAGCCGTGCCGCGCCGGGCAGCGAGCGGGAGAGCCGAGCCGCGCTGCGCCGCGCCGGGCGGCAGGTGGGAAAGCTGAGCCTGGCCGAGCCCAGCCGAGCCGTGGCGGGAGGGGAAGCCGAGCCCAGCCGAGCCGCAGCGGGCGGCAGGCGGGGGACCCGAGCGCAGCCGAGCCCAGCCGAGCCCAGCCGAGCCGCGGCGGGCGGCGGGCGGGGGACCAGAGCCCAGCTGAGCCCAGCCGAGCCTGGCGGCGGGGTTTCTGTTCTTTGTTTTTTTTTAATTTTTTAAATTTATTTTTATTTTTTTATTTTTTGTTGTTGTTCTTGTTCTTGTTGTTCTTTTTTTTTTTCAATCCTCTCTTTCTTGTCCCCAATATTCTTCTTATACTATTTTACCTTAACAATACAATAGGTCCTACAGGAAATACCTCACATTTGCTGGGTTTCCTCACCCTCCACTGCCTCATTTCTCTGTGAATAGATTTAGCCTATCTGCACTATCCCCTTTCCCCTACAACTTGATATCCTCCACCATCTGCTATCTCTCCTATATTCCATCTCCCTTTCTTTGATCCACAAAGTGTATAACTCTTAATTGCTAATACCTTTGTTTAGTTTTCCATCTGGTATTCATCCCTGAAACTATTACCTTTCTTTTCTCTTTCCCTCTCTCACGAAAACAATAGCCTCTTAGTACGCACCACATTCCTCCCATATTCAGTCATCTACCTCATTATAGGTACTTTCCTACTACTATAACTCTACACAATTTACATGATCTAACCTCCATCCTCCCAGAACTCATATTGTTGCTTTGTAAACATATATCACCAATACTACTTCACACTTTTTCCTTCCTTACACAATTGACTTTCCCCAGCACTAATACTTTCCTTTAAAGTGAGCTTAACTAGCAATAAGAAATTGGAATAAGAAGAACAAAGTGACAAAGAGAAGATATAACACTTACGCAAAAACAACAGCTAATTAATCTCCAAGACTAGACAAAGAAGCTAAGGAACTGATTAAACCCGTCAAGAAAAAATGTTGACAAGACAGCAACAAAAATCTACAAACCAAACCAGTAATCAGGAAAACATGGCTGAATCCAATCAACAAACTGAAAATCAGGAAGGGGGGCAGGACTTCGCACAAGCAATGAAAGATCTCAGAACATTTATCACTGACAAATTTAATGAAGTAATGAAAGAGGTTAACAGCGTGAAGACAACACTTGGAGGGGAAATTGCAGACATGCGCAAAAAAATAACAGATATGATGGAAATGAACACCACAATTCAAGAAATCAAAAATACACGCAGCAAATATCAGCAGACTAGAAGAGGCAGAGCAGAGAATTAGTGATGTGGAAGACAGTGCATTGGAAATCAAACAGATAGTAGAAGTGGTCAATAAAAAGGTAGAAAAAACCCAGATAGGACTTAGGGACCTGAATGATAACGCAAAACGCTCAAACATACGTATTATAGGCATTCCAGAAGGAGAAGAGAAGGGAAAGGGGTCAGAAGGAGTGTTGCAGGAAATAATGAATGAAAACTTCCCAAATCTACTGAAAGAGACAGATGTACATATCCAAGAAGCACAGCGCACTCCACTGGTCATAAACCCCAACAGGCCCACCCCAAGCCATATACTTGTCAAATTATCCAATGCTCAAGACAAAGAAAAAATTCTAAAAGCAGCAAGAGAAAAGAAAACCATCACATACAAGGGAAACTCCATAAGATTAAGTGCTGATTTCTCATCTGAAACGATGGAGGCAAGAAGGCAGTGGTATGATATAGTCAAGGTACTAAAGGAAAAAAATCTCCAACCAAGAATACTCTATCCAGCTAAACTAGCATTCAAAAATGATGGAGAGTTCAAAATATAAACAGATAAACAGAAACGGAAAGAGTATATCAACAAGAAACCTCCCCTTCAAGAAATTCTTAAGGGAGTTCTGCAGGAAGAAAGGAAAAAACAGGACAGTCAGAGACGGAGGAGAGTGTAAAAGCAACAGGAAAGACAAAAATAGAAGGGGAAAATAAAATAATACAAACAAAATATAATAAACACAAATCCAACGAAAATATGGCTACCATAAATAACTCTCTAAACGTAATAACACTGAATGTCAATGGATTAAACTCACCTATCAAAAGATTCAGACTGGGACACTGGATAAGGAAATACGACCCATCTATATGCTCCCTACAAGAGACACATCTTAGACCCAGAGACTCATGGAGGTTGAAAGTGAATGGCTGGAAAACAATCATACAAGCAAACAACAACCAAAAAAAGGCAGGAGTAGCTATAAATATCAGACAAAATAGACTTTAAATGCAAAACAATTGTGAGAGACAAAGAAGGATACTATATTTTAGTGAAAGGGACAATTTGTCAAGAAGATCAAACAATCATAAATATTTATGCTCCTAACAAGGGCGCCTCTAAATATGTGAGGCAAACGCTGGAAAAACTAAGTGAAAGAATAGATGCATCTACAATTATAGTGGGGGATTTTAATACACCACTATCAACTCTGGACAGAACATCTCAAAAGAGAATCACTAAAGAAACAAAACATTTGAACAGTATATTAGAAGAGCTGGATCTAATAGACATATATAGATCATTACACCCAAACACAGCAGGATATACATTTTTCTCAAGCGCACATGGAACATTCTCCAAGATTGACCATATGCTAGGCCACAAAGAAAGGCTTAATGAATTCAGAAAGATCAAAATCATACAAAACAATATCTCTGACCACAGTGGAGTCAAGCTGGAAATTTGCAAGGGACAGAGACCCAGACTTCACACGACAATTTGGAAATTAAACAGCACACTCTTAGAAAAACAGTGGGTCAAAGAGGAAATCTCAAAAGAAATCAATGACTACCTTGAAACAAATGATAATGATAACACAACATACCAAAATTTATGGGATGCAGCAAAAGCGGTACTGAGAGGGAAATTTATAGCCATAAATTCATATATCAAAAAAGAAGAAAGAGCAGAAATTGAAGAATTAACTGCACATTTGAAGGAATTAGAAAAAGAACAACAAAGTAACCCAACAGGAAGAAGAAGGAAGGAAATAACAAAGATAAGAGCAGAACTAAATGAAATAGAAAATAAGAAAGCACTTGAAAAAATAAACAAGACCAAGAGCTGGTTTTTTGAGAAGATCAACAAAATTGACAAACCTTTAGCGAGACTAACAAAGAAAAAAAGAGAAAAGATGCAAATACACAAAATAAGAAATGAGAAAGGTGATACCACCACTGACCCCACAGAAATAAAGACTATCATAAGAGGATACTTTGAAAAACTATATTCCAACAAAAATGACAATTTAGAGGAAATGGACAAATTCCTAGAAATACATAAGCAGCCCATACTGACGAAAGAAGAAATTGATGATCTTAACAAACCAATCACAAGCAAAGAGATAGAATCAGTCATTAAAAATCTCCCAACTAAGAAGAGCCCAGGGCCAGACGGCTTCACAGGTGAATTCTACAAAACATTCCGGAAAGAACTAACACCAATGCTGCTGAAACTATTCCAAAAAATTGAAACAGAAGGAACACTGCCTAATTCCTTCTATGATGCCAACATTACCCTAGTACCAAAGCCAAACAAAGACACCACAAGAAAGGAAAATTACAGACCAATTTCTCTAATGAACCTAGACGCAAAAATTCTTAACAAAATACTTGCTAATCGTATTCAACAACACATTAAACAAATTATACACCGTGACCAAGTGGGATTTATCCCAGGTATGCAAGGATAGTTCAACATAAGAAAATCAATCAATGTAATACACCATATAAACAGATTGAGAGAAAAAAACCACATGATTATATCTATAGATGCAGAAAAGGCATTTGACAAAATACAGCACCCCTTCCTGATAAAAACACTCCAAAAGATCAGAATACAAGGAAACTTTTTGAACATGATAAAGAGTATATATGAAAAACCTAAAGCCAACATTGTTTACAATGGCGAAATCCTGAAATCCTTCCCTCTAAAATCAGGAACAAGACAAGGATGCCCATTGTCTCCGCTCCTATTTAACATTGTCTTGGAAGTACTGGCTCGAGCACTGAGACAAGAACCAGATATAAAAGGCATTCAAATTGGAAGGGAAGAAGTCAAAATTTCATTATTTGCAGATGACATGATCCTATATATAGAAAACCCTGAGAGATCTTCAACAAAGCTCCTAGAACTTATAAATGAGTTTAGCAAAGTCGCAGGTTATAAGATCAATGCCAAAAATCAGTAGCATTTCTATACACCAATAATGAGCAAGATCAGGAGGAAATCAAGAAACAAATACCATTCACAATAGTAAATAAAAAAATCAAATACTCAGGAATAAATTTAACTAAAGAGGTAAAAAACTTATACATCGAGAACTATACAAGATTGTTCAAGGAAATCAAAGAAGACCTAAATAAATGGAAGAATATTCCCTGTTCATGGATAGGAAGACTGAATATTATTAAGATGTCTATCCTACCAAAACTGATCTACACATTCAATGCAATCCCAATAAAAATCAACACAGCCTTCTTTAAGGAACTAGAAAAACTAACTATGAAATTTATTTGGAATAAAAAGAGGCCCCGAATAGCCAAAGACATATTGAAAAAGAAAAACGAAATAGGAGGAATCACACTTCCTGACTTCAAAACATACTACAAAGCTACAGTAGTGAAAACAGCATGGTACTGGCATAAGGAGAGACACACAGACCAATGGAATTGAATTGAAAGTTCAGATATAGAACCTCATGTATATAGCCATATAATATTCGATAAAGCCACCAAACCCTCTCAACTGGGAGAGAATGGCCTATTCAACAAATGGTGCCTGGAGAACTGGATAGCCATATGTAGAAGAATGAAAGAGGATTACCATCTCACACCTTATACAAAGATCAACTCAAGATGGATCAAAGACCTAAATATAAGAGCCAAGACCATAAAGACCTTAGAAAGCAGTGTAGGGAAACATCTACAGGACCTTGTAATAGGAAATGGCTTCATGAATATCACACCAAAAGCACGAGCAGCAAAAGAACAAATAGATAAATGGGACTACCTCAAAATTAAAGCCTTCTGCACCTCAAAGGAGTTTGTCAAGAAAGTAAAAAGGGAACCCACACAATGGGAGAAAATATTTGGCAACCATATATCTGATAAGAGACTTATAACTTGCATATATAAAGAACTCATATATCTCGAAAACAAAAAGATAAAGAACCCATTTAAAAAATGGGAAAAAGATTTAAACAGACACTTCTCCAAAGAAGAAATACAAATGGCTAAAAAGCACATGAAAAAATGCTCCAAATCCCTAGCTATCAGGGAAATGCAAATCAAAACTACAATGAGATACCATCTTACTCCCATAAGATTGGCAGCCATGAAAAAAACAGTAGAATACAAATGCTGGAGAGGATGTGAAGAAAGGGGAACACTCATCCATTGCTGGTGGGAATGCAGAAGGATCCAACCATTCTGGAGGACAGTTTGGCAGTTTCTCAAAAAATTATCCATAGATTTGCCATATGACCCAGCAATAGCACTGCTGGGTATATACCCATCAGATCTGAAAACAAGGACACAAACCGATATATGTACACCAATGTTCATGCAGCATTGTTCACCATCGCCAAAAGTTGGAATCAATCCAAAAGTCCATCAACAGATGAGTGGATCAATAAAATGTGGTATATACACACAATGGAATACTACTCAGCTGTAAGAACCAATACACTACAATCGCACGTGATAACATGGATGAACCTTGAGAATCTTATGTTAAGTGAAGCATCCCAGGCATTGAAGGACAAATACTATATGACCTCAATGATATGAAATAAGTTAACTGCCTCAGAGAGCTAGAGTCTGGAAAAGTGGCTTACTGGAAATCGGGGGGTGGAGGAAGGATGTGAGTTAATGTCTGTAGGGGTGGAATCTGTGATGAGCTGGGGGTAAGTATGAGCACAAAGAAGGGACAAAATGGGGGCAAGGGGTTACCTTCGGGTGGGGTTTTCTGGGTTTGAGGGGGGCTGGGGATGGGAAGAGGGGTAATATGGTCCAAGAAATAGGTGGGAGGGAGGGGCAACATACAAACATGGGAGAGTGCCAGAAGTTCATTGAGAACTAAATGCTGAGTAAAACGTATCAAAGTATAAGTAGGAGGGTCACCTGGTTAGGATGCTCAGGGGGTATGGTCTGATGCGGGACGGACTCCGGAGGGAATAGCTGAAGGCTCATTTTGCCAAGGTGGGTTCTACCATTGGGTGGGGTGGACCCATATCCTGGGGAAGACTAATGCCGTCGAATAGAGAGAACTGTATCTCTCATGAGAAAGGACGGCTCCCAGGGCATTAGATTGGCAGGCGTTGTGGGCCCTAAGGGGAGGGGAAAATGGACGTGCAATGTATAGAACAAAGGTAAATAAGGGGGCAAAAGAGGAGTTATGTGAGAGTACACGAGGATGAATATAAAACAGCTAATATTACACCAAAAACATATAGGGGACGACAGACTAATAATGAAAACCATAAGACAAAACATAGGATAACTAAAAAATTTAGAAAAATGTACAACCTAAAGTATGGACCACATAGTAAGCACAAATGTTACCTTGTTTGAAAACTATAGTTTCGGAATCTGTACATCAGTTTCAGGAAATATGATATGAATAAGTTAAAAGATTATTGCTGTGGAAGGGGAAAGGTTTTATGGTGGATCTGGGGAAATACTGTATATTGTATATATGAATTTTGGTGATCTAAGACTCTTCTGAAGCTGACATTATGTTGGGATTCACTTTATAGGAAGTTTTGGATCACAGAGTGGTTCAACAATGGCAGCGGAGGAATACTGATATGGGATGCTATTGACAGGATATATATGGTTGACAGGGAGTTATACAGGGCATATGCCCAGGGTATATGGTAATGTCTATATATACTCATAGTGGAAACAATTAAAAACAACAGCTGGGGGGTACTGGGCTCCTGGCCGGGGGGTCACTGTTGTGGGCCCTGGGAGAGCAGCGGCAATCCTCCAGGTGCAACGGCAAGAACCAGGAAGGAAGGAGGGCCCAACAGTGGGCTCTTGATACTAATGGCTACACTTTTGAGCCTATGCACCTGCAATAAGAACAAGGCCTAGAGTAGCATTGTGCCTGGGGGTTTCCTCCTGACAGCCTTCATGTTACTCAAATGTGGCCACTCTCACAGCCAAACTCAGCGTGTAGACGTGATGCATTCCCCCCAGCGTGGGACACGACACCCGGGGATGAGCCTCCCTGGCACCGAGGGATCACTACCACATACCAGCTGAAGAAGCAACTAGAAAATGACCTTGAATTAAAGATTCAATGCGGAACAGCAGAATATACCTGTCTACATATAATAACATGACTTCGGGAAGCGGTTTGACCTAATGTAAGGGGGAAATGGAAAGGAGAAATGAGATTATAAGGCTGTGAGTCTCTAAAAAAGAGTCTGGAGGTTGTCAGAAGGAATACCCCTATGTACAACTGAACAGAGTCTAAGAGACAGATAAGGTAGATACAACCCCAGGTATTGGTTCTTTTGAGGGATAAAGAGACCCACGGGTTCTACGGTCATGGCAGAAGGGGTTCACTGCCATGACAGATGGCCCTTCTTTGGAGCTGGTGTTTCTGCGTGATGGAAATGGACTCAGAGGGGATCTCTTTTCACACGACTTGCATGCTACTTCATTGGAAGTGTAGTTGGTGCTGAGTTTAAGATATATGTAGGGGATTTGAATCTCTGGACTGATAATATGACACCCAGGCCCAGAGCCTCAACAGACTTCAGCTCCTACACTTTGACTTATTGGACTTACTCCACTCAGCTAACATGGAGTTGAAGAAGGTCAACCACCACAACATGGAGCCTAGAGTGTCTACAACTAGAAGCGGGAAGAGTGCATCCAGTACCCATGTGGAATCTAAGCCCTCACTTGACATAAGTGTGCAATGGACACAACCAATCCAATGTCCACAGAGAAAATGTGAAATGGGTGTGGGAATGGTAGCCATGGTGGCTGCTGGGTGTGGGGAACGGGAGGAAGAGATGAGATGTGGAGGCGTTTTCGGGACGTGGAGTTGTCCTGGATAGTGCTTCACGGACAATTATGGGACACTGTAGATCCCCCCAGGGCCCACTGGATGGAACGTGAGAGAGTCTGGGCTATGATGTGGACCATTGACTA
This sequence comes from Dasypus novemcinctus, assembly GCF_030445035.2. Lineage (NCBI taxonomy): Eukaryota > Metazoa > Chordata > Mammalia > Cingulata > Dasypodidae > Dasypus > Dasypus novemcinctus. Next base: position 106,382,298 of record NC_080678.1, on the reverse strand, counting down.
TGGGGTGCAGTGATGCTCAGAGATGAACTTACCAGGTACAATGGATGTATCATGATGATGGGAGAGAGTGTTGCTGTGGGGGGAGTGGGGGGCGGGGGCGGTGGGGTTGAATGGGACCTCATATATTTTTTTTAATGTAATTAAAAAATAAAAATAATAAATAAATATTAAAAAAAAAACTCAAACTTATCTTATAGTTATTTTATAACTAATTTAACCCTAAAATTTCAACTATTGTGATAGTAATATAAACTACATTTGCCTTTGCTTATGGTTTCTGCAGGTCTGGCCCACCCCTTGACAATTTACCTTGATAATTAGACTTTGGGAAACTTATAGTTGGATTTAAAAAGAATTTATGTATATCACTTTTGTGTCATTCTAAATATTTTTGTTCTTCTCATTTCTTTTCCCTTTTAAAAGGAAAGCTGCCTTTTTCCTTGACCTTTCCCAATAAAATAAATTAATTCTGATTGGCCATGTCCACCAGGAATCAGAAATAACTGTTGCCAGGTTTTCCAAAAGTAAGCAGTGCTCTTCCCAGTGTACGAGGCCTTTCTTTTGCCCAAAAGGCCTTACTAAGCAACCCCAACTGTTCAGACTGTCTCAGAAGGAAGTGAGTCAGAGCTACCGGGTTTCTTTTCAGTCTAAGCAGAAGCCCCAAATGCTTGCCAGGTTCCTCCAAACAATGTAACCAGGAAAACCAGTGAGAAGATTATACTCTGGATTAGCCAGCAAAGAAAAAAAGTTTTAAACAACTAAGTGGTGTTTCTGTATCAAACTATGCATGTCTGCCTATTTGCTCAAATTGTTGAAGTTAAATATGCAGTTATATAAGTAATATATATATATATATTCCTAAAACCCAAATTAAACTAGGCGGTATTAAAAAATCATATAGAAATCTGAATACAAAAACTATTTGAAAAGATATAAAAATCCTTATTAAGCTACAATTGGAACAAATTACGTAATTGCTTTATATTCCAAAGCCTAAAAATCAGTATGCTTTAAAAATTATTCACAGTTTTAAAATGATCAAAAACAGAAGATTTTAAGCCCCTGTACAGAAAAAGAAAACAACATTCTTTGTTTAAAAAATAACAATTTCAATTTGTTTAGCTTAAGTATTATCTCTTTGGTTTATGGGATACCAAGTTAATAAGTTTACATTATATATATGGAATCTTTAAAATAATAAAAGCTCTAAGCTAATGTTTAATAAAATTAAATTAAATATAGGGCTGCTTTCTCTTAAATGCACAAAGTAAATCCCATTGCTTACTAATTGTAATCTAAGGTAAATTTGCCAGTCTGTAATTGTTGTAAATTGTAAAGAGTTTATAAAAACATCTTCCCAACTGAAGCATTTAAATGGCTCTGGTTCTAAGGGCCATTATTAACTAGAAGCCTGGATTAATATGAACAGCAATAAGTAACTTCATAGCAATGAAACCTGTCTGAAAGTCACCTCAATGTGCATATTCAAGTAGCAATAATAAAAATTTCCTCTATTCCATTGGGAATCTTCTGTTTTAATTTTACCAATAAAAATAGTTTTACTTCCACAGCTAAATTAAAATGCCTGCTAATTAACGTCTTTAAGATAAAAGTGTAAAAGCAAAAAGCAAAGGGGAAGCGGGCATAGCTCAACTGATAGAGCATCCAACTATCATATGGAAGGTCCAGGGTTCGATCCCCAGGGCCTACTGACCCGTGTGGAGCTGGCCCATGTGCAGTGCTGCTATGTGCAAGGAGTGCCATGCCACACAGGGATGTCCCCATGTAGGGGTGCCCCATGCCCAAGGAGTGTACCCTGTAAGGAGAGCCGCCCAGTGTGACAAAAGCACAGCCCACCCAGAAGTGGCACCACACACATAGAGAGGTGATACAGCAAGATGACACAACAAAAAAGAGATGCATTTTCCCAGTGCTGCCAGATAATGCAAGCCGATGCAGAAGCAAATGGACACAGAGAGCAGGAGAAAGGGGAGAGAAATAAATGAAAATAGATTTTGTTTTTAAAAAGTAAAAAGCAAAGTACTAAAAAGTTAAGTTCATTTAATATGTAACACATTGCACTGAAAATGTTTAAAAGGTATATAAAAATCAAGAAATAAACTTGAGCATTGTCAAACTCTCTTTTACATTCAAAACAGGCCTTGAATATATTGTAGGTTGCCTCTCCATATGAGTTATTGGCTAGTTTGGTCACTGACCCCTAAAACAATAAAAATATCTACTACTTCTCTGACTGTGCTTCTGAAGTGGATGGAAACTGCTCTGCAGTTTCAACCTCCTGCAGCAGCCAGCAGTGGCTCAGTATAGCCAAATGTACAATGGACATCATCTTCAGACTGGCACTGTTTCAGAGTGCCAGAGAGCACGAGGCACCAGGCAAGTAAAATGTACTCCCTAGTTTCTCTCTAGAGTCAACAGTACTGCTTCTGTGAAGAACATACGAAGTGGAACAATAAATACCAGAATACTGTAAGTAGAACTTGAAACACAATTGGCATTATGGCCTGCTCCCAGGGAGAGAAAACATGCGAAGTATTGCAAACCTGAAACTTAAAACTGTTAATTGAAGCTCAAAACCCTTATGCATTAAGTAACCACCATCTTGGCTGAAAACAGTGGAGTCAACAATCCTTTTAATCTAAAGGCCACCAAATGGGGGCAGCCTCTCCCAGCTAAGTACCTAAATTGTTATCTATTACAATTTCTCTCTGAGGGTTAACCAAGAACTTAAAATACATATATACTGTTCGCCACCAACTTTTAAAAGAGGTGCCATCTTTACGGGCACCTAACCTTTTCTACCTCTGCAATCCAGTGTACTCTTAAAAAAAAACAAACATGTATTCTAATTAAATTTGTTTCTTTCAGAATGAGCATCTTATTAGCCATGTGAACACTTCATCCTGCTTCAAACAAAATGCCAGATCCATCTTCCTCCAGGCAAAATAAAATAACAAAGTTTTTACACCTCATCAGGTAGAAACTACAGCCCATGGCCAGTAGGAAGTAGCTACGGAAAAAAGATCATCTCCCTTCAGCACCCCTTTAAGATGAAAGTTGTAAACTCTCTAAAGAAAAAATAAAAATTAATCCACGTAAGCACCAGTAACCCCCAGGATGGCTCCGGGGGCCCCACCCCAAGGATTCTGCTGTCCAGAACAAGAACTTCTCCTGGGAACAGGGAGAGGCCCCGGCTGGTGCCCAGGGGCTTTGTCCTTCAGCCCTCACTGGGAAATTGATAAATGGAGTAATCAATCAAAACAACAGACAGCCACCCACCTCACAACTCCAACAATAATCATGGCAAAGCTTAGCAAGTAAGCTAGCATAAAGGGGGGAAACGATAGGAGCCCTGGGTGGGGGCTGCACATCTCTTTGTAAATAACTGGGGCTGTGTGTGTCAGACAAGGAAAGGCTGAGCTTCACCTTTCCTAATGATGCCAACCACTCCAGTCCCAGGAAGCCAATTAACAATGTAAGCTCTAGAGACTTGGAATATTCAGGGAGGATGCAAACTAAACATGTTAATTCAAGCCTACCTGGAATGTGGGAAATAAGTGTTAACTCAAGTTATTGAGAACTCAAACAAAGGACCATTTGGCTCTTCCTCTGTAGGAAAAGAACCCAAAAATCCTATTTGGGGCCTGGGTTTTTGGACAGAGAGGCTCCCAAGCCAGTCGTAAATAAATTTTTGCCTTCCCAAAATTATTACTGAGCCCTGGCCTTCCATGTGCAATAATATTTTTTTTTTAAAGATTTATTTATTTATTTAGTTTTCCCCCCTCCCCTGGTTGTCTGTTCTTGGTGTCTATTTGCTGCGTCTTGTTTCTTTGTGCGCTTCTGTTGTCATCAGCGGCATGGGAAGTGTGGGCGGCACCATTCCTGGGCAGGCTGCTCTTTCTTTTCATGCTGGGCAGCTTTCCTCATGGGCACACTCCTTGCGCGTGGGGCTCCATGTGCAATTATTGAACCTCTTGACTTCCACAGCACCCTTCTGGTTTATTGATACAGTCTGACTCTCAAGTCAAGGATAGTTTCTTGCTGGAGGAGTTTATAATTCACATTAGCACAGGAGGAATGCTGTTTTCATATTGAAGAATAGAAGCTGTATAAGCAAGCCAGAGCTCCAACCTGCCAGAGAGAATGGGTTCACGAGGGTATCAGAGTTCAGTTTATGGTGATCGTGCTGGGATATTTAAAGGTGAATCTCACACTTTATTTTAAATTTACATCAAACTGAAAGCTTAATTTTTCATGGTTGGTGGATACCATTTAAAAAGCCAGCACTTGGGAATCATAAAACTTAAAATTGGAGTAACTTTCTTAAGTCTACAGGAGGTGAAACATTCCACCATATACAAACCGATGATCAGGAATCTTAGGTCATTTGTGTTTTAAGAGTGATGTAGGCTATGGGTGGGAGGCTCTTTGTCTCTTCAGAGATAACCTAAGCTCTCTGACTTGTGGGTGTGAAGGTAAGAGGCTGCAGGCCTGCCCTTGGTAACAATGGCAAGGACTCCAGTCCCAGGAAACAGTTTAACAATGCAAGGTCTATAAACTTTAAGTATTTAGGGGAAATGCAAACTAAATATGCTAAAAGCTTACCTAGAATGTCTGAAGTCCATGCTAAAAGCTTACCTAAGATGTGGAAGATATATATGCTAATTGAAGCCTATTGAGAACTGAAACAAAGGGACCATTTGACCTTTCCTCTCTGTATAAAAGGGATTCAAAAATCTTGTTCTGGGCTTGGGATTCTGCGGCGGCTTGCTCGGTCGGTAGAGGTGGGGTCTGGCTGTGGATGAGGGGTCGGTCCAGCTCTGGACGAGGGGTCGGTCCCGCTTGGGATGAGGGGTCGGTCCCACTTGGGACGAAGGGTTGGTCCGGCAGCAGATGAGGGATCGGTCTCACAAGGGGTTGCATGGTTCGGCTGACGGGGTCGCCCGGAGAAGCAGGCGATGAACTGGGGACAAGGGAGGCCAGGCCCTTGTCGGGGGCTCTCAGGACTGGAGGGCGCACAGCAGAAGAACTACCGTGGAGACAAGGTAAACACGCAAGTCCACTTTATTGACGGAGAGGCAACAGTTTTATATGGGCTGGGGAAGGCTGATTGGTCGAAGCCACGCCCTGTTCTGATTGGTTGCCAGCGAAAGGTCAGTGGGCGGTACTGGATGGGGGAGGGGTGGTGGTTAGGGATTGGCTGTCGCTGTTGCTGGGGGAAGGGGCAGGGTTTAGGGATTGGTGGCTGCTGTTGCTGGGGTGGAGGGCAGACTTGAGTTTCCCACCCACGCCTGGCTGTTGCTGCTGTCGGGGGGAGGGAAAAGGGCAGACTGGATTTTTCCGCCCACGCCTGGCTGTTGCTGCTGTTGGGGGAGGGGAAAAGGGCAGACTGGAATTTTCTGCCCTGCGCCTGCGCAGGGAGAAAGAAGAAGAAGGGTGCCACCCCACAAGGCATTGTGTGGCGCCATCTGGGAGGAGGGGCGGCCACGGAAGCATGGCTGCTGAGAAGGGGAGACCCGAGGGCACTCTGCGCCCATGCCGAGCTTCCTTCAGGGGTGGCGGTGAGTCCGACCAGCCACCCTATTATGGGGGCAGCGGAATTAGGCCTACCGTGGCCGCTCCCCCGCCAGGCCAGCAAACCACACTTCAGCCTGAGGGGTGACCGCAGAAATTGTATGTTACAATCATAGGAGAGAGTAAATTGTGCTTATATTGACACTCCTCAGTCATCAAAGTCAGGTCTTAGCAAATATAATCTAAAAATCAAAATATTAAGTTAACACCCTAAGGAGGTTTATTGTTTTTAAATGTTTTGTTGCACTTCTAGGGGACAGCATCTAAACTAAGTTAAGCACAATTTCTCTTATGTGCAAATTTTCTGCATGTAATACCTATCTCCTCTGAACTGGGGTGATTCAATACCAAAGTAATATTAACAGTTATTTGGCAACAAAATACAGAGTTTAATTTTTAAAAATCAGGACTGGATAATATGGACATCAAGAAATAATTGAAAATGATGATTCAGAAATTGCTTTGTCTTCTTTTGAGGAAGCAACTCTTAGAGGGAAGCTGCAGGCAATACAACATAGAGCTAAACACACAAGTTTCAGATAAAGTGTTGCAAATAGTTTATATAAATGAATTTTTAAATGATTATATATATGTATAATGGAACAGAACATAAGCGAACTGATAAATGTTGAATAGAAAGTTGACATTGTAATTGAATATCTAGCAATGATAAAGATGGTAGAAGTGAGATAGAAAGAAGATAGAAGGGTTAAAGGGCAGGTTAGACATAAAAGAACAGAAATAAGTAACTGCAAAATCCATTCAAAGAAATTCACCGAATTCAGTGCACAGTCATGGAGAGATGGAAGGTATGAATACAGATTATCGAAGTGTAAAACTAAGCTAGCAAATTTGCTCTAGGTTGAGTAGAAGTTCAAAAAGGTGGAGATAGCAGGAAGGGGGTCAATACTTAAAGAGAGAATTGTTGAAAACCTGACTTCTTAGATTCAGGAATAATAGAACCTAAGCAAGAACAATTAAAATAAATCAATACCTAGACACATAGTGAAACATCAAAATATCCGAGACAAGAGATTTTAAAATCAGAAGAGGAAAATATTTTATTGCTAAACAATAAAAATTCCATTCAACAATAGAAAGCATAAGACATTGAAATAATATCTTCAATATGCTAACAAGTAACTCTCACCCTAAAATTTGATACCCAGTTAAACTATCATTCAAAGGTGAGAGTGAAATAAAACAAGATTTAGATAATTATACATATTGTATATGTGCATCAGACCTTCACTGAAATATAACTATCTTAAAGTATATATTTAGGGAAAAGGAGAGTGAACAAATAAAGAAGGAATGAGATTCAAGAAGCAATGCTATCAAACATATTTGGGAGTTTAAAACACTGACCTTATAAATGTCAAATTTGGGGAGTATGTAAGAACTAGGTAGATATAAAATATTGGACATAAACACCATTTGCATGGGAAAATAGGGATCAGGGCTAAAGAATCCAGAGATCCTCAGTTGCTAGGTACAATGGGTAAATTAAAGTTTAAATGATTAACTTTAGACTTGCTAAGTTGACTATGTAAATTAAAATATATGGGAAACCATGAAGTGAAATAAAACTTGACTTCCATCTCAATAGAGTGGGAGGAGGGATAAATGAAATTGAAAGAAAGGCAGAAATATTGATCAATCTAGTAGAAGACAGGAAAGGATTAAGCAAAACACAGAAAAAACATAAATGTAAAGAACAAAATAATATGGCCCACATAAAATAAACCTGATAATTTAAACATTAACCTTGCCCCTTAAGTCAGATTGCAGTTTGGAGAAAAATCATTAAGTTATTTGTTCTTTGGAAGAAACACTCCTAGTAAATCTTAAAAGTATGATAAAATTGGGGGAAAAAAGGGGATGGAAAAACACACCAGAATATTAACTCAAAATGCTGGCCTTGGATATATTGATCAAAAGAAATAAATGAAACTAACAGTTCACCAGAATATTAACTCAAAATGCTGGCCTTGGATATATTGATCAAAAGAAGTAAACAAAACTAACAGTTCACCAGAAAGAGACCAATTCTGAATTCGCAGCTGCTCAACCTAAGCTCCAATCTGGCTATATACTTTAGAGAACGACTTGCATTTTGGGCCTAAGAAAGCATCCGTTAGACTCTTCCTCATGTCTTTAGACTGGAAAAAAAAATTAGGAGGAAACTAACAACAAGAGAATGGATAATGAATTTTGAAGCCTGTATATGATGGGGAATTACTCAACAGGCAACTGAATGGACTAGGAACATTTTATTATGTAATTCTGGATAATAAGTTCTATCCAACAATATGGGTAAATCTTTAAACTAGAGTAAATAAAAGTTCTTTTGACATATACAACCTACAACATATATATACACACACACACACAATATAAATATATATACATTTTTGAAATGTATGTTGTTTAGAGATAATATGTAGGTAATAGCAAATGTGCTAATTTTATTTTTCTCTCTAGACATCTGTGTGTACCTTATTCGTCTAAAGCACCTGACAGTACCATCCCAATGATTTAAATGTCCTTTATGGAGTTGTGTCATTATATCATTGTTTACCTGTTCGACAGACTGCTTCATTTAAGAAAACACTTTTTGCTTGGGGAACGCATTTCTGTTGAGTAACAGACTAAATGTTTTCAGAGCCTCCACTCACTACGTGCTTTTCTTCTGCAATGAGCTGATTCTCATGTGTCCTATAATTCCAGGTATGGTTTCTTCATTGTGAGTCAGCCTGTGAAACACGGGACTATTACTCCCACACATTATGTCATCTACGACACCGTTTGCTTGACCCCAGACACAGTGCGGCATTTGACTTACAAGCTGTGCCGCATGTATTATAACTTGCCAATAAGGATCTTCTGATCCCGGTTTTCCTCCAGATCTGTAAAATGAATGGATCAAACTTGCATGCCTATGTTTTGCATCTGTGATGTGACATATGTGAAAATGTAAATCTAAAGAAAATAGATGTAAATTAAATTCAGAAACAGAAACTTCCTCTTAGTTTTTTTCCTCCTACAGGATGTGATTTGCGTTCCTGCGCCTCTCCACTTCGCTCACAAACTGGCTTACCTCGTGGGTCAGAGCATTGACCAACAACCACACAATTCACTGTCAGAAAGTCTCTATTACTTTGATCTGCCGAAGATTGAGCTTTGTATGTATCAATTTGTAAATTGAAGCTGGACGTTTGTATTATTCTCCTAGATTCATGTTTCAAATTTGACTCATTCTTGATTGGACATGGGAGAGGCTCAGAGGGATGTATTCTATTTTCAGTAGTATCACTCACTTAAACAAGACTTTGTGCACCATTTTCCAGGAAGGAAAACCGACAGTGAGAGTTTTGTCTTACAGGTTAGCTTTCCAATATGTTGCAAAGAGCATATAATTTAAACAGAGATGAATGCTGCCCTCCAAGCAAAGGGTCAAATAGAAAATGGTTGACCATTATTCACATGCAAATGGCAATAATGCACATCTATAAACAAATATGTTGGAACACTAGCATACACACAGTTTCCCAAGTACAATATATATGTGCATTGCATGAAACACTCATTGCTTTGTGAAATATTTATTTTGCTTTGGAAGGACAGGAAATATGAGATGGTGATGGATTTGTGTTAATTAATATGTTCTATTTTTAAATAAGTGAACGATTACTGATATATTATACATGAAATGTTCATGATATTCTCTGCACTGGGGTGGGAGTTGAATATATTTTTGGTATAAAAAGATACCAGTGATTTGAAAGTTGGCAGCTTAGGAACATGGATGCATTTCATCATATTTTTTTTTGCAGAGAAGGAAAACTAAGACCTTGACTGGTATCTCTGACTTCATTCTATTGCACATGTGCCAAGTGTGATGATGTTTATTTTGATAGCTGCACCATCATCAGGAGGAAATTTTGGATAATTTGTTTGAATGAAGCCATTTTTCCTCCTGAAAGCAGACATGTTTTTTCCCTCACAGTATAAACCAATCTTAAGTAGACTCAGAATTTAATATGCCTGGTATTTGAGAGTGCCCTATTTTCTTATATTCATAGAGTGGTATATTTTGGGGAATGATTTGTTTCAAACATGCCAGAAAGTGTTATGTCTGAAATTGATAGAAATGCTTCAATCATAAGTTAAGTAAATTTGATTTGATATTTGAGTGAGTCTTAGAAGAAATACAATTAAGCAAGAGTTACTTAAACTTTGCCATCCAGTTAAAATTCTAGTGATCAGTACTGCCAACGGCGATAAATCTATTAGAGGAGATTGGCTCATAATGCAAGACAAGCAAAGGCAAAATGCTCTTTTCTGAAGCCATGAATTAGACTTAAGGTAACACATTTCTAGGTATCTACAGAAAAAGAAACAAACTTAAGGTAGTTTTTCTGTATGTTTCCTATTATGCAGTATGTGCAAATATAATTTATCCATAACAGTATTCAAATTTGTAAATTTAAGAGATATGGTTGAATAAAATGTTTAAGTTGGATCTCCTTATTTAAAAATTCATGTTGGCCTTCGTATTCTAAATCTACTGTTTGGAGAAAAAAAATGTTGCTTTTTCAAACTAAATGGATATATTTTCTGGACTAGTGGGGCATCTAAACCTTTAAACTATATGCTTTTAAAAAATTAAATGAAGGGAGACAGATATTCAATATTTCTTAGAGAAAACCTATGGTCCCAAAGGCCTAGGTAAAGCTTCTATAATGTATCACCATATATAAGTATCCAATTGCTGGGAGGTATCTAATTAAAGGACTATCAGGAATGCATTTGGCCTAAGTGGAAATATTATATATAATTGAATACATCTCCTGATTCTGCCAAGATTTTATAAATTATCCATTGAAGTGATAGCAAGGCTAAGAAGAAAACAGCTTTAATATCTGGCAGGTAGCCCTGATATTTGAGACAAATTTTATATTTCCTTTGAGATGTCTTCTTTGACACATGGGTTTTTTAGAAATGTGTTGTTTAATCCTCAAATATTTTGGGATTTTCTAGTGGTCTTTCTGTTACTGATTTTTACTTTAATTGCACTGTGATCTGAGAGCATACTTTGTCATACTTCTATTCTTTTAAATTTGTTCATGTGTTTTATGGATCAGGGTTTGGGCTATCTTTGTGAGTGTTCACTGGATGCTTGAGAAGAATGTGTATCCTGGTGTTTTTGGAGGAAGAATTCCATCAGTGTCAACTAAATCTAGTTGATTGTTGCTGTTCATGTCAAATGTATTCTTCTGGATTTTCTGCCTACTGGATCTGTCTGTAACTGATACAGGGGCACTGAAGTCTCCAGAGAGATTTGTCTTTTCTCCTTGCAGTTCTACCCTTTTTGCTTCACGTATTTGTTGCTTTATTGTTAGGCACAAATACATTCAGGATTGTTGTGTCTTGAAAAATCTGCCCACCTTTTCATTATGTAATGCCACTCTTTATCCCTGATATTTTCCTTACTGTGAAATCTGCTTTGTCTGAAGTTAACAGAATTATTAAAGCTTTCTATTTGATTAGTGTTTGTGTGGTGCATCTTTTCCCATCCTTTTTACTTTTAATTCATGTTTGTCTTTATATTTAAAATGGGTTTCTTCAGACAACAAAGAGTTGGGTCATCTTTTTATTTTTTTAATCCACGCTGATAGTCTGTTTTTAAATTGCTGTATTTACACCATTCACATTTAAAGCAATTGACATGCTTGGATTAATAGATATCATTTTGTAACTATTTTCTATCTGTTGTCCTTGTTCTTTCTTTTACTTCTTTTTTTAAAATTTCTTTTAAAGAAGCTCTAGACTACATTGAAAATATAGATTCCCATATACCCTACCTCCTCCCCCACCACTTTTCCCCATTAACATCTTTTTCTTTCTTTTTATGCCTTCTGTGGTTTTGAGTAAGCATTTTATGATTCCATTTTCTCTCCTCTCCTAGCATAAGAAATACATTTCTTTTAAAATTATTTTACTAGTTTCTTTAAAGCTTGAAATAGGAATTTTCAAATCCACCTTCAAATAACACTATGTCCTCACAGGTAGTTAAGGTACCTTATAATGTAGTATTAGCAATCCCTCCCACCTGTCACTTAAAATATTGGCTGGAATATGTGTCTTCCCCCACATGGAAGGATGGGAGGAACCCAGCCCTGGAGAGGCTCCTGCCAGGCCCTGCTGGAACCGCCAGCTCCCTAATGTGCCCCCAAGACTGTGATGCGGCAAGTTCTCAGCTCAGGGATCCCTGCTCTGTTCTCTGTCCCCTCTTGGAGAGCATGGCCTTCCTGACCATGCAGGGCTCCTGCCCGAGGCCAGGGCTGTTATGACTGCTCCTCCCACAGGGAGCTGAGACTCAAACCTCCCCCTGGCCCTGCCTGGCCCTCGTCTGCCCGAGAAGGGCATTAGCCCAGGGACCATGGCTCAGAGCCCAGCCTTGTAGTGGGTGAGTGACCTCGCCCCATCCTGGTTTGATGCTCCCAGGACTGGCTGGGTCACTTCCCTGTAATCATTAAGCCGAGGCTTTGGTGCAGGGCCGGCTCCTTTCCACACCCGCAGAGCCCATGCTCAGGCACCGAGTCCCCTGCGAGAAGCGGGAGAGGGAGGCTGATGCCAGCCCTGTCCAGGCCAGGGGACAGGAACTCACAGGGACCACACGAGGGCGGGGCACGACCTCGGCCTGCAGGCTGTGCATCCTTTAGGCACCTCAGGGGTGGACCCCGGGGGCTCCAGATCCCAGCAGAGCAATCTGTGCGGAAACAGGGCACGGGGATACACGCGCTTGCTGGTACGCATTCACCCACACACGTAAAATGTGCGTAAAATGGACCCAGTTTCCACACAGAACCTACAAAAGAGCCTGGCAAAGACGCACACAGAATTAAGAGGGCGCATAAACCCTACGAGAAGACCTCGATAACACCCAATTTGGAAATCACACCTGCACATAGCGACTTCGGAATTGTCCCTGCACGCCCAAGACTGCTGTGAGGATCCGGTGGGAGGCGCCCGTCAAGGCCCCTTTGGGCCCCCGGCTGGCTCTGTGAGGAGGGGCGCACGCCGCCAGCCTCCCCGCTCCTGTCGCCTTCCCTTCCCGGTCGGCCTCTGGGAGGCCCTCGATCTGCTCCCCTGACTCCCCTGTCACCGGGGCTCACCCGGTGAGGGACAGGCTCCTCTCTCCTTGTTTCTGGGGTGCGAACGTCTCCACATCCAGAAGGTTCTGAAGGCTTTTCCCACACAAGAGGGCCTTTCTCAGGGCTCGCTTCTCCCGCCCAGAACCCTCCCCGCTTGCTCACAGCCCCCTCAGCTGTCCACCTGGAAGCCAGGGCATGCCATTGGGCAAGGAGATGAATGTAAGCTACGAGCGCCATTTGGGAGCCGTCTGCACCTCACACAGGCCTCCCGACCCCCAGCCCCGCCTGGGCACCTGGTGCTGAGGCAGGAAGGCCCTGCACCCCAGGCTCAGCCGCATTTGAGACAGTCTCTGGCCCGGCCCACCCGGGGCAGGGCCCTGCACCCCAGCCTCTCCAGCCTCGTCCCTTCTCGGTTTCCTGATGCCAAGGCCTCCCGTGAGGACAGAGGCAGAGGCTCCCCAACATGTGGAGACAACTCTGGGGGCACTGACAGCCCCGGGGCCACCTCCTAACTGCCCCTCCCCCTGCCTGGGCCCTGACAGCAGCTCTGTTGGAGTCACGTGACAAGTGGGTGGCCAGGAGGGACCCTGACCAGTAAGGGCACCGGGCAGCTCCCTGGGAGCCCCTCAATCCTCCATGCAGGGTCTGTGGGGGGTGCGGGCAGCACCCAGAGGGCAGGAGCCTGCAGGAGGAAACGCTGCTGGTTCCCAAGGCTTTCCAGCTTCTGGAGCCCTGGGCCTGGCTGCCCGCCATGCCCCGACCCCCACAGCTCCACCCCCCTTGGCTCCAACCCAGCCCCGGGCCCTGCCCCCTCAGCCCTGTCCTCTGCTCTGGGGTCTCTGCCTCTGCACAGCCTGAGGCGGGTCAGGCCTGTGCTGTCCGCAGCGCAGCTTTGATGTTTCCATGAAAACAGCCCCTTGGGCAGAGGCACTGAGGGACACCGCAGGCTGGGGGCTTCTGGAAGTGGCCTGTGGAGAGTTGTGCAGGTTTCATGGGTCCCTGGAAGCTTCCATGTTAGGCAATAGTGATGCGGGCCATTTTCGGGACTTGGAGTTGTCCTGAACAACATGGCAGGGATGGATGCCAGACATTATATATCCTGCTGTAACCCACTGAATGGGTGGGGGAGAGTGTGACTACAACGTAAACCATTACCCATGCGGGGCAGCAGTGCTCCAAAATGTATTCACCCAGTGCGATGAATGTGCCACGACCATTAAAGAGGTTGTTGATGTGGGAGGAGTGGGGCGGGGGAGCATATGGGAAACTCTTACATTTTTTAATGTAACATTTAAAAAAATAATAAAAAACTATATTAATTTTGAAAAAAAAAGATTGCAGCCTTGCGAGCTCCTGAAGCCCCCCTCTCACCATGGGGACTCCCCCTCCCCAGGCAAGTGTCAAAGTCCAGAGGGTCCTGACACCCCCTCCCCTGCAGTGGTCAGGGCTCTTGGATCACCTGGCACGTGGCCTGCTGGGGCCTCCAGCCAGTGGGTCACCACACTCAGGGGTGTAGCTCCCTCCTACCCATATGACGTCAGGACCCTGTGGCCCCTCCTGCCCCTGGGGTGGAGGACGTGCTAGCCAGGTCCTCGGAATGAGTGTCCCCAACAGCCGGCAGTGCAATGTCCTGTTCCTCCTCGTTAGCATTCTCTTATTTATACAACCAGAAGCTCTTAGTCTTTGTGAAACAAATAAAAAGAAAACAGAAAAAAGAGTTGACTGAGTCAGGCTTCATGTCCTGCAGAGAAAGCCAGGAAGCGCGGTGTGGGGAAGCCGCTTGCACAGTTGACCTGGGATTGAGTCTCCAAATGGGGCCTAAACTGACTGCCGAGCCCCTCCCCAGGGCTTTAAGCCCCTCTCCCTCGCTCCTGGCTCTGAGTTGGCCCATTGCTCGGCCCCGCCTTATGCGGCATTTTGCCACAGGAGCAACCTTCTTACCACCAGCTTGGGAGAGGATTTGCTGGCACAGAGACGGCCTGGGAGGCGAGTGGGAAATGCTCTCCCCAAGCCCGTCCTGGGAGCTGGCTGGACAGACAGGGGACTCGGCTGCACAGGAGGGCGAGGGGCAGGAGGGGGAGAGGGGGCTCCCTCAAGCAGCAGCAACGCCAGACAGGAAGGCTTTGAAGGTCAGTGGTTATTTGTCCCAGGGTAAGCCTGCACACGCAACCTGCATACACAGAAACGGGCCCCTCCAGGAATTTTTTTTAAACATGGGTGATATTATGGTTATTACTTTCAATCAGTATTGATTAAACACCAAAACCTGTTCTTGCCTTACTCTCAACT
The DNA here is from genome assembly GCF_030445035.2 of Dasypus novemcinctus. Lineage (NCBI taxonomy): Eukaryota > Metazoa > Chordata > Mammalia > Cingulata > Dasypodidae > Dasypus > Dasypus novemcinctus. Next base: position 106,367,254 of record NC_080678.1, on the reverse strand, counting down.
GAAAGTTTCAAGAAGACAGGACTGAGGTGGAGAGTTTAGTTTCCTAACTAGTAAGATCAATAAAGACAGGCTGGGAAGCGGACTTGGCCCAGTGGTTAGGGCAACTGTCTACCACATGGGAGGTCTGCGGTTCAAACCCCGGGCCTCCTTGACTGGTGTGCAGCTGGCCCATGCACGGTGCTGATGCATGCAAGGAGCGCAGTTCCACGCAGGGCTGTCCCCCGCATAGGGGAGCCCCATGCACAAGGAGTGCACCCCATAAGGAGAGCCGCCCAGGGTGAAAGAAAGTGCAGTCTGCTCAGGAATGGTGCCACAAACACGGAGAGCAGACACAGCAAGATGAAGCAATGAAAAGAAACAGGTTCCTGTGCTGCTGACAACAGAAGCAGACAAAGAAGACACAGCAAATAGACAGAGAACAGACAACCAGGGCGGGGGGGGGGGGGTGCCGGGGGAACAAATAAATAAATAAATCTTAAAAAAAAAAAATAAAGAATGGCTAACTAGGACATGTCACCAAAGAAGAAAGTGTAGTTAGGGAATGGAAAGCTGGGTTTAATCTGAGCAGAAATGGCAAAAAGTAGTTTGTAAATTTTTTGAAATGAACAGAAATGGTGAGAGCACATAAGAGAATTTGTCATCAGAATTGCTAATATAGAGGTATGACAGTGGTTTGCTTTTTTTTTAATAATGAAAATGCTCTAAAATTGATAGAAATGATGAATACCCAATTCTTGATTATACCAATGGATTTTACACTTTAGATAAATTGTAAGGTTTATGAATAAAAAACATAATAGGGTGGGTTGGGGAAAAATACACCAAATGTAAGATACGGATTGTAGTTAGGAGTAATTCTTTGATGATGCTCTGTTATAGTTTGCTATGCTTCACAACAATGCAAGGTATTAGTGGTGGGGTGATGTGTGGGAGCCCAGTATGATGTGTTGTAAGTGTACAACTTATACTACATACCTATTATTTATGTATGTTCATGTATGAATGATATATTTCAATAAATTTTTTAAATGAAAAAATAATATAATAGAGGATGCCTGGGCGCCCTCAGTCACAGCTGCCCTTGCAGACCCTCCTGAGGGGCTCAGGGACCCCACATCAGGATCTGGGGGCCTGTGGGCCTGGCAATTTCACAGACACAGAGAGACCGTGGGCTGCGCCTGGTGGGAGGACACTGCTCACTAAAACTCATCCTTCTTGGGCGTGGATTCTCCAGCAGGGACAGATGGACCCAGATGGGGACTCAATTCTCTTCTCTAGTGGAGAGGACACGGTTCAGTGGAATCCTTCTGGGCTTGGGCACAGTTCAGGGCACCTGGACGGAGAAGTCGTGCTTCCAGCTAGTGGCCTTGGGGGCTCCTCACCACCTTCTATAACACGTTCAGAATGTGGGACTCCAAAGTGGGAGACCAGGGACATGGAGAAAGGAGAGGAGAAATTCAAAGGCTTCTCTTTGCATGAAGTTAGGACTGGATTCACATGAAACAGGCTCTTTGGGCTTTTTCTTGGAGCAGAGTTTGGCGGATGGATGAAGACGAGGTGCTGTGAGAGACACAATCCATGTCATCCCCCACAGGGCCCCAGGATGCGTTATTCTAGCAGGTGGAGCGTATATGCATTTCGAAGAGGACAGAAACTCACCATCTAATAAACTCTTTTAATCATCAGCAACAAATGCCAACATCTTTTTGATTGTAAAACCAAAACTATGTGTCCATCTCATCAAGTCAACAATCCTGGCCCTTTGATGCTTTAGCGATGAGGCTTTGCAGGCAGGGCTCGTGGAGGGCAGGCAGCCAGAGCCCGGGAGCAGGGATGGGGGTATGCAGTGGGGGGACGGCAGTACTGCGGGCACGCCGCAACAGGGACCCCCTCGCGGCAGGGTGGGGCGCACAGGGTTGGGTTGCAGACCACCGGCATGCATGGGGCTCTCACTGGGGCAAAGGTGAGGCACCTCCCCTGTAGGGCAGAGAAGAGAGAGAAGGTCATAGGAAGGTCATCCGACTTGGAAGCAGAGGCTGCAGTTCCCTTGGCATGGTGGGCTGGGCTCAGCACACCTGCACCCATCGGTGGACCTTTCCCTGGGTGCTGGCCTCCAGCCTCCACTCCACTTGGTGACAAGGTTTGGCTGTCACCTCCCCTGCAGGGGTCCCCCCACCCTCCCCAGGCCTGACCTCTGACCTTGGCCTCTCCCTGTGGCCCGACTCCCTGGGGCCACAGCATTGACTCCCCCTGGGGCCACAGCATTGCCTGGTTTGGGCCCTGGTGAGTGTCTACTGAAGGAGGACCCCTCCCCAGGGCCCTGGGCCACTGCGGTACGTGAGGCTGGGGGCTGCAGGGGCCCCTGAAGGCAGAGGGTCTGCCCCGCCCACTGTGCGAGGAAGCCCGTGCAGACCCTGCGTCTGTCTGCGGCACCCGCCGCCCCGGCGCTGCTGTCCTCCCTGCCCCTCCCTCCCGGGCTTGCCGAGGACCCCCACCCTCCACTCAAGGCCCCCGCAAGCGACCAGAGCACATTGGCCCCTCCCTCACTCCAGTGAGGACGGGTTTCCCCGCACCTTCGGGCAGCCCCCTGGGAGAAGGGAGACCTCCGGCCTTCTGGGACCCCTGCTCGCCTCCAGCGGGCAGCACCCCAAGACCCTGGCGTCTGCCTTTAGAGCCCAGCACCCCCGGTGCCCCAGAGGCCAGCCTCAGCAGGACAGGCCCAGCAGGGCCCCGGCGGGTGCTCGGCCACCCCCCTCGGCTCAGGCCCGGGGCCGCGGTCCTCCAGCTCGCCTGTGTACCCGTGTCTGCCTGGCCTTCCACGAGGGCCTGCCCATGCCCCGCTCCAGACCAGGCACCTGATGTCAAGACAGCCCTGCTCTCAGGCACGTGGCCCCCCGGCTGCTGGAAAGCAAGCCCAGGGCGCCCAGGTCCTCGAGGGGCCTGCAGAGCTGTGCACATCACCAGGTGAGGCCAAGGGGCCTGGAGACCCCCTCCACCCTGTGGATGGAGGACGGGCCAGTGCACGCGCCCGAAGCCATGGAGCTCAGGAAACTTCCACGGCAGCTGGAGGAAGCTAAGACACCACCCAGGACAGCCAAGCAGGGGCCCCAGGAAACGGTCATGTCACAGCCTCCAAGCCACACAGGAATGGCCACTGGAACCACGTGAGGTCCCCGGGCCCTGCTGACTTCATGCGTCTCTCCCCACACCCCGAGCACACACCAGGGCCTGTCCTGTGTGGTGGGGTCACCTCAGGGCCTCATGCACGAGGGACGGTGGAGGACACAGGAGGCAGGTGGAAGCAAGCCCCACGCAGCTGGGGTTGAGGAGGGGCCTGGCACCTCAGGAAGCTCAGGGCTTTCCTCTGCAAGACACGGGGCCTGACCCCCAACCCGGGACACAGTGGGTATTGGATTTGGGGGCCACGAGCTGCCCGGGAGTGTTCAGAGAACCTTCCAGCACGCGGACACGCTGCTGCTGGGTGGACTCCTCCTGGGTCAGAGACCTGCTGTCCCCTGGCTGGGGTCACTCATTGGCCCCATGGTGCCTGTGCTGACCTGCAGCAATCCCACCGTGTCAGGGACCAGGGTAGCCTGCTCAGGGGGCTCAGAATGTGGCCAAATCTTACATTCACTAAGCTCTCCCCATCTCTAAGCTTTTATATACACTCTTCTTCTCTTTGGAATGCCCTTTTTTTTCTCATCTACTCATCTTTTAAAAGATAACCCAAATTTTACCTCCTCCACAAAGTCTCATTTCCATCAAAAATGACTGCGCCTGGGGAACCAGCAAGACGACAGCAGAGGAAGGAGCTCCTAGAGTCGGCTCCTGCTACAGGACAGTTAGCAAACACCCAGAGCTCTCTGGAGCTAGCTGAAGATCCTGTTTGGGGGCTCCAGGAGACCAGAAGGGCATCCTGCCACATCCTTGAAGGAGTGGAAGGAGGAGACTGCCCATCTACAGAGAAGACTCATAAGTACAGGCTCCACACCCTGGAGGCCAGTGCCCATCCTCCACTGGAGGCACAAGCCGCCTCGGGAGCTGTTCTGCGGCTGGAATTGAAAGCTCCACTTGCCCAAAATGGGGGAGGAAGAGATGGGTGGGCACCAACTTCAGTTACTGATGGGTAAACTCAGTCAGCTACAGTATGATGCTGAGAACAGCTAAGGTTTGAGCCTGTCCAGGTCAGAAAGAGGCCAGGAGCCACCATCTTAACTCCGTGCCTGGCACGAGGGGAAGCGGGGTGGACTGAGGATCCCAGTGCTGGTGGGAACTGGCTTCTTTCCCTCCAGGTCAGATTGCAGCTCCAGCCTCGGCCCCAGAGCCACCTCCAGCAGGGAGGAAGCTGCAGGGACCTGTGCCAGCCTCTCTGGGAAATTACTGGCCAAACCATGGACACAGGTGATGATCCTACTCTGGTGGTGCAAGTCACCCCAGGAGCTGTTCTGTGACGGGAATTGGAGGCTTCATTTCCCAGAGACAGGGGAGGAGGAGATGGTTGACTGCCGATTTCAGCTACTGATTGGGAGACTTGGCTGGCTAAGAGATAACCCTGGGAACAGCTGGGGTGAGAACCAGCCCAAGTCAGAAAGAGGCCAGTAGCCACCATTCTGACTCCACCCCCAGCCTGAGGGGAAGCTGGGCTGACAGTTTCTTTCACAAAGATCAGCCTGCAGCCTGCCTAGGCTTCAGCCCCACCTCTGGCAGGGAGGAGGCTGAGGAGCCCTGCACCAGCCTAGACAGGCAACAGCAGGGAACTCTGGCTGGCATAGACTGAAACTCAGAAGACTACCAGGGGAACTGCAGTCATCTTAGACCTGCACTGCAGAGATTGCTGCCCACACCTGCAGCTCCATCCTTGCCCCAGGTAGGGGAGAAAGGGATGTGAAGCTCCATCAGTCTCTCTGGGCAACTACAGTCTAGGCCTGCACATGGATTATTCCACATAGCTATGACTCTGTCCCTGTCCCTGGCAAAGGAGAAAGTTGGAAGAAGCTTCATTGGTCCCTGGTGCAATGAGGGCAGCTTGAGCCTCCACAGCTTACAGGACCAACTACATGCTTGGCTCCTACTGCATAACCAGCAAGGGAGAAAGGGCAGGAAGCCCTAAACTAGAGAGAAAAACTGCACCCAGAAAAAATACCCTAGTAAGCTAGATGCAAAGACACCGACAAAAAAATTACAATCCACACCAAGAAACAGGAAGCTATGTCCCAGGTAAAGGAACAAGATAAGCCTCCAGATGACATAAAGGAGTTGAGACAACTAATCATAGATGTTCAAACAAATCTCAATAAATTCAATGAGATGGCTAAAGAGATTAAGGATATTAAGATGAGTACAAAGAAAATTTGAAAGCATACATAGAAAATTAGCAGACCTTATGGGAATGAAAGGCGCCATCAATGAAATTTAAAAAAGATTGGAATCATATAATAGCAGATTTGAGGAGGCCAAAGAAAGGATTGGTGATCTTGAAGAAATGGCCTCTGAAAGTGAACATACAAAAGAGGAGATGAAGAAAAGAATGGAAAAATTGAACAAGGTCTCAGGGAACTAAATGACAGCAAAAGGCATGCAAACATACGTGTCCTGGGTGTCCCAGCAGGAGAAGAGAAGGGAAAAGGGGCAGAAGGAATATTTTTTTGGTCTTTATTTGTTTTTTTAATGTTACATTAAAAAAAATATGAGGCCCCCATATACCCCTCACCCCCCTCACCCCACTCCTCCCCCCCCATAGCCACAACCCCCTCCGTCATTCATTGCATTTGGTGAATACATCTCTGAGCACCACTGCACCTCATGGTCAATGGTCCACACCATAGCACACACTCTCCCACAGTCCACCCAGTGGGCCATGGGAGGACATACAATGTCCGGTAACTGTCCCTGCAGCACCACCCAGGACAACTCCAAGTCACAAAAACGCCCCCACATCACATCTCTTCCTTCCACTCCCTACCCCCAGCAGCCACCATGGCCACTTTCTCCACACCAATGCCACATTTTCTTTGATTACTACTAATCACAATAGTTCATGAATAGAATATCAGTAAGTCCACTCTAATTCATACTCTATTCCTCCATCCTCTGGACCTTAGAATGGTTGTGTCCACTCCACATCTATATCAAGAGGGGGCTTAGATTCCACATGGATGCTGGATGCAATCCTCTTGCTTTCAGTTGTAGGCACTCTTGGTTCCCTGGTGTGGTGGCTGACCTTTTTCACCTCCATGTTCACTGAGTGGGGTAAGTCCAATAAACCAGAGTATAGGACTTGCAAGTCTGTTGGGCCTGGCTATCACATGGTCAGTCCAGAGATTCAGAAGGAATATTTAAAGAAGTAATGGTAGAAAATTTCCCAACCCTATTGAAGGACATAGATATCCCTGTCCAAGAAGCACAACAAACTCCCATCTGAAAAAATCCAAATAGACCAACTCCAAGACACATACTCAAAATGGATCAAGAAACTAAAACTAAAAGCAAGAACCATGAACCTTCTGGAAGAAATTATTGGAAAATATCTTCAAGACTGTTGTGGAAAACTGGTTTACCTGTTTGTTACTGTAAATGTTACACCTGTTAAATGTAGCTGTTGTTAGATGTTGCAGTTGTTTCCTGTTTTTGTAAATGATGTTGTAGTTCAGATAGCAAACAACTGCTTGGTAGTTTCCCAATAAATGCAATGGGAAAACCAGGGTTGAGGCTCTCATTCCAGAAGCCGTGAGTCCCCTGGTCTCAGGTTTCTCTCCCCTCTTGTGTCTCTACCTTTATTTCTGTGTTGCCTTCCCTTCAAGCCAACCTATTGTGAGCTGAATGTAGCACAAGACCTGGTGGTAGGTGGTGGATTTTAAAGGAGATAAGAGAAGAACTGAGTGGACTACTGATGTTTAATGTATGTAGAAGTTTTAATTAGCTTTACTGTAAAATCATGGAAATGTATAGAGTGGATGGTAACACACAGTGAGTAACAGCTAGTTTATAAATGGGGATGTGACTGAAAATGGTAGTCTAGTTTTGTAAATGCCACTGACAGAATGCTTGAGAATAATCTAGGAACTGGGTAGCACAGTAAACCAAGAGGTGGATGAGAACTGCTGTTGATGGTACAGATTCAAGAGTGTCCTTTGTTAGCTAGAACAAATGTATATCACTACTGCAGGGTGATGGGAATGTGGAGAAGCATGGGAAAGGTATGGCTGGAGTGACCTATGGACTGTGGTTAGTAGTAACAATACGATATTCTTGCATCAATGCAAAAGATGTACTGTGTTGGTTCTGAGGCAGTATGGGAAATGTGAGCCAAATGTACACTATGGACATGGCAGTAATCAGATGATATTATTTTATCTGTGGCAAATGACACACCACATTGTGGTGTATTGATGGAGGGGTGCTTTGTTTGGGAATTCTGCACATGTACATGATTGTGTTATAGGTTTACAACTTCTGTCATAAAAAATACATTTAAAAAATAATAATAGGGTGGGTTGGGAGAAAAACACACCAAGTGTAAGATAGTAACTATAATTGGTAGTGAGATTTTGACAGTGTTCTTTCATAGTTTGTAACAAACATCTCATAACAATGCAAGGTGTTGGTGGAGGGTTGATGTATGGGACCCCTGTATGATGTCATGCACGTTTGCTTTGTAAGTTCACAACTTTTACTATACACTTAATTGTTTATGTATGTTCGTATATAAATAATATAAAGATAATAATCAGATTGGTTAGGGGAAAATACTTTGCTTAATAGTAATATTTTGACAATGCTCTTTAATCATTAGTTGAAAAGGTTTAAAAACAATGCAAGTTATTGGTGGTAGGGCGAGATGTTATATATGTTTGTTTGATGTCATATATGCTTGTTTTGTAAGTTCACAACTATTATACATTTATTGTTTATGTATGTTTATGTATGAGTGATGTATTTCAATCAATGAAAAAATAAAATAAAATGCCTGTGCCTCCTGGGACTTCCCAATCCTACCTGCAATCACAGCACTTCTCCCCCAGCACTGACCCTGAGCCACAAGACCCTCTACTCATCTGGCCTGGGGACTGCGACTCTTGGGCTGGGGAGGGGCTCCTGCCTGGGTCTGGTTGGTGTGTGGCCTTTGTATTTTGCAGCACAAGGGAGTTTTATTATTTTTCCCTGTTTTTCAGATGAGAAAAGTGAGGCTTTGAGAGGTTAAGAAACTAGGCCAAGTTTACACAAGTAGTAACTGGTTAAACAAAGTTCTTCCTATGGTCACCCCTGGAAATGTTACAGGGACCCCTTCCATCCTTCCACAATTGTCCCCCAAAGAGGTTTTCTGTGCCTTCATACATGCCAGATCCAAACATGCCTCTTGGTGTCAGAGAAATGACCAAAAGTAACATTGCAGGCCCTTGTCCAACCATAAATGCTCATTCATCCATCCATCACACCTCCATCTACCCACCCATCCATCCATTATCCATCCTCCCATCCATCCATCCACCCACTCTTCCACCTTCCCATCCACCCATCAAACCATCCATCCATCCTCCCATTCATCCATCTATCCCTCCATCCACAGAGAGTGCTGCATCTACAGGCCCAGGCATAGGATGATAAGTGCTTCAGAAAGCTGATCCTGTCCACACTGATGCCTGCAGGGCAGGCAGGTGTCCGTCCCCCACCCTCTCTCTGCGCCAACACTAAGTATCATCACGAGCACCTTGACCACTGGGCTGATGAAGATCATGTTGATTTCCCACTCTCTCTAGACTCGCTGCCTCTCCCTTCACCCAGAGCATGCCACCCTGGGATAACATCCATCGAGTTCTACTTATTTACAGGAACTTTGGGTTTTGTCGCTGTTGGGCATAGAATGGAATATTTATCTTTGTTTTTCGCTCCTTTATTTCTGCTCATTTATTCTAGAACATGAGCAACTGATTCTGGGGCTGGTGCTCCCCAAGGGCTGCAGGTCCCTCTGCTTTCCTTCAGGGCATAGTCTACGGGACACTTGCAGTCTCTTTCCCCAATCATGCCCATCCTGGGGCTGCAGGGGCACCCTGGAATGATCTGAACAGGTGCTGATAGAGGGGCAGATGTAAGCGCCTGGACACCTCCACCCAGGAGAGGAGCCCTCTGGGGGCTGCAGGGATCCTGAGTCCATAGCATGGGCATGAGGGGGTGAAGGGATGTGAGGTTGGGAGGGGCAGCTCTCCTTCCTCTCTGGCCATCAGCGATTGCCATGTGAAGCCAACTACCATTACGTCTCCTCAGCTCACTACTGCGCAGCTCAGGACCTTTCCTGAAGGGACCAGTAGAGCTGATAGGGAGCCTCAGCATCCAGGGCTCTAGGGCTTGGACCCTGTTTCTGGATCTCCTGGGAAAGTGGGAGGGAGGGGAGCCAGGTGCCATCACAGTCCAGAGGCACGAGCAGAGACGTTTCTAAAGATTGCTGGTGGAAGGACACTGTCACGTTAGGATTTCCCCAGCCCTACGTCTGTGCCCCCTTTGGTCCAGCTCCATCACGGGCAGGATGAGAAGAACAAGACTCAGCTGCCCGTTGGGCACCCGTGCAGTCTCAGACCCACCCCAACACGCTCCAACCAAGGCCCACAAACACAGGCGGATTCCCATGGAGAAGGAGTCTGCTGGGACATGGTGTGGAAATCAAGACACCAGTGCCCGCGAGAGCCTTGCACGTACAGCCCAGTCCACTACAGAAACGTGCTTTCCAGGTGTTCCCAGGGTCCACCTGATGGCCAGATGCAGGCCAGCCAGGGGCTCTGCGGGGAGAGGAACTGCCCCCTGCAGCACCCAGCCCTTCACTGAGGCGGAGCCTCTGTCTCCACACCTGGGAGGTGCAGAGGAGGCGGCCAGGCCAGGGGTGAGGGCCAGCCAGGGGTGGGCGGCTGCCTCCCTGCGCCCAGGTGAGGACGCCAGGTGAGTGACCTTCAGGGCCTCAGCCCGTGCCCAGAGTGAGCCTGTGCCCCAACCCAGAGCAGTCCTGGAGCACCACCGGAGCCACAGACATGGCGGTCAAGGGCTGGGCGCCTCCAGGGCCCCTGCCCCACCTGCACAAAGCATGACGGGGGAGGCCGCGCAGGGTGGACAGCAGTCTGGGTCAGGGGGCCCGCAGCCACATGGGCACAGCTGCCAGGTGATGTAGGATGACCACACGAGATCCCAAGTGCTGACCCGAGCACAGGCAGTGCAGGGCGAGGAGGGCGCTGGGCTCCAGAGCCAGGCTGCTGGGTCCCTGTCCATCCCTGCCCCGCAGTGGCTGTGTGAGGTGGGGCAAGGCACGAGCCTGTCTGTGCTCCTGCTTCCCGGTCTTTACAACTGCACATAACCACAGCGCCAAGGCTTGAGCTGGAGGAGGGGCTGGAGGGGAGGAATGTAGGGCCCCCTGAGGGCAGCTGCCCAGGAGGTCCACCACGGGCACAGCACCACCCTGGTTCCAGGTGCACACGCAGCGCTGCCGTTTACCCCCTGTGCCGGGGAGCCCACACCAGGGGACCGTGGCTACCTGGAAGAGCCCGTGGGGGCTGCACCCAGAGGCCCCCACATGGGAGGCCACTTCCTGGGAGGCATAAAGCCAGCCAGCTGACCCCCAGGGCTGCAGGCGCAGGGGGCTCATGGGCCAGGAGTGCTGAAGCCGGGAGTCGGCCCTGCTCTGCAGCCCCTTGCCCTTGACTCTGGCCGTGGCCCTTCAGCCTCCAGCCTGGACAGTCCCCCGCCCATCCAAGACCACAGGGAAGGAGCGTGTGGGCAGCCACGCCCGGCCCCTGGGGCCTGCATGCTCCTGAGGCCGTTTCCCAGGGCTGGGCCCCTGCCTGTGAGCAGGCGTCACGAGGAAAAGCACTGGGGCGTCGGCCCGCCGCGGGTGCAGCACCGCGCCTGCTCACCATGCACTGGAACAGGGGCCGCACCAGGCACACTGGGGAGCAGCGCCGACTCAACAGGGCACACAGGAGGTTCAGCTTGCCCTGCAAAGGAGACGTGGCATGAGGATGCGGCACAGCTGAGCGACACGTCCAGAGAGGGTCAGGCACCCCCGCTGAGCCCCAAGAACCCGCATGAGCTCGGGAGCGGAGCCTGGTGGCCTGCGTGCCTGCTGGGATGGTGGTCGCTGTGCTAAGTGTCAGAATCTGGAACAAGACACCCTTTTGGCATGGGGGGTCAGTGGCTCGTTTAGGGCACAAGTTCCCAGGTCGGGTAGGCTACACCAGGAGCCAGGAGAGGTCCCTGAGGGGGCAGTCGGGGGGTGCGGGGAGCTGGGCAGGAGCCCACAGTCTGCAGGGAGGCCTGAGCTGGGGTGGAGGAGGAGGGGGCAGGCAGGGGCCAGGTGGGAGGTCCCATGCCCAGCTCGGGGGCAGGTTCCTGATGTGGTAGTGGGAAGGGCAGAGAACAGTCCAGAAGGAGCCCTGGGCCAGTGGAGGGCAGCACCTGGCTGGCCTGAGCCACAGGGTGGGGCAGGTCTGGGCCAAGCAGGCCAAACAAGTCACTGTGTCAGGACAAGGGCAGGGCTGGCTGTTCCAGTGCTTTCCAGGGCTGCAGAGGAGCACGGAGCAGACGCAAGAGCAGGATGGAGGGGCCCAGCCAGCAGGAGGTTGGGGCTCTTGTCCTCCAGGTGGCCCTTTCACCCCAGGACCCTCAGCCTGGCAGGGCTCTCCCGACCAGGTGGGCAGCAGCATGTCCAGGGAGGGGTAAAGGGCTGAGACTTGGGTTCCCAGGACTCAAGGCCCAGCACTGGTCACTCAAGGATGGGGTCTTGGGGCTCCTCCTCCCTGCAGCCCTGCACCCCATGTCACCAGCCATGAAGCCAGCAGCTCTTGTCCTCATTCTGCCAAAAAGGCTGCTGCTGGGCTGGGCACAGCTGCGGTGTCTCCAGAGAATTGAGAAGGCGCTAACAGTGGCTGCTCAGCATGTCTCTATTTCTCTGACTCATTCACCCCTCTTTGTGGCTCAGGCTGTTTTTCACCCTCCACTGCTGGCTGGGGTTTGAAACCTGAGCCACACCTGAGCTGAGGAAACCTGGGTGGCAACTGGTTACCTGCCTGATGTGGGCTGCCTGCCACCACCCAGCAACCAGGTGGGGCAGGGGCAGCTGGGCTCAGTCGACTTGGAGCGCCTGGGACACTGACCCCCAGCTTCGTGCCCTCCCCTGGCCCGTGGCACCCAGGGAGGAAGCAAAGTGCCCTGGACCCTGGACTCCCCCAGGTGGAGCCTTCCAGCAGGGCCTCTGCACCTGAACCATCTCCCTCTCCCCTGCCCCAGCCCTCCTCACCTCCATTTGCCTCAGATGCCCAGTGTCCGGGCAGTCACAGCAGCGGGTAATCATCATGGGGCATGGCGGGCTGCAGCACACTGTCTGTAGGAAGAGAAAGCGCCTGCTCCAGGGGGGAACAACCGGGGGGGCTGGTGCTGCCACTCAGCCAATGTTTGTGGGGTGAATAAGGAACAATCGAGTGAGGGACCCCGGATTCCATCCACAGCCTGCGCCTCCAGGGAGCATCTCTGGGGCAAACAAGACGGCATCTGGCTCATCCCCAAAGTGCTGCAAAGCTCCCCTGTCCCCTCGCTCCTCTGACGCCCCCATTGGCAGAGCCTTGCCTTGAGGCTGTGCCCTGTGTGGTGCTTGGATTGAGGGCCCCAGAAGAGAGGGGTTCACGCCTGCAGGCGTGCTCTCTGGGGGGAGCCGTCTGTAACAGGACGTGCCCAGGATGTCACTATTGGATGGGTGGCCAAAGAGAAGCGGGGGCTCTGTACACTCCAGGAGCCTCATGAAGGAGGAAACGTGACTCAGGAGGAGCTGAAAGCAGAGGATGGAGGGGACCAAGGATGGCGCCGTGTGGCCGAGGCATGAGGCCAGCCAAGGACCCCAAGGCCTGCAGTGGCTGGCACTGGAACCCTGCGGATCCGGGAGAAAGCTGGCCTTCTGGGCTCCAGACCAGAGACAGTGACCTCTGGGTTCAAGCCACCTGGTGCATGGCGTTTGTCAGAGCAGCCCTGGCAAATGAAGACACCACGTGCTGGGCCAGCCAGGGGTCTGCGCATGGGCAGGGGACGCCCCTCAGCCACCGGGCTCCAGCTTTGAAAGCACGACCGCCCCAGGCCCACCTGGCCCCACGGCTGCTGCCCTGAACCTGGCCCTGGGCTCCCCCGGGTGGGCGCCCCTTGCAGCTCCATGCCAGGTAAGCTCCCTCGCCCACCCTCAGCCCTGCAGGCCCCAAGGGCTGACCTGGCCAGGCCCCTCTGCCCACCAAGAGACCATGATTAAGAAAAGGGCATGGCAGATCCCAGAGCTGGGTCCTTGCAACATGAGGCTCCTTTTCCAGAAGCTTCCCTGAGTCCTGGGCAAGTACCATCTTGCCAGCCGGCAGGGGCTCAAGTTCCCCACCTGTCTCAGGAGGGTCCGTGGCAGACCCCCACAGGCTGCCCACACTGCCCCTTTGGTGGAAGCCCAGGAAGGGGGACGCCTGGCTTCCCTAGCAGCCTCCAACCCCCCCACCCCTGCAGCCCGCTCCTCCTGCTCTGCAGGCTCTTGGCACAGGCAGTGGAGCTCCTGGGGTGGGAGCGGGCCCCTCCATGGGCAGCGGGAGGCTCGGTGCATGGCAGATGAGCTCACAGGAAGTCAGGATGCACTTAGGACTTACCCTACATGGGTCCGGCTCCCTTTTACACTAGAAAGTTAAAAAGACATAGCCAAATAAGATTAATAAGAAAATGAAATAATACTAGTATTTAAAATAACAAGTAAAATACAAAAAAAAACTTTAAAAATTGACATAATATAAAAAGTTTTTAGACACTGTGTCTTTCATCACTGTAAGGTCTGTTGTCTTGTATGTACAGTAATAATTTCTCCTGTATATTCCCCCAGGACCTTATTTTTTCCACTTTATTTTCAAAGAAGCTGTAGGTTACAGAAATGTGGGAAGAGGTCCACCTGGGGCATGCCTCGAAGGCATATGAATATGTTCAAGCGTTCACTGTCTGGATGGTTGAAGACCCACACAATAACCAAAGAATATTGAATTCCCATCCTGGGGAGGGCTGCTGCATTCCCTAACAGCATGGCAAGAATCTCCCAAGTACAAGGGCAGTGCCTAGTGAAGGAGGAGAGACCATGATACCAGGCCCTCAATATTGAATACCATACTCACGGACCTTTCCTTGTGAATTTGAAACTTAGCCTAGTGTTATACATTGCTAAGAGTTACCTCCTGAAAGCCTCCTTATTGCTGAAATGTGGCCTCTCTGAAAGCCAAACTCAGCATATAAACACACTATCCTTTTCCCAGCATGGGACATGATGCCTGTGGATGAGCCCCCCTGGCACCAAGGGATTATTACCAACACCAACCAACAATGCATGCAGACAAAGACCTTGACCAAAAGGGAGAAATATTCAATACAAATGAGCTTTTATGGCTAAGAGATTTCAAAGTGAATCAGAAGGTCATTCCAGAGGTTACACTCTGCGCATCTCAGCAGGCTCAGCAGGATCCCATTGACTGCCATGGTAAACAATGCCTCAAACAGCAGGGCAACTAAGAGCTAGAGACACCCAAACACCAAAAGCAGCACAGAGCAGCTCAGGAGTTAGGCACCCTATCAGCTGGCCTTACTCTGGAATCTATGCTTCTCAGTGTAACAGACTTAGACTCTTGAATAGTTTCCCTAAACAAGGCTCCTCTGTCCCTTTTATTTGAAATATCATTAGCACTCTACTTATTAAATGTATGTTCCAGAGACTTAAAATCTTTGGTCCATCCATGTGCCAGTTGGGTCCTGAATCTCAGCAGAGTTGCAGCACCTATTCTCCAGCTCATTGGACTCATCCAGCACAACTGACAAGGAGATGATGATGGACAACGCCCATCCCAAGTAACAGAGAGTGTCTACAACTGCAAGCAAGAGAGTAACATCCACCTACCGCCTGGGAAACAGGGCCCCTCTCAATCAGAAACTGCATCACCATCGTCAAATCCTCAAGACTGGGGAATGAACACTGGACTAAAGTAGACTTATTACTATTCTATTATAGACATTATTCTAGCAATGGAAGAACTTCTATCATTGATATAAAGGCAGTGGCCACCAGAGGGTCTGAGGGGAGGGGGAGGGAAGAAGAGGTGTCACATGAGGGGAATTTCAGGACATTGGAGTTGTCCTCCAGGACAGGGCAATGATGGGTACAGGGCATTATGGATTTTGCCATAACCTACGCAACTGTGCAGGACAGAGTGTCAACTGTAATGTAAACTAGAGTCCATGGTTAGTAGCAATGCCTCAATACGTGTTCATCAATTTTAGCACATGTGCCACACTAAGGAAGGTTGTTATTGATGTGGGAAAGTGTGGGAGGGGGAGACGGTGAGGTTTATGGGAATCCCTTATGTATATATTTTTTATGTAGCATTTATGTAATATAAAGCTTCTTTAAAATTAAATATTTTAAAAAAAGACATAACCTGTGCTGGAAGGTGCGGTTTGGGTTCAGCCTCAGCCCCTGGGAGAGGTGGGGACCCTGCTCAGAGACGCGTGGCACAGACCGATGCCTGCGGGGCTGTGGCCAGCACAGCTGCCTCTGAGCCTCAGTTTCCTACTTTGTCACAGGGACACCACCCCTCCCTGGAGGGCTGGGGCAGGCCAGGCAGGCTGAGGCCACCCCAAGCCGAGAGCCCTTTGTAGGATGGTCCCCACAGGCTTTCCCTCGAGTGCTCCCTGGGCAGGGACCCGCCTGCTCCTTCTCTGCCCCCCCCTTTCTCCTCCTCCTTCCTGCAGCCCTCGGGACGGTCCTCCAGCCCCTCGAAGTCCCCTCCTTCCTAGCCCAGGAGCACTCCTCTCTGTCCTCCTGCTGCCCTGCTGCACACTTGATTCTGGTCACCTCTAGAAAGGCCATGGGCACTGTAGCAGGCTGGCCCAGCATGCACAGCCTCCCCGTGAGCACCCCATGGCAGGTGGGGCAGGAGGCCAGGGCACCTCTAGGCTCCAGGGGGTGATGGAGCCTGAGCCTTGGTCAGTCTTGGGAGATGCAACCATAGCAGGGGCGCTCACCTGCCTGCTCAGGTAGCAGGGCACTCACCTGCCTGCTCACATAGCAGGGCACTCACCTGCCTGCTCATGAAGCAGGGGCACTCACCTGCCTGCTCAGGCAGCAGGGGCACTCACCTGCCTGCTCACATAGCAGGGGCACTCACCTGCCTGCTCATGAAGCAGGGGCACTCACCTGCCTGCTCACATAGCAGGGGCACTCACCTGCCTGCTCACATAGCAGGGCACTCACCTGCCTGCTCACATAGCAGGGGCACTCACCTGCCTGCTCACATAGCAGGGCACTCACCTGCCTGCTCAGGCAGCAGGGGCACTCACCTGCCTGCTCAGGCAGCAGGGGCACTCACCTGCCTGCTCACATAGCAGGGGCACTCACCTGCCTGCTCAGGCAGCAGGGGCACTCACCTGCCTGCTCACGTAGCAGGGGCACTCACCTGCCTGCTCAGTCAGCAGGGGCACTCACCTGCCTGCTCACGTAGCAGGGGCACTCACCTGCCTGCTCAGGTAGCAGGGCACTCACCTACCTGCTCACATAGCAGGGCACTCACCTGCCTGCTCATGAAGCAGGGGCACTCACCTGCCTGCTCAGGTAGCAGGGCACTCACCTGCCTGCTCACATAGCAGGGCACTCACCTGCCTACTCACATAGCAGGGGCACTCACCTGCCTGCTCAGGTAGCAGGGCACTCACCTGCCTGCTCATGAAACAGGGGCACTCACCTGCCTGCTCAGGTAGCAGGGCACTCACCTGCCTGCTCACATAGCAGGGCACTCACCTGCCTGCTCACGTAGCAGGGCACTCACCTGTCTGCTCACATAGCAGGGCACTCACCTGCCTGCTCAGGTAGCAGGGCACTCACCTGCCTGCTCATGAAGCAGGGGCACTCACCTGCCTGCTCAGGCAGCAGGGGCACTCATCTACCTGCTCACATAGCAGGGGCACTCACCTGCCTGCTCACGAAGCAGGGGCACTCACCTGCCTGCTCACATAGCAGGGGCACTCACCTGCCTGCTCACGTAGCAGGGGCACTCACCTGCCTGCTCATGTAGCAGGGGCACTCACCTGCCTGCTCAGGCAGCAGGGGCACTCACCTGTCTGCTCACATAGCAGGGGCACTCACCTGCCTGCTCAGGTAGCAGGGCACTCACCTACCTGCTCACATAGCAGGGCGCTCACCTGCCTGCTCATGAAGCAGGGGCACTCACCTGCCTGCTCAGGTAGCAGGGCACTCACCTGCCTGCTCACATAGCAGGGCACTCACCTGCCTGCTCACATAGCAGGGGCACTCACCTGCCTGCTCACGAAGCAGGGGAACTCACCTGCCTGCTCACATAACAGGGGCACTCACCCGACAGCACAGGTAGAAGAAGCAGCACAGCAACAGGAGGAAGAGCAGGGCAGCTGCGCCAGCCACCACGGGGATCCAGGGGAAGTCGCTGCTGCCGGTGCTGGTGAAGCTTTCAACAAGTGGTGGTAAGGGGATCTCCAAGCCACGGGGCTCCGCCTCCTCACCACCGCCCCCGCCCTCACCCTCGGGGGTCCCCTCCTGGTCAGTGCTGCTGTCCGCATCACCACTGCGGTACTTGGAAAGCCACTCGAGGGCTCTGGCTGCAAGACGCCTGAAGAGCTTTGTGGGGGGCTTCTCAGGAGGCTTTCCAGGGGCCTGCTCGGGGACCTTTCCAGGGAGGTTTTTTGGGGAGGCCTCCTGGGGCATCTCAGGGGCTTTCTCAGGGGTTTGCTCAATGAGGCGCTGGCTGTTGACCTTGCTTGGGTTCCCAGCCTTGCCCTCGGTGGGTTTGGCAGCAGGATTCTCCCCCTGTGGAAGGGCCACCATCACCATCCAGCCTTGGCTGCCAAAGAACAGGTGTGGCCGAGGGCTGGGCTGGGGCTGGGTGGCCCCCTCCCGACTCCCGTCCCCTGGCATTCCACCCCCAGCTCCTCCTTTCCTCAGGCGCTCCACCTCGGGGGACCCCAGGGGGGCCAGGAGTCCATGGCCAGATGCCCAGACCACCTTGGCAGCACCCAGGGCCACAGACGCCACGTGTGGCGGAGGCTGCCCCATCCCCCTGCCTGAACCCCGACATGGAGGGGTGGGCCCTGGGGCCCACACAGCCAGGGGTGCTGCAGGCCTGGACTCTGGTCTTGGTGGACCCCTGCCCTACCCACTCGCCCTGACTGCCAGCTGCCCCCCAGTGTGCCTGCATCAGAGCTGGGCCAATGGGCCCCGTGACAGGGGTGTCCCCACCCAGTACTCACGCAGTCCTTTCCACTGAATTTGAGGTTGTTGGTGATGAAGGTTATGCCTTTGTTGAGGCTGATTTCAACGAAGATGGGCCTAAACCACAGAGGGGGTGGGCCGGTGACAACCAGGTCTCCCCTGTGGCTGAACTTTGGCCCCCAGCTCTCCTGGGTGCAGTGACTTTGCCAGCAAGGCACTGGGGTAGTGGAGAGAATGGGGCGAGCTCTCCTTCCCCAGAGCACGAGGTCGGCCTGGCGCAGAGGCCCCAAGGGACACGGCCAGCCCCAGGAGCCCGGCATCGTCTGTGCACCGTGTGGCCATGTGCCACATGAGTGGCAGCAATGGGGGGGTTCCCTGGGCTCCTCCATGTGGGCAGGGCACATGGGCTCAGCTCTGGCGAGTGGCAGGAGCCCTTTGGAACCAGATGGGCTGAAGCACGTGCCCCAGAAGAAACCATGTTCACCACCTGCACCCAGTCCTGGGGTGTAACCCAGCGTCAGTGGAACTTCTGAGGACATCGTTATGCTGCAGTCAGGGGAATGAGACTGCCCTTAGTGCTGTGACTGAGGGCTTTCAAGGGAAAGCCACTTGGAGGAGAAGACGCTGGAAGTCCTTGGGAACCGGCAGAGAAAGGAGAGCACGTGGCCGTGTGGTGGGGGAGACACGGGACCCCAGGATTGCCAGATGCCAGCACCAGAGCGCTGCCCATCCTGGAGGGAGCCAGCTTCCAGCCCCAACACTGGCAGCCAAGAAATCCCTCTTGTCAAGACAACCCATGGCTGCTAGATGTCCCAGCAGTGGGGAAACTAAGGCAGGCACCCTCCACCTCCTGCCATCCTCAGCAGAGCCGGGCCACACGGATCCCTGCCCACCCCCAGGACCACCCATCAGGGTAGGTACAGAGGGCTCCCCGGGTGCCCCGGCCGAGGGTGTCCTCACCCAGGACCCCTAAACCACTGCCCATCTGGTCTCCTGCCACAAGGGTCCCCAGGTTGGGGCACTTACTTTCCAAGTACCTGAGGTTCTACTCCAGGACAAGTTATGACATTGTCTCCAGAAGAGCTTGCTGCTTTATCTAAAAGAGAAAACCCACAGCAGAAGGTCAGTGCACGTCCATCCATCCACCACCTCCTGCTGCCCTCGGCCAGACAAGTGGACCCTGGCAGGGGGCCAGCCTCTCCTTCAGCCATCGTCTACTCTGAGAAATTGTGGGATCCCTGGCACTGGGCAGCCGATGGTATTTAAAAGAAACAAGGCAGGCAGAGAGACGTTCTCAAGGCAGGAACGTTCTTGTGACTGGATGGGGAGGCAATCCCATAAAATAGAACCATGAACAAAATAAATGTCAGGGAGTGTGAAGTGCATGACAACAAAAACGGGGAAGGCACAGAGCACGGAAGTGAAGGGACATCCTCTCAGAATGGGTGGCCTGGATCATCTCTTACAGGTACAATTTCTCGTTTGGAGACATTACAATATTTGCAGATGAACTGACGTGATGTCCGGGATTTGCTTCAAATAAGCAGCAGCGGGGATACTGACGTCACCAGCTTGGCATGGGTGGGCCATTACTGACAGCAGGTGATGAGTATTTCAAGTTCATTCTACGATTCTCACAACTATTGTATGCTGTTGAAACTTCACTAAAAATCAGGCCTCTCCAAGGAGGCAGTGCTTGCTCTGAGCCCCAACAGGTGAGGAAGCCATCAGGGAGAGGTCTGAGGGAGGAATCTTCCAGGCTGTGGAGGGGCCTGTGCCAAGGTCCTGAGGTCAGAACTACTCGTGCTTGTGCAGGGAGGAAGGGAGTGAGCAGGACGGGCAGCATGGGCTTTATCCAAGGACAGCGAGTGTGCCAGGGCCTGACAGATCCCGGGGTGGTGTGGACTTGAAGGCAGCAGGACTTTTGGTGGCTGGATGCGGGGGAAGCAAAGAGGCACGAGGGGGCCATGAGCTTTGGAGGAGAGGACTGAGTGGCTAGGGGTGCCCTTTCCTGCAATGGGGAAGCCTGACATGGGAGGGGATTTTGGATGCTTTGGCTTTCCTTTAGCCTTTGGTTTCTGTGGGGTTTGGGACTGGGGCACAGGAGGCTGAGCGCAGGTCCACAGCTGTGGGGGCACTTCTCAGTCTGCAGCCTGAATGCTCACTGGCCCCTGGACTGGGGTGAAGAGCACTGCAAAGCCGCCCTCTGAGTGGGGCTTGGCCTCACAGTCATCCCCTAGGCTGGAGGAGCAGGACCTTTGCTTTCCAAGGCCCGGGCCCAGCTGCGCCCAGGAAGGAGGGTGAGCAGCGTCATCCACTGTCTCTCTGCAGGATGGAGGCTGGGTTTGCCACCACCTGCAGCCCATGAGGGCTGTGCTCAGAGCTGCTGGGAGTGCTGCCCTCTCCAGCAGAAGGACCCTGGAGGTGGCAGGCCAGCCCCCTCACAGGGGTGGCTCTTGTGGAATGTTTTCATTTCAACTAGGCTAGTTGAGTTCCAGGAAGATGGCATTGGAGTAGGCAGGCAGGGCTCAACTCTCTCACAAAAACAATGGAGAAAGGGCCAAAAGCTGTCCTAAGGACCTGCTTTGGGAGTCAACAGACCAGGACAGTGCTATGCAACTCCCAGGAGGGCAGGGAACAGAGAGATGAAGAACCCAAAACAACAAACCTGAGCTATCAAATGCCCACCATGGCTGGGAAGGGCTCCCCTCCCCCATCCCAAGATATTAAGCTGGGGTAAAAGCCTGGCTCACTGCAGCCCAGTGCGGGGGGAACAGATGTCCTCCTCCCTGCCAGCTGTTTCAAGGGAAAAGGGAAGGGGCATCAGAAGGCTTCTCTTCCATGAATTCAGCCAGCAAAGCCTGCTGTGAATTTCAGCTCTGACTGCACCACACAGGAAATTAGAGATTGAAAGAAACACTTCCACAGAAAGGTTTTCCAAGAAACACCATGTGCTGGCTGGTCTGGAAATTGCATGGACAAAAACTGCTTTAAGGACTCTCTTAACCCCAATTCCTGGGAGAAAATCTGCACACCATTAGTGAATCCCTGGCCCGGTTTTGATAACTTAAGCTGGGTAATTTTAAAGACTCAGAATAAGGTGAACCAAGTATCAAAGAAGAGCTGGGGTGGGGCGGGGGGGGGGGGAGGCAGCAAACAGGCAACAGAAGAAATTGGCTATCAGAGCAAATTGATTGACATATTCAGATGCCTAGACATGAGCAAAAAATTACAAGCCATATTAGGAAGCAGGAAGAGATGGCCCAGCCAAAGGAACCAACCAAATATCCTGAAGATATACAGGATTTAAGAAAATTAATGAATGATAATCATGCAACACTCCCAAATCACTTCAAAGAATTGAAAGAAAATATGACTACAGGGATAAAGAGTATTAAGAAGACACTGAGTAAGCATAAAGACCAATTTGAGACTGCAAAGAAAAGTAACAGAGCTTATGGGAATTAAAGACACAATGGATGAAATTAAAAATAGAAAGATGAAGAGGAAGACCCCACATTTGAGGAAGAAAATGAAGAAATTGGAGGAGGTGCAGAAGGTGGACAGGGTAATAGAAAGAGACTTTTTTTCTAAGGAACTACAGTGTATGATGTATGGATTTGGGGATGACCAGAATCCTTATACTGAGTCAGTGGATATTCTTGAAGACCTTGTCATAGAGGTCATCACTGAGATGACTCACAAGGCAATGTCAGTTGGAAGACAAGGTCGAGTACAAGTTGAAGATATCATCTTCTTGATTCGAAAGGACCCAAGGAAGTTTGCTAGGGCTAAAGACTTACTATGAATGAAGAATTGAAACAAGCTAGAAAAGCATTTGATCACACAAACTATGGATCTTGATCCTTTTTGTACTTCTTAAAGCTTCCTTATCTTCTGGGTCAAATATATATAGTAACTGCATATTTCCTATAGTAAGGTCCAGATATCTAACCATGAAAATGAAAGCTGGAGAAACATACAAGTTTCAGCCTTTATTTTCCTGTCTTCAATTTTAGAGCTTTTGAGTCTTTAATTGCCTGTCTTTATATTGTCATTGGGTTTTAATGATCATATATAAGTCAAGGTACCTTGCAATTCATGTAATTCCTTCTGACTTTTGACTAGATGATGAAGTAGTACTTATGTGTTAGGTGTCCTTTTTTGTCATTGTAGGCTATATTGTAGCTGTTTTATATGTGACAAGTAAATGGCACCTTTGATCCTGTGATAGCTGAGAAATGTTTTTTATATTTTCTTAAGTTTCTAGACAAAACTCTGATATTACTAATGAAGTGAACTGGTTTGTGTTTCTCTTAAGTAGATGATGATATAGGAAAATACGGTATTTTTAGAGAATGCTTAAGTGTCTTAAGTGGTCATTTGTTTTAATTTTCTTCACATAGCAAGAGTGTTTTGTTTTTTGAGAAACTAAGTTTCATGTAAATGCCTCAGTGTTGGTAGGCTTTTTTAAATTTAAAATCTTTGGGTTTATACATTCTGTTTGTCAAGCTTTACAACTGAGTTTCCCAAGTCAGTTTAAATCTTCTAAAAAGAAATGCTTTCAGTAGCATGAATGGCATTGCTTAAAAAGCTGATGGCAGGATAAGCATTTGGGGTAGTGTTTTATTAATATATTTGTTAGTACTTGTTCATTGTGGAAATGTGTACTTGCCTAAAAGCATATGTGGCCACAGAAACCACTTGTAGTTCAGGATATACAGGTTGTGTGTGTATTTAACTATCTTGTATTAAATTATTATTGCACTTAGCTTAAAATGAGAGTTGAAATTGCATTTAAAGTGATCATTGAATGTAACTATCTGTGAAACTGAATGTTTTGTTTTGTGTGCTGCTTTTTCACATTATCTATAAATCAGTGCTTGGGGAAATTCTACTTTCTTAACCTATTCATACAAGGAATAAAGTATGAAAAATTAGAAAAAAATACATTAGAGGGAGGAGGTGCAAGATGGCAGCAGAGTAGGGTGCTCTGAGAGTTAGCTCATCCTACAAGGCAGTTGGTGATCTCCCAGAACTATGTAAAGCACCTGCTTAGGGGCCCTAGGAGACCAGATGAGCATCCTGCAACATCCTTGAAAGAATGGAAGGAGGAGACCTACCATCTGCAGAGAAGATTCATGAGTAGAGCACTCTACACTATGGAGGCCAGTGTCCATTCTCCACTGGTGGAGAAGCTGCCTCAAGGGCTATTCCATGGCTGGAGTTGGAAGCTCCATTTCCCAAAAATGGGGGAGGAAGAGATAGTTGGTCCCTGAATTCACGTAGTGATTAGTAAACACGGCTGGCTAAAATATAACCCTAAAAACAGTTAAAGTTTGAACCTGTTCAAGTTGGAAAGCACCCAGTAGCTGCCATTTTAACTCTGCAAAAGCAGATCTCAATACATTCAACAAGATAGAAATTATACAATGCACCTTCTCTGATCTTAATGGAATAAAGCTGAAAATCAGCAAGAGGTGGAAAAAGGGTACATTCACAAATATATGGAAATTAAACAACACACTCTTATATAATCAGTGGGCCAAAGAAGAAATTTCAATAGAAATCAATAAATATCTCAAAACAAAAGAAAACAAGAGCACAACATATCAGAACATATGAGAAGCAGTGAAGGCAGTGTTGAAAGGGAAATTGATGGCACTCAATGCTTATACTAAAAAAGAAGAAAGAGCTAAAATCAAGAAGAAAAAAACAACAGCAAATGAATCCCAAAGCAAGTAGAAGTAATGAAATAACAAATATCAGAAGAGAAATAAATGAAATGGAGAACAAAAAGCAATACAGAAAATTAACAAAACTCATAATTGGTTCTTTGAGAAGATTAACAAAATCAACAAACCCTTAGCTAGACTGACAAGGAAAAAAAGAGTGAACATGCAAATAAATGAAATAAAAAATGAAAATGGGGACATTACTACTGATCCCACAGAAATAAAAGATATCGTAAGAGGATACTATGAACAACTGTACACCAAAAAACTAGACAATGTAGATGAAATGGAAAAATTCCCAGGAATGTATGAACAACCTACACTGACCCTAGAAGATATAGAAGACCTTGACAAACCAATCACAGGTAAAGAGATTGAAACAGTCATCAAACAACTCCCAAAATGACAAGCCCAGGACCAGATGGTTTCACAGGTGAGTTCTACCAAGCATTCAAAGATGATTAATACAAATCTTACTCAAGCTCTTTCCAAAAAATGGAATAAGAAGGAACGCTACCAAACTCATTCTATGAAGCCAATATCACCCTAATACCAAAGCCAGATGTAGATATTACAAAAATTTTTTAAATTGCAGACCCATTTCCCTAATGAATACGGGTACAGAAATCCTCAACAAAATACTTGCTAATTGATTCCAACAACATATTTAAAAACTTATTCATCATGATAAAGTGGGTTTTATACCAGAGATGCAAGGGTGGTTCAGCACAAGAAAATCAATCAGCATACTATACCAATAAGCAACCCGCAATGCACAAAAACATCAGTGATGTTTCTATACGCTAATAATGTGCAGTCTGAGGAGGAAGTTAGGAAAAAAATTTCATTTACATTAGTGATTAAAAGAATCAGATATATAAAAATAATTTTAACCAAGGATGTAGAGCTCTTGCATTCAAAAAACTACAATGCATTGTCAGAAGAAATTTTTAAAAAGACCTAAATAAATGGTAGAATATTCCAAGCTCATATATTGGAAGACTAAATATCATTAAGACATCAATTCTACACAATTTGATATACAGTCAATGCAATCCCAATACAAATTTCACCAGCATTTCCCCCCCCCCCTAATTATTCAGCTTTTCTTCACAGGAGTCCTAGACTACAGCAATGTATATATATAATATACAGCACTCCCACACATCCACCAGAAAACCTTTTCCCTTCCACAGTGATACTCTTATGCCCTATTCATATCATATTTACTTAAAGTGATGTACAGAGTCTGAGACATTAGCTTTCTAACAAGGTGACATCTGTGCTTACATTATGGTGCATACTTTAGGATACACAGTTCTTTACATTTTTAGTTATCCTATGTTTTACATTATGGTTTACATTATCAGTCTGTCATCTCCTATATGTTATGGTGTAATATTACATGTTTTATATCCATCCTTGTGTACTCTCAAGAAACTCCTCTCTTACCCCCCATTTACTTTGGTTCCACACATTTAACGTCCATTTTCCCTTCCACCTTGGTGCCCTCAGTGATAGCCAACCTCCGTTTCCTGAGGAGCCACTTCCAGAGATAGATGGAATAGTGTTCAGGGCCTAACTTGCTCAACTGCCCCAATGCCCTGGGAGCCACCCTTTCTCTTGAGGGATACAGTTCCCTCTATTGGATGGCATTAGTCCTCCCCAGGATGTGGGTCCACCCCCACTCTCACTACTTGGGTTTCTACCCCATGGTGTCACCCACTCTGGCAGAACACCAGCATTTTTTAAACATATGGAAAACACAATTATTGAATTTATTTGGTAGGGTAATGGGGTTCTGATTAGGCAGAAACATCTTGAAAAGGAAAAGCAAACCTGGAGGACCCTCTCTTCCAGATTTTAAATCACATTACATAGCTACAATGGTTAAAAAAAAAATAGCATGGTACTGGCATAAAGACAGACACATATACCAGTGAATCCAAACTGATGGTTTGGAAGTAGACCCTCATATCTATGGTCAAGTAATTTTTGGCAAGCCTATCCAACCCACCCAGCTGTGGCAGAGCAGTCTATTTAACAAATGGTGCTGGGAGAATTAGATATCCATAGTCAAAAGAAAGAAAAGGAACCCTTATCTCATGCCTTATACAAAAATTAACTCAAAATGGATTAAAGACCTAAATATAAATGCAAGAACCATAAGGCTCCTAAAAGAATATGTAGGAAAACATCTTCAAGACCTGGTGGTAGGTGGTAGATTCTTAAACCTTATACCAAAAGCATGAGCCACAAAAGAAAACATGGATATATGGGACCTCCTCAAACTCAAACACTTCTGTGATGCAAATGACTTCATCCCATGAAATGGGAGAAAATATTTGGAAACCACATATCTGATAAGGGCTTGATTTCCATTCTAAATAAAAGAGAGCATACAACAACAATAAAAAAACAAGCAATCCAACTTAACAATGGGCAAAAGATTTAGATGGACTTTTCTCCAAAGAGGAAATACAAATGGCCAAAAAGCACATGAAAAAGTGTTCCATATCACTAGCTACTAGAGAAATGTAAATCAAAACGACAATGAGATCTCATCTTACACCACATAAAATCGCCATAATTTAAAAAACAAAACAAAACAAGTGCTGCAGAAGATGTGGAGAAATAGGAACACTCCTTCACTGTCGGTGGGGTTGTAAATGGTGCAGCCTCTGTGGAAGACAGTTTGGCTCTTCCTCAGGAAGTTACATATAGAACCTCCATATGATCCAGTAATTCCTTTACTAGGAATATATCCAGAAGAACTGAAGTCTGTGGCACAAACAGAAGAACACGTGGCACACCGATGTTCATAGCAGCACTATTCACAATTGCCAAAAGATGGAAATAACCCAAGTTTCCAACAGCCAATGAATGGCAAACAAA
This sequence comes from Dasypus novemcinctus, assembly GCF_030445035.2. NCBI lineage: Eukaryota > Metazoa > Chordata > Mammalia > Cingulata > Dasypodidae > Dasypus > Dasypus novemcinctus. The sequence continues at coordinate 106,340,359 of NC_080678.1, read as the reverse complement.
ATGTGGTATATACATATGATGGAATACTATGCTGCATTAAGAAGAAATGAAATTGGGACACCAATGATAATATGGATGAATCTTGAAGACATTATGCTAAGTGAAGTAAGCCAGACACAAATGGACAAATCTTGCATGGTCTCACTAATATGAATGAAATATGAAGAATAAATTCATGGAGTTAAACCCTAGAGGACAGGTTATCAGGAGTTATGAGGAGGTCTGAGAAGGAGTACTGATGCTTAACGTATGTAGAATTTTTAATTAACTTGACCGTTAAAGCATGGAAATGGACAGAGTTGATGGTAACATATTATAGTGAATAACAGCTGGTTTATAAATGGGAATGTGGCTGGAAAGGGTGATCCAGGGATGTAAATGCCAACTGAAAGAAAGCTAGAGCTTAATCTAGGGACTAAATAACACAGTGAACCCAGAGGTGGAGGAGAATTGTGGTTGATGGTACAGATGAAAGAGTGTCCTTCTGTGAGCAAGAACAGATGTACATCACTATTACAGGGTGGTGGAAATGTGGAGAAGCATGGAATAAATACAACTGCTGTGACCTATGGACTGTGGTTAGCAGGAATAATGTAATATTCTTGCATCTATGCCAAAGATTACTATGTTGATCATGAAGGAATATGGAAAAAGTGTGCCAAATGTACACTATGGACCATAGTTGGTGGTAATGGTCTAATTATATTTTCTCATAATCTGTAACAAATGTTTCACTATGGTGTGGTGTGTTGGTGAAGGGTGAAGGGCTGTTGTACAGCAATTTTACACATATGCATGATTGTTTTATAGGTGCACAACTCCTGTAATAAATATATATTAAAAAATAATAAATCATAGGGGGAAGTGGCTGTGGCGCAATAGTTGGGCTCCCATCTACCATATGGGAGGCCCTGGGTTTGCATCCTGGGGCCTCCTTGTGAAGGCAGTCTCGCCTGCATGCTGCGGAGCACCACCCAGCCTGCAAGCAGTGTGGAGAGCTGACTCAGCAAGATGACACAACAAAAAAATAAAGGAAGACAAAAACACAGAAGAACGTGCAGCAAATGGACACAGAGAGCAGACAGCAAGCAATCCACAAGGGGGGAGGGGAAATAAAATAAATACATACAAACACAGAAGAATGTGCAGCATACAGACACAGAGAGCAGACAGTATGCAAAAGCCATAAGGGGGGGGGATAAAAATAAAATAAAATAACAGACAAAATCAGTTTATCAAATAATAATAATAATAATAATAATAATAAGGTGGGTTTGGGGGGAAATACACCAAATATAAGATACAGACTATGGTTAGTAGTAATATTTTGATGATACTCTCATAATTTGTAACAAATATTTCAGAAAAATGCAAGATGTGGGGTGGGGTGATATATGGGGTGGGGTGATATATGGGACTCTGTATAATGTCATACATGTTTGTTTTGTAAGTTCACAACTTTTACTACACACTGTTTATGTGTGTTCATGTATGAATGATATACACCAATACAACTGATAAATAAATAATTATAACAATAATAATAAATAATATTTTAAAAAATACATTAGAACTTCCAGAAAGATGGCTGACTAAAAACACACTGGACTCTCTTCTTTCCTTAAAAAATATCTAGACGGCAGACATAAACAGCTTGGGAAAATAGGACACCAGGGGATGACTGGACACTTCCCAGAAGAGAAAGGGGCAAGGGAAAATAATTGTGTCTACAAAACTATGCATTAAAAGCCATAGCTGCAAATGCCAGCACCTTCCCCCACAATATAAAAGCTTTTGAATTCTCAGGCCTCTGGATTGATGGCTACAAATGGGGCCCTAGGGATCTACCTCCCCAGAAAAAGTGAGAGAGAAGGACACAGCCTAAGGCTGACCCAGCTTTTGACCCACAAATTTGGTCTGCTGTGTCCCATGGGTCCTTCCAAACCAGATGGGGCAACACCATTGTTTGTCTTAAGAGCTAGCAAGAGATTAAAGAGATCCAACTCTCTCAATCTCCCTCTCTACTGACCAGGACTGGTTTTTGAGGTCACAAAGGGGAGAGAAATTACTTCCCACCTGGGAAATGAGAGGGGGCAGCCAGCAAAGTTTGGAGAACTGCCCCTGAGAAAGTGTCAATTACAAAGCTATTAGCCTCCAGACAGGAAACTTTGTCACAATGATCCAGTCAATGTTGCAGCAACACACTTGAACTGGACATTGAAAGAGGGTTACCAAAGATCGCCATCTGCTGGGTGACCAAGTATTTGCATGTGAGAAAATTAAAATTAAATAAGAAAGAGGCTTTTTCTGGCCTTTGCAATCTCCCTCCACAAAGCCCTAGGAAGCAGGTCTGCTCCCCATTACTGGGTTCATAGCCCAATTTGATCAACTAACCAGGACAATCCCAGAGACTCAGAACAGATTGAACCAAAAATCAAAGAATAGCAGTAACACATAGCCTCTTGCCACTAAGGCCCTATGAAAGAGGAAAAAAATTTAGCATCTGAGTAAACTCACCACCCTAATCAGATGCCTGGATATCAAAAATTACAAGCCATAGTAAGAAAATGTTAGAAATGGCCCAAGAAAATGAATATATCAAAACTTCAGAAGAGATAGAAGATTTGAGACAATTAATCAATGTGATGAACACAAATTTCCAAAATCAAATTAATGACTTGAAAGACAAGGCATCCAAAGACATAAAGAATATTGAGAAAACACTAATTAGTGGCCGCCAGAGTTTCTGAAGGGACAGAGAGGGAAAATAGGTGCAATACCGGGTATTTTCAGGACATTGTAATTGTTCTGCATGACACTGCAGTGATTGGTATAGGCCATTATATATTTTGTCATAACCTATAAGATTGTGTAGGACAGAGGTTAAAAACTATAATGTAAATATAATCCACGGGTAGTAGCAATGCTTCAGTATGTGTTCTTCAATTGTAACGAATGTACCACACTAATGAAAGATGTTGTTAAGGTGGGAAAATGTGGACGGGGGAGAGGATGGAACATATGGGAATTCCCTATAATTTTTATGTGACATTTATGTAATCCAATGCTTCTTTAAAAATAAAAATAATATTACAATAGAAGATACTGAGCTAACACAAAGAAGAATTTAAAAACCTGAACAGAAATGTAACAGAGCTCATGGGAATGAAAGACAAAATAGGTAAGATCAAAACCACATTAGAGGCATACAACAGTAGATTCAAAATGACTGGAGAAAGAATAAGTCATATAGAAGACAGAATGCTGAAACTGAAGAGAAAAAAGAAGAAAGAAAGAAAAGAATGGAAAAAATAGAGCAGGGGTTTGGAGTTGAATGATAACATGAAATGCAACAAAATACGTGTCAAGGGAATTCCAGAAGGAGAAAAGAAGGGAAAAGGGGCTGAAAGAATATTTGAGGATATAATAGCTGAAAATTTCCCAACTCACACAAAAGAAATGAACTTACATGTCCAAGAAGCTCAGTGTATCTCAATCAGAATAAATCTGAATACACCCACTGCAAGAGTCATACTACTCAGAATGTCAAATGTCAAAGATACAGAGAAAATTCTGAGAGCAGCAAGGGAGAAGCAAATCATCACATACAAGGAACACCCAGTAAGACTTAGTGCAGACTTCTCATCAGAAACCATGGAGGCAAGAAGACAGCAGTATGATATGATACAAATAGGATATTGAAAGAGAAAAACTGCCAGCTGAGAATCCTTTATGCAGCAAAATTGTCCCTCAAATATGAAAGCCAGTGTAAAACATTCACAAACAAATAGAAACTAAGATAACTTATTAAAAAAACAAAAAGGATCTACCTTTGCAGAAAATATTAAAGGAAGAGTTACAGCCTGAAAGGAAAAGATAGGAGAGAGAGGTTTGGAAAACAGGATAGAAGAAGGAATAGCAGAAAGGATAACCAAAAGAGTAAAAAGACAGATGAAAACAAATCTTTGATACATGAAAACCAAAGAATAAAATGCTATAAGTAAATAATGTACGTACAGTAGCATTATTGAATGTGAATGGATTAAACTCCCCAGTCAAAAGATATAGGCTGACAGAATGGATTTTTAAAAAAGAACCATCCATATATTGCTTACTAGAGTTTCACCTTAGACCCAGGGATACAAACCAGCTGAAAGTGAAAGGTTGGAAAAAGATGCTTCACACAAACAGTAACCAAAAAAAGAGCAGAGGTAGCTATATTGGACAAAACTGACTTGAATTGCAAAAAAAAGTTATAAGAGATAGAGAAGACCATTATATATTAATATAAGGAACAATCCACCAGGAAGAAATAACAGTCATAAATGTCTATGCACCTAGCCAGGGTGCCCCAAAATACATGAGGCAAACTCTGACAAAACTAAAGGGAGAAATAGACACCTCTACCATAACAGTTGGAGACTTTGGCACACTAGTCATATCATTAGATAGAACAGTTAGAAGATCAACAAGGAAACAGAGAACTTGAACAATACGTGTTAGGCCTAACAGACATATGCAGAATGTTGCACCCAAACTCAGTGGGTTATAATTCTTCCCAAGTGCACGTGGATCTTTCTCCAGGATAGACCACATGGTAGATCACAATACATTTCTCAAAAAATACAAAGAGACTGAAATTATACAAAGCACCTTCTCAGATCATAATGGAATGAAACTTCAAATCAATAATAGACAGGAACTAGGTAAATTCACAAATGTGTGGAAGCTAAGCAACACACTCCTAAATATTCAATGAGACAAAGAAGAAATTGCGGGAAGCAGACATGGCTCAACCAATAAAGTGTCTGGCTACCATATGGGAGTGTCCGGGGTTCGATACCCAGGGCCTCCTGACACATGCGGTGAGCTGGCCCATGCACAGAGCTGCTGCACACAAGGAGTGCCACGCCATGCAGGGCGGCCCTGCATGGGGGTGCCCCATGCACAAGGAGAGCCACCCTGCATGAAAAAAGCACAGCCCACCCAGGAGTGGCACCGCACACAAGGAGAGTTGATGCAGTAAAATGACATAACAAAAAAGAGATGCAGTTTCCAGGTGCCACCGAGGGTGCCAGTGGACACAGAGAGCAGACGGGGGTGAAGAAGGGGAGAGACATAAATAAAATAAATCTTAAAAAGAAAAGAGTCCTTTAAAAAAAAGAAGAAATTGCAAGTGAAGTCAGTAAACATATTGAGACAAAGGAAAATGAGAACACAACTTATCAAAAGTTATGCGATACATTGAAGACAGTCTGGAGAGGGGAAATTTATAGCCCTAAACACCCATATTAAAAAGAAGAAAGAGCAAAAGTCAGAACAGGCTGAACTGGAGAAACTAGAAAAAGAACATCAAACCACTCCCAAAGCAAACAGAAGGAAGGGAATAATAAAGATTAGAGCAGAAATAAATGAAATTGAGAATTAAAAAATAGAGAAAATCAACAAAACGAAAAGCTGGTTCTTTGAGATCAATAAAACTGACAAACCCCTAGCTAGACTAACAAAGAAGAGAGAAGATGCAAATAAACAAAACCAGAAAGGAAAGAGATGCAGCTATGACCCTGCAGAAATAAAAAAGATTATAAGAGAATATAGTATGCGAACAAACTAGACAACCTCGATGAAATGGACAAATTCCTAGAGATCTACAAACAACCTACACTGAAGCTACGAGAAATACAAGAACTTAAATCACATTTGAAGATATTGAATCAGTCATCAAAAAACTCCTAACGAAGAAAAGTCCAGGACTAGATAACTTCACAGGTGAATTCTACCAAGCATTTTGAGAAGAACGAACACCAATCCTGTTTAAATTCTTCCAAAAAATTGAAGAGAAGGGAAAATTACGCAACATATTTTATGAAGCCAGCATCATCCCAATAACAAAACCAGATAAAGACACTGCAAGAAAAGAAAATTACAGACCAATCTCTAATCAATATAGATGCAAAAAGTTCTCAACAAAATACTTGCCAATAGAATCTAATATATCAAAAGACTTAAAGATCATAACCAAGTGGGATTTATTACTAGCATGCAAGGGCGGTTCAACATAAGAAATCAATCAATGTAATACACATTAAGAAATTGAAAGGAAAAAAAACACATGATCATCTCAATTAATGCAGAAAAGGCATTCGACAAAATCCAGTATCCTTTCTGGATTTAAAAAAACACTTTGAAAGTTAAGAGTAAAAGGAAAATCCCTCAAAAGGCATATATGAAAAACTCACAGTCAACATGGTACTTAACTGGGAAAGTTTGAAAGCTTTCCCTCCAAGATCAAGAATAAGACAAGGATGCCCACTGTCACCATTGTTATTCAACATTGTGCCAGAGTTCTAGCCAAAGCCATTAGACAAGAGAAGTAAAAAAAAAAAAAAAAAAAAGACATCCAAAAGGGAAAGAGGAAGTAAAACACTCTTTGTGATGACATGATACTATATTTAGAAAATTCTGAAATGTCTATGACAAAGTTACTTGAAACAATAAATGAGTTCAGCAAAGTAGCAGGATATAAGATCAACATGCAAAAATCAATAATGTTTCTGTACACTAATATTAAATAATCCAAAGAGGAAATCAGGGGGGAAATTACATTTACAATAGCAAGAAAAAGATTCTAATACCTAGGAATCAATTTAACCAAAGACGTACAGGAATTACATGCAGAGAACTACAAAATAATGTTAAAAGAAATCAATGAGGAACTAAACAAATTGGGTTTGATTTCCAGTGCTTCCTAAGGAAGACACCACAGAGAGCTGATGCTGCAACAAGCAGGCACCGCAAGAGCAGATGCAACCGCTGTAACAAGCAGATACTGCAACCGCTGCAACAAGCAGACTGCCACAATCAGCAGACACCGTAATCAGCAGAAGTCTCAACCACCACAATGAGCAGACACCACAGCCAGCAGGGAGTGGATGTGTTTCAGGGCTTTGGACACTTGCTTCCCACATGGGAGGTCCTGGGTTCAGTTCCTGGTGCCTCCTAGAGAAGATGAGCAGACACAGCAAGCACAACGAGCAGACAGACAAGGGAGCCATCTGGGAGCAAGTTAAAAACAAACAAACAAACAAACAAACAAATAAATAAAACTTTATTTTAAAAAATAAGATTATATGCCATGATCAAGTGGGTTTTATCCCAGGTATGCAAGGGTGAGTCAACACAAGAAAATTAGTGTAATAAACCACATTGATAAATTGAAGAAGAAAAATTACACGATCCCTTTGAATGATGCAGAAAAGGCATTTGAAAAAATATAGCACATTTTCTTGATAGAAAATACTCCAAACGATAGGAATAGAAGAAAGCTTTCTCAAAATGGTAAAACACATAAGTGAAAAAACTAGTTAGCATTGTATTCAACGATGAAAGATTGAAAGCTTTCCTGCCGAGATCACTGACAAGACAAGGATGCGCACTGCCATCACTGTTATTCAACATTGAGCTAGAAGTTCTATCTAGAACAATTAGGCTAGATAAAGGAATAAAAGGCACCCAAATAGGAAAGGAAGAAGTAAAACTTTCACTATTTGCTGATGATATGATCCTATTTCCAGAAATTCCTGGAAATTCCACAGCACAGCTATTAGAACTAAAACACAAGTTCAGGAAAGTGGCAGGACACAAGATTAATACCCAAAAGTCAATAGCGTTTCTATACACTACTGATGTGGAATCTGAGGAGGAAATGAGAAAACAAATTCCATATTTGCAACTGAAAGAATCAAATATTTGGGAATAAACTTAACCAAGGACATAAAGGACCTATATTCAAAAGACTAGAATATTGCTAAAAGAAACCAAAGAAGACTTCAATAAATGTAAGGACATTCTGTGTTCCTGGATTGGAAGACTAAATATCGTTAGGATGTCAATTCTACCCAAACTGATTTACAGATTCAACACTACATTAAAAATCCTGGCACCCTTTTTATCTTCTCAGAAATGGAAAAGCCAATTATCAAATTTATTTGGAGGAGTAAGGGGCCCTCAGTAACCAAAACTGTCTTTAAAAAGAAGAGCAAAATTGGAGGACTCTCACTTCCTGACTTGAAGTATACACTTAGCTACATCACTAAAAACATGGTACTGGCATAAAGACAGACAGATTGACCAATGAATCAAAAACTCAGAAATAGATCCTCATGTCTACAGGCAAGGGGCTTTTGACAAGCACTCAAGTCCTCCCAGCTGAGCCAGAACAGTCTCTTTAATAAATGGTGCTGGAAGAACTGGATATCCATATCCAAAAGAAAGAAAGAGGATCTCTATCTCACACCTTATTTTTAAAAATTAAATCAAAATGGATCAAGGACATAAATATAAAAGTGAGAACCATAAAACTCCCAAAATAAAATGTTCTGGAATTTGATAGTGGTGATGGATGCACAACTCTGTGAATGTACTAAAAATCGCTGAATTGTACCTTTTTTAACATTTAACTTTATGGAATGTGAATTATGTCTCAATGAAGCTGTAAGAAAATCTTTGTCAGTAAAGTTAATGATGTCCCATTGTTAAAATTAATAAATAAAGAAAGAAAGACAGAAAAAAGAAAATGTAGGAACGCCATCTACAAGATATTGTGATAGGCTGTATTTTCATAAACTTTACACCAAAAGCATGACCAACAAAAGAAAATAAAGATAAATGGGACCTCCTCAAAATTAAACACTTTTGTACCTCAAAGGATTTTGTCCAAAGGGTAAAAAGGCAGCTGACTCAATGGTAGAAAATAGTTGGCAATCACATATCTGATAAAGATTTAATATACATGCTATATAAAGAGATCATATAACTCAGCAATAGAAAGGCAAACTACCCAATGAAAAAATGGACAAAAGACTTGAAAAGACAATTGTCCAAAGAAGAAATAAAAATGGCAAAGAAACATGAAAAAATGTTATACAGCACTAGTGATTAAGGTAATGTAAATCAAAACTACAATGAAATATCATTTCATACCTGTTACACTGGCCGTTATTAAAAAGTCTGAAAATTGGAAGAGTTGGAGAGGATGCAGAGAGATAGGAATGCTTATTCACTGTTGGTGGAGATGTAGAATGGTATAGCCACTGTGGAGGACTGTTTGGCAGTTTCTAAAGAAGTCAAATATAGATTTGCCATGTGACCTGGCAATACCACTAGTGGGTGTATACCCAGAAGAACTGAGAGCAGTGACAAGAATAGATGGATGTTCATAGCATTATTCATGATGGCCAAAAGCTGGAAACAACCCCGGTGTCCATCAACTGATGAATGGATTAACAACTTGTGGTGTGTACACATGATGGAATATTAAGCAGCTTTAAGAAGAAATGAAGTCATGAAGCATGTGACAACATGGAAGAACCTGGAGGACCTTATGATGAGTGAAGTAAACCAGACACAAAAGGACAAATACTGTATGGCTGCACTATTATGAACAAAATGTATTATGTAAACTCATGGAGTTAATAATTTAAATATAGGTCACCAGAAAATAGAATGAGGTTAGAGAATAGAGAGCTGAGGGTTAAATTGTACAGAATTGGTAAAAAGGTTGTTTGTAAATCTTTGGAAATAAATGTCTTTAGCACGTACTATTGTGAAAATAGTACACGCTAAAGACAGAAAATGTGGAACAGGTGAGAACACATCACGGTATTTGTAACTAGCAGAGCTATTATATGGCTATGACAGTGGTTGAAAGGGTATGTTTAAGGTAATGTTTATTACTAGAAAGAAAGCTAAAAAATGTAACATGGGATTGTATAACAGTGAAACCTCATGTAAAATATGAATATGTGTGATACTGCATGCACACTGTAAATGCAAATATACTAGACAAAGAGCAGAACAGCTCTGTGTATGGCAGGTGAAGCATAGATTGAGAGGTGTTGAGTTTGGTTTGTTTGTTGTTTGTTTATTATTATTGTTATTGCTGTTATTGGAATGATGAAAATGCTCCAAAAATGATTGAAGTGATGAATAGCACAACTATGTGATTATAATGAATACCAATGATTATATCCTTTGGAAGGATTTATGCTTTATTAATATGATTCAATAAAATAGAATTGTTTAAAAAAAACTAAGTTTGTTATCAGTTTAGAAATGCTCGCTAATTTTGATGGGACTAGCATCCAGGTGTTATTTCCTGAGTAACTTAATTTTTAAAACACATGGATCAAAAATGAAAGAGAACCCTCAGTTATGGCCCTAACCACTTCATTAATTTTAGGAACTCATAGGTCTCATGAAGAAATATTTGTAGGGGATTACAGTTTCTTTGATTCCAGTTCAGTCTGTTTTTCTTCCATAAATTTTAGGAAAGTAAATTTCACTATGCTGCATTTGAGATTGGACACAGTAGTCACTTGGGTTTTGGATCAGGGTAATATTTTATTCTCTATTCTTTCCTCTACTTCCCTGTGGCCACATCAATCTTATAATTAAGAATCTCTAACAATTGTGATTGTTTTTCTCTTTTCCACCACGGATCAGGGCTCTTCTCAACAAAAGGTTCATTTCCATGGGGACGGGTGTGTTGGCCCATCTCAATTGTCAGAGGAGCCAAGAAACTGGTGATCTGGACATATCTGGAAACTCATCTTCAAAGTAGGTTCTGAGGCAATGTGGGAAGGTTGGGATTCCCTGGAAAACAGAGCCCCAGGGAGTGGATGACCACAGCATGTCCAAGGTCAGGGGCAGGAAGCACAGGGCACTGCAGGTGCTGCCAAGTCACAGCCAAGATGGCTCATGGCCAAGACAGCTGTGTGAGGGGCAAGGCAGGCAGATCAGGAGGGAGCGGCCACCCAGAACGAGCTCATCACCCGAATTCACAGGCCTTCCCCATGTCGTGAAAACAACATGCGGAAGACAGAACTCATGGAACAGGGGGCCATACTGGCTATTAAATTTTTCTTCTCATTTCTCAGTTTTCCAAAAGTTTTCCCAGGTGTTTTAATAAGAGGAACATGTGATTGGAAGGAACAAGACAAATTCTTCTCAGCACATCAGAGCTGCTCACGATGTGCCACATGCCATGGCTCTGCCCACGTGGTGTGACTGGGGGCCCGGTGCCCAGCACTGACTCAGAGGGGACACCAGGGACCCCCAAGGGGGCACAGGAACCCCCAGTCCTCTTGGGAAGGACCCAGAAGCATTTCCAGGGCCGTCAGGTGGGCTCCGCCTGCACCTGGAACTCTCTTCTAGGTGAACTAGAAGGCACCCTCCATGGTTTTGGCTATCAGCACTGGGGAGCTCGGGTCCACCCACGCTGGGGAAGGGCAGGTAAAGGGGAACAGCACTCTCCTGAGTGGAGAGCCAGCGCCAAGGTCCTCCCTGTGCTCTGCCCACCTAGAGGAGCAGATGCCCACCAGTGCTGGAGAAGGGAGCAGTTCTGGGTCTACCAGGCAGCCGGGCAAGGCACTGGCCCAGGAAAATGCAACCATAACAACCGGAGGCAGCGAGGAGCTGGCAGGCAGAGGGTGCTGAGGGCCACCCAGCAGCCCAGGCTCTGGGGAAGGCCCACCCAGCCCCAGCTCCCCGGGGGCCACCTGCCAGGCCCTCTGCTTCCTAAGGCTGCTCACCCTCGGCCACGTGCCTGGCACCTCAGTCCTGCCAAGTAATAGGCTGCTTCTTACATTTTCACACAATTATTATGCCCTCAAGGGCACCTCCTCCTCTACTACGAGATCTTGCCACGACCATGGCCCATGTTATAGGAAAGAAAACAGGCTCAGGAGCTAAGGCCCTGGGGCCTGGGCCTCAGACTCTGGAGCGCAGGCCTGGCCAGGGCTCCTCATCTCAGCTCAGGATGAGCCACCTTCGCTGCAGGGGCCAGTGGCCCAGGCAGGGCACAGGGCCCAGGCTGGCTGCCCATGCCCCCAGAGCCACCTGTGGCCTCCATCTTGGCCCTGGGGAGGACTCCCTGCGAGGCAGAGCTCAGCCCTGCTCCAGGTGCCTGAGGTCTGTTTCCGGTCAGGGTGGGAGGGGGCCAGGCCCCTCGCCCATCTGACCCTGTGTGGCATGCTGCCTCTGACCCTACTACATCTACTGAAAGAGGCCAGCAAGGACAGGCAAGGCTAGGGGTCTCAGAACCAACACGTGCTGTGGGGTCACTCGGGACTCAGAGGCATCTGGGCAGGTACTTACCTTTGAACTTGGTTCTGCTGAACTTGAATCTGCAAATAATGTCCTTCTTATTCAGGGCATTCGCAAAGCCTCTTCCATGCACCTTGATATCAGGGCTTTCTGCAAGGACAACGTGGAACAGGCTTGTGAGGACACACTCAGGGCTGTGTTCGCTTGGCTCTTCCTTTCAGGGCAGGCTGCCCCAGAATGATCACCCAAGGTGACTCAGGCAAGGAAGCAGCTGTGGGGACACCACCTCTGGGGGACACCGCCTCCAAGCAGCCTCTTCTCACCACTGATTCTTAGAAACCCTGACTGTGCCCTGCCAGGCCTCTCCTTAGGGTGAGCTCCGCCCCTGAAATCCCAAGGGGCTCCCTAAAGCCATGGGATGCTGGCAGTGGGCAGTCACCCCTTGCTTTACAGGTGAGAGCAGAGTTCAGCCCAGGTGCGGAGGGCCTCCCACACTCGCAGACCCGGCACCAAAAGTCACAGTCGAGCAGGTCCCCGCTGGCCACGCTCAGCAGGGGCCCATGGCCGTGGCCGGGGAGAGGGCTCCTGCCCAGTTCCCAGGTGGGCGCGGGGCTCAGGATTCCACATCAGGGAGGAGGCAGCTGCCGGCCGATGAGCAGGCGCCCCTGCCACACTGGGAGGCCCTTCTCCTCCTGCACTGAGCTGGGGCATGCTGGACGTCAGGCTTGGCCATGTCTTTCCTCCACGCCTGAGCCACACTTGTCGGGCTCCCCGTCCTCTGATGCTGTGACTTGCAGGTTTCAAATGGCCGCTCAGGTTTGCGCAGCAGGGATGATGGCTAATTTTTTCTGTGTGACGTCCGTCTCATGTGTTCCTGTGCTCCACCGGCTGGTGCTGTGTCGAGGGGGCTCTAAATATGCTTTTCCTTTCTTCTTGTTCGTAAACATTTTTTTTTGAGAGGGGAAAAATGTACTTGCACACACATACCCACAAGCACCCTCACAGAGCCACTCACAAATGAGCAACTTCCTGCACACTTCAAACACACTCACACACCACACATTCACACAAACACATGCACACACATATAGACACCCAAATATAAACAAAGGCACATACACATGCATATGTGCACACACCACACATCCAAACACACATATTCATGCTCACACGTATACATGCATACATTGCAAATACACACACACTGCATGTACATAGACAGATACATACACAAACATGATTCTCACACACGCCCATGAACACACAAAAACACACATGGATATGCGTGCATGCACATACACAACCCAAATACACACATATACATGCATGTACACACATGATGATATCCACATGCACCAACATATGAAGTCTGAAACACATACACACAAACATGCACGCATACACACATACAGGTTCATGCTCCTCTTATACTCGTATCTGTGCACAAAAGCATGCCTGCCCACACACACAATTGTTCTGGTCCACTAGGCTGCCGAAAGCAATATCCCAGAAATGGCTTGGCTTTTACAGTGGGGATTTATTAGCATACAAGTTCATGGTTCTGAGCCTTGGAAAGGTCCAAATCAAGGCACCATCAAGATGGTATCTTCCTCCTGAAGACTGGCTGCCAGTGACCCTAGCCTCCTCTGTCACACTGCAAGGTCCTTGGTGGCATCTGCTGGTCTCCTCTTCCAGGCTGTGTTGCTTCCAGCTTCTTCCTTCCATGGCTTTCTCTCTTTGTGTGGATTTCATTGTCTTATAAGGGACTCCAATAAGAGGATTAAGACCCACCCTGAGCCAGGCCTTAACTGAAGGAACCTCATCAAAAGGCCCTACTTGCTATAGGTCCACACCCACAGGAATGGATCAGCTTTAAGAACATACTTTTCTGGTCTACACAGGTTCAGACCATCACACTCCACCCCGTGAACTCCAAAAAGACATGTTCTTGCCATATTGAAATACATTCATTCCATCACAACATCCCAGGAGCCTTAATTCATTTCAGTAACAATATTAAGTAAACTTCTTATCAAAATCAGTTACAGCTGTCATCTGTCCTGGGGCACAATTCCTCTGGCTGTGGACCTGGGGACTCAGAGAACAAGTTACCTGCCTTCAAGAGACACAGAAGGGATAGTCATAGGGCCAACATTCCCACTGCCATAGGGAGAAATTGGAAGGAAAACAGGGGTCACGGGTCCCAAACAATTCCGAAACCCTTCAGGGCAGACCCATGAGATTTCCAGGTCTGAGAGTCGTTATGGAACAACGGTGTGACCTCAGGCCCTAGTACATCAGAAGCCCCACCCTTTCCAGGTGTTTGACAGGATCCCTGCCCACCCCAAACACTGGGGTGAAGGCTCCAGCATCATCAAATGTTGAGGTGACAGCCAGCTCTCAGCCCCACCTTGTCAAGCATCTGGGTGGCAAACAACCTCTCCATCATCCCCAAGGCATCTGAGAAATCTGGGGTGGTGGCACTCTTCCAACAACAAGGCAAAAGGTTGCTGCCTCCAAGCTCCTGGGCGTACTCACACCTTCACATAGCAGGGCTGACCTCCAAGCTCCTGGGCATACTCACACCTTCCACATGCCAGGGCTGACCTCCAGGCTCCCAGGCGCACTCACTCCTTCCATATAGCAGGGCTGACCTACAAGTTCCCAGGTATACTCACACCTTCCACATAGCAGGGCTGACCTCCAAGCTCCTGGGCATACTCACACCTTCCACATGGCAGGGCTGACCTCCAAGCTCCCAGGTGTACTCACACCTTCCACATGGCAGGGCTGACCTCCAGGCTCCTGGGCATGCTCACACCTTCCATATAGTAGGGCTGACCTTCAAGCTCCCAGGTGTACTCACACCTTCCACATGGCAGGGCTGACCTCCAAGCTCCCAGGTGTTCTCACACCTTCCACATGGCAGGGCTGACCTCCAAGCTCCCGGGAATTCTCACACCTCCACATGGCATGGCTGACCTTCAGGCTCCTGAGTGTACTCACACCTTCCACATGGCAGGGCTGAGCTCCAAGCTCCTGTGTGTACTCTCACCTCCACATGGCAGGGCTGACCTCCAAGCTCCCGGGCATTCTCACACCTCCACATGGCATGGCTGACCTTCAGGCTCCTGAGTGTACTCACACCTTCCACATGGCAGGGCTGAGCTCCAAGCTCCTGTGTGTACTCTCACCTCCACATGGCAGGGCTGACCTCCAAGCTCCCGGGCATTCTCACACCTCCACATGGCAGGGATGACCTCCAGGCTCCTGGGTGTACTCACACCTTCTACATGGCCTGGCTGGTCTGCTCTCTTGGCTGAATACTGTCTACAGTCCAGACCTCAGCTGCCATGGTTGTGCCTTTGAAGTCATTTTTCCATCAATCTACCCCATTTCTGTTCCTTATAGACCAAACCGGTAATGGCTCCATTCATACAGATTTTGCAAAAAACTTGTTGGTTTCACAGGTAGAACACTGGGGTCCAAGCCATAAGACAAAAGATCTTCTGGAGATCCTCCCTGGATGTTTGCATTCCCAGTCCTGATGCACACTGATGACCAGCTCCCTGTTCAGAGATGTTTTCACATGGGGCACTATTCTCTGGAGACTCGCTTTCCAGAAGCTCAGAATTTACCAATTCATCAATATCTGCTCTCTTTGTGCCCATCAGTTCAGTCCTCACTTATCCCTTTCCTCTCACATTTTACTATGAGCTTCAAGGAGAAGCCAGGCTGCATTTTCTACATTTAGTCTCAAATCTCCTCAGCTACATTTCCAAGCTTGCCATTTCCAAATTCTGTCATCTTCCATATGATATCAGGACTCAACTTTGCCCAATTCTCTGCCACTTTAAAACAAGAATCGCTTTCTTCCAGTTTGCAACGACACACTCATCATCTCTGAATAAGGCCTCATCGGAAGTTCCTTTAGCATCTGTGTTTCTACCAACAATTTCTTCAAAGTACTCTGGGCCTTTCCTATCAAGCACCACCCAATTCTTCCCACCTCTACTTTTTATCCCATTTAACAGCTTTTTTTTTTTTTGTATTTTTTAACGTTATTGAATTATATCACTCATGCATAAACATAGATAAAGAATTAGTGTAAGAAACATAAACCTCATACAGGGCTCTCATACCTCATCCTATCACCAATACCTTACATTGTTGTGGAGCATTTTTTACTCATGATTAAAGAGCATCCTTAAAATACTACTAATAACCAAAGAATCTTATATTTGGTTTATTTTTCCTTAACCCACCCTATTATTATTATTTTTTATGTTTATATCATTTATACATGAACACACATAAATAATATGTGTATAGAAAAGTTGTGAACTTACAAAGCAAACATGCATAACATCATACAGGGGTCTCATACATCAACTCACCACCAACATTTTGCATTGTTGTGAGACATCTGTTACAAATTATGAAAGAATATCTTCAAAATCTTACTCCTAACCATAGTCCTTATCTTTTATTTGGTATATTTTCCCCCCAAACCACCCTGCTATTATGTTTTTAATGTATTTTTATGATAGAAGTTACAAACTTACAAAACAATCATGTACATGTACAGAATGCTTATACAACATCCCTCTGTCAACACATCACACCATGGTGGAACATTTGTTACAGATTATGAGATAATATCATTGATCATTACTAGGTCCATAGCATATATTTGGCACACTTTTTCCATACTCAAACAGTATCAACACAGTACATCTTTAATATCGATGCATGAATATTACATCACTGCTGTTAACTACAGCACATAGGTCACTCCAATTGTTTTCCCGTGCTTCATCACATTCCCACCAACCTGCAGTAGTGATGTACTTCTGCTCTAGCTCACAAAGAACTCTTGCATCTGTACCATCAACCACAATTCCCACCCACCTCTGGTTTTACTGTGTGATTTAGTCCCTAGGTAATTCTCTAGCTTTCTGTCAATTGGCATTTACATTCCTAGACTACCCTTTTCAGCCACATTCCCATTTATAAACCCACTGTTACTAACTGTAATGTGGTACCTTCAACTCTATACAGTTCCACACTTTTACAGTAAGGTTAATTAAAACTTTTACATACATTAAACATCAGTGGTATACCTCAGTCCTCCTCTTATCTCCTTTAAGACTCCACCACCTACCACCAGGTCTTAAAAATATTTTCCTACATTTTCTTCTAGAAACTTTATGGCTCCTGCTTTTACATTTAGATTTTTGATCCATTTTGAGTTAATTTTTGTAGAAAGTGTGAGATATAGGGGGGTCCTCTTTCCTTCTTTTGACTATGAATATCTAGTTCTCTCAGCACCATTTGTTGAATGGACTGTTCTGCTCGAGTTGGAGGTGTTTGACAGGCTTGTCAAAAATCACTAAATCATAGATGTGAGGGTCTTATTTTTGAACCATCAGTCTGGATCCATCGGTCTATGTGTCTGTCTTTATGCCAGGACCATGCTATTTTACCACTGTAGCTAGGTAATATGAATTAAAGACTGGAAGTGAGAGTCCACCAACTTCACTTTTCCTTTTAAGATGTTTCTGGTTATTAAAGACCCCTTACCCTTCCAAATAAATTGGATAAGTGTGTTTTCCATTTATTTTTTAAATGCTGGTAGAATTTTTATCAGGTTTGCATTGAATCTGTTTATCAGTTTGAGTAGAATTGATATCTTTAATGATATTTAGTTTTCCAATCTGTGAGCATGGAATGTTCTTCCAATTATTTAGGTCTTTTTTTTCTTTTAACAATGAGTTGCAGGTTTCTGAATAAAAATGCTTTACATTGTTGGTTAAGTTTATTTCTAAATATTTGGGTTTTATCTTTTGTATTTTATTTTCACTATTCTTTTTACACTTTTACTTACTTTTACTGATATGTTCTTCATTTGTAGAATCTCTCTTAAGCCTCTCTCTCCTGTCATTTCTTTTCAGGCTCTAGCACGCCCTTTAGTATTTCCTGCAAAGTTGGTCTCTTGGTTACAAACTCTCTCAGTCTCTGTTTATCTGTGAATATTCTAAACTTTCCCTCATTTCTGAAAGACAATCTTGCTGGATATAAGATTCTTGCCTGGAAAGTTTTCCTCTTGCAGTATCTTAAATATATCATACCACAGTCTTCCTGCCTCTGTGGTTTCTAATGAGAAATTGGCACTTAGTCTTATTGGGTATCTTTTACATGTTATGTATTGCTTTTCTCTTGCTATTCTCAGAATTCTCCCTTCGACTTTGGCATTTGACATTCTGATTAGTATGTGCCTCACAGTTGGTCTATTTGGATTTATTCAGTTGGGAGTACATTGTGCTCCTTGGACATGGATATCTATATTCTTCAATAGGGTTGGGAAATTTCCTACCAGTATTTCTTCAAATATTCCTTATGCCCCCTTTCCTTCTCTTCTCCTTCTGGGACACCCATGACATGAATGTTTGCACTTCTCTTGCTGTTATTTAGTTCCCCAAGACCATGTTCAATTTTTTCCATTCTTTTCTTCACCTGTTCTTTTGTGTATTTGCTTTCAGAGTTCATTTCTTCAAGCTCACCAATCCTTCCTTCTCCATCTTCAAATCTGCTATTATATAATTCCAGTGTATTTTTAATCTCATTTATTGCACCTTTCATTCCCATAAGATCTGCTATTGTTCTATGTATGCTTTCAAATTCTTCTTTGTGCTCATCCAATGTCTTTTTCATTTCCTTAATCCCCTTAGCCATCTCATTGAATTTATTGAGGTTTGTTTGAACATCTATGATTAGATGTCTTAACTCCTTTATGTAATGTGGAGGCTTGTCTTGTTCTTTTAACTGGGCCATATCTTCCTGTTTCTTGGTGTGGATTGTAATTTCTTGTTGCTGCTTGGCATGTGGCTACTAAATGTATTTATTCTGGGTGCAGTTTCTCTCTTTAGGGCTCTTGCCTTTTCTCCCTTGCTCGTTATTTAGTACAAGCCAAGGATGTCATTGGTGCTGTAAGCTGTGGAGGTTCAAGCTACCCTCATTGCCCCAGGGACTGATGATGCTTCTCCCAGTTTTCTCCTTTGCCAGGGGTAGGGACACAGCTGCAGCCTTGTATAATAATCCAAGTCATACAGGCCTAGACTGCAGTTGCCCAGAGAGACTAATGAAGCTCAAGCTCCTTTCTTCCCTGCCTGGGGAGGAGATGAAGCTGCAGGTGTGGGCAGCAATCTATGCCATGCAGGCCCAAAATGATGACAGATGACCTGGTAGACTTCTGACTATTTGGTCCGTGCCAAACAAATGAACCCATAGTTAGCCGGAGAGGCTGGTGTAGGGCCTGCCAGCTTCCTCTCTGCTAGAGGTGGGGCTGAAGCATAGGCTAGGACTGCAGGATGATCTTGGTGAAAGAAGCTGGTCCCTACCTTCACTGTAATTTTCAGTCAACCTGGCTTACCCTCATCCAGGGGGATGGAGTCAAAATGGTGGCTACTGGCCTCTTTCAAACTTGGACTGGCTCAAACTTTAGCAGTTCTTAGGATTATATTTGAACCCACTGAATTTTCTAATTAGTAGTTGAATTTGGTGCCCAAACATGTCTTCCTGGTTTTTGGAAGTGGAACTTCCATTTCTAGACACAGAATAGCTCCTGACGTTGCAGGATATTTGTCTGGTCTCCTGGAAGCCCCAAACAGGTGTTTTAGACAGCTCTGGGGGATTACTAACTGCCCTGTAGCACAAACTGACTCCAGGAGCTCCTTATTCTGTTGCCATTTTGCTGGTTGTCCCATCTAACAGCTTTTTAAACATTTTTGGTATTTGCAATAGCAGCTACCCACTTTCTTATTACCAAAATCTGTTCCAGTTTGCTAGGCTGCCAAAAGCAACATACCAGAAATGGGTTGGCTTTTAGAGTGGGGATTTATTTGCTTTCAGATTACAGTTCTGAGGTCTTCTTCCTGAAGACCACCTGCTGATGATCCTGGACTCCAATGTATGTTGCATGGCACATGCTGCATCTGCTGGGTGTCCTTATTTCCAGCATCTTGCTTCTGTTGCTGTCTCTCTCTTCTTCTGAATTTCATTCACTTTAAACAACTCCAGTAATAGGACAGAGAACAACCCTGGGCTATGCCTTAAATGAAGTAACCTTATCAAAAGGGAAAGACCCTATGTACATTAGGTTCACACCCACAAGAATGGAATAGCTTTAAGAACATGCTTTTCTGGGGTCTATACAGCCTCAACCACAACAACAACACATGTACATACACACACACACAAACACATGCCAACACCCACATGCACATATATACACTCATGAAAGGCACACACACACGATTCACACACATACACACATGCATATCCACATACACACATGGATGTACATGCACATGCACACACATACCTCTGTCTACACCAGTGACACCTCAGCCCTTACCTCCCATGCAGACATTGGTAGGTTCCAGATATTTAATTTCGATGCAGCTCTTCTCAATTACCTAGAATCCACAGTGGGCAGAAGGGCAGGGTGTTAGCTGTGGGGAGATTCTCGACAAGCCCCTCCTCACTTTCAGTTTCTCACACCCATCGGGCTTCTCACGTCCAGTTTCCACTCACCTGGGAACTGATGCTTGACAGGGAGTTCAGATCAGGGACCCCAAATACATGGTCCTTGGAATGTGCAATTCCTTCCAGCTAAGAGGGAGAGGAGGTGGTTGGGATGCACAGCCAGGGCATGGAAGGGGCAGCTGGTTCCACAAATGGGATAGTGCCTGGCCAACACGTCAGGGTCTGGGCAGTGTTTCCCTGGAACTAGATCCTTCATCTGCAGCAGAACTCATTGGGGACGGCCTCCACTCTCAGCTGGGGTGCAACTGAGCCTGCCAACTCCATCCTTTAAAGTGGACGGGGTAGACCCAAGTAATTGGGGGGAGGGTTAGGATGGCATCCCTGGGCTACCTGGGGAAAGCAGCCTCTGACACCTGCCCCCAATCCGGCTCAAGGGCGGCCCCTGCATTACCTGTTCTCACTTACCTGTTTTTGCTCAAAGTCGTTCGCACCAATGGTGAAAACGATAGCTCCCATCTTCCGAGCCTTTCGAGCCTAAGAGAAAGAAGGTGTTGAGTAGAATTCCCCAGAATCAGTGCAGCATAATGGCTGTAATGATGGATTGGACTCACTTCCTCCGCAGCCAGCCAGTCTGCCCCTTGAGGTATGTTTGCAGCCGTCAGAGCATAGACCACTCTGGTGACCTTCCTACCTGGAGGACAAGCAAAGAGGGGCCAGGTGGGAATGGCACTTGGGGTGCACCAGGGAGCCATGGCAGCAGAACTGCAGGGCTGCCCATGCTGGGACACGGCCCAGTGCCCCACACCAAGTCCTCGCAGGCAAGGCGTGGGCAGCTCACCGGGATGCATGTGCCAGCCACCCTACTCTGTAGGCTTTCAGCAGAGAAGGGCCTGAGCCAGGACCCACCTGGCAGACAGGAGACTGAGCCCAACTCAGGGCCCCTTCTGCCAGGCTGCCCCACCCTCCCCCACCAGATGGTACCACCTGTGCCAGGAAGGGAAACCCAGCTCATGCACCTGACAGGTGCAAGACTCCAGAACAGCAGGGAGACCACAGGCTGACCTGCTGAAATGGGTGGGCTGCAGGTTTAGGGTAAGGGATCCCTGAGCTGGGCTGGCCTGGGGGTTCCTGCCAGTGTCCCGGGCCCCAGAGCCCCTGGCCAAGGCCCTTGAAGGGGCACCATGCGCCCAGCCAAGGGCTCTGCAAACCCCAGTGCAGCCCCCTGAGAAGCCTGGAGGGACATCAGTCCTGGTCTGAGGACAGCACCCAATACCATCAGGGAGGGAGGCACAGGGTGGAAGGAAGAAGAGCCGAAAGCCACAGTGCAGCTCAGAGGGCTCAGCAGGCAACAAAGGGTGGCAGTCGAGAAGACGTTCCGTAAATCAAACCCTATGTCTGCGTGGGGCCCTCGTCTGCTTCCTTATCTTTTCCCAACTGCAGGTCAGAGAGGTAAGTGGCCTCACCTGGATGCACCTGCAGCCTCTCAAATCCAAAGGTGCAGGCAGATACCTTAGTTCTCGTAAAGGCGAGGTGGGTATTATCTTAGCCTCCTCATACAGAGGAATCTGTAACTGGGAGACCGTAAGGAACTTCCTCCAGCTCAGAGCTAGAACGTAGGGGAGGGATCGGGACCCGAACGCGCTGATGCCCAAACCCGGCTTTGCCCTGTGCCCCTGAGAACACAGAGGGCAGGAGGGGGCTTACCTTGAGAGCTGGATTTTCTCATCGTCATATTTGCCTGCAACAAAAGAAGGAAATGTTGGACAAGGGGGTTAGATGAGCAAGGAGCCCTCTAAGAACGTGATACAGAGGCATGAACTCCCCAGGCTCCAGCAGCTGTACCTTCTCTAGTCCTACATTCACGTAGGAAGATGGCACCAGATTACGCTCACGCATGAGTCTCCGAAGACCTTGTTGAAGATATTCTCTGAAACGCAACATGGAGAAGGCAGTGGAGGTGGGCGTGGCCCTCCCACCGTCACTCTGCGTGGACGTGCAAGGACGCTGGTGCATCTCACATGCAGACAGGGCTCCGCTGTCCCCATGGGCTCGGCCTGGCTTGCTGGGTGCATCCCTGACCCACAGCACCCAGCCCCCAGCCCCAGGGGCCCTGCCTCTGACCATCCATTCCACAGCGGGGGCATCCCTGCACATGCAGCTGCGAGGCAGCACTCACGAGGGACCAGTGTTTCTGTGGAACTCCTGGGGGACCCCCCGCAGGTGGCCCATGGGAGGCTGAGTTTGGGAAAACTCATCCTGCTTCTCCACTGCCCACCCCCTCCCCTGTTCAGCAGCCCCCTGTGTGGGGGGGGGGCTCAGTGCCACTAGATGCTTGTGTCAGTGCTAGAGGAAGCAGCAAATAGGCCTAAGAGGGTTCCTGGGCTGCTGGGGGAGAAAGGCCAAAAGCTGGGAAGAGGGTGGGTTGTGGGCAGGGGGGGGGGCAGTGTGGGTGGCCTCACAGGCCCGCCCAGCTCAGGAGGTGGGGCTGGGGCCCCTCGAGGCTGGTGTGCAGGCTCCCCCTCCCTGGGCAAGCCCCTCCTCCTGCAGGTACCTCTTTCCCTAGGACCCCCCTCCCTGGTCTCACTCTCCTGACAGCCCAGCTGGGGCCACCCAGTCCCTGTGCTCTGGCCTCTGCCCCCACAGCAGATCCACCAGGACCCTGCACCTGCCACCCACGGCCACACGCTCTCCACACCCCCCAGGGGGTCGGGCTCCCTCTGCTCCCAAGTCCAGGGACCCTTCAGGCCCTACCCCACCCCTCTGCCCACCCCTCCTCAGCTCCGGCAGGGAGCACCTGTGGGAGCACCAGTCCCAGGCTGCCCCAGCTCTGCTGCAGGCCACGTGCCCCCAGGGCTGCTGCTTGAGGACTCAGGGCTCCCTGCACGTGTCCTTCCTGCACGGCTCCCGCAGCCTCCTGCCTGGGGGGGGCCTTCCTGCCCCAGGCCAGCTTCCCCTGGACACCACGTCCCCACCCAGTAGCTTTCCAAGACTTGCTTCCTCCCACCTCCAAACCCACATGACACCCACTCCCCCTCCATGCTCTCACCCCTGCCCAGAGCATCAGCCCTTGCAGCTCCTCCTGGAGTACCATGGGGAGGCCTGGCCCCCCCGGCACCCCCCTCGGGTGCTGCCTCCTGCCTCCCCTGCTGCCCTGGCTTCCCTCCAAGGTGCGGGCAGCCTGCTCTGCTCCAACCCCAGGCACCACCCCCAGGCTGACATGTACCCAAGGCTACTTTGGGCTCCCCACTCGGGATGGGGCCCCAGCTCTGGCGTCCCCAAGTGCCTGGACCCTGCGGCCACCAGGCACTTCACCAGCCCCACTTCCAGGCTTTGTGACCCCATTCAGGCCACCACATGCCCCCACCTGTGCCTGTCCCATGCCTGCGGGACCCTGCCCTTGGGCTCCTCTTTTTGACCCACTCTGGCTTCCCCAGACCCTTTGCTCCAGCACCCTGACTGCCGCCATCGTCCCGCCTGGTTCGGACCCTGCCCCCCCAAATCTAGAGGGGGATGAGCAGGCACAGAGCTGGGCTCACAGCACAAGCAGGGCTGAGACAGAACATGCACGAGTCTCCACCAGCCCCCCTGGGTCCCTGGACTCTTCAGAGACTCTGATGAAGGGACGTGCTGCCAGCGGGTGCTCGGGACAAGGGAGACAGGGCAAGGGGTGAGGAGAGAACAATGGGGGAGGCAGTGCCAGGTGCCAGGCGTCCCCGAGGAACCCGGGTCCTGGGTGAGGGCCAGCCTGACACTGGGGCTTGCTCCTCACTGCCCTGTGGGGCCTCTGGGTCCACTGAGGACATCCGGGGGTCTTACTCGTGTGACGTGAGGTCCATGGACATGTAGGCCTGAGAGTCGAACGTGATGAAGGCGATCCGCATTTTCGGGCTGCGAGGAAGCACCCACTCGTGAGAGGCCACTCACAGCGGGAAGCCGCATGCCCAGGCAGCCAGGCCGGGTCCCCGCCCAGCCGTCCCCTCCCCACCGCGTCTCACGTCTGGGCCCACTCCCCACCAGGCAGTGCCGACAACTTGAGTGAAGGACTTGGAGGCTTCACGCAAGAGTGGGTGCCAGGATGGCATTCTGCCCACCCCTAGAGCCCAACACCCCAGAAGACGCATGTGCACACCTGTGCACAACTGTGCACACCTGCGCACACCTGCACACACCTGCAGTGACATCAAGACCTGCACTCGCATCTCTGAGGCGTCTCCCTTCTACTGTGATATTCTTGCAGCTCTGTCCCTCCTTCCCCTCCCCCATCTCCCCTCCCCCATCGCCCCTCCTCCAACAATTAGCCCTCTCTGGGGAGCTGGTCCCCACCTCCCTGTCCTGGCCACGGATGGATTTTACTGAGCTCCCTCCCCTTGGCACCACCCCTCGGCCACCATAGGGGGCGTCCACTGGCATCTCTCCATCTGTCCTCTGCTCTTGTTCAGAGCCCTGGGCTCGGGGCTCCCACCCAAGGGACATGCAGGCCCCTGGAGGCTCCAAGGGATGTGTGCTCTGCCTGGCCGGGGCCGAGCTCCCACAGCCCAAGGGGCCCGCAGCTCGGAGAAGCCATACTTCTTTAATTTATTGGTGATGTCAGCAACAAATCTGTTTATGCTCCTCCAGCTTTTCCCCACAAACGTCGACCTGAGGACAAGAGGGCATGGGTCAGAGGGACGAGGTGCCCTGTTGGGCAAGCAGAGTTTCTACCTGTCCCCCAATTCCAGCAGCCTCTCTAACAGGCGCCTCCCTCCCGGACACAGCCTTGGAGAGCAGCAGCCGTCAGGCCCCATGGCTCATCTGGTGAGCAGGGCAGGGGCGCCCCCAGCCCATTTGCCCAGGTCAGAGGAGCTTCCTGGACCAGGACCTTCCAGTGCTGAAGCCAAGTCAGCCCCAGGCAGATGGAGGTGTGGACACTGGAGGAGCCGAGTGGGCCAGGATGGGGGTGATGGATTGGCTGGCTGAGCCCATCAGGTGCTGACCAGCAGGGAAAGCCCCAGGCCCTCCCACCCACACTTTCAGGCTCTTTCTCCCTCTGTGTAAATGGAGAAGCTTCTCCAGGTTGTGTTCAGTGCCTGGAAGAAGAGAGGTGGTTGGAGGAGGCTGAGGCTCAGAGCCCCTTTTGGCCAGGTGAGAAGCTGCTCATATCTACGTATCTTCCCTGGGTTCAAGGTCATTGCACATCCACAGATCTGTTGTGTACAGCTTTGTGGAGCTGGGAATGACTCAGGTTATGGAAGGAAGTGGTAGGTGCCTGGGTTCCTTGCAGCCCTGCAGTCTGAGGGCCTGCAGAGGTAAGTCATGGGGGCAAGGCTGGCCCCAGGCCTCCTTATTCCCTGCTGGCTCTCTCCCTGGATCTGTGACCACTCAAGTCCCCCCTATTGCATGCATCAGAGGGACCAACCCACAGGGAGGCCCTTCCTTTCCCTTCCAGCAATTAATGTAACTTTGGGCAGTTTGGAGCTCTGTATCCCATAAAAAAACATGTTCTGAAACTAAATCCATTACTCTGGGTATGAACCCTTGAGGATAAGGACTTTGATGAGGTTGCCTCAGTAGTATGTGGTCCAGAATGGGTCCTAATCCTGTTACTGAAGACCTTATAGGTAAGGTCACAGAGAAAAAGCCAGAAAGGGAGCAGCTGGAAGGTAAAAGTCAACAGAGCCTAGAAGAGAAGG
Organism: Dasypus novemcinctus; assembly: GCF_030445035.2. NCBI lineage: Eukaryota > Metazoa > Chordata > Mammalia > Cingulata > Dasypodidae > Dasypus > Dasypus novemcinctus. The sequence goes on along the minus strand of NC_080678.1, from coordinate 106,314,038 downwards.
GGGAGACCAGGAGAGGCTGCCATGTGCATTGCATCATGACATAGGGGCTCAGGACCAAAGACCTAAACAGCCTGCCCTGGGAGGCCAGTCTTTGGGAAGAAAGCATCATCTTGGCTTGGACCTCTCTAGCATCAAAACCATGAGCCAATAAATTTTTGTCCTTATTTTTCAATGTTACATTAAAAAATATGAGGTCCCCATTTACCCCCCACCCCCTTACCCCACTCCTCCTACAACAACAACCTCCTCCAACATCATGGGACACTCACTGCACTCGTTGAACACATCTCTGAGCACTGCTGCACCACATGGTCAATGGTCCACATTTAAGTTCATACTCACACCCAGTCCACCCAGTGGGCCATGGGAGGACACACAATGTCCAGTAACTGTCCCTACAGTATCACCCAGGACAGTTCCAAGTCCTGAAAATGCCCCCACATCACATCTCTTCTTCCCACTCCCTACCCCCAGCAGCCACCATGGCCACTTTCTCCACCTCAATGCCACATTTACTTCCATCACTAATCACAATTCCAGAATCGAGCATCGGCAAGTCTGCTCTAATCCATATTCCACTCCTCCATCCTGTGGACCCTGGGATGGTTATGTCCACTCCACCTCTGTATCAAGAGGGGGCTTAGCTTCCACTTGGATGATGGATACAGTTCTCCTGTTTGCAGTTGTAGGCACTCTTGGCTCCCTGGTGTGGTGGTTGACCTTCTTCACCTCCCTGTTAGCTGGCTTTGCGTTTAATCCAACCCACTGTATGGTATTTGCTTTAGCAATGAGGAAACTAAAACAATTCTCAATGTCCTGTTTACAGACATTGATATACACGCAAGAGCAACTTTCTCCTGCCCTCCTTCTTTACTGCCTCCTCTAGGCTGTGTCTAAAACGGTCAGCAGGGCAGTGCTCCAGGGTGTATTCACCAAATGCAATGAATGTGCCTTACTGATAAAAGAGGATGTTGATGTGGGAGGAGCGGGGGTGGGGGGTGGGGAGTGGGGAGTGGGGTATATGGGAACTTGCATTTTTTAACGTAAGAGTTGTGTGATCTATTTATCTTTTTTTAAAAAAAATTTAAATAAGTAAAACTGCCAGCAGACAATGAGGAAACTAAGGACAGATGGTTCTAAAGATATCAGGACTATCATTTATGGGGTATTTATATCCCAGGCACTTTTTATGCATGACTTCCAATTCCAGGACAACCTGATGACCGGTGTTACTATCATTTCACAGATGGGATAACTGAGGGTCAGGCAGGTCAAGTCGTTGGCCACACTTTCTGGGGCTAGCATGGATAAGAACCCATCTCCAATCACAAAGCACCTGCTCTGCCCTTTGCAGGAGGTGCAGGCACTCTGGGTCTTCTCTAGCATTGGACAACTTCTGGACTGCAAAGCTCTAGCTTCTGAAAAGGCACCGACAGTACAGACTTTACCCTTCGCAGCCCACAGGAAAAAGTACAAGGCCCCTCCTTTTCCTAGCTAATGCTAACACTTCTCTCTACTCTTCTCTTCTTGCCCTGGCTGAAAAGGGCCTTCCAAAGAATTACAATTACAAGAATATTTATAGGAAGCAAGAGTCATCAACTCACACACACCATCTAGGAAAGTTCCCAGTTTGAGATGATTTTGAAGGAGGGTCTAGACTACAGAAAGAAAGCAAGGGCTTATGGCCAGTAGAATAAGTCACAGGATACCCAAAGACTGGAGAAGGACACAGTGTGGAATAACAAAAAATTCTGGCACAATGAGCCATGATAGTGTTTTTGTGCCCCCCTTTTAGATGAGAACGGACAAAGATGGTCAGACACTCGAGGAACACCTCAGCTCTTAAAATTTGTGACCAAAATATCAGTACCTACAGCAACAACCAGAAAAATTCAGAAGAACCAGTGAGCGGGATAAAATGTAAAAATTCTGCAATTCATAGTCTCAGAGAATTAAGAGAATATCTATGAAAAATTCGGGAAGCTAGTTATATAAGAGGGAAGCTTCTACATAATCAGAAAGCATGGGAAACTAAAAGATCCCTGAAGTAACAAGATAAAAAATAAACATAACAAATCATTAAAAACTAAACACCATAATAAATAGCTCAGCTACAAACAATATATTGTAATGGCAAAGTAAGCAATAAATATTTAGTCTGAAATTATTTAACTCTGTTAGGAAAATGGAAGAGTTCAAGAGATAATATGTAAACTTTAATAAGAAACTGTACTCAGTACAACCATGTTATCAGAATAATGTGCAACATGCTCACAAAAGAAGAGGTTTTGCAAGTGGCTGCTTCTGGAAGGTAGGACTGGAGGTCAGGAGATGGGAGGTTAATTTTCAGTTTTGATGGGGCCATTCCTGCAGGGTATGAAAATGTTGGTCCATGCAAGGAAACCTGACCTAAAATTCAGAGTTATCTTCACAGTGTCTCCGTAAAGAATGTGTCCCTGGGCACTGGACATGTGTGAGTGGAGGTAGATTAGCAGTGCAGTTCTATCCCCAGGTGGAGATTGAGCCTGATGACCTGTGAGGTCACTAACCACTCTCTGAGCTGTGAATCCTGAAACCAGCAGCAAACAAGACAGGGTGGAAAAAATATGTTTCAGCATCAAGCCTGTACCTTCCTCCTGATCTTCCCACTGCCTGAATATACTGAGGTCAGACCAAAAAAGCCACATGGGGCCATTGGCCTGCAAGGGCATCCAGTGAGCCACTAGGTCTCAAGCATCTTGGGGAGAGGCCCCAACATTTGGCTACTAGGACTGTCCGGAGCGGGCTGATGCTTCTTGGGCAGTGAGATGACAACTCCCAGCAGGAAGTGGTGGATGGCAGGAGTGTCAGAGGAAAGGACAGGAGGCTGCAGGTGGGACCAGGCATCCCATCCAGCCTTTACCCTGGAATGCCCTTTATTCCACACCTGCACATCAGCCACAGGTGCCTCCTTGTGGCCTTGTGAGGGGTCCTGAGAAGGTGAAAACAAGAGAACCTGGATGGCCCTCTGAAAGGGAGAGCACAGATTAACTGCTGCCTTGTCTGTCTCTGTTCATCCTTGTGCATCTGCTGCCTTCCTAAGGTCAGTTCCTGGAAACTGACTTAATCCAGCAGTACACCAGGATCTCAAGGATGCTGAGGAAGGGGGTACAAGTCACAGCCAAGGCTGTAGGGAAGCTGTGTGGCAGCCTATTTCATGGGTTGAAAGAATTTTGTTGGAAGACTCCAGGCTCACTGCCTCGGGCCGTTGGCTAGATCTCTGCTTTGACACTGGCTCAGGCCTGGTGTGAACTGGGGGATCCAGGCTGCAGCCCCCTGAGGCAAGCTGTGTGAAGCCTCAAAGAAAAGATGGACCAACTGCATGTCACAGGCCAAAGGGAGATGAAGGGACACTCGGAGATGCCCAGGAGAGGAGCAGGACAGGCAGGACCTCTCCCCTTTGGAAGAGAATTTAGGACAGGTTCTAGATCTGTCATCAGCCTATCAGAAGCCACTCCTCAACCATTTACTCCAGGTTGCGGTCACCCCTCAGGCTGAAGTGTGGCCTGGCGGGGGAGCGGCCACGGCAGGCCAAGCCGCTGCCCCCATAATAGGGTGGCTGGTCGGACTCACCGCCACCCCTGAAGGGAGCTCGGCATGGGCGCAGAGTGCCCTCGGGTCTCCCCTTCTCGGCCGCCATGCTTCCGCGGCCACCCCTCCTCCCGGATGGCGCCACACGATGCTTGTGGGGCGGCACCCTTCTTCTTCTTTCTCCCTGCACAGGCACAGGGCGGAAAATTCCAGTCTGCCCTTTTCCCCTCCCCCGACAGCAGCAACAGCCAGGCGTGGGTGGAAAAATCCAGTCTGCCCTTTTCCCTTCCCCCGACAGCAGCAACAGCCAGGCGTGGGCGGGAAACTCCAGTCTGCCCTCCACCCCAGCAACAGCAGCCACCAATCCCTAAACCCTGCCCCTTCCCCCAGCAACAGCGACAGCCAATCCCTAACCACCACCCCTCCCCCGTCCAGTACCGCCCACTGACCTTTCGCCGGCAACCAATCAGAACAGGGCGTGGCTTCGACCAATCAGCCTTCCCCAGCCCCTATAAAACTGTTGCCTCTCCCTCAATAAAGTGGACTTGCGTGTTTACCTTGTCTCCGCGGTAGTTCTTCTGCCGTGCGCCCTCCAGTCCTGGGAGCCCCCGACAAGGGCCTGGCCTCCCTTGTCCCCAGTTCGTCGCCTGCTTCTCCTGGCGACCCCTTCATCACCGGCTTCGCCGGGCGACCCCGTCAGCCGAACCGTGCAACCCCTTGTGAGACCGATCTCTCGTCTGCTGCCGGACCGACCCCTCGTCCCAAGCGGGACCAACCCCTCGTCCAGAGCTGGATCGACCCCTCGTCCAGAGCTGGACCGACCCCTCGTCCGCAGCCAGACCCCACCTCTACCGACCGAGCAAGCCGCCGCACCAGGTCCAAGAAAGAATTAACCAGCTGAAATCCTTTGGCCTTCCTTCAGTTAAATCCCCCCCCAAATTTGGCTGCAAACCCCAGAGATGAAGAAGCGACAGGACAGTCCAAATCCAAAGCACTCATGGGGAGGCTGCACAGAGAGCTGGTTAAGAAAGAACCAAGGGATTTTACATCCTGACCTTGAGATCCCCAAGCATGGAGAGGGGCGGGCCTGGCTCACATCCCACAGAGCCTGGCCTGGAACCCAGGTCGGGACACCTGGCATGTGCTCTGAGGCTTGTGTGCTGCCAGAAAAGAGCCACGTCATGGGCAGACAAAGGGTGTGGGTGGGTACTGTGGTGCTACAGAGAGCGGAGGGGGGTGGGGGAAGCCCTGGACGTCCCTTCCCACCTCCCTTGCCTGTGGGGCTATCCCCCCACCAGGGGGCTTCGGCGTGGGCCCTGGAATGGCAGAGGCTATCCCAGCTGCAGGGATCTTGGCCAACAGCTGAGGACAGGCACAGCCAACCCAGCAGAGACCCAGGCGAGGCTTTCCTCACTCAACCTGAGCCTTTCCTTTTCTGCGAAAAGAATCAAGAGTGGGCCTGCCTTGTTCTGGTCGAAACCTGGAAGGATAAAGCTGCAACTGAGAAGGAACATTCCTTCCTTCTTCACAGGGTCGAGGCACTGGGCTCGTTCCTCCAGGTGTTGCCATCCAGCCTGATGGAGGCAGGGCTGGAGACTGAGGAGGAATGGCAGTGTGGGGCCCTGGCTCACAGCCCCCAGAGCAGAAAGTCAGGCAGGGACCCTCAGGAACTGCAGCACGCCATCAGAAAATACTGGAGACTGTGGGAAGAGCATGTCCTTGATTGGGCCTTAGTGTGGGACTTTGAAACCTGTGAGCCAATAAAAGGCTGTTCTAAGCTAACTCATTGTGTGCCTCAACAGTGTCGGCACACCAAGACAGATTTTGGTACTGGGAGTGGGGTGCTGCTTTTAAAATTATCTAAACATATGGAAGTGGCTTTAGAATTGGATAATGGGTGAGGGTTGGAAGAATGTGAAGCACTTGATTAAAAAAAAAAAAAGCCTAGATTACTTTGAAGAGACGAGTGGTAGAAATGTGTATATTAAAAGTAAATTGTATACAATTTCTATTTGGTTTGATCCTAAAGTTTTGGTAAGGAATGGTGGCGATGGTTGCACTGCATTGTGAATGTAATTAGCAACACTGATTCATAGCCCTGAATTACATTATGAATGTGGGTAAAGGGGAAATGTCAGGTTGTAAATATGTTACTAGATTAAATTTTTTAAAGAAAACTTAGGACTGTACAACTCAGGCAGAGAACCAAATTGTAAACTATGGACTACAGTTAATAATACAATTATAAAATGTCCTTTCATGAATTGTAACCAATGTAAAACACTAATGTAAGGTATTAATAATAGGGTGGTATACTTGAATTCTTTTTCTTGCATGATTTTTCTGTAAGCCTACAACTGTTCTAATAAAAAAAGAGAAATTGGCAAACAAATGTTTCTGGTGAGGGTTCAGAAATAACTGAAAGGTGTAGAGAAAGCTTCTTATCAACTTAGAGAATACTTGTATTGCAATGAACATAATGTTTATTGAAATATGGACATCAAAAGTGCTTCTGGTGAGGCCTTAGGAGGAAATGATGAATGTGTTCTTGGAAACTGGAAAAAAGGCAAATCCTTATTATGTAGCAATGAACTTGGTGAAATTGTGTAGCTAAGCTGGATGGAAGACAAAACTTGTAAGTGAGCTCTTGGATGTTTAGCTAGGAAATTTCCAAGGTAAGTGTGGAAAATGCTGCCTGGTATCTCCTTGCTATTTTTAGCAAATTGAGGGAGGGAAAACAAGTCTAAAAGGAACCAGCTATTGATGCTTTGGAAAGTTCTCAGCCAATCAAGACAACATATTCTGATTAGGCACGGAAACAGCTCTATTAGGGCCCTCCCCAAGATTGGAGGAAGGGAGCTCCCAAGAACACGGTCCCTCAGGAGGCTTTGGTTGAACTGAAATTTGCAAAGATGAGGTGTATGACTCATGGATCCAACCAGCCACTTCAGAGGAAGTCAGGCTTGGAAATACATTTATCCAGGAAGGATCTGTGGGAAATCCTTTTGTCTGGTAGCATGGGCACTCTTGAACTGCATGCAAAACTGACAAGAATTTTGAGAATTTTCTGAGTACAGGCACTGCCAGCCTTGGCACAAAGGGTCAGAGATGGGACAAAATCAAGAAAAAATGACTGCAGGGGCAGAGCCATGGGAGCAGAAGTCTGGGCTAACTTCTCGTTTGCACTTCAGTCCTTGCTTCCATCCTTCCTCCTTCATATCCATTCTCTCCACAGATGCCAAAGGCTCTTTTGAAAACACAAGTCTGACCCACCACACTTCTGATGAAGGCCTCCTTTCAGTGACCCCCAAATGCCCTTGAGATGAAGAGCAAACCTTATTCATGGCCCCAGGTCCCTGCCATCTGGCCTGTCCTCTCCTCTTCCTCTTCCTTTCTCCCCTTCCTTCTTTAAGCTCCTAGACCACCTGACATCTGCTTTCTCTGGATCTCTGCACAGGCTTTGCCCTCAGCATGGAGTTCCTTCCCTAGGACTCAGAGGTGCCCCAGTCAAGGAAGTGGGCACACAGTAGGGGCTCACCCACATTTTCCAAGTCCATCCACTGTAAACACCTGGTCCCCAAATCCTGGGTGTCCCTGAATGGGAGTGATAACCAGAGACCCTCCACACAGCTAACAGATTTTTTAAAAAAATTCCCCCCACCCCTTGCAGCTTGTTTGTTGTCTGCTTTCTGTGTCCATTCACTGTGCTTTCTTCTGTGTGTCTGTACATTTATTTATATTTATTGCCCCCCCTTTGTGGCTTGCTTTTTGTCTGCACTCTGTGTCCATTTGCTGCACACTCCTCTATGATTTTACTTGTCTCCCTTTTAGTTGCGTCACCTTGCTGGGTTGGCTCTCCACGGTGTGCAGGCGAGCCTGCCTTCACAAGCCTACCACCATATGGTAGACGGGAGCCCAACTGATTGAGCCACAGCCGTTTCCCTAACAGATTATTTTTGCCTCCAAGACCACATCAGCAGCTCCCAGGGACCCCAGCCATTGGTTTAGGACTGGGTCCTGGAGTTGCACACTCCAGAGTTTCTATTCTGTCTCCAGGTCTTCCTTCTAGAAGTGTCAACAGATCACTTTCAGTCCATGAGCCTCCTCCTCTCATTCTCTACAAAGTAAGGGTAATGCCATTTACCCACAGTGTTGTCAGACACTCAGTCAGGGGCGTTCACTTCCTCCTTACACTTACCCCAGTCCAGGCCACAACTCACCTTCCCCACTCAAACTGTCAAAAATTTCATGGCCTCTGCTTTCAATATGGGTTTGGAATGTGGCCAATTACCGTATTCTCCACCAACCTATATCCTCCCCATCATCTTCTCCAACCCCCACGTGAATGTGCGCCGAGCTCAGGAAAGAGGGCACATTAGTTCCCTGGGGTTAAGAAGTCCACTGTGGTCCTGATAAGCCTTCTGCACCCACCTCTGGCCACATGCCACCTTGAGGATATGCAATGTGTATACAAGGGCGATTTCTTTGGCAAGCTCAGCATATACTCCATTTTCATAATCCAGTAGCATCATGGACTGGCAATTGTATAGACTGAGTTTGAGAAAGGGACCGTGTAGAGCATCATCAATCCTAGGGTCTGATCTGGGCCATAGGCAACTTGAGTTGCTCACCCTGTCCCCTGCCCTCCAAGGATACCTAGAGGTACCTGTGCTTCTTCCCCTCTTTTAAGAAGCCAAATGAGAGCTATTAGGAGCAAAATAGTAAAATAGGAAGTATTAAAGAATCTTCCCTCCACCTCAAAAAAAATGAGCTAGAAAAAGAGAGTGTAATTAACTAGGGGGTAACCCCAAAACCAGATCAGACATTCAGAACAATGATGGGAGTTCAGGATGTAAGGAAAGACTGCCAAGAATTCAGTTTTTGTAATGAAGACTAGAAACCATGAGACCTGCAGTGCTGGCAGTGGAGGTGGCACAGCTATGGCAACATGTCATAGATTCTAGGAGTAGCTGGCTGTAGTCACTGTGGGCAGAGGAAACATCAGTTTCTAAAAGTCTGGCTGGAGGTCAAGGTCAGTTTGGGAAATCCTGAGACACCAGCACACATGCTAAGTTCAGTCTGGGCCCACTCAGCAGAAGGGGGTTCTGGTAAAGATCCAAGCATCTTTATATTTGGTCGGTATCTGTGATGGTTAGACTAATGTGTCAACTCAGCCAGGTAATCGTACCCAGTTGTTTGGTCAACCAAGCACTGGGCTAACTGTAGTAAAAGGGCATTTATAGGCTTTAGTCACCACTGATTTTACTGCATAGATAGCTGATTACATCTACATCAGTCAGGGAGATTTCTGTCAGCAAGGAGTGACACTTTATCCAATCAGTTGAATTCCTTAAAAGGGGAAGTGATTCAGCACTCAGAGAGAATTTCCCATCTCGTCTTTGGACAGCCAACATCTCCCAGAAACTCATCAAGGACCTTCATTGGATGTTCATCAGAGCCATGCTTTGCAGCCTGCCTGTGGAACCTGGACGTGTGCAACCCCACGGTGACATAAGAGACTCTTATAAAATCGCATACTATTGACAGATATCTACTATTGATTTTGTTTCTCTAGAGAACCCTGACTAACACAGTTTCATTTCTCTTTTTGTGTGTATTTTCTGGTGGATGGGTCATGAAGGACCTGCAGAGACACAAGCCTTGATTTTGGCTTTCCTGGCAACAATAGCTTCCAGCTTTCCACTGGCATCTACTTAGAGAATTAAGGGGTGGCAGACATTTTTGGAAGGGGTGAGGGTATGTTTTTTTTCCTTATTATTCTACCCCCTCACTTTTTTGTCTTTTATTTGATCTGGAAGACTGAGGAAGGCAATAGCTAGCCTGCAGAGTGACCACAATACTCGAAACTCAAAATGTCCAATTCTCAACCAAAAATTACAAAAATGCAAGGAGAGAGGAAAGTATGACTCATTTGCAGGAAAAATGAATTCAAAAGAATCTTTTAACAGAGGAATCCCAGTCACTTGGATTACTAATCAAAGATCATAGATCAATTCTCTTAACAGGACAAATGAACTAAAGGAAACCAGGAAAACAATATATTAACAAAATTATTATTTCAATCATGAGACAGGAATTATAAAGAGGAATCAAATAGAAATTCTGGAACTAAAATTATTCTAACATGAGGAAAATTCAATAGCATGGACAGACTGAAACAAGAAGAAAGGATCAGCAAACCAGAAGATAAGACCATTGAAATTATGCAAGTTGAGAAGCAGAAAGAAAAAAGAATGAAAAAGTGAAGAGAGTATAAGGAAATGGTAGGACAATATCAAGTGTACCAATTCATATGTCATAGGAATCCCAGAGGTAGAAGAGAAAAAGTGGAAGAAAGAATTCTAAAAGAGATAATTGCCAAAAATGTCACAAATATGATGAAAGATAGAAATAAACTAATCCAATAAGCTCAATCAACTTCATGATAGATAAATTCAAAGAGATCTACATTAAGACACATTTTAGTGGAAATGGCAAAGCCCAGAGATAAAAAGAGAATCTTGAAAACAGCAGGAACGAAGTGATACATCTTGTAAAAGGGATGCTTAGGAAGATTAACATTTGGTTGTTAATTCAAATATATGGAAGACAGAAGGCAATGGCGTGAAAGATTTGAAGAGTTGAAAGAAAAAAATGATTGTCAAAGGAAAATAATATATCTACAAAAGTTCTCCTCAAATATGAGGGAGAAACTGTGATATTTCCAAATAAACACAAACTGAGGAAGTTCATTACAAATAGACATGCCTTATAAAAATGTTAAAGGAACTCCTTCATATTGAAAGGAAAGAACACTAGACATCAACTCCAAGCTGTTTGAAAAATAAACACCTGTGGTTTAGGTACATATATGGCTAAATGTAAATGTCAATATTACTGCATGTGTCATTTGTAAAACCATCTTTTATTTATTATATGGCTTAAAGTTCAAATGCATAAAGTCAACCATAATGATACATTATAGAGCACACATGTAAGAAGAACCTTTCAATAAATGTAACATAGGGAAGGAGAGAAATAGGAAAAGGTTATGTGTAAACTATTGAAAATAAACTATAATAGATCTATTATGTCAAATGTGATCCATATGTTAATCACAAAAATGTCCAAATTAGCTACACAAATGGAAATGAGAAGTGATTCAAAATGGGTCATGATAAAGGATCACCTTAGCAAAAAAAGGTAGATAATAATGGAGCAAAAGAGGGGTAAAAATGGATGAGACATACAAAAAGCAAGTAGCAAAATGCTAGAAGTCTTGCCTTTTAAATAAATACCTTAGTGTAAATGAATTAAACACTCAAATATAAAGGTAGAGATTGGCAGAAAGAATAAAGAAGCATGATCCAACTATATGCACTTAAAAGAGACTCATTTTCATTCCAAAGACACAAATAGGTTGAAAGTGAAAAAATGAAAAAGAATGCCCCAAGCAAATTATAACCAAAAGAGAGCTAAGATGGATATCTGATATCTTTCATATCTGAAAAAATATATGGTAAGCAAACACTCTTACAAGAAACAAAGATGGTTATTATATATTGCTAAAAGAGTCAACTAAAATAGAAGATATAACAATTATAAAACATATATGCATGTAACAACAGGGCCCCAAATACATGAAGAAAAAGGAGAAAAAGCTGAAAGGAGAAATAGACAGTTCTATAATAATAGTTTCAACACACCATTTACCATAGTAGATAAAACATTGAGACAGAAAATCAGCATAGAAATAGAAAATTGAAATAGCACCATAAACCACCTAGAACTAAGAGACATATATAGGGCAATTTACCCAACGACACAGAACACATACATCCTTCAAGTGCACATGGATCATTCCATAGGAAGACCATTTGTTAGGGCATAATACTTGTAAATTTTAAAAAATGAAAATCATACAAAGTAACTTCTTGGAGCACAATGGAAGGAAGCTAGAAATCAATAACAGAAGGATCACTGGAAAAATTATAAATATGTGGAAATTAAACTACAAACTCTTCAAAACCAGTGGGTTGAAGAAGAAATCACAGAGGAAATTAAGAAGAGATCTGATGTGGGGGCATTTTCAGGACTTGGAGTTGTCCTGGGTGGAACTGCAGGGACAGATGCTGGACATTGCATGTCCTGCCATGGCCCACGGGGTGGAGTGGGGGAGAGTGTAAACTACAGTGTAAACCATTATCCATGTGGTGCAGCAGTGCTGCAAAATGTATTCACCAAATGCAATGAATGTGCCACGATGATGAAAGAAGTTGTTGATGTGGGAGGAGTGGGGTGAGGGGAGTAGGGGATATATGGAGACCTCATAGTCCTTTAATGTAACATTTTTTTTAATTAAAAAGGAAGAAAAAAAGAGAAAATACTTAGAAAGATTTTTTTAAAGCCAACATACCAAAATTCATGGGATAGAATGAATGCAGTGCTGAAAAGGAAATTTATAGCAATGAATTCCTATATGAAAAAGAAGAGAAAAATCTCAAATCAATAACTTGACTTCACATCCTGATGAACCAGTGAGAGCAAAATAAATTCAGTGTTACCAGAAGGAAGGAAATAATTTCTATATTAGACCACAGATTAATGAAATGGAGAATGGAAAACCATTTGAGACAATCAATGGAAATAAACTTGGGTTTATGATAATTGGACAAAAAGGACTGTATTTTACCTACAGTGTCAAAGAAAAAATATACAAATAACTAAAATCAAAATAAAATAGTGATGTCATTACTGACTTTATAGAAATAAAAAGAATTATAAAAGAGTACTCTAAACAATTTTATACCAACAAATTAGAGGGCCAAGGTCAATTAGAAAAAGTCTTAAAAATACATCAACTACCTAAACTGACTCAAGAAGAAAGAGAAAATCTGTACAAATCTATAACAAATAAAGACACTGAATAAACAGAACCATTCACCAAAGGTCCAGGAATAGATGGTTTCAATAGTTAATTCTACCAATACTTCAAGTACAAAATAACACCAATCCTTCTCTGATCCTTCCAAAGCATTCAAAAAGAAGGAACACTTTATAATTCATTCTATAAGGCCAGCATTACCTGGATACCAAAGGCTAATAAGGAAAGAAAATTACAGAGCAAGTTCCCTTGTGAATACTGATGCCAAAAACTTGAACAAAATGCTAGCAAACTGAATCCAACAGCATGTGACAAAAGATTGTACCCATGACCAAGTGGTATATATCCCAAAATTCAAGACTGGTTCAATATATGAAAATCAATCCATGAATAGAATGAAGGAAACAAAAACACATGATCATCTAAATGGATGCAGAAAACACACTTGGAAAAAAACCAGCACCCTTTCTTGATAAAAACACTTAGAATTCTAGGATTAGAAGGGAACTTTTTCTTTATGATAAAGGTCAATTACTAGAAAATGACCTTAAATAAAAGGGTCAACTCGGACCAGCAGAATATCTCAGTCTACATATAATACCAGGAGTTAAAAATGCTTTTTGACCTGAATAAAAGGGAGAAATGGAAAGGACAAATGAGTTCATATGGCTATGAGTCTCCAAAAAGAGCCAGGAGGTTATCAGAGGGGTTGCCCTTACGCACACCTCAGCAGAGCCCCAGAGACAGATAAAGTAGATACAATCCCAGGTACTGGTTCTTCTGAGGGCTACAGACACCCACAGGTTCTATGGTCATGGCAGATGGAGTTCAGTGCCATGTCAGTTGGCCCTACTTTGGAGTTTGTGTTTCCGTGTGATGGAGCTGGACTCAGATGTGATCTTTGTCCACAAGTCTCTCCTGTTACTTTTACCAGAACTGTAGTTGGTGCTGGGGTTTAATGTATACCCAGGGGAATTGAATCTCTGGACTGACCATGTGATAGCCAGGCCGTGAGCCTCAACAGACTTGCAAATCCTACACTCTGGTTTATGGGACTTACCCCACTCAGCCAACAAGGTGAAGAAGGTCAACCACCACACCAGGGAGCCAAGAGTGCCTACAACTGAAAGCAGGAGAATTGCATCCAGCATGCCTGTGGAATCTAAGCCCCCTCTTGATATAGATGTGGAGTGGAAACAACCATTCTAAGGTCCACAGGATGGAGGGATAGAGTATGGATTAGAGTGGAATTACTGATATTCTATTCATGAACTATTGTGATGAGTAATAGAAGAAAATGTGGCATTGGTGTGGAGAAAGTGGCCATGGTGGCTGCTGGGGGTAGGGAGGGGGAGGAAGAGATGTGATGTAGGGTGTTTTCGGTACTTGGAGTTGTCCTGGGTGGTGCTGCAAGGACAGTTACCGGACATTGTTTGTCCTCCCATGGCCCACTGGGTGGACTGTGGTAGAGTGTGGGCTATGGTGTGGATCATTGACCATGAGGTGCAGTGGTGTTCAGAGATGTATTCACCAAGTGCAATGAATGTCTCATGATGATGGAGGAGGTTGTTGTTATGGGGGAGGAGTGGGGTGAGGGGGTGGGGGTTATATGGGGCCTCATATTTTTTGAATGTAACAAAAAAAATAAAGACAAAAAAGAAAAAAGAAAAACTCGCATCTAACATCTTGCTCAATGATGAAAACTGAAATCTTTCCCCTTAAAATCAGAAACAAGATAAGGATGCCCATTTTAATCATGCTATTCAATATTCAATATTGTACTAGAAGTCCTAGCCAGAACAATTAAGAAGGAAGAAGAAATAAACTGTATCCAAATTGGAATCAAGAAATTGAACTATCTATTTTGCAAATGATGTTGTCTTTTAAATAGAAAAGCCAAGGGAATCCATAAGAAAACTACTAGAATTAACAAATTCAGCAAAGCAACTGGGTACAAGTTTAACACATTAAAGATCAATTATGTTTCTATATACTAACAATGCACAATCTAAACACAAAAATAGGAAAACAATTCCAGTTATGACAGCATATAAATGAATAATATATCTAGGAATAAATTTAAGCAAGGATGTAAAATCTTTTATAGTGAAAATTTCAAAAGAGAATTGAAAGATATTAAAGAAGGCATAAATGTGTGGCATGACAAATCCCATATCCATGGATTGAAAGAGTTAATATTGCCAAAATGTCAATTCTGCCCAATAGAATCTGTAGATCCAACACAATCACTGTCAAATTACAGCAGCCATTTTTGCAGAAATGGAAAAGCTGATCCTCAAATTCACATAGAACTGCAAGGAACCTCAGATAACAAAACAATTTTGAAAGAGAAGAATTAGGTTGAAAGCATACCGTTTTCCAATTTCAAAATACACTACAAAGTTACAGTAATCAAAACAGTGTGGAACTGGCCTAAAGATAATGCATCGTTGGACCATTGGAATAGAATTGAAAGTACAGAAATAAGCCCAAACATATATGGACAATTGATTTTGTACAAAATTGTCAGTAACACACATATGTGAAAGATTAGATTCTAACAAATGACATCATTAAAACCTGGATATCCCCTTGCAAAGGAATGAGGCTCGACTCCTACCTCATATCATATACAAAAATTGACTCAAATTGGATGAAGGTCCTAATTATAATGGCTAAAAATGCAAAGCTCTTTGAAGAAAACAATCTTTATGATATACTATTTGGCTATGGAGTCATAGATATGATGCCAAAGTATGAACAACAAAAGAAACAATATGTAAGTTCCATTTCATAACAATTAAAACTAATTCATTAAGGCAGTATTAAGAAAACTGAAAATATTTTATAAAATGGGAGAATAGTGGCAGATCATAAACTAATAAGGGTTTAATGTCTAAAATATACAGAAATTTTTGCAATGCAACAACAGAAGCATAAAAAACTCAGTCAAACAAAAGGCAAAAGCTTGAACATACCAAAGAAGATGCACAAATGAAAAATAAGCATATGAAAAGAGCCCCTACATCATTAGCCAGTAAGGAAATATAAATGCAAACTAGGTTTATGTGGCCTTGACCAACCCACTTAGCCCCTCCAAGCCTTAGTCGCCTCATCCTAAAAGAGGGGAATCGAACACACTCCCTCAGTTGTCAGGGACTAAAGTGTCTAGTTCGTTGCTTATCATGTAGTAAGTGCTCAGTTAATGTGATTTCACACACCCCTGGTGCCAGAGCTCCTCCTCCAACCCTGGCTGGGCTGTGCCCCCACTGGGCCAAACAGCAGAGCCTGGGAGAGCAGTAGGATGGCTGCCCAGCAGCGGGGGGCCCTCTGGCCTCACTGCCCTTTCCAAAAAGACTAAACTAGAGAGGCTGTCATCCCCTCCAGATCCAGCCGTCCTCCAACCCTGATCCACTCTCCAAGGGGATGTCAACCAGGCGAGACTGTCCAGGGTGTGTCAGAAGTCCCCCCACTGGGCAGAGGAAAGGATTCTCTTCCAAGATCTGCTGCCATCACTTGACCCTGGGTCCCTCACTCACCCCTAGGGCCTCACCCCTCCCACCCAGACTTGGATGGACACCCCCCTTTGCTCCTGTCCATTCCAGGGCTGTTTGGAGGATGAAAGAAGACAACCACGGTGAAACCATAAAGTGCTCCAGCAGAATTACCATTGGTTGCACTTCCATTACTCTTCAATGAATGCAAAGTTCACTGCCAAGCCAACAGGAGGAGCTGAAGGTAGAAGCAAGACAATCTCTCCAAGGCTGACCCTGCACCTCCCTTTCCTTCTTTGGAAGGACAACCTCACAGGGGCCAGGAGGCACCTGAGCCACTGCCCAGGGGCCAAGGCCACAAGCAGACCCGCCAGCTGCTCCTGAAAGTGACTGTGAAGAAGGAAGCAAAGCCACCAGAAGAAGCAAAGCAAAGGATTTTCCAAGCACCAGCGACACTTAAAATACCCAAAGAAAGCCACGAACCTGCTTCTTTGGGACCCTGTAGAGCCAGAAGTCTTATAGACTAAAGATCAGCCCACTTGAAGGCCACTTAAAAGAAGGGACAGAAGCTTCAGAAACATTGTGGTGGCTTATGTTCCCTTCCTTATAAAGAACTAAAAGAAAACAGAGTTAGACAGCCAAGAGATTTCAAATGGAGTCAGGAGGCCACGCGGGAGGTGACTCTTAGGCAGGTCTCAGGTGTCACAAACCACTCGAGTCTGCAAAGCCTCAGGCACAGGCTCCTCAAAACCTCAGGGGCATCCCCACACCAAAAAGCAAAGCGCAATGAAAGGACTCAGCTAACTCCTAACATAAACCCGAACATCCTCCAACCAGCGTCAACTTTTGTGCTCGTCTTTTTCTTTGAAATCTCTTGCTTGGAAATGCCACAACACAACACTACTTGGGGTGCTCCCTGAATCTCTGCTCCCCGAATTGCCATTGAGGCCAAATGAACGTCTTGGTTGCCTTGCATCTTAGTCTATTTCTCAGTAGAAACCTCCAACGGAAAAGTATCTGGACACAAAAGCCTGGAGCATCCTTCTGCCTCGGGAAACGAGGCATTCCCAGTGCCACCTCTCTTGCGACTGACCCCTGGGCCTCCCGCAGCGCCCACAAAACAGGGGCTCCCCAGGCCCTGGACCCAGGCAGAACCTCCCTGTGGAGCCTGGACCTGCTCCAACAACCCTCCCCGCCCCCCACCCCCACCCCCAGTGCACCAGGCGCCCCCAGCAACTTACTTGTCCAGGACGAAATAGAGATCCAAGGAGGGCTGGCAGGTTCCCAAATCCCCTGAATTCTGGAGCCACGCGCCCCTCCCGCTCCGAACTTGATGGGGTCTGCCCCCCACGCTCAACACCTGCAGCTGCAGGAGCAGCAGCAGCAGCCATAAGGGCGCTGGCCCGGGCGCCCGGGGAGCGCGGCTCCCCATCTTTCTGGTCTCTCTGGAAGCCTGGAGTCAGGCCCAGCAAGTCCACCAAAGTCTCTTCCAAGCGCTACCTCCGCCTCTGCGCGTGCTCAGCGGCCGCCGGCCCGCGCCTCTAGCCTAGACACGCACGACCTCGCCACGCACCCACGGAGCGCGCCAAGCAAGACAGCGACTGGCTCTGGGCACCAGCCGCAACTGCCTGCTCGCCCCCTTCCGCCGCCCCGGGGCCAGGTTATTACGACGGCCATGAGGCTGACGTGGCCACTTTGTGACCTGCAGCACTGCGGGGCTGCTCACAACAGCAAGGGGGAGTCACAGGATCTGTGCGGGGTGGGAGGGGCTAAACGAGGCGCCCCTTTCCCCCAGACCCTCACAGGGGGCCTCTAGGACCCTCAAAATCGCTGCGTTTTTCCTTAATAGCATGTTACCAGAAGGGTCTGGGTGCTGGCGGATGAGGACCCGGCACTCCCTCGCCCCCCACCTGCTCTCCCCACCCCGGTCTGGGAGCAGAGCCTGGAGGCAGAGGCTGGGCTCAGGCATCTCTCTGGTCCTGTTACTGTCAATTCTGCGGGGGCCGCAAGTGGAACCCAGAGGGTGCTCGCAGGCTGAGGACGCCTCCCTCTCCTCACCCAGCAGGAGGAGGTCCTCCCCTGACCAGCTCCAGGGGGAAACCGAGGCCCTGCAGGAGGGGCCAGCGCCGAGGGCATGCAGCAGGCAGTGAGGGAGGCGGGGCCAGCCACGGGCTCCGTGGGTCTCCAGACTCTCCCTTGGGGCTGCCTCTGGAGGGGTGGGGAGGGAAAGCCGGCTGGGGGAGCGGGAGGGGCTCTGGGAGCCCCCGCCTGTCCTGAGGGGCCCTTTCTCCTGGAGAGAAAGCCCCGCCCGGGCTGGTGCAACCCGCGCCCCAGGGTCCAGCTGCGACTCTCCTGGCTTGGAGGCGGAGCTGTGGGGACCCAACTGCTCAGCGCCCCCGGGCCAGGGCCAGGCGCTGACAGGGCTGCGGGGCCACGCCGCGGTTCAAGCCGGCAGGGAGGGGGGCCGGGGTCTGAGTCCCCCGGCCTGGAGCTGGCTCTGGGCTGGGGGTGCAGTGACGGGGCACGGGCTCTTCTTTCACATCCGCCCGCTCAGCACTGAGACCACCGCCTGCTCTGGCTGCGGGCGGCGGGGAAGTGCCCTGTGCGCGGAGGAGGGGAGCCCCGCGCTCAGCCCTTATCAGACCAGGAGCCTCGGGCCCGGGACCAGCCGTGCCCACACCGTGGCGTCGGATGCCAGCGGCGCTGGGCTTCTTGAAGTCGGTGGTGGGGCCGCCCCGCGGGGCCGGCTGGTCCTTTGGGGCCTTTCTCCTCCACGCAGCTTCCCGGGGGGACGTGGGGTTCGTCCAGGGCTGAAGTGTTTGCTGAGGGAGGGAGCGCAAAGCCGGCGTGCAGGGGCTCCGGGTGCGAGCACGTGTTGTTGAAGGGAGGGCCTAGGATCCCAGCTGCTGGGGGAGAAGGGGCAGGCAGAGGGTGCCTGGAGCCCCTGGGAGAAGGCGTCACTCCATAATTTTACATTATATGTTCAGTTCATAATAGCACAATCAAACAGTATTTGTTCTTTTGTATCTGGCTTGCTTCACCCAACATAACGTCCTCCAGGTTAATCCATGTTGTCATGCTTCCACATTTCTTCTTATGGTTGCATACTATTCCATTGGGAGAATACACCACAATTGGTTTACCCATTCATCAGTTGATGGATACCTGGGTTGTTTCCAGCTTTTAACAATCGTGAATAATGATGGGTGTGCAGAAGTCTGTTCGTTACACTGCTCTCAGTTCTTCTGGCTATATACCTAGTAATGGTATATCCAGGTCACATGGTAAGTAGTCTATATTCGACATCCTTAGAAAATGCCCAACTGTCCTCCACAGTGGCTGTACCATTCTACATTCTAACCAACAGTGAATAAGTGT
Source organism: Dasypus novemcinctus (assembly GCF_030445035.2). NCBI lineage: Eukaryota > Metazoa > Chordata > Mammalia > Cingulata > Dasypodidae > Dasypus > Dasypus novemcinctus. The sequence continues at coordinate 106,294,712 of NC_080678.1, read as the reverse complement.
TCCTACCTCCAACACTTACACTTTTCCAACTTTTACTAGTGGCCAGTCTAGCAGGTGTGAAATAATATCTCGTAGTATTGATTTGCATTTCCCTAATTGCTAGTGATGTTGAACATTTTTCATGTGTTTCTTCACCATTTGTATTTCTTCTTTGGACAATTGTCTTTTGAACTCTTTTGCCCATTTTTTAATCAGGCAGTCTGACTTTTTATTGTTGAGTTGTATGACCTCTATATATCATGGATATTAAACCCTTATCAGATATGTGATTGCCAAATATTTACCCCCATTGATTCAGCTGCCTTTTCACCCTTTTGACAAAGTCCTATAAGGACAAAGTGTTTAATTTTGAGGAGGTCCCATTTATCAATTTTCTCTTTCATTGTTTGTGCTATCGGTATAAGATTAAGAAAATATTACCTACCACAAGATCTTTTTTTTTTAAAAAAGATTTATTTATTTATTTGATTCCCCCCCTCCCCTGGTTGTCTGTTCTTGGTGTCTATTCGCTGCGTCTTGTTTCTTTGTCCGCTTCTGTTGTCGTCCGCAGCACGGGAAGTGTGGGCGGCGCCATTCCTGGGCAGGCTGCTCTTTCTTTTCACGCTGGGCGGCTTTCCTCACGGGCGCACTCCTTGCGCGTGAGGCTCCCCCACACGGGGGACACCCTTGGGTGGCAGGGCACTCCTTGCTCGCATCAGCACTGCGCGTGGCCAGCTCCACACGGGTCAAGGAGGCCCGGGGTTTGAACCGCGGACCTCCCATGTGGTAGACTGACGCCCTAACCACTGGGCCAAAGTCCGTTTCCCTACCACAAGATCTTAAAGATGTTTCTCAACATTTTCTTCTAGGAGCTTTATAATTGTCTCTTTTATATTTAGGTCCTTGATCCATTTTGTTTTATTTATTTTTACACTTTTTAAATTAAAGTTAATAGATTACAAAGAACACTACATTAAAAAATATTTTAAAAAACATGAGGTTCCCATATACCCCACTCCCCACCCCCACCCCATCATTTTTGTAAATTATATATTTTTGAAGATATATACATCACACAAAATAAAGTTACATTAAAAAATATAAGAGGTTCCCGTATACCCCCGACTCCTGCACCCCACTCCTCCCACACCAACAACCTCCTCCATCATTGTGGCACACTCATCGCACTTCGTTGAACACATTTTGGAGCACTGCTACACCACATACATAATAGTTTACGTGTAGTTCACACTCTCCTCCCATACATTCAGAAGGTTATGGCAGGATATATAAAGCCCAGCATCTGATCCTGCAGTATCATTTAGGACAACTCAAAGTCCCCAAAATGCCCCCACATCACATCCCTTCTTCCCTCTCCCTGCCCTCAGCAACTACCGTGGTCTCATTCTCCACCTCAATGCTACAATTTCTTCTATTACTAGTCACAATAGTTTTATAGTAAAATGTCAGTAAGCCCACTCTAATCCATATTTTATTCCTCCATCCTGTGGACCCTGGGATAGTGATGTCCATTCCACCTCTAGATCAAAAGGGGGCTTAGGTTCCATGAATGATGAATGCAATTCCTCTGGTTGCAGTTGTTGGCACTTTTGATTCCCTGGTGTGGTGTTTACCATCTTCATCTCTCTGTTAGCTGGCCTGGGTAAGTCCAAAGAAACAAAGAGTAGGAGTCCCAACTCTACTGAGGCTCAAGGCCCAGCTGGCACATGGGCAGTCCAGACCCCTAAGCATGCACCATCCCTAGCACCAACCACAGTTTCAGTAAAAGTGACAGAAGAGGCATGTGTAGGAAGGTTACATCTGAGTCCAGCTCTATCACACTCAGGAGCACAAAGTCCAAAGTAGGGCCCTCTGACATGGCACAGAACTCCAAATCAATCTGCCATGACCATATACCCTGTGGATCTCCATAGCCTTCAGGAGAACCAGCACCTAGGGTTGCATCTACTTTGGCTCTCTCTGGGGTCCTGCTGAGGTGTGCATAAGTGTGACCCCTCTGATGACCTCCCAACTCGTTTTTGAAGACTCTTAGCCATATAAACTCATTTGTGTTTGCCAATTCCTCCTTTTATTCAAGGTCAAAAAGTCATTTTTAACACTGGATCATACATTTGGGCTGAGATATTCTGCTGGTCTGAGTTGACCCTTTTATTCAAGGTCTCTTTCTAGTTGCATCAGCAGTTAGTGATTGGTTGTAATCCCTCGGGGCCAGGGAGGCTCATCCCCAGGAGTCATGTCCCATGCTGGGGGGAAGGCAATGCATTTACATGCTGAGTTTGGCTTAGAGAGTGGCCACATTTATGCAGCATCGAGGCTTTCATGAGGTAACTCTTAGGTACCCTGCAGCTCTAAGCCAGTTCATATTTCAGGCACACAGGTTCATAAGCATAGTCATCAGTATAAAGGGCTCATTATTGGACCATCCTTCCTTGTTGGTCTTTGCTGTTACACTTGGGGGATTTTGCTGTTCCATTGGGGAATGTGACAGAGCTCCCCTGGGTAGGAACTCAGTACTCCCTCTGTTGATGTTTGTAACTGTAACTTCTATAAAAATATCCAACATGTATCAGAACATTTTTATGTCCCCTATATACATGCCCTGGAGAACGCCCCCTCACTCATGTGCCCCCCATCAATAACATCCCACACCAGTGTTCCTCCACTGCGATAGTTGAACCTCTCTGTGGTCCAAATTTTCTTCAGCAATGAAACCTAATATATTGCCAAATTCAATTAATAGGAAATTGAAATACAGTGATGGGTTTAAAGCTTAGAAATAGAATACATAATAATTGAGAAATACTAAAGTAAAAATGAATTGGTGTATTAATAAAATGTAAAATATTATAAAACTTTGTTTCAAACATTTTGCCTTTTATCATTGTAATAGGTGTTGCTCTGTATGTACAGTGGCAAGGCACTTTCTTTCATTTCTTCCTCAGTGTCTATATCCTTTCTTTATTTTTCTAATTTTTAGAAAAAGTTTTAGATCACAGTAACTCTCATACACAAGATAGGGAACTCCCATATACCCAACATCAAACCCTTTCCCCAGCAATGATCTTTTTACATGTTCATGTTATATTTGCTGCAGCTGATGTACAGATATTGAAATATAGCTTTCAAACATTATGGTTTACATTATGGTTTACATTTTGGTTTATATTCTTAGACTGTACAAATTTCTAAATTTTTAGCTTCCTTATGTTTTACATTATGGCTTACATTTTAGTTTATAAACTTTTATACACTTTTGGTGTAAGTTAACATGTCCTATCTCCATCATTGTATGATCTTGTGGAGCACTTCCATTGCCCCCTAGTTGCCCTGCTTCCGTCTATTCTATACCTCTCTCCCCCTCCCCTCAGGGCCCACAGTGACAATTAATCTTCACTACTTGAGGGACCAGATTTATAAATACTGCAACAATGCTGAGGGCTTGGCATAGTAGACTGCCCTAACTAATTGGGAGCCACCAATTCTCTCAAGAGACACAATTCCCTCTATTTGGGAACATCAGGTCTCCCCAGGATGTGGGTACACTTATACACTCATTGTATGGGTCTCCACCCAATGATATAGCACACTGTTCTTTTGTATGTTCACTTTCAGAGGCCATTTCTTCAAGCTCACCAATGCTTTCTTCTGCCTCTTCAAATATGCTGTTATATGATTCCAGTTTTTTTAAAATTTCATTTATTGTGCCTTTCATTCCCATAAGATCTGCTATTTTTCTATGTATGCTTTCAAATTCTTCTTTGTGCTCATCCAATGTCTTCTTAATATCCTTAATCTCTTTTGCCATCTCATTGAATTTATTAAGGAGATTTGTTGGAACATCTATGATTAGTTGTCTCAACTCCTTTATGTCATCTGGAGGCTTAACTTATTCCTTTAACTGTGCAATAACTTCCTTTTTCTTGGTGTGGATGTAATTTTTTTGTTGATGTCTTTGCACCTGGCTTACTAGAGTAATTATTCTCGATGCAGTTTTTCTCTTTAGTTTAGGGCTTCTTGTCCTTTCTCCCTTGCTGATTGTGCAGTAGAAACCAAGGATGTAGTTGGTGTTATAAGCTGTGGGGGCTCAAGCTGCCCTCATTACCCCAGGGACTGATGAAGCTTCTCCCAATTTTCTCCTTTTCCAGGGGTAGGGATGGGGTCACAGCTGTGTGGAATAATTCAAGTTGTTTAGGCCTATACTCTAGTTGCCCAGAGAGACTGATGTCCTTCTTGTCCTTTTCTCCCCTGCCTGGGGTGGTGATGAAGCTGCAGCTGTGGGCAGCAATCTAAGCAGTGTGGGTCCAAGACGACTGCAGTTGCCCTGATAGATTTCTGATTATTCAGTCTGTGCCAATCAAATGTACCTGCAGTTTCCTGCATAGGCTGGTGCAGGGCCTGCCAGCCTTCTCCCTGCTAGGGGTGGGGCTGATGCCTAGGCTAGGGCTGTAGGCTGATCTGGGTGAAAGAAACTGGTTCCTACCCTCACTGTGATTTTCTGTCAGCCCAGCTTTCCCTCATGCTGGGTTCGGAGTCAAAATGGCAAGTACCAGCCTCTTTTTGACCTGGACAAGTTCAAACTTTATCTATTCTTAGGGTTATACTTTAGCCAGTCAAATCTGCCAATCAGTAGCTGAAATCAGTGTCCAACCATCTCCTCCTCCCCTGTTTTAGGGAAATGGAGCTTCAAATTCCAGCCACAGAATAGCTCCTGGGACAGTTTGTGCTGCCAAAGTAGGATGATCACTGGCCTCTGTGGCTTGACCGGTAATTTCCTGGAGAGGCTGGCACAGGTCCCCCTGGATTCCAGGTGGGGTTTGGTCTTATGCTAGAGCGGCAAACTGATCTAGATGGAAAGAAGCCAGTCCCTACCAGCACTGTGATTTTCATTCTGCCCCACTTCTCCTAATGCCAGGCATGGAGTTAAGATGGTGGCTACTGGCCTCTTTCTGACTTGGACAGATTCAAACTTTAGCTTTCTCAGGATTATACTTTAGCCTAGTGAATTTACTCATAAGTAGCTGAAGTTGTTGAAAAACCGTCTCTTGTTCCCCTGTTTTTGGGAAATGGAGCTTTCAATTCCAGTCCCAGAACAGATCCCAAGGCGGCTTGAGCCTCCAGTAGAGGATGGGCACTGCCCTCCTTGGCATTGAGGTCTCTACTTATGAGTCTTCTCTGCAGATGGGCAGTCTCCTCTTTCCATTCTTTCCAGGACGTTGCAGAATGCTCTTCTGGTCTCCTGGAAGCCCCAGATAGGTGTTTCAGCTAGCTCCAGATAGCTCTGGGTGTTTACTAACTCTCCTGTAGCAGAAGCTGACTCTAGGAGTGCCTTACTCTGCCACCATCTTGCCTATTGATGGATGGGACTCTCTTGGTTACAACTGTAGACTCTCTCATTTCCTTGGCATGGTGGTTATTCATCCTCACCTTCTCGTTAGTTGTCCTGAGTGAGTCCAATAAACTGGAGAGTAAGCGTTGAAACTCCGCTGAGGCTCAGGTCCTAGCTGGTACATGGGCAGCCCAAAGATTCAAATCTCTTGGACATACATCTAAGAACTCTAGCACCAAATATAGATTCAAATAAAATGGGATGGTGGAGGTATGTGTAGAGAGTCACACCTGAGTCAAACTCTGTCACACTGGGGAGCACAAACTCCAAAATAGGGCTCACTGGCAAGGGACCAAACTCTGGAGCTATCTGCTGTGACAGTAGGCCGGCCCTGGGTGTCTCCATAGCACTCAGGAGCCCCACTATTTGGGGTAGTATCTACTTTGTCAATCTATGAGCTCCTACTGAGACTTATGTAAGCATTACCTCTGGAATGACTTCCCGACTCACATCGAAGTTTCCTAGTCATATAAACTCATTTGTCTTTACTCCCCCCCCCTTTTTTTTTTGTTTAAAGAAAACATTTATTTATGGTTTTTATTCAAACACACACAGAACAGGTTTTCATATTTTGAACCTTGAGTGCATAGACAGGGATGTCATGCATGGAATAAATGCTTTTCCAGCAGAGCTATTCCCTGATGCGTTTAAGTATTAGGATGATTAGGCAGAAAAGAAAAAGACTTACTTGATAGAAATCTGCTCATAAATCTGCTTGAAAAAGGACATGATTTTAACCTTATCCCCCCTTTTATTCAAGGTCTTTTTCCAGTTCCATTGCTTTTGGGTGCTTGGTAGTAATCCCTTGGTGCCAGGGATGCTCATCCTTGGGAGTCATAGCTCATGCTTGGAGGAAAATAAAGCATTTTTATGCTGAGTTTGGCTTAGAGAGGCCACATTGTAGCAACAAGGTGGCTCACAGGAGGGAACTCTTAGGCACCCTGTAGCACTAGGCTAAGTTGCAATTTAAGAGCAAAGTCTCATAAGCATAATTGTCAGTATCAAGGGTCCATCAATGGACCATCCTTCTTTACTAGTCATTGCCCTGCACTTCGGGGATCAGTGATGTTCCATTAGAGAATATGGCAGAGCTCCCAGGATGGGAATTCAATATTCTTTGGGTTATTGTGTGAATCTCCACCAACTGTGACAATGCCCCATGAACATTTGAACATATTTATGTACCTTATAGGTTTGCCCAGGTGAACTTCCTTCCATGTGTCCCCTATCACTGAAGCCCATACCAATGATCCTCCCCTGCCACAGTTGTGACCCTTTTGTGGTCCAAAACTTCTTCAAAAATGAAGCCAAGATCATGAAATACAATTAATAGTGAAATGAAATAATAATGATAGGTTTAAACATAAGAAATAAAATACGTAATAATTTAGAAAAAGTAAAACTAAAATAAAAAATTGGAATATTAAAAAAATAAAGAATATTAAAAATTTTTGATGTTTTTTCATTCATCACTGTAAGATCTGTTGTCCTGTGTGTATAGTGGCATTTTATTCCATTTATTCCCCCAGTGTCTTACATTTTTCATTTTGTCTTAAAAGCAGTTTTATTATTATTACTTTTTTCATTAACAAAATTGGAATTTTAATTAGAATTCAAAGCAAACTGTGGGAGTCTATCAAAATTAGATCATAATGTCAAATTTACCATACTAGAAAAACCAGACAGGATAGAAAAAGAAAATTATAGGTCAATATTACTGAGGAATAAAGACTTGGCATCTTTAAAATATATATTATTATATAGAATCCAGCATTATATGTAAAGGAAAATACACATTATCCAAATTGGGTTTATCTGAGGATGCAAGGTTGATTCAATTCTTTTTATCTTTATTATGCTTTTGTGTGTGTATGTGTGTGAGATGATATCTCATTACGGTGTTTTTTTTTTAAATTTTTAAAATTAAATTGTCTTTTTAAAAAAGATACATGGATTTCAAAAAACGTTACATTAAAAAATATAACATGTTACCACATACCCAACACCCCACCGCCCCACTCCTCCCACATCAAAACCTCTTTTATCATTGTGGCACATTCATTGCATTTGGTGAATACATTTTGGAACACTGTTGCACCACATGGATTATAGTTCACATTGTAGTTTACACTCTCCCCCAGTCCATTCAATGGGTTATGGCAGGATATATAATGTCCAGCATCTGTCCCTGCAATATCATTCAGGACAACTCCAAGTCCCAAAAATGCCCCCACATCTCATCTCTTCTTCCCTCTCCCTGCACTCAGCAGGGCCCCTTTTCCAGATCAGTGCTACAGTTTCTTCCATTACTAGTCACAATAGTTCTATAGTAGAATACAGTAAGTTAAATCTAATCCATATTTTATTCCTCCATCCTGTGGATGCTGAGTTGTTGATGTCCACTCCACCTCTATATCAGGAGGGGGCTTAGATCCCACATGGCTGATGGACACAATTCTCCTGCTTGGAGTTATAGGCACTCTTGGTTCCCTGGTGTGGTAGCTGACCATCTTCACCTCCCTATTAGCTGACCTGTGCAAGTCCAACAAACCGGAGAATAGGAGCTGCAACTCTGCTGAGGCTCAGGGCCCAGGTGGCACATGGCAGGTCCAGAGATTGAAATCTCCTGGGTATACACCAACCCCAGCACCAACCACAGGTCCAGTAAAAGTGATAGAAGAGGCATGTGTAGAGAGGTCCCATCTGAATCTGGGTCCAAGTCCATCACACTCAGGAACACAAATTCCAAAGTAGGGCCCACTGACAAAGAGCTGAACTCCAGAGCCAACTGCCATGATTGTAGAGCCTGTGTGTCTCCATAGCCCTCAGGAGCACCAGTGCCTGGGGTTGTATCTACTTTGGCTGTCTCTGGGATCCTGATGAGGCATGATTAATTTCAACCTCTATGATGGCCTCATGACTCTTTTTTGAAGTCTCTTAGCCATATAAATTCATTTGTCTTTACCATTTCCCCCTTTTAATCAAAGTCTTTTCCTAGTTGCATCACCAGTTAGTGATTGGTAGTAATCCCTTAGCACCAGGGAGGCTCATCTCTGGGAGTCATGTCCCATGCTGGGGGGATGGTAATGCATTTACATGCTCAGTTTGACTTAGAGAGTGGCCACATTTGAGCAACATGGAGGCTCTCAGGAGATAACTTCTAGGCACCCTGCAGCTCTAGGCCTCATAGAACTTTCAGGCACACAGGCTCATAAGCATAGTCATCAGTATCAAGGGCTCATCATTGGAGGATCCTTCTTTACTGGTCTTTGCCCTTGCTCTTGAAGAATTGTTGCTATTCCATTGGGGAATGTGACAGAGCTCCTCTGGCTGGGAACTCAGCACTCCCTCAGTTGTCGTTTGTAACTCTAACTACTATGAAAATACCCAAGACATATCCGAACATTTTTATGTACCCTATATACATGCCCTCTAGAACTTCCTCCCAACCATGTGTTCCCCATCAATAATACCCTACACCAGCATGCCTCCCCTGCCATAGTTGAACCCCTCTGAGGTCCAAAACTTCTTCAACAATAAATTCTAATATATTGCCAAATTCAATTAATAGGAAAATGTAATAGTAGTGATAGGTTTAAAGATTAGAAATAGAATACATAATTTAGAAAAACTAAAATTAAGTAAAAATAAATTGGTGTATTAAAAAATGAAAAATACTATAATATTTTGTTTTTGAAGTTTTGCTTTTCATCACTGTGGTGGATATTGCCCTTTATGTACAGTGACAAGGCAATTTTTTTCATTTCTTCCTCAATGTCTACAACCTTTTTTTTTTAAATTTTTAATTTGTCTTAAAGTTTCAGACCACAGTAAAATCACATATACTACTTAGGGGACTCCCATATATCCATATATCTACCATCAAAACCTTTTCTGCCTTCCCCAGCAATGATCTTTTTACATGTTCATGTTATATTTGCTGCAGCTGATGTACAGATATTGAAACATAGCTACCAAACATGGTTCCATTTTGGTTTACATTATGGTTTATATTTTAGACTGTAAAATTTTCAAGAATTTTAGCTACCTTATATTTTACATTGTGGTTTACATTTTAGCCTATAGACTTTTATACATTTTTGTTATAATTTAACATGACATTTATCCATCATTGCACAATCTTTCAGAACACTTCCGTTGCCCTCCCCAGTTGCCCTGCTTCTATCTATTTTATTCCTCTCTCCCTCTCCCCTCAGAGCCCACAGAGACAACTGGTCTTCACTGCTTGAAGGACCAGATTCACAGATAATTGCAACAATGCTGTGGACTTGACTTTGGGAGCCACTAATGCTCTCAAGAGACACAATTCCCTCTATTTCAGAACATCAGGCCTCCCCAGGATGTGGGTACACCTTCCCACTCATTGTATGACATAATGGTATAACACACTATGGTATAACACACTATGACAAGATGAGCACTCACACACTCCCTAGAAGCCTGCCCCTGTGCACATCCCGCCCCCCTTAAGAACCTTTAAGCAGGTAATCCTTCCTTATATTATCTTCTAAAGAGTTTTTTCAACATTATGGTGTCAACCACACACACAACAATCTCCCATGTTCAAATGTTTCCCCAGTCCTCCCCCCAATTCCTTGGGCCATCTGACCCACCCTTCCAAACCTAGCCCCCCTCAAGCCTTCACTGCCCCAACCAAAGGTATCCTTAATTCTCCATCTTATCCCTTCCTGTATAAATACTTACCTCTACTTTATCATAGATTTCATCCATGTAGGCATCAGCTCACAACCTTCCTCTCTCCCTCAATTTCCTGTAAGCCTATCATCCAGTCTCTGGCTCTCTGAGACAGTTTGATTTACTTATTTCATATCAGAGAGGTCATGTAATATTTTTCCTTCAATGCCCGACTTGCTTCACTCAACATAAGGTCCTCAAGATTCATCCATGTTATCCCATGTATTTGTACTGTATTTCTTCTTATAGCTGAGTAGTATTCCATTGTATGTATATACCACATTTTATTTATCCATTCATCTGTTGATGGGCATTTGGGTTGATTCTAACTTTTGACAATAGTGAATAATGCTGCTATGAACTTTGGTATGCATATATCTGTTTGTGTCCCTGTTTTCAGTTCTTCTGGATATATACCCAGCAATGGGATTGCTGGGTCATATGGCATATCTATAGCTAGTTTTTTTAGAAATCACCTGTTGGAGAAAATACGGCTCTTACTGAGACATGGAGACTGATTGACCATAAGCAAAGAATTTATTTACTGAGAAACTCTCCCAATGGAGGGAATCTGAATAACAGATTTCAATCTCCCCACCAGCATGGTGGGGGTCTGAAGAGAGACTTCAGCCCACTCCTGGAAAGGGGGAACTTGAGTTTATACAGAACTTTCCTAGGCAGAGAAATGATAGTTAGTGGGAGGGGGGTTGAGGCTGTCTATGGCTTCTTGGAAAGCTGCCAGAGCAAATGTTTCTTTTGATCTGTAGGGTTTTAAAAGGGTCTGTAAATAGTGAAGGTTTCTGTCTCCATCTCCCTCTGATATGCAGTTAGAGGTAGTAAAGATCTCCCTCTCCCTCTGATGTGCAGATGGTGAAGATCTCTATCTCCCTTTACTCCTGTCCTTACTGGGTTCCTTTGTTTAACCTGTGGGAAAGTGCCACAGGGGGGAGGGGGTTTACCTTTTTCCCAGTGCATATCAGGGGAAACAGGTACAGCTTGTTAATTATTGCAAACTAACATCGCCAAACTATCCTGCAGAATGGCAGGATCCTTCTGCATTCCCGCCAACAGTGAATGAGTGTTGCCATTCCTCCACATCCTCTCCAGCACTTGTAGTCTTCTTTTTTTTGATAGCTGTCACTCTTATGGGAGTAAGATGGTATCTCGCAGTTTTGATTTGCATTTCCCTGATAGCTAGTGATTTTGAGCATTTTTTCATGTGCATTTTAGCTGTTTGTGTTTCTTCTTTGGCGAAGCATCTGTTCAAATCTCTTGCTCATTTTTAAATGGGTCTTTTGTCTTTTTATTTTCGAGATACAGGAGTTCCTTTTATATGCAGAATATTAGTCTCCTATCAGATAGATGGTTACCAAATATTTTCTCCCATTGGGTAGGCTGTCTTTTCACTTTCTTGACAAACTCCTTTGAGGTGCAGAAGGCTTTAATTTTGATGAAGTCCCATTTATCTTTTTGTTCTTTTGCTGCTCATGCTTTGGGTGTGAATTTCATGAAGACATTTCCTATTACAAGGTCCTGTAGATGCTTCCCTACATTGCTTTCCAAGGTCTTTATGGTCTTAGCTCTTATATTTAGGTCTTTGATCCATCTTGAGTTTATTTTTGTATAAGGTGTGAGAAGGTAATCCTCTTCCATTCTTTTACTTATATCTAATTCTCCAGGCACCATTTGTTGAAGAGGCCATTCTCTCCCAGTTGAGTAGGCTTGGTGGCCTTTTGAGTATCAGGTGACTGTACATATGAGGATCTGTATCAGAACTCTAAATTTAGTTCCATTGATCAGTGTGTCTATCCTTGTGTGAATACCATGCCATTTTTTTATGTTTTATTTTTTTATTTCTCTTCCTTCTCTCCCCTCCCCCTCTCCCCCCCCCCATTGTCTGCTCTCTGTGTCCACTCACTATGTGTTCTTCTGTGTCCGCTTGCACCTGTGGCAGCACTGAGAAACTGCATCTCTTTTGTTGTTGTTGTGTTATCTTGCTGCATCGGCTCTCCATGTGTGCAGTGCCACTCCTGGGCAGGTTGCACTTTTTTCAACATGGGGCAGCTCTCCTTGCAGGGTGCACCACTTGAGTGGCATGGCACTCCTTGCACGTGGCAGCTCTGCATGGGGGCCAGCTCACCACACAGGTCAGGAGGCCCTGGGTATTGAACCCTAGACCTTCCCATATGGTAGGTGAATGCTCTATCAGTTGAGCCACGTCCGCTTCCCTACCATGCCATTTTCACTATTGTAGCTTTGTAGTATGTTTTGAAGTCAGGTAATGTGAGTCCTCCAATTTCATTTTTCTTTTTTAATATATCTTTGGTTATTTGGGGCCTCTTTCCTTTCCAAATAAATTTCATAGGTAGGTTTTCTAGTTCATTAAAAATTGTTGTGTTGATTTTTATTGGGATTGCATTGAATCTGTACTTCAATTTTGGTAGGATAGATATCTTAATGATAGTCTTCTTATCCATGAACAGGGAATATTCTTCCATTTATTTAAATCTTCTTTGATTTCCTAGAAGAGTGTTGGTTTTCTGTGTATAAATCTTTTACATTTTTAGTTAAATTTAATCCTGGGTATTTGATTTTTTGTATTCACTATTGTAAATGGTATTTGTTTCTTGATTTCCTCCTCAGATTGCTCTTTATTGGTGTACAGAAATGCTACTGGTTTTTGTACATTGTTCTTATAACCTGCAACTTTACTGAACTCATTTATAAGTTCTAGAAGCTTTGTTGTAGATTTCTCAAGGCTTTCTATGTATAGGATCATGTCATCTGCAAATAGTGAAATTTTGACTTCTTCCTTTCCAACTTGGATGCCTTTTATATCTGGTTCTTGACTCAGTGCTCGAGCAAGTACTTCTAACACAATAGTAAATAGAAGGGGTGATAGTGGGCATCTTTGTCTTGTCCCTGATCTTAGAAAGAAAGATTTTAGGATTTCACCATTGTAAATGATGTTACAAAAGTCATTTTAGGTCACAGTAAAGTCACATACAGTACACAGGGGACTCCCATAGGCCCAACATCTTCCCCCTTTTCCCCCTTCCTGTATCAATAACCTTTTTATATATGGATGGTACATTTGTTACAACTGATGCATAAATATTTATACATAGCCACTAACCATGGTCAATGGTTTACATTATGGTCTACACTCTAGACCACACATGTTTATAAATTTTTTAATGAAATTCAACATGGCCTGTATCCATCATTGCAAGATCAAGCAGAACACTTCCATTGCCCCCTAAATACCCCCTCTTCCATATACTCTATTCCTCCCTCCTCCTCCTGTCAAGACCCCCAGTGACTGCCACGCTTCACTCCTTGAAGGACAAGATTCATAGTTACTTGCAACAACACTGAGGGCTTGACACACAGGCCCACATAGGAACCACCCATGCTCTCTGAGACACCCACCCCTCTATTTGAGAATATATTGGTCTTCCCCAGGATGTGAGTCCAACTCCTTCCCTCTCATTATGTGGGTCTCCACCCACTAATACAACACACTATAACAAAATGATCACTTGCACATTCTTTAGAAGACTGCCCCAGATGCACCCTGTCCCAAATGCCCCCTCATCCAACACCGTAAGACAATAAACCTTCCTTGTCATATTGCCAAAAAAACTTTCTCAACATTGTAGTTTCAACCACATACCAGCCAATCTCCAGAGTTCACCTGCTTCCTCCCCAACCCTCTCCCAGTTCTACAGAATGTCCAACCCACCCTTCCTCCTCACCCTCCTGTCAAACTTACATCACCCAACCCAATAGTGTCACTACACCCCTGTCATATTCCTTCATTGCACAACTACTCATTTCCACCTTATCATAGATTTCGCCCATATGGGCATTGGCTCACAACTTCCTTCTCCCTTTCTATTTCCTGTAAATCTATTGTCCAGACTCTAGCTCTCTGATTCTGCTTGATTTGCGTAATTCCTATCAGTGACGTCATGTAATATTTGTCCTTCAATGCCTGGGTTGCTTCACTCAGCATAAGGTTGTCCAAATTCATCCTTGTTATCCTGTGTGTTGCTATTGTATTCCTTCTTAAAGCTGAGTAATATTCCATTGTATGTATGTACCACATTTTATTTATCCAGTCATCTGTTGTTGGGCATTTGGGTTGATTCTAACTTTTGGCAGTAATGAATAATGCCACTATGAACATTGTTGTGCATATATCTGTTCATGTCCTTGCTTTAAATTTTTCTGGGTATATACCCAGTATTGGAATTGCTGTTGGGCATATATCTGTTCATGTCCTTGCTTTAAATTTTTCTGGGTATATACCCAGTATTGGAATTGCTGGATCACATGGCAGATCCATAGTTAGTTTTTTGAGGAATCACCAAACTGGCCTCCACAATGGCTGGACCCATTCTACATTCCCACGAGCAATGGATGAAGGTTCTCAGTTCTCCCCATTCTCTCCAATACTTGTAGTCCTTTGTTTTTTCAATGGCTGCCTATCTAATGGGTTTAAGATGAAGTCTCATTATAGTTTTTTTTTAATTATTTATTTATTATTTTTTTAAATTACATTAAAAAAAATATGAGGTCCCATTCAACCCCATTATAGTTTTGATTTGCATTTCCCTAATAGCTAGTGATGTTGAGCATCTTTTCATGTGGTTTTTATCCATTGTATTTCTTCTTTGGAAAAGTATCTGTTCAAATCACGTGCCCATTTTTTTAATGGGCTGTTTTTCTTTTTCTTTTTGAGATATAGGATTTCTTTATATATGCTGGATATTGGGCTCCTATCAAATAGATGGTTACCAAATACTTTCTTCCATTGAGTAGGCTGTCTTTTCACTTTCTTTTTTTTTTTTTTTCATTTGCTGAGCTACTTTATTATTATTTTTTTAATTTATTTTTTTATTATTGACTCTGTAAAATATTACATTAAAAAAAATATATGAGGACCCATTCAACCCCACCGCCCCCATCCCACCACTCCCCCCCCCCCCCAGCAACACTCATTCCCATCATCATGACACATCCATTGCATTTGGTAAGTACATCTCTGGGCACCTCTGCACCTCATGGTCAATGGTACACATCATGGCCCATACTCTCCCCCATTCCATCCCGTGGGCCCTGTGAGGATTTACAATGTCCAGTGATTGCCCCTGAAGCACCATCCAGGGCAGATCCAAGTCCCAAAGATGCCTCCACATCTCGTCTCTTCCTGCCATTCCCCATACACATTAACCACCATGTCCACTTTTCCCACTCCAATGCCACCTTTTCTCTGTGGACATTGGATTGGTTGTGTCCATTGCACCTCTATGTCAAGAGGAGGCTCAGATTCCACATGGATACTGGATGCAATCCTCTCGCTTTCAGTTGTAGGTACTCTAGGCTCCATGGTGTGGTGGTTGTCCTTCTTCAACTCCATCTTAGCTGAGCGAGATGAGTCCAATAAATCAGATTGTAGGTGCTGGAGTCTGTTGAGGCTCAGGGCCTGGCTATCACATTGTAAGTCCAGAGATTCAGATCCCCTAAATATATCTTAAACCCCAACACCAACTACAACTCCAGCACAGTAGCATGAAAGTCTTATGAAGAGAGATCCCATCTGAGTCCAGATTCATCACGCCTAAACACCAGCTCCAAAGAAGGGCCATCTGACATGGCAGTTAACCCCATCTGCCATGACCATAACACCCATGGATCTCTTTAGCCCGCAAAGGAACCAATACCTAGGGGTTGTATCTACTTTATCTGTCTCTTAGACTCTGCTCAGTTGTGCATAAGGGCAATCCTTCTGACAGCCTCCAGACTCTTTTTTTTAGAGACTCGTAGCCATATAAACTCATTTCTCCTTTCCATTTCCCCCTTGCATTAGGTCAAACAGCATTTTAAAGTCATGTTATTTTATGTAGACAGGGATATTCTGCTGATCCACATTGAATCTTCCTTTCCAGGTCATTTTCCAGTTGCATCATCAGTTGGTAGTTGATAGTGATCCCTTGGTGCCAGGGAGGCTCATCCCTGGGTGTCATGTCCCACGCTGGGGGGAAGGCATTGCATTTACATGCTGAGTTTGGCTTCGAGACTGGCCACATTTGAGTAACATGAAGGCTGTCAGGAGGAAATTCCCAGGCATGATGCTGCTCTAGGCCTTGTTCTTATTTCAGGCATATCAGCTCACAAGCATAGTCATTAGCATCAGGGGCTCACTGTTGGACCCTCATTCCTTCCCAGTCCTTGCTGCTGCATCTGGGAGACTGTCGCTGCTCCCCTAGGGACCACGACAGAGCACCACCGGCCAGGATCCCAGTACCCCCCCCAGCTGTAGTTTTTAATTGTTGCCACTATGAGTATATCCAAACATTACCATGCACCCTGGACATATGTCCTGTATAGCTCCCTGTCAGCCATATATCACCTGTCAATAGTATCCTATACCAGTATTCCTCCATTGCCATTGTTGAACCACTCTGTGATCCAGAACTTCCTGAAAATTGAAGCCCAATATAAAGTCAGGATCCCTTACTAGCTAAATGGCATTTAGCGATGGGTTTAAAGGTTAGATATAGAATACGTGTTGACTTGGAAAAAATTCTACATCCTATCTTTTTCTTTTTTTTTTCTCCCTAATTATTGACCTTCTCTTAACAAGAGCCCTAGACCACAGCAATTCATATATATAATATACAGCACTCCCACACATCCATCACAAAACCTTTTCCCTTCCACAGCGATACTCTTACATCCTATTCACATCATATTTACTTAAATTGATGTACAGAGTCTAAGACAATTGTTTTCAAACAAGGTGTCATCTGTGCTTACATTGTGGTGCATACATTAGGATACACAGTTTTCTAATTTTTTAGTTATCCTATGTTTTACATTATGGTTTACATTATCAGTCTGTTGTCTCCTATATGTTATGGTGTAATATTACATGTTTTATATCCATCCTTGTGTACTCTTGCGAAACTCCTCTCTTACCCCCCATTTACCTTGGTTCCACACATTTAACATCCATTTTCCCATCCATCTTGGTGCCCACGGTGACAGCCAACCTCCATTTTCCGAGGAGCCACGTCCAGAGATAGTTGGAATAGTGTTCACAGCCTAACTTGCTCAACTGCCCCAATGCCTTGGGAGCCACCCTTTCTCTCTAGAGATACAGTTTCCTCTATTTGATGGCATTAGTCCTCCCCAGGATGTGGGTCCACCCCCACTCTCACTACTTGGGTCTCTACCCAATGGTACCACCCACTCTGGCAAAATGAGCATTCAGACATTCCCCAGGAGCCTGTCCCGCATTGGACCATCCCCTCCGAGCATTCTAAACAGGTAACCCTCTTAATTATATTTCGGTATGATTTTCTCGGCATTTTACTCTCCACCAACACCTGACAGTCTCCTATGTTGGTATGCTACCCCTCCCTCCCCCCACTTTTGGGCAATATTACCCATCCGCCCATCCCAGCCACCCTCAAACCCGCAAAGCCCCTCCCAAAGGCAACCCCTTGCCCCCATTTTATCTCTTCTTTGTGTTCATACTTACCACCAGCTCGTCAGAAATTCCACCCCTGCAGATGTCGGCTCACTTCCTTCCTCCACCCCCGATTTCCTGTAAGCCTATCGTTCAGTCTCTTGCTCTCTGAGGCAGCTTGCTTATTTCATATCATTGAGGTCATGTAGTATTTGTCCTTCAATGCCTGGGTTGCTTCACTCAACATAAGGTTCTCAAGATTCATCCATGTTATCACGTGTGTTTATAGTGAATTTGTTCTTATAGCCGAGTAGTATTCCATTGTGTGTATATACTACATTTTATTGATCCACTCATCTGTTCATGGGCATTTGGGTTGATTCCAACTTTTGGCAATAGTGAACAATGCTGCTATGAACATTGGTGTACATATATCAGTTTGTGTCCTTGTTTTCAGTTCTGCTGGGTATATACTCAGCAGTGGTATTGCTGGGTCATATGGCAAATCTATGGCTAGTTTTTTGAGAAACTGCCATACTGTCCTCCAGAGTGGTTGGACCCTTCTGCATTCCCACCAGCAGTGGATGAGTGTTCCCCTTTCTTCACATCCTCTCCAGCATTTGTATTCTTCTGTTTTTTTCATAGCTGCCAATCTTATGGGTGTAAGATGGTATCTCATTGTAGTTTTGATTTGCATTTCCCTGATAGCTAGGGATTTGGAGCATTTTTTCATGTGCTTTTTAGTCATTTGTATTTCTTCTTTGGAGAAGTGTCTGTTTAAATCTTTTTCCCATTTTTTAAATGGGTTTTTTATCTTTTTATTTTCAAGATATAGGAGTTCTTTATATATGCAAGTTATAAGTTTCTTATCAGATATATGGTTGCCAAATATTTTCTACCACTGTGTGGGCTCCCTTTTTACTTTCTTGACAAACTCCTTTGAGGTGCAGAAGGCTTTAATTTTGAGGTAGTCCCATTTATCTATTTTGCTGCTTGTGCTTTTGGTGTGATATTCATGAAGCCATTTCCTATTACAAGGTCCTGTAGATGTTTCCCTACACTGCTTTCTAAGGTTTTTATGGTCTTGGCTCTTATATTTAGGTCTTTGATCCATCTTGAGTTGATCTTTGTATAAGGTGTGAGATGGTAATCCTGTTTCATTCTTCTACATATGGCTATCCAGTTCTCCAGACACCATTTGCTGAATAGGCTACTCTCTCCCAGTTGAGAAGGTTTGGTGGTTTTATCGAATATTATGTGGTTATATATGTGAAGTTCTATATCAGCACTTTCAATTCGATTCCATTGTTCTGTGTGTCTGTCCTTATGCCAATACCACGCTGTTTTCACCACTGTAGCTTTGTAGTATGTTTTGAAGTCAGGTAGTGTGATTCCTCCAATTTCATTTACTTTTTCAGTATGTCTTTGGCTATTCGGGGTCTCTTTCCTTTCCAAATAAATTTCATAGTTAGTTTTTCTAGTTCCTTAAAGAAGGCTGTGTTGATTTTTATTGGGATTGCATTGAATGTGTAGATCAGTTTTGGTAGGATAGACATCTTGATAATATTCAGTCTTCCTATCCATGAACAAGGAATATTCTTCCATTTATTTAGGTCTTCTTTGATTTCCTTGAACAGTCTTGTATAGTTCTCAGTGTATAAGTTTTTTGCCTCTTTAGTTAAATTTATTCCTAAGTATTTGATTTTTTTACTTACTATTGTGAATGGTATTTGTTTCTTGATTTCCTCCTGATCTTGCTCATTATTGATGTACAGAAATGCTACTGATTTTTGCACATTGATCTTATAACCTGTGACTTTACTAAACTCATTTATGAGTTCTAGAAGCTTTGTTGTTGATCTCTCAGGGTTTTCTATGTATAGGATCATGTCATCTGCAAATAATGAAATTTTGACTTCTTCCTTTCCAATTTGAATGCCTTTTATATCTGGTTCTTGCCTCAGTGCTCGAGCAAGTACTTCTAAGACAATGTTAAATAGGAGCGGAGACAATGGGCATCCTTGTCTTGTTCCTGAGTTTAGAGGGAAGGATTTTAGGATTTCTCCATTGTAAACAATGTTGGCTGTAGGTTTTTCATATATACTCTTTATCATGTTCAAAAAATTTCCTTGTATTCCGATCTTTTGAAGTGTTTTTATCAAGAAAGGGTGCTGTATTTTGTCAAATGCTTTTTCTGCATCTATAGATATAATCATGTGATTTTTTTCCTTCAGTCTGTTTATATGGTGTATTACATTGATTGATTTTCTTATGTTGAACCATCCTTGCATACCTGGAATAAATCCCACTTGGTCGTGATGTATAATTCATTTAATGTGTTGTTGAATACCTTTTCACTTTCTTGATAAACTCCTTTGAGGTGCAAAAGTTTTTAATTTTGAGGAGGTCCCATTTATCTATGTTTTCTTTTGCTGCTCATGGTTTGGGTGTGAAGTTTGTGAAACCATTTCCTATTACAAGGTCTTGTAGATGCTTCCCTATGTTATCTTCCAAGGTCTTTATGGTCTTGGCTTTTATATTTAGATCTTTGATCCATCTTGAGTTGAGTTTTTATAGGGTGTCGGATGGTGTTCCTCTTTCATTCTTTTGGATATGGATATCTAGTTCTTCAAGCACTATTTGTTGAAGAGGGCATGCACTCCCAGTTGAGTGGGCATGGTGGACTTGTTATATATCAGATGACTGTATATGCAAGGATCTATATCAGAACTCTCAATTTGTTTCCATTGGTTGGTATATCTATCCTTGTGCCATTACCATGCAGCTTTGACCACTGTAGCTTTGTAGTATTTTTTAAAGTCAGCTAGTGTGATTCCTCCAATTTCATTTTTCTTTTTCAATATTTCTTTGGCTTTTTGGGACTTCTTGCCCTTCCAAATAAATTTCATAGGTTTTCCAATTTGGTAAAAAATGCTGTGTTAATTTTTATTGGGATTGCATTAAATCTGTAGATCAGTTTGGGTAGGATAGTCATCTTAATGATGTTTAGTCTTCCCATCCATGAACAGGGAATATTCTTCCATTTATTTAAGTCTTCTGTGATTTCCTTTAACAGTGTTGTATAATGTTCTGTGTATAAGTCATTTACATCTTTAGTTAAATTTACTCCTAGGTATTTGATTCTTTTACTTGCTATTGTAATTGGGATTTATTTCTTGACTTCCTCAGATTGCTCATTATTGGTGTTCAGAAAAGCTACTGATTTTTTGCATTGATCTTATGATCTGTGAATTTACTGAACTCATTTATAAGCTCCAGAAGCTTTGTCATAGATTTCTCAGGGCTTTCTATGTATATAGGTTCATGTCATCTGCAAAGAGTGAAATTTTGACTTCTTCCTTTCCAATTTGGATGCCTTTTATATCTTTTTCTTGCCTAAGTGCTCAAGCAAGTACTTCTAATGTTAAATAGGAATGGTGAGAGTGGGCATCCTTGTCTTGTTCCTGATCTTAGAGGGAAACATTTTAGGATTTCGCCATTGTAAATGATGTTAGCTGTGGGTTTTTCATATATATATTTTTTATCATGTTCAGAAAGTTTCCTTGTATTCCTGTCTTTTGCATTGTTTTTATCAGGAAAGGGTGCTGTATTTTGTCAAATGCTGTTTCTGAATCTATAGATATGATCATGTGATTTTTTTCTTTCAATCTGTTTATGTGGTGTATTACATTGATTGATTTTCTTATGTTGAACCATCGTTGCATACCAGGAATGAAACCCACTTAGTGATAGTGCATAATTTGTTGGATGTATTGTTGAATATGATTAGCAAGTATTTTGTTGAGTATTTTTGCGTCTACGTTCATTAGAGCAATTGGCCTATAATTTTCCTTTCTTGTGGTGTCTTTGTTTGGCTTTGGTATTAGGGTAATGTTGGCATCGTAGAATAAGTTAGGCAATGTTTATTCTACTTCTATTTTTTGGAAGATTTTAAGCAGGATTAGTGTCCTTTCCAGAATGTTTGGTAGAATTCACCTGTGAAGTCATCTAGTTTTGGACTCTTCTTAGTTCAATCTTGTTACTTCTGATTGGTCTGTTGAGTTCACCAATTTCTTCCTTTGTTAAGGTAGGCTGCTTTTGTGTTTTTAGGAGTTTGCCCATTACCTCCAAATTATCCTTCTTGTTGGCATATAATTTTTCAAAGTAACTTCTTATGATATTCTTTATTTATGTGGGGTTGATGTAATATCTCTTTCCTCTTTCTTATTTTGTGTATTTGCATCTTTTCTCTTTTTTTTCTTTGTTAGTCTAACTAAGGCTTTGTCAATTTCATTGATCTTCTTAAAGAATCAGGTTTTTGGTTTTGTTTGTCTAGTGCTTTATTTTCAACTTCATTTAGTTCTGCTCTAATCTTTGTTATTTCATCCTTTCTACTTCCTTTAGGTTTACTTTCTTGTTCTTTTTCTGATTCCTCTATGTGTCCAGTTAGGTCTTCGATTTTAACTCCTTCTTTTGATGTATGCATTTATGGCTATGAATTGCCCTCTCAGTACAGCTTTTGCTGCATCACAGAGGTTTTGATATGTTGTGTTGTCATTTTCATTTGTTTCAAGGTAGTTACTGATTTCTTTTGAAATTTCCTCCTTGACCCACTGTCTATTAGTGTGTAGTTTAACTTCCTTATCTTTGTGCCAAATCTGGTTCCTCGCCCTTACTGATTTCCAGCTTCATTCCTTTGTGGTCAGAGAAGTTGCTTTGTATGATTTCAGTCTTTCTGAGTTCATTGAGAATTTTTCTCTGGCCTAGCGTGTGGTATATCTTGGAGAATGATCCATGTGCACTCAAGAAGAATGTATATCCCACTGTATTTGACTGTAGTGTTCTGTATATGTTTATTTAGTCCAGATTCTCTAATGTGTTGTTCAGAGTCTTTGCTTCTTTATTGATTCTGGTAAGAAATTCTGTCTAGTGGTGTTAATGCTGTATTAAAGTCTCCCACTATAATTTTAGAGGTATCTATTTCTCCAGTTAGTTTTTACAGTGTTTGCCACATGTATTTGGAGTCACCCTGGTTAGGTGCAGAAATGCTTATGATTTTTCTTTCTTCTTGAAAGATTACCCCTTTTACTAATATATAGTGCCTGTCTTTGTCTCTTTCAATAGTTTTGCATTTAAAGTCTACTTTGTCTGATATTAGTATAGCTACTCCTGCCCTTTTTTAATTGTTGTTTGCTTGTAAAATTGTTTTGCAGCCAACCTCTTTCAGACTCCTTGAATTCCTGGGTCTAAGATGGGTTTCTAGTAGACAGCATATAGATGGGTCATATTTCCTTATCCGTTCTGCCATTCTTTGTCACTTGACGGGTGAGTTTAATCCATTAACATTCAGTGTTATTACTTTCAAGGAATTACTTATATAAGCTATATTTTCTTTGGATTTATGTACATCATGTGTTATTTTTATTTCTCTTTTTTTAAATTTATTTTTTCTTACACTGTCATCAAACTCTCTCTCTCCTGTTTTATCCTTTCATTCTGCAGTACTCCCTTTATTATTTCTTGAAGGACAGGTTTTTTATTGGCATACTTCCTTGCTTTCTGTTTTTCTGTGAATATTGTGAATTCTCCATTATTTTTGAATGCCAGCTTTGTTGGATAAACTTGGCTATAGGTTTTTTCTTTTAGCAGCTTAACTATGGCATACTACTGCCTTCTTGCCTCCATAGTTTCAGATGACAGACCAGCACTTAATTCTATTGAGCTTCCCTTGTATGTGATGGTTCTCTTTTAAACTCTTGCTGCTTTCAGTATTCTCTCTTTGTCTTTTGTCTTGGACAATTTGACAAGTACATGTCTTACAGTAGGCCTGTTGGGAATTATACTGTTTGTGGTACACTCCACTTACTGGACATGTACATCCATCTCTCTCATTAAGGTTGGTAAGTTTTCAGCTCTTATATCATCCTATACTCCTTCTGCTCCCTTTCACTTCTCTTCTCCCTCTGGGATGCCTATAATGCATATATTTGAGTGTTTTGTGTTGTTCAGATTCTTAAGTCCCCACTAGATTTTTGCTCTCTTTTTATCTATCATTTCTACTCTCTGTTTGATTTCAGCTGTACTGTCTTCCACATCATTAATTCTTTCCTCTGCCTGTCTGTTCAAATCTGCTGGTATATGCTTCCAGTATATTTTTGATTTCTTGGATTGTGCATTTTATCACCATCATATCCATTATCTTTTTATATATGTTTACAATTTCTTCAGTATGTTCTCCCAGCATCTTCTTAATATCCTTAATCTCTTCCTTTGCTTAATTAAATTGGTTCAAGATATTTGTTTGGACAGCTCTGATTAGTTGTTCCATGTTCTGTATCTCCTCCTGGTTTTTAGTTTGTTCATTGGACTGGGCCATGCCTTCCTGTTTCTTAGCATGACTTATAATTTTTGTTGGTTTTTAGGCATCTCTTTATCTTGATGGGTTTATTCAGATGATTAGTTTCTCTCTCTACTTGGGTTTTATTTAATTGCTGTTTTTGTGTGTGTGGTAAGTTTTCTCTTTGACACTTAGTTCTTCCTATTCTGTTTCCTTACTGTTGTCTGTGTTCCCTTGATAGAGAAAGATTAGGGCCAGAGAAAAGGAAAGAGGTAAGAAGAGAAAAAGGATAACAAAAATAATAATAGTAAAAGATAGAAGAGGAACCATATAAGGCCTAGGAAAATGAATAATTAACTCATGTAAGAAGTACAGAGGAATTAGAATAAAGAAGAGGGGTACAATGAAATGAAAAACTGAATAGAGAAAAATATCTAGAATGAATTAAAAGGCCTGAATGGTAAGAAGAGACAGAAAGAGAAAAAATGCAATAAGAAAAAAAAAGTTAAAAATGAAAGAAAACAGAGAATAGAGGAGATAGAAATAAAAATAAGAAAAATTGAAGACTAAACATAGAGAGGCAGAATTTAAGAACCAAAACAGAAAGCAGAATATTGAACATAAGGAAGGAAGAGAAATAGCATAAATAGACAAAATCTGTATACAAAAAAAGGGGGGAAACAAAGGATGGGGAAACATAGCAAACAAGAAACAAGACAGCAGTATCTAATTTTTAAAAAATGGTGAGGAAGGGGAGGAAAAGGGGGAAAAAAAGAACAAAAAAATAAGCAATCAAACAAAAATTTAGGAGAAACAGCCTTCTCACTTAAGCCCCTGAAGAGCTTCTCAGGTTACTAGTGTTTGTCAATCAGTTACCCTGCAGCCTGCCCTCTGTAAATTTTGAATCGGGTTTTAGCAAGTAAAATAAGTAAAATTTTAAAAAGGAACCTTTTTTGAAGAAAAATAAGAGACCCAAGAGAAGCTAATACAATACTGTTTATGTGTTTCCTGTTCTAAAGTATCAGCTGTGTGTTTGATCACCTGGTAGATCACTACTCTAAGGAGAGGTGGGAATCAAGCCAGGGCCCTTGTATATTCAAATTGGAGACTCCTCCACTGAGCTAAACTTTCTACTTTGGTCTGTTAGCTAGAGAGCTATCCAGTCACTTTCCCCAGGATAGGCTTGACTCCCTGCAGTTGGGGTATTACTACTTATAGGAGCCTGTCTGTCCCCTGTCCCCCCTTTCTACTCTTACTGCTTATTCTCCAGGGCAGCAGGACATGACAGCCTGTGTGACTGGATCTCCCCTCACCTCTCCTGGTCAGGTTGAGTTCCCTCCTGAAATTCAAATGGGACCCTGTTATGTGAACTCACCATGGAGAAATGACTCTCAACCTTCTTCCAGACCTCCCCCTCCACCCGGGGGACCCTAATAGGCTCTTGGAAGGTTATTAAATGCTTCCTACTGCCTGCCTCCCTTAGGAGAGTTGGAATTTTAATAGTTTTCAGCACCACACCAGTCAGTTGCCTGACTCCACCATCTCTCAGCCCAAGTTCCTCTCTCCCAGGTCAGCTTGGTAAATCAGGCTGCTTGAGCAAATTTGCCCTCTTCTCTTCCTGGGGCCACCTAGGTATGCTCCCTAAAGTTCAAAGGGGGACCAGGTAACCAAGCCCACAGAAAGGAAACCCCTCTCCACCCTTTGCCAGAACCCTATTAATCCTGGAGAACGTTCCCTCCTGCTCAGTGACTATTGGGAGTCAGGGAGTTAGCTGTGGTTTTTTGCCTTGAGGGCCTAGCTGCCCACCGTTTCCAGTCACTGGGGCGAGAAACTGATGGTTTTCCTTTGGGTTTTTTATCTCTTTGCCCTGTTCCTTGCAGATCCATGCCCTGATGCCTCCTGCTCTGTGTGTTCCCAAAACAGCTCTCTCGGCCAGGATCTTGTTCCTTCCTAGCCTTTTTTGCGAGAGAGGTGGTGAGTGCGCACTTAAACCAATGCCATCTTGCCTCAGTCTCCAGAACACTGTCTTCATTGCAGAAAGAGCTTAACAATGCATGTCCACTTTCATGTTTGACACTGGATCTGATATTTTACTCTTTCTTCAATCAGCATTTGTGGAGTCCTCCAGTCTCTACCATCCTCCACAGTTTTGGAAAATGCATTGAATAACTCAGGCACTATACATAGTTTTAAACTTGTGAGTTAAAGAAGAAATCAAGAGGAATATCAAGTATTTAGAATTGAATACATATAAAAATATTTTACATGAAAACTTGTGGTTTGCTGATTGTACAGTGCTTTGCAAATCTAATTTAGAAGTCTTATATTTACAATAGTATCAATTATATAGTATTAGAATAAATTAAAAAGATGTGATTTGCCTTTGAGAATGTTAGAAATGTTTTTGATGGATAGCAAGGCATACTATAATGAAGATATCAGATATCCCCAACTTAATATTCATAATGAATTTAATTTCATTGAATATCTGTTTTTGCATGGTAGGTAGATTTGACCAACTGATTCAAAAATTTACTTGGGAAAGCAGAAGGTCAAGAATAGCCAAGAGAGATTTGGAAAAGAAGGAGGGAGCAGGTGTAGCTCAGTTTTGAGTGCCTGCCTTCACATATATTAATACAAGGTCCCGGGTTCAATCCCTAGTACCTCCTGAAAAAAAAAAAAAAAAAAAAGAAAGGAAAAGAAGCAAAAAGCATGTGTACAGTATATATGATGGAGGGGTGACTTGCACTGCAAATTAGTAAGATCGTAAGATATTATAAGGTTGTACATTAAGAAAATGTGGTAATGGTGTAGAAATTGGCACTTAAGACCAGTGCATAGGTGTGGAGAGTCTTGGCAAAGACCCATGGGCACTTTATATATGACAAGTGACATTGCAAATCATTGGAGATGGAATGGTCAGCTCGATGAATTGTGCTGGAGCAATTTATCCAAATAGGAAAAATAAAACTTCAATACTACCTGTGAGTAAATGTCAATCAAGCCTGTCCTTCTCAATAAGAAAATGGTCTTTTGTTAGCCTGCTACCATCATGTTTCTCTGGAAACCTGATAAAAGTAGAATATCCACTGTGTCACCTGGCAGCACCACTGCACAGGGTAAATTCAGTGCTGACTGGTGAACTGCATCTGGACTGGAGGGACTGTGACTTGTGGAAAGTACAGATGGAATCTGCTCTAAATGTGGACGTTTCTCACTGTGATCCCCAGAAGTTAGGTCTGTGGGCTCTATTACACTGGTTCCCGTGGACCTGGGGCTCTTGTGGACCCACCCATGTGCTCTCACTGCCTCACACCTGCCTGACCCTAGACTGTTTTGAGACCCCCTGCTTAGGCTGTCCTGCAAGCATGCTGAGGTTCCTCTCCATTGTCCTTCCATGAAGCTAATGGAGTGAGTGAGCAGCTCACAGCTCACTTTTGGTGGTTGAGCAGAATGGGCAGGTTCACTGAGGTTCATTCCATGGAGACTAAATCGTCAGAGGGAAAAGCAAAAATGTTTAAAAAGTAGTATATGTAGAATTGATATTTTTCTTATTCATTGTAGGGAATGGCTTTTTAAATCTATGTTTTATATATAATTCAAAATGGCACTGTATTTTAGAAATCCATTAGAACTTAATACATTCCAAAATGATCAAGTTATTGCTAAAACACAAGTTGACTGATATTTATTGTAAGGAGACTCATAGTCATGTTAGCGTAAAAACATGTTTTGGCTCATTCAGCCAAACTAATTGCTTAATAGGAATGCAAGGTAGTTGTTTACATGTGTACATGTACATGCTTATTGGTAAAAATGATTGTGCTCAGGCCCCTATTCTGGAATCACATATCTAATTGTGTCTGTAAGAGTCATTTCAAGGCTAGAGCATCTCATGGAATAGAATTAAGAACCACACCCACACCCACACTAAATAGCACTAAATAGCAAGAAAGGAAAAAATAAATGCATTCAAAATTATAAACAGACACTACCAAGAAGATGAAAAGAAAGGGCATAGTCGTGGAGGGCGGGGGACCGGAGCCCAGCCGAGCCCAGCCGAGCCCAGCCGAGCCCAGCCGAGCCTGGCGGTGGGGTTTCTGTTCTTTGTTTTTTGGTTTTTGGTGTTTTTTTTTATTTTTTATTTTATTTTATTTTTGTTGTTGTTGTTGTTGTTTTTAATCCTCTCTTTCCTGTCCCCAATATTCTTCTTATACTATTTTATCTTAACAATACAATAGGTCCTACAGGAAATACCTCACATTTGCTGGGTTTCCTCACCCTCCACTGCCTCATTTCTCTGTGAATAGATTGAGCCTATCTACACTATCCCCTTTCCCCTACAACATGATATCCTCCACCATCTGCTATCTCTCCTATATTCCATCTCCCTTTCTTTGATCCACAAAGTGTCTAACTCTTAATTTCTAATACCTTTGTTTAGTTTTCCATCTGGTATTCGTCCCTGAAACTATTACCTTTCTTTTCTCTTTCCCTCTCTCACGAAAACAATAGCCTCTTAGTACGTACCACATTCCTCCCATATTCAGTCTTCTACCTCATTATAGGTACTTTCCTACTACTATAACTCTACACAATTTACATGATATAACCTCCATCCTCCCAGAACTCATATTGTTGCTTTGTTAACATATATCACCAATACTACTTCACACTTTTTCCTCCCTTACACAATTGCCTTTCCCCAGCACTAATACTTTCCTTTAAAGTGAGCTTAACTAGCAATAAGAAATTGGAATAAGAAGAACAAAGTGACAAAGAGAAGATATAACACTTACGCAAAAACAACAGCTAATTAATCTCCAAGACTAGACAAAGAAGCTAAGGAAGTGATTAAACCCATCAAGAAAAAATGTTGACAAGACAGCAACAAAAATCTACAAACCAAACCAGTAATCAGGAAAACATGGCTGAATCCAATCAGGAAGGGGGGCAGGACTTCACACAAGCAAGGAAAGATCTCAGAACATTTATCACTGACAAATTTGATGAAGTAAAGAAAGAGGTTAACAGCATGAAGACAACACTTGGAGGGGAAATTGCAGACATGCACAAAAAAATAACAGATATGATGGAAATGAACACCACAATTCAAGAAATCAAAAATACACTTGCAGCAAATATCAACAGACTAGAAGAGGCAGAGCAGAGAATTAGTGATGTGGAAGACAGTGCATTGGAAATCAAACAGATAGTAGAAGTGGTCAATAAAAACGTAGAAAAAATCCAGATAGGACTTAGGGACCTGAATGATAACGCAAAATGCTCAAACATACGTATTATAGGCATTCCAGAAGGAGAAGAGAAGGGAAAGGGGTCAGAAGAAGTGTTGCAGGAAATAATGACTGAAAACTTCCCAAATCTACTGAAAGAGACAGATGTACATATCCAAGAAGCACAGCGCACTCCACTGGTCATAAACCCCAACAGGCCCACCCCAAGACATATACTTGTCAAATTATCCAATGCTCAAGACAAAGAAAAAATTCTAAAAGCAGCAAGAGAAACGAAAACCATCACATACAAGGGAAACTCCATAAGATTAAGTGCTGATTTCTCATCTGAAACGATGGAGGCAAGAAGGCAGTGGTATGATATAGTCAACGTACTAAAGGAAAAAAATTTCCAACCAAGAATACTCTATCCAGCTAAACTAGCATTCAAAAATGATGGAGAGTTCAAAATATTCACAGATAAACAGAAACTGAAAGAGTATATCAACAAGAAACCTCCCCTTCAAGAAATTCTTAAGGGAATTCTGCAGGAAGAAAGGAAAAAACAGGACAGTCAGAGATGGAGGAGAGTGTAAAAGCAACAAGAAAGACAAAAATAGAAGGGGAAAATAAAATAATACAAACAAAATATAACAAACACAAATCCAACCAAAATATGGCTACCATAAATAACTCTCTAAACGTAATAACACTGAATGTCAATGGATTAAACTCACCTATCAAAAGATTCAGACTGGGACACTGGATAAGGAAATACGACCCATCCATATGCTGCCTACAAGAGACACATCTTAGACCCAGAGACTCATGGAGGTTGAAAGTGAATGGCTGGAAAACAATCATACAAGCAAACAACAACCAAAAAAAGGCAGGAGTAGCTATATTAATATCAGGCAAAATAGACTTTAAATGCGAAACAATTGTGAGAGACAAAGAAGGATACTATATTTTAGTGAAAGGGACAATTTGTCAAGAAGATCGAACAATCATAAATATTTATGCTCCTAACAAGGGCGCCTCTAAATATGTGAGGCAAACGCTGGAAAAACTAAGTGAAAGAATAGATGCATCTACAATTATAGTGGGGGATTTTAATACACCACTATCAACTCTGGACAGAACATCTCAGAAGAGAATCACTAAAGAAACAAAACATTTGAACAGTATATTAGAAGAGCTGGATCTAATAGACATATATTGATCATTACACCCAAACACAGCAGGATATACATTTTTCTCAAGCGCACATGGAACATTCTCCAAGATTGACCATATGCTAGGCCACAAAGAAAGGCTTAATGAATTCAGAAAGATCGAAATCATACAAAACAATATCTCTGACCACAGTGGAGTCAAGCTGGAAATTTGCAAGGGACAGAGACCCAGACTCCACACGACAATTTGGAAATTAAACAGCACACTCTTAGAAAAACAGTGGGTCAAAGAGAAAATCTCAAAAGAAATCAATGACTACCTTGAAACAAATGATAATGATAACACAACATACCAAAATTTATGGGATGCAGCAAAAGCGGTACTGAGAGGGAAATTTATAGACATAAATTCATATATCAAAAAAGAAGAAAGAGCAAAAATTGGAGAACTAACTGCACTTCTGACGGAATTAGAAAAACAACAACAAAGTAACCCAACAGGAAGAAGAAGGAAGGAAATAACAAAGATAAGAGCAGAACTAAATGAAATAGAAAATAAGAGAGCACTTGAAAAAATAAACAAGACCAAGAGCTGGTTTTTTGAGAAGATCAACAAAATTGACAAACCTTTAGCGAGACTAACCAAGAAAAAAAGAGAAAAGATGCAAATACACAAAATAAGAAATGAGAAAGGTGATATCACCACTGACCCCACAGAAATAAAGACTATCATAAGAGGATACTTTGAAAAACTATATTCCAACAAAAATGACAATTGAGAGGAAATGGACAAATTCCTAGAAACTCATAAGCAGCCCATAGTGACGAAAGAAGAAATTGATGATCTTAACAAACCAATCACAAGCAAAGAGATAGAATCAGTCATTAAAAATCTCCCAACTAAGAAGAGTCCAGGGCCAGATGGCTTCACAGGTGAATTCTACAAAACATTCTGGAAAGAACTAATACCAATCCTGTTGAAACTATTCCAAAAAATCGAAACAGAAGGAACACTGCCTAATTCCTTCTATGATGCCAACATTACCCTAGTACCAAAGCCAAACAAAGACACCACAAGAAAGGAAAATTACAGACCAATTTCTCTAATGAACCTAGACGCAAAAATACTTAACAAAATACTTGCTAATCGTATTCAACAACACATTAAACAAATTATACACCATGACCAAGTGGGATTTATTCCAGGTATGCAAGGATGGTTCAACATAAGAAAATCAATCAATGTAATACACCATATAAACAGATTGAGAGAAAAAAAACACAATTATATCTATAGATGCAGAAAAGGCATTTGAGAAAATACAGTACCCCTTCCTGATAAAAACACTCCAAAAGATCGGAATACAAGGAAACTTTTTGAACATGATAAAGAGTATATATGAAAAACCGAAAGCCAACATTGTTTACAATGGTGAAATCCTGAAATCCTTCCCTCTAATCTCAGGAACAAGACAAGGATGCCCATTGTCTCCGCTCCTATTTAACATTGTCTTGGAAGTACTTGCTCGAGCACTGAGACAAGAACCAGATATAAAAGGCATTCAAATTGGAAGGGAAGAAGTCAAAATTTCATTATTTGCAGATGACATGATCCTATATATAGAAAACCCTGAGAAATCTACAACAAAGCTCCTAGAACTCATAAATGAGTTTAGCAAAGTCGCAGGTTATAAGATCAATGTGCAAAAATCAGTAGCATTTCTGTACACCAATAATGAGCAAGATCAGGAGGAAATCAAGAAACAAATACCATTCACAATAGTAAATAAAAAAATCAAGTACTTAGGAATAAATTTAACTAAAGAGGTAAAAAACTTATACATCGAGAACTATAAAAGATTGTTCAAGGAAATCAAAGAAGACCTAAATAAATGGAAGACTATTCCCTGTTCATGGATAGGAAGACTGAATATTATTAAGATGTCTATCCTACCAAAACTGATCTACACATTCAATGCAATCCCAATAAAAATCAACACAGCCTTCTTTAAGGAACTAGAAAAACTAACTATGAAATTTATTTGGAATAGAAAGAGGCCCCGAATAGCCAAAGATATATTGAAAAAGAAAAACGAAATAGGAGGAATCACACTTCCTGACTTCAAAACATACTACAAAGCTACAGTAGTGAAAACAGCATGGTACTGGCATAAGGAGAGACACACAGACCAATGGAATCGAATTGAAAGTTCAGATATAGAACCTCATGTATATAGCCATATAATATTCGATAAAGCCACCAAACCCTCTCAACTGGGAGAGAATGGCCTATTCAACAAATGGTGCCTGGAGAACTGGATAGCCATATGTAGAAGAATGAAAGAGGATTACCATCTCACACCTTATACAAAGATCAACTCAAGATGGATCAAAGACCTAAATATAAGAGCCAAGACCATAAAGACCTTAGAAAGCAGTGTAGGGAAACATCTACAGGACCTTGTAATAGGAAATGGCTTCATGAATATCACACCAAAAACACGAGCAGCAAAAGAACAAATAGATAAATGGGACTACCTCAAAATTAAAGCCTTCTGCACCTCAAAGGAGTTTGTCAAGAAAGTAAAAAGGGAACCCACACAATGGGAGAAAATATTTGGCAACCATATATCTGATAAGAGACTTATAACTTGCATATATAAAGAACTCATATATCTTGAAAACAAAAAGATAAACAACCCAATTAAAAAATGGGAAAAAGACTTAAACAGACACTTTTCCAAAGAAGAAATACAAATGGCTAAAAAGCACATGAAAAAATGCTCCAAATCCCTAGCTATCAGGGAAATGAAAATCAAAACTACAATGAGATACCATCTTACTCCCATAAGATTGGCAGCCATGAAAAAAACAGTAGAATACAAATGCTGGAGAGGATGTGAAGAAAGGGGAACACTCATCCATTGCTGGTGGGAATGCAGAAGGATCCAACCATTCTGGAGGACAGTTTGGCGGTTTCTCAAAAAATTATCCATAGATTTGCCATATGACCCAGCAATACCACTGCTTGGTATATACCCATCAGATCTGAAAACAAGGACACAAACCGATATATGTACACCAATGTTCATAGCAGCATTGTTCACTATCGCCAAAAGTTGGAATCAATCCAAATGTCCATCAACAGATGAGTGGATCAATAAAATGTGGTATATACACACAATGGAATACTACTCAGCTATAAGAACCAATACACTACATCGCACGTGATAACATGGATGAAACTTGAGAATCTTATGTTGAGTGACGCAACCCAGGCATTGAAGGACAAATACTATATGACCTCAATGATATGAAATAAGTTAACTGCCTCAGAGAGCTAGAGTCTGGAAAAGTGGCTTACAGGAAATCAGGGGGTGGAGGAAGGATGTGAGTTAATGTCTGCAGGGGTGGAATATGTGATGAGCTGGCGGTAAGTATGAGCACAAAGAAGGGACAAAATGGGGGCAAGGGGTTACCTTTGGGTGGGGTTTTCTGAGTTTGAGGGGGGCTGGGGATGGGAAGAGGGGTAATATTGTCCAAGAAATAGGTGGGAGGGAGGGGCAACATACGAATATGGGAGAGTGTCAGAAGTTCGTTGAGAACTAAATGTTGAGTAAAACGTATCAAAGTAAAAGTAGGAGGGTTACCTGGTTAGGACGCTCAGGGGGTATGGTCTGATGCGTGACGGACTCCGGAGGGAATAGCTGAAGGCTCATTTTGCCAAGGTGGGTTCTACCATTGGGTGGGGTGGACCCATATCCTGGGGAAGACTAATGCCGTCGAATAGAGAGAACTGTATCTCTCGTGAGAAAGGACGGCTCCCAGGGTATTAGATTGGCAGGCGTTGTGGGCCCTAAGGGGAGGGGAAAATGGATGTGGAATGGATGGAACAAAGGTAAATAAGGGGGCAAAAGAGGAGTTATGTGAGAGTACACGAGGATGAATATAAAACAGCTAATATTACACCAAAAACATATAGGGGACGACAGACTAATAATGAAAACCATAAGACAAAACATAGGATAACTAAAAATTTCAAAAACTGTACAGCCTAAAATATGGAGCACATAGTAAGCACAAATGTCACCTTGTTTGAAAACTATAGTTTTGGAATCTGTACATCAGTTTCAGGAAATATGATATGAATAAGTTAAAAGATTATTGCTGTGCAAGGGAAAAGGTTTTATGGTGGATCTGGGGAAATACTGTATAGTGTATATATGAATTTCGGTGATCTAAGACTCTTCTGAAGCTGACATTATGTTGGGATTCACTTTACGGGAAGTTTTGGATCACAGAGTGGTTCAACAATGGCAGCGGAGGAATACTGATATGGGATGTTATCGACAGGATATATATGGTTGACAGGGAGTTATACAGGGCATATGCCCAGGGTATATGGTAATGTCTATATATACTCATAGTGGAAACAGAAACAACAGCTGGGGGGGTACTGGCCTCCTGGCCGGGGGGTCACTGTTGTGGGCCCTGGGAGAGCAGCAGCAATCCTCCAGGTGCAATGGCAAGAACCAGGAAGGAAGGAGGGCCCAACAGTGGGCTCGTGATACTAATGGTTACACTTTTGAGCCTATACACCTGCAATAAGAACAAGGCTTAGAGTAGCATTGTGCCTGGGGGTTTCCTCCTGACAGCCTTCATGTTACTCAAATGTGGCCACTCTCACAGCCAAACTCAGCATGTAGATGCGATGCATTCCCCCCAGCATGGGACACGACACCGAGGGATGAGCCTCCCTGGCACCGAGGGATCACTACCACATACCAGCTGAAGAAGCAACTAGAAAATGACCTTGAATTAAAGATTCAATGCGAAACAGCAGAATATACCTGTCTACATATAATAACATGACTTCAGGAAGCTGTTTGACCTAATGTAAGGGGGAAATGGAAAGGAGAAATGAGATTATAAGGCTGTGAGTCTCTAAAAAAGAGTCTGGAGGTTGTCAGAAGGAATACCCCTATGTACAACTGAACAGAGTCTAAGAGACAGATAAGGTAGATACAACCCCAGGTATTGGTTCTTTTGAGGGATAAAGAGACCCACGGGTTCTATGGTCATGGCAGAAGGGGTTCACTGCCATGACAGATAGCCCTTCTTTGGAGCTGGTGTTTCTGCGTGATGGAATTGGACTCAGAGGGATCTCTTTTCACAAGACTTGCATGCTACTTTATTGGAATTGTAGTTGGTGCTGGGTTTAAGATATATGTAGGGGATTTGAATCTCTGGACTGATAATATGACACCCAGGCCCAGAGCCTCAACAGACTTCAGCTCCTACACTTTGATTTATTGGACTTACTCCACTCAGCTAACATGAAGTTGAAGAAGGTCAACCACCACAACTTGGAGCCTAGAGTGTCTACAATTGGAAGCGGGAGGAGTGCATCCAGTACCCATATGGAATCTAAGCCCTCACTTGACATAGATGTGCAATGGACACAACCAATCCAATGTCCACAGAGAAAATGTGGAATGGGTGTGGGAACGGTAGCCATGGTGGCTGCTGGGTGTGGGGAACGGGAGGAAGAGATGAGATGTGGAGGCGTTTTCGGGACGTGGAGTTGTCCTGGATAGTGCTTCACGGACAATTACAGGACATTATAGATCCCCCCAGGGCCCACTGGATGGAACGTGAGAGAGTCTGGGCTATGATGTGGACCATTGACTATGGGGTGCAGTGATGCTCAGAGATGAACTTACCAGGTGCAATGGATGTGTCATGATGATGGGAGAGAGTGTTGCTGTGGGGGGAGTGGGGGGCAGGGGCGGTGGGGTTGAATGGGACCTCATATTTTTCATAATGTAATTTTTTAAAAAAATAAGAAATAATTAAAAAAAAAAAGAAAGGGCATAGATTATGGCTGGAGCAGGAATGGGAGCAATAGAGTGACATGAGCTGAGGATGGGGAAATTAGGCAGGGCCAGCTAATTTAAGGCCATGGGCCTTTGAACCTGTCATTCCTTTTGCTCCTTGCTGAGCTTCTTTTCATATATTAGGCACATGGCAGTTATGTATCAGTAGGCTCTATGTTAATAGTTATCGCCAGTGGCAATGATTTATTTGTTTGCCAGTTTATTATCTGTCTCCTCATGAGAATATATACACTCGTAAGGGTAGAGCACATCTGTCATGTTCACTGGGTATCCCAAACACTTAGAATAATATCTGCACATAGGAGGTCCTCAGAAAATATTTTTTGAATGAATGAGTAGATGATGCAGAATCGAGGGCTAAAATACTGACTACTGAATCTTTTTTTTAATGTGATTTTTTCCTGCCATCTAATGTAATTCAGTTTCATTCCCCATTGGACCAAGTACTGTAGAGGATGCTATAAATGCATCAAAGTGGACTAAAAGTCTTCCTCAGGCAGAGCAAAATCTCATGGGGGAGAACTACATAATATTATTGGATTAGATGGAATAAATACTAAAATAAAGATAAATATAGTGCTGGAAGCTTTATATTCACAGTAAACTACAATAAAAGCACTTGTTATAAGAATCTCAACCAGGCTACAGTGGAGCAAAGACAAGGAGTTGTGCAAAGATCTTAGTGGTGAGAAATTTTATGTAATAGGAGTTTTAGGGAATGGGTGAGTTGGAATGCTAGGAAACCTGAAGAGAGGTAGAGCCAAAAATAGAAACTAGGCCAGAGTGGAAATGAATTCTATATGTGATGCCAAGGAGTATGCATTTGATTCAGTCCCATAGAATGAAAATGAAACAGAGATGGAGACTTCCTGTTTTACTTTCTCATCTACCTACCTACATTTATCTATCTATCTATCTATCTATCTATCTATCTATCTATCTATCTATCTATCTATCTATCATCTATCTATCTATCTCTAATCTACCTACCTACCTACCTATCTGTCTACCTACCATCTATGTATCATCTCTTTGTCTAGAAGGTGGATTGCTGATAAGGTGGAAGATAGGTTGGAGTGGCAAGAAGTGAAAAACAATTACTAGACAGATGTTCACAATAAATTAGTAGGTAGATGTTTACAGTAATCTAAAGGAAAAGATGAAAAGGAGAAAAGAGTTAGAAACTTGAATTTACCCATAGAAGCAAAAGAAAAAGCCATGTATTTTGCTATGGGTAAAACATAAAGTGCATGTAGGAAATTAGTAGAGGTCACGGTGAGCAGGCAGGCAAAGGCCAAGTAGTCAATGGTCTACACTTATATGCCTAGCAAGAATCCATGGTTTATCTTGAAGTCGGTGGGTGGCTATAATTAAATTTGCATTGTAGGAAGAATTTTTTCCTAGACAGTGGAGACTAGACCCAAGAAGGCAATTTAGGAGACTTTTGCTAAGTGGAATTGCAAACCAAAGTTCAACCAGTGCCAAGCAGATAGCCTAAGTGATTAAGTTGAGTAGTGAGACATTGGAAAGGAAACAGAGAAAGTGAGTATAGACTAGTATTTGAAATATCTGTTAGAGCTAAAGCAGTAGCTAGATGGAGATGGAAAGTTGAAAGGGGTTTCTATTTTTAAGGTGAGAGAATTGAGAATTATGATATGTAAAAACTTGTAGATAGGTAGAGATTATATATATGTGTGTGTGTGTGTATATATATAGATAGATGAAAAATAAATTATGGAAAAAAGTCTCAGAGAAAGCAGAAGGAAATAGGGTTGAGAATGTGGAAGAATTAATTCTGAATGGGGGAAAGTAAGGTGTTATGAAGAATGCTGATGCATCTA
This sequence comes from Dasypus novemcinctus, assembly GCF_030445035.2. Lineage (NCBI taxonomy): Eukaryota > Metazoa > Chordata > Mammalia > Cingulata > Dasypodidae > Dasypus > Dasypus novemcinctus. The sequence continues at coordinate 106,256,646 of NC_080678.1, read as the reverse complement.
AGTATACAAAGAGAATGAGTTGCTGGCTTGCATTTCTAAGAAGAGGCTACACTTTCATAAGACAAAGAATTAAGGTAGGGGCTAAAAGAGGGTGGTAGTTGGGAATTAGCTGCAGTGAAGGAAGGGTAGAGGAAACTGGCTAGGGACAGTAGCAAATATCTTCCAAATGGTTCTGCTGGGTTTAGAAACCCCAGTGAGCCCAGGACTTCTCTCCCACAGCTTTGGTAAATTAGGGGAGAAGAAGAATATGTGGATGGACCCAAGGGGGCTTGCTTGCAAGCCATGTGGAAGTGTAAAATAATGGAGCTTGTAATCAGACAGTGGGATTTGGGAATTAGCTCAGAAGTGGTCCATTTCTACCTGATGGTAAGGAGAGTGGCTGAACTAAAATGGAGATGAATGTCAACTGAATAATTAGATTATCAGAGATCCTTTTTAAAATTTATGTGTTATTTGACACCATGGATAACTATATAAATTTCTTTTCTAATGAGAGTAAGCCTACCGTGTGGCAGGCCAGTGGATGCTTTGCAAGAGCAAGTCAGAGCAGTAAGGATGAAGAGGACACAGGGTCATCATGGAAAACATCCTTTGGGCTTGCAGGTATGAGTTCATCATTTTTAGCAAATTTCTGAGGAGGATGTATTTCAGAGTGAGGGCACAAAGACATTTCTAATACAAATGAAGGAAAAAGTGAGAAGAAAGTTTTTAAAATGGGGGAGAACATAGTTTTCTAGGATTTTCTTTCTAAATTGAAGAAAATGTCCTCACACCCCCATTTACTAGGGCAAATTTTTACTCCTTCAAGTATTTAATCATATCAAACATGCCAATTTAATACAATGAACTACTGATGTTTTCTTAAACTAGGGATTATAGATTTGCATAAATTTGAGTAATCTGACCTTCCTCATTAACTTAGTTTTGATTTGTTGCATGGTTTTTACTGTTAATCTAAAATAGTAACTTTTTTTGGATTACAAATAACCATATGTTAATGTGGAAAAAAAGAAAATTTGAACATGTTTAATAAAATAAATCATAACACTGAAGACTATTTCAAAAAAGTTTATATGTATGTGTGCACATTGGTATATAAGATAAACATAATAACTATAAATAGGAATATATATGTGTGCCTATATATGATATATATATATATGTATCTATAATTTTTGTGTGTGAGGTTGGAGAATCACATATGTACCTCAAAACGTTGGATCCTAGAGGATCTAAAAGATCACCCATGTAACTTCCCATCAAGTGCTGGTGTCATTTACACTAATAAAAACTGTATTATATTATGCAATTATTAAAATACAGGTCTCATACAGAAATAGCCAGAAAATATATTTCAAAAGTCGAGGTATAATTTACATATGGTGAAGTGCACCCTTTTAGCATACAGTTCAATAAGGTTTATCAAAGGTATACAGTCTTATATTTGCCACCACAGTCACCATCTAGTACATTTCCATCATCTCCGACACATCTCTTGTGTTCCTTTGTAGTCAGTCCCTAACCCCACCTCCAGCAGCCACTGATCTGTTTTCATTCCCTTTACTTTTGTCTTTCCCAAAGTTACTTCAGTCTTCAACCTGGCTAAACTCATTTACTTCAAGTAACTTTTCTGTAGCTTCCTTGGGATTTTAAATGTAAATGTTCATGCTGTCTATAAATTGAAAGTTTTATTTCTTCCTGTCCAATATGTATGCCTTTTATTCCTTTTTTTCCCCTGCCTTATTGCACTGCTTTGGACTCCCATTATGCTAGTGAATAGGAGTGGAGAGAGAGGACATCCACGCCTTATTTTTGTCTTAGGGGAAAGCATTCAGCTTTTCATCACCTAAGTATTGTGTTTGCTGTAGTTTTCTCAGAGATGTCTTCTATCATGGTGAGGAAGCTCTATTCTTAGCTTGCTGAAAGTTTCATCATGCATTGATAAATGAATTTTGCAAATGTTTCCTCTGTATCTATTGAAATGGTCATATGGTTTTCTTCTTTAGTGTGTTGATATCCTGAGTTATATTGATTTTTGAATGTTTTTTGTTAAGATTTATTTATTTATTTAATTTCCCCCCCCCCCCTGCTTGTCTGTTCTCTGTGTCTATTTGCTGCGTCTTGTTTCTTTGTCCGCTTCTGTTGACGTCAGCAGCACAGGAAGTGTGGGCGGAGCCATTCCTGGGCAGGCTGCACTTTGTTTTCATGATGGGTGGCTTTCCTCATGGGCGCACTCCTTGCGCGTGGGACTCCCCCACGCGGGGGACACCCCTGAGTGGCACGGCACTCCTTGCGCGCATCAGCACTGGGCATGGGCCAGCTCCACACGGGTGAAGGAGGCCCGGGGCTTGAATCGCGGGCCTCCCATATGGTAGAGGGACACCCTAACCACTGGGCCAAAGTCCATTTCCCTGATTTTTGAATGTTGAACCGACTTTTCATTCCCTGTTTACGTTTCAGGATATGGTTTATTGATAATCTTTTGAGGGTTTCTATATCTCAATTCCTGTGGCTTATTGGTCTTCATTTTTTTTTTAAGGTGATGTCTTTGTGTGGCTTTGGTAAGAGCAATGTTGCCTTCATAAAATGAATTATGATGTGCTTATTTCTCTACTATTTTCAGAAGAATTTGTGGAGAATTGGGTCTTTCTTAAATATTTGGTTGAATTTATTAGGCAGTCTGGGCTCAATGTTCTGTCTGTTGAAAAATTTATAAACTATAATGTTTCATTTAAACATAGGTTTATTCATTCTGTATATATATGTATGCATACATACTTTTAAAAAAGTGAACTCTGGTAGTTAGTGTTTTTCTAGGAATTTGTCCATTTCATCTAAGTTGTAGAATTTTGGGGCATAAGATTGTTCATAATATTCCCCTAATTTCTTTTTTATGTCTGTAGAATGTGTAGTGATCCCTCTTCTTTAATTCTTGATATTAATATTGTTGTCTTCTCTTTTCTTTCTGAATCCATCTTGTTAGAAGTTCATCAAAATATTGATGCTTTTCAAGAATCAGGTTTTATATCCTTGATTTTGTTCCCTTTTTTATTTCAGTAACTTTTGTTACTATCTTTATTATTTCCTTTAATATGCTTTCTTTGTTATTTCCTACTTTTATTACTTTCTGCTTGCTTTTGCTCTTCCTTTTCTAGTTTTTCAAGATGAAATCTTAGATCATTGATTTAAGATCTTCTTTTCTAATTAAATATTTAGTGCTATAATTTTCCTCTAAGCCCTCTAATAGAAGCTATAAATGCCCTCTGAACATTGCTTTAGCTGCATAGAGAAATTTTGATATTTGCATTCAATTTAAAATATTTTCTAAATTTCCTTGTGACTTCCTCTATGATACTTGGGTCATTTAGAAGTTTGTTCCTTAATTTTCAAATATTTGCGTATTTTCCTCATATCTTTTCCTTATTCATGTCTAGTTTAATTCTGTTGTGGTTAGAACATACTTCACATGCTTTTAATTCTTCTTACTTTGTTGAAGTTTGTTTTATGGTCTGGAATATGGTCCGTCTTAGTGAATGCGCCATTGGCACTTGAAACAAATGTGTCTTCTTCTGTAATTGGGTGCTATGTTCTCTGTCAGGCCAGGTGAATTCACAGAATTGTTCATGTCTTCTACATCCTTATGAGGTTCTATGTAATTCTTTCAATCAGCAAGAGAAGAGTGTTGAGGTTCCAGCTACAATTTTGGATTGGTCTATTTCTTCTTTGCATTCTGTCACTTTTTGTTTCATATATTTTAAGTTTGTTCATTCCTGGAGGGTCTGGGCCTTTAACAGTCCTCCCTAAATTGGGTTGTTTTTGTTTCCCATCTGTTCTACTTTAATCACCCAAGAAGCACCCTTGAGTGTCACTTGCATTCCAGTCACACTTGTCCTTCATACTCCCCATTGTGCAGCAGCACCCTAATTTCCCCTTGATAATTAGAATCACTTACATCAGGCAGCACAGAAATCCCCTTCATTGCCTGTCAGTTTAGTAGCATGAGGAGCCCAAAATGGCCTGGTGATATTCTCAACTTCCAGTTCAGTGTTGTCTCCTCTGATGGAAGCATTCTTCATTCTTCTTAGTTCTGCTTTGATTTCTTTCAACAGTGCTTATTTGTTTTGTAGTTTAAAAATGTAGTTCTTCAGAATGAATGATATAAGATATGAATGGATATGAAAGAAGTAGAAGGTTTGTGAAAGCTTCTTTAAGGTAGTGTCTTTTGTCCTATGATAAGATGGCCGGTGTTCATAAAATCAGGATGGAAAAATGTAGGACAAGAATTAAATGCATATGGAAAGTTGTAGATGGGTTAGCAGAAGGGAATTTTGCTTATTGCTAACTGTAATTCAATAAGCTTATTTAAAGGTGAAATTTGTCTTGAATTAATTAGTCTATGTGGTTATGGATGGTTATGGGAAGTTTGTAAAAGCATTTTCCAAACTAAAAGATTACAATGTAAAGGACTGATTTCAGGAAATCATTATTAAGTAGAAATCTAAGAGTTGATATTGATAGCAAAAATTAACTTTATAGCAAAAAACCTATCCTCAGTCTGTTTTAATATATGCTAAGATTTGTTTCCTAAGTGATGTACTGATGCAAAACTAAAATTTGACTTTCTCTCTCTGTTAAAGTAACACAGTTTTCTTAAATGTCTGGTCTGTTTTGAGTGGATGGATATAAAACTCCTTTTGAGACTATCAGTGTATATATAACAAAGAATCAGTGCCTTATCAGAATGTCTTCATCGTATCCTTATTGGTTTTAAAATAGAGAGCCACTACTATTTTAGAAGTGGTCTTTTCTTACTATTTGATTAACTTATTTGTTACTGTGATAAGTAGAGGCCTGTTCGAATATAATGTTCTAAAACCCTTAAGGACTTCTTTAATTGCAAATTGTTATAGAAGAATTTGTTTTTCGCCTTGTAAAAAGTGAGGTGCTAAAATATAAACACGTAATAATGTGTAAAAACCCATACTACATTTACCTCTCTGAAGTTTAGGGAATCTCCCACATTGTTAAAAGTAATATATTCTTTTTTTTTAAATTTTTATTTTATTGAATTATATCATTCATACATGAACACACATAAACAATAAGTATATAGTAAAGATTGTGAACTTAAAAATAAACATACATAACATCACACAGGGTTCTCATATATCACCCCTCTACCAACTCCTTGCATTGGTGTGAAATGTTTGTTACAAACTATGCAAGAGCATTGTCAAGATATTACTACCAACTATATTCCTTATCTTACATTTGATGTATTTTTCCCCCAACCCATACTATTTTTCAAATGTACTTTTGTTACAGATATTGTGAACTTGCAAAACAATCATACAAATGTATAGATTTCCCATACAACTCCAAAACTTGGTGGAACATTTGTTACAGATTATGAGATAATATCAGACTATTACCACCAATCATGGTCCATAGCATACATTTGGCACACTTTTTCCATACACCTCCGTTATCAACACAGTATAGCTTGGCATTAATGCAAGAATATTATAGTATTGCTGTTAACCAGAGTCTATAGGTCACACCAATTGTAGTTTTCCCATGTTTCTCCATATTCCCATCACCCTGCAATGGTGATGTACATCTTCTCTTGCTCACAGAAAAAGTAATATATTCTTATGGTGGGGATATTAATGTTCCAAAAAATTGGTAATATATTAAGTTGGTGGTAGCGAGAATATGATCTTGATTCCATAGGGCATCTTAAGTTTTCATAAATTTACAAAAATAAATTTCTTCCAGCACTTCTGAAGTTTCTTTGTGGTAAACAGTATCTTTCTAAAAGAGAAAACATGAAGAAGGAATTAAATGTGTAATTTCCTTGTATATTTGGGGAATATATAAAAAAATTCTTAAAGAATTTCAAAGTTCACGCTGTCTGTTCTATCCTAATACTGATCTGTATGATATGATTTTTGGTTATACTTTTAGTTATTCTTAGAAAAATGTGATGCTGTGAGAACAACCAAAATCTCTTATCAGCTACACTCTTTTGCTATGATGCTTCTCGAATAGATCATGCAGTCACCCCGTCATAAACAAAAAGACCTTAATGGAAAAAGCAAGGCAAAAGTTTGTTATGTTTTTCCTATTGATTAACATAATCTTGGTAAAAGAGTAAAAAGCAAGGTGAAACAAAACATCTACTATAAGTTGTAGTTTATGAAATCTAGAAATAGCTCAATTTAAGGATATTAAGGCCTAGATTGTAAGCTTTTATAGCAGTCACATTTATTCTTGAGCTCTGGTCTATGATTGGTATTTCTAAATCCGGAGATGTTTTGTTCTTTATGTATAACCTAATAGCTCCCCCAATTTTTTTAGCACCCATATGACATCAGGAACCCAGAGTTAAAGTTCACCAGCTCTAGAAGTGATAAAGAAGTAGCCCCATGGGTACATATACAAAAAGCACAGCATAGAGGAGCTGCCACAGGGTGGGCCTGGCTGAGGTATTAGGCATCCCTATCAATATCATACAAGTTCATATCATACAAGATTGTGAGGCCTGTTCAATGTCAGCCACAAACAGTGCCTTACAGCAGGGGACATAGGGACATAGCCAGAAAGCCACACACTAAGAGGATGTTGTTGGGCTCTCTTGTACATTTAAACCAGGTCCCAGTGCCATGTACGGTGTCTCTCCATTTGAGTTATTGGCTAGATTGGTCACTAAGACCCCCAAAACAATAAAGGTATCTGCCACATTTGGTCATGCTCTGAAGTAGGTGGAAATATGTTGCTGCCTCAGGCTTCTGTGGCTCTGCCAGCCAGTGATGGCTTGATATCGCTAGACTTACAATGGATACTTGTCTCCAGGTTGGCTCTGTTCATCATGCCACAGGGTGCTGTGTACCAGGCCAGTGGATCTCCAGACCAACAGTGCCGCACTGTGCTGGCTGTGTAAAGGATACACCCAGTGGAGCAATAATTGCCAGAGTAAATGGGTAGAACCTAAACAAATACAATTGGCATTATGGCCTGCTTCCATGGAGGGACAACATGTATAGTATTGCAAACCTGGAGCTTAGATCTATTAACTGCCACTCAGAGAAAAGCTTGTGCATTGATTAGTATTAAGTGCTGTACCTGGTGAATATGATAATAATAATATCTCCAATACTGGATCATATGCAAAATGATATTGAACATGTTAAAAATCTCAGAAAACTTGATTCATTTCCTGAGTGGTTGATGAACTTGCCTATGAGATGGAGAGTGGCTGTTTCAAGAACTGCCTTCGTTCTGCTTGCCGTGTGCTTGTCTTGCTGCTGTCTATGTTGTCTTTGTGGGTTTATGTCAAGAGCATCCTCTAAAATAATATGGATATTTTCTTCACCCATGCTCAGCAGGAAGTAACTACCGAAGATGGACCTTTGCCCATTCCCCTCAAATGGGGAATGCTTACAAATATTTCTTCTTAAGAATAAGAAGAGTATAATCACAAGACGGGACTTGATAGCTGGAACATGTGCTTATTGAAAATTTCTTTTCTTAAGCAGTAATGAAAAATTCCAAGACCCTCTCCAGATCTAGTTGAACTAGTTTTCTATTAACCTAATCATAGTAGTTTACATTTTGGTCTTAGTTCCTAGAAGGACAATAACCAGAACTTCCCAGTTCTACTTCCAGGAATGTCAGTAGTAAGATAACATCTCCGCAAAACCACAGAATGGTACCAGGAGCAACTTATTGCCCAGAAAATCTGCAACTGATGTGGGCTATGGGTGGGAGGCTCTTTGTCTCTTCTGAAATAACCTTAACCTGAGCTGTCTGTCCTGACCTGTGTGTGTGAGATGGTGAGAGGCTGCAGCCCTGCCCTTGGTAACCATGGCACTGACTCCAGTCCCAGGAAACAGTTTATCAATGCAAACTCTATAAACTTTAAATATTCAGGGAAAATGCAAACCAAATGTGCTAAAAACTTATCTAGAATGTATGAAGTCCATGCTAAAAGCTTACCTAGGATGTGGAAGATACATATGCTAATTCAAACCTATTGAGCACTGAAACAAAGAATGATTTAGCCCTTCCTCTGTATAAAAGGAACTCAAAATTCTTGTTTGGGGCTTGGGTTTGAAACAGAAAGCTCCTGAATCTGGCTGGCCATCAATAAGTCATTTTTCCTTCTCAAAATCATTCCTGAGTCCTGGCCTTTCTGTACACAAATAATTGAACCTCTCACAACTACTACAATACATCTTCCCTGGGATAAAAGGCTACAAACTAGGCATCAAACAGGAGATTTGCGTATAGGACATAACACAGGAGACCCTGTAAGCAAAATTCCAGAATCTTCACCCACATGGCAGCAATATATCATGTAATCATCGCTTGATGTTCCCTATTCCCCCTATAAAAGCCCTAGACCCTTTCTCACTTTGAACTGGTTTTGGGCAGATCCCTTAATTCCTTGCTTGTGCATTTGGAATAAATCATCTTCTCAGTGAGAAAAAAAATTATATATATTGTTCTTATACATATTTTGTTAGATTTATAGCTAAGTATTTTGTGATTTTTATGCTGTTGCAAATGGTACTTTAAAAAATTCAACTTTCAATTGTTCATTGCTAGTGTATAGAAATACATGATTGATATTGATGTGGGCTATGGGTGGGAAGCTGTGTCTCTTCGGAGATCAGCTGTCTGTCCTGACTTGTGGGTGTGGGACATAAGAGGCTGCAATCCTGCCCTTGGTAACCATGGCAATGACTCCAGTCCTGGGAGGCCATTTAGCAATGCAAACTCTATATACATACCAGTCAGTACAGGGAAACTCTGATGGTGGTGATGCCGAAACTTAAGGGAACTTGGACTTGGCCTCGAATGGGCAATATAATATAGCCTGTGCATAAATTCAGAATCATCTAATTCTGTATTCAAGTATGCCTAGTCTCTAGAAATCCAGTTAAGTGATATGGGCTTTGAATGTTCAGAAAGGATGTAAGACTGAATGTGTATTCAAGGTTGCATCTACACAGAATGTGGGCAAGATGCTAATTCAAGCTTACCTGAGGTGTGGGCGATATGTTAACTTGCCTGGTAGTCAGGCAAAGACTTAACTAACAAAGAAAGTAGTTTTCTTTGATAAAAGCACCGTTTGACTCCCCACCCTGTATAAAAGGAACTTGAAAATCTTGTTCAGGGCTCCGGTTTGAAACAGAAATGTCCCGAGTCCTGCTGGCAGTCAATAAATCATTTTTCCTTCTCAAAATCATTCCTGAGTCCTGGCCTTTCTATATGCAAATAATTGAACATCTCTCAACTTCTACAAGAGTATTGCATATTGTTCTTGTAACTTCAACTTTGTAAACTCATTCATTAATTCTAGGAATATTTTTGTATAATTTTTAGGATTTTCTAAGTAGGCACTCATGTTGTCTGTGATTAGAAATAATTTTATGTTTTTTTTCCTTTCCAGTATGTATACCTTTTATTTCTTGTTCTTGACTTAGTATGCTGTTGAATAGGAGTGGTGAGAATAAGTATTCCTTATTCCTGATTTTATAGGGAAAGCATTCCATTTTCATCATTGTCTGTTAGCTGTAGGCATTTTGTGAATGCCTTTTTGCATTGCTGCAAGTTTTATAAAGTGTGGCTGTTGAATTTTGTCAAATGCTTTTTTCTGTATCTATTAACATGATCATATATATTGACATGGTGATTTACTTTGATTTCAAATGTTGATACTCCACTTGGTCTTCAAAGATTACTATCATTTTTACATATTGCATGGCTTGACTTGCTAGTATTTGTTGAGGATTTTTGCATTTTTGATCATAATGGCTGTTGATCTGTAGTCTTCTTGTTTTTGTTAATATCTTTGCATTTGGTGTCAGGGTAATGTTGCCTCATAAAATTATTTGGGAAGTGTTCCTCCTATCTTCTGGAAGAGTTTTTATTATATTGAAATTATTTTTCCCTTAAATGTTTGGTAGAATTCACCAGTGAAGCCTTCTGGTTCTGGAGTTTGCTTGTGAGAAGAATTTAAAATACATATTCAGATGTATGCCTGTGGGTGTATAGATGTACATACTTATATATGTAAAGGCATGTTTATATATACACTTGTATTAATAAAATCTCCTATGGGTTCTGTTTCTCTGGAGAACTGTGGCTATACATTATGTGATTACAGTCTTCTTCACAACATGCCAAGGTAATACATGATGTTAGAAGTTAGCACAGAGGTTAACCATGATGTGTGTAGCAACTCAAGGGAATTATGAGGGGAGGGGCTTTTAGGGTACAAGTTATATATTGTTTTTTGATCTGGGTGCAGAATTGGTGAAAATTCATCAATGTATACACTTATGTGTACTTTTCAAGTTTATTTATTTAGACAAATAAAATGTTTTTTTAAAATAAAAATTGCAGATTCAGTGTCTTTAATTCATATAGGACTATTCAAGTTATCTCTTCTTTAATGAGCTTTGCCAGTATGCATCTTTACTTGAATTTTCTTATTAATGAAAGTTTTCAAATTTATGGGCATAGAACTGTTCATAATATTCCCTTGTTAATCTTTTAATTTCTGTAAGATCTGCATTCATGCTCTCTCTTTCATTCCTGACTTGGTAAAATATATCTTCTGTTTCTTGATTAATCTGGCTAGAGATTTATCACTTTTATTGATCGTTTCCAATTTTAGCTTCATTTATTTTTTTCTATTGTTTCAACTTTTTTGATTTCTGCACTTATTTTTATGATTTTCTTCCTTCTTCCTTTGGGTTATATTTACTCTTTTCTTAATTTCTTAAGGTGAAAGCTTAGATCATTGATTCGAGTTCTTTCTTCTTTACTAACATAAGCATTTAATACAATGTCTTCCTCTAAGCACTCTTACCTGCAGCATCCTACAGATGTTGATGTTTTATTTTCATTCAATTAAAAATCTTTTCACACTTGCAATGACCAAAGTCAGAACAGTGTGAGCAACAAATTAAAGTAGTAGTGGATATTTATATAATAAGTATCCATGAATCCATAGTAATTAAGTAAATGACAGAATAAATTGATAAATGAGAAGACATATCTCACATGCAGAAGAATTCCAAATAAATGATGTAGATACTCCACCATGGGAGGACAGATAGCATAACCCCCTTCCCTTAAGGGTGAGCTGTGCATGAAGACTTCCTCTCAGAGCACGTGTGAATGGGGGAGTGATGGAAACAAGAAAATGGTACTTCAAGCCAGGTGTTCAAGGTCAGCATCGACAGTCATAAATCATGCTGATAGTACATGCCCTGGATGTGATGTCTTGAAAATGGACTTTTTAACTCTGCAGTCTTCCTCTCCACAACCCATAATTCTAGTCTAATCATAAGAAAATCATCAGACAAATTCCATAGAGGGCCATCCTGTGATAAAACTGACCAGGACTCATCAGAACTGTCAAGGTCGTCAAAAACAAGGAAAGTCTGAGAAATTGTCAAAACCGAGAGGAGCCTACGGAGACACCAAAACTAAATGTAATGTTGGATCCTGGGTGGGATTCTGGGACAGATAAAAGGTAGTTGGTATAAAACTTAAGGAAATCTGAATAAAGAATGGACGTTAGTTAATAATAATGTGTCAGTGTTGGTTGACTAATTGTAACAAATATACATACTAATGTAAGGTGTTCATTATAGTAGAAACCATGTGCATGTATGTGGTGGGACTCTCTGTACTGTGTGCTTAATTTTTCTGTATATGTAAAACTGTTCTAAAAAATAAAGTATGAATTTTAAAAATCTGTGTCTAATTCCTCTTTTGACTTTCTCTTTCATCCATGGGTTACTGAGAAGTATGTTTTTGCTTTCTGAATGCTTGAGGATTTTCTTTCAGTTATTGATTTTTATCTTAATTCCATATTGCCCGGGACAGTACTACGTTGCGACGGTTTGCTCGGTCGGTAGAGGTGGGGTCTGGCTGCGGACGAGGGGTCGGTCCAGCTTGGGACGAGGGGTCGGTCCCGCTTGGGATGAGTGGTCGGTCCCACTTGGGACGAGGGGTCGGCCCGGCAGCAGATGAGGGGTCAGTCTCACAGGGGTTGCGTGGTTCGGCTGATGGGGTCACCCGGCGGAGCTGGCGATGAGGGGGTCACCCGGAGAAGCAGGCGATGAACTGGGGACAAGGGAGGCCAGGCCCTTGTCAGGGGCTCTCAGGACTGGAGGGCGCATGGCAGAAGAACTACTGCGGAGACAAGGTAAACACGCAAGTCCACTTTATTGAGGGAGAGGCAACAGTTTTATAGGGGCTGGGGAAGGCTGATTGGTCGAAGCCACACCCTGTTCTGATTGGTTGCCAGAGAAAGGTCAGTGGGCAGCACTGGATGGGGCAGGGGTGGTGATTAGGGATTGGCTGTTGCTGTTGCTGGGGGAAGTGGCAGGGTTTAGTGATTGGTGGCTGCTGTTGCTGGGGTAGAGGGCAGACTGGAGTTTCCTGCCCACGCCTGGCTGTTGCTGCTGTCGGGGGGAGGGAAAAGGGCAGACTGGATTTTTCCGCCCTGTGCCTGTGCAGGGAGAAAGAAGAAGAAGGGTGCTGCCCCACAAGGCATCATGTGGCGCCATCTGGGAGGACGGGTGGCCGCAGAAGCATGGCTGCCGAGAAGGGGAGACCTGAGGGCACTCTGCGCCCATGCCGAGCTTCCTTCAGGGGTGGCAGTGGGCCCGACCAACCACCCTATTATGGGGGCAGCGGTTTGGAATAGGCCTACCACGGCCATCGCCCCTCGCCAGGTCAGCAAACCACACTTCAGCCCGAGGGGTGACCGCACTACATGTTATTCTAGTACTTTCCAATTTGTTAAGGTTTGATTTTTGGCCAGAATATGGTCTATCTTGGTGATGGTTCTACATACACTTGTAAAAGAAATGTTATTCTACTGTTTTTGGAAGCAGTATTTTATAAAGATCAATTTATTCAAGTTGTTTGATAGTGTTGCTTAGTTGTTCTATATTCTTACTGATTTTCTTTGTACTTCTATTGGTTCCTGAAAGAAGAATATTGAAATCTTTAATTACAATTGTGTATTTTTTTGTTTCCTCTTTCAGATCTGCTTTTTGCTTCTGCATTTTCACACTCTGTTGCATGCTTACTCATTTAGCTTTGCTACATCTTTTTGTGACTTGATCTCTTTATCAGTATATAATGACCCTTTTATCCTCTTAATGTTCTTGTTCTGAAGTCTGCTTTTTCAGATATTAATGTAGCCACTCTGCTTTGGATTAATGTTAGCATGCTATATTGTCCCCGTCTCCTTCCCGCCAAGTATTGGCAGCCGGCGCTGCCCCTCCTTCTCCCCTTCTCTGTCTTCTGCCTAGCCGTTATCTAGACAGCCCACACTTTCCCCTTCCCCTCCCTTGCTCCTAACCCCTTAGCGAGCTTACTGTCCAGTAACCGCCTACTGTCCAGTAACCGCCTACTGTCCAGTAACCGTCTACGCAAGCAACAGCACCCACCGGCACCAATCAAGTCCCTTTACGTATCCCTAGACCCTATAAAACCATGTCCCCTTCTACAATAAAGACAGACTTGTGCCCAGACCTTGTCTCCGTGGTGTTCTTGCTTGCACCGTGCGTCCCCCATGCCTGAGCGGAGAGAGCGAGGGCCCAACAGCTTCGTGCCGACCCCCCTCCTCTCCTTCAACCGTGAGGCAGCCCCCGTCCAGAGAGCCCGCCCGGCCATCTGCGTCGACCCTCCCGGAGGCCCGCTGCTGCCCACATTTGGCGCCCAACGTGGGTGGGGCCCACTCTGACGCCTAGCCCCACCCTTCGCTTAAGGTAGGGACTCTTCGGCGTCTTCCATTCAAACCAGAATGGGTGCTTCGCTCTCCTCCCGTCAGGGCCCGCAGGTTCGGGCCCTGGCTGCCCTCCTGGAAACTAACCAGGTTAGAGTTTCCATCCGCCAGCTTCAGCGCTACTGGGACTTACTTCTCCCGTTCAATCCCTGGCTCATCACCTGCCCGCTCTGGAGTCCTCAGACTTATGCCCGGCTAATCGAACGAGTACCCTCAGCCATGGAACATGAGGGCCGGGTCTTTCCCCCGGCCTCCTCCTCGCTCTTGTGGCCATTCGCGCTTGTTTGCAAGGCGTGCCTGCTCCCGAGGCCAAGGCCTTCCCGTGCGATACCGTGGATGAGTCAGGGGAAGGGCGCGGCCGCCAAGACAGCGCTGTCGGTAACGACACTGATGCCGAATCGCTCTCGGCTCAGTTGGAGGCCGTGCTTGAGCTTGACCCCCCTTGCGCCACTGATTCTGACTCCGACCAGGATGGCGCACTTCTGCCTTCTTCCTCAAGAAACAAAGAAAAGCCCACCCAAGAGGGCGCGCTCCCTCCTTCTTCCTCCCAAAAGAGGAAGAAGCCGCACTCCCCGCCCCTTCCTGCTTCTTCACGGAAGGACTATCCGCCGTTGTACCCTCCCCTTCCTGCCTTGGGGCCATCTTGCCCCTACCCAGAACCGGCATCATCTTGCCCTCACCCGGAACCGGAAGCGCTTCATCCGCCATCTTCTGATGATGACCTAGATGATGCATACGAGCGCCCGCCATCTTATGTGCCACTGAATAGACACCCCCTCCCGTGCTCTAATAATCTTCTCTTCGAGCCCCCCACTGCTCCAATCGCTGATATGTATCCGCTAAATCCCAATCGTTCTCGAGCGAACCCCCAAATATGGGTTCCTTTCTCCCCGAAAGACGTGCAAACCCTCTGCAGCGCTATCCGAGAGGATGGTCTCGCCAGCCCCCATGCTCAAGACCTCCTTGAATGTATGACCTTTGCCCGCTGTCTCCCCTACGACTGGATATCCCTCGCAAGAGGCATACTTCCCTCAGGGCAGTTTATTGACTGGTGCACACATTTCGCTGCCGAGAATGAAAAACAAATCGCCGAGAACGCCCGCGACGGCACCTGATATCCTGCCAATGCATTCCTCGGACTGGGGCACTATGCCATGCCACAGAGCTACGTCGCCCTCCCTCAAGGCTTCTACATCCAGCTAAGGCAGTGTGCCCTCTGTGCCTTCCGCAACTGTGCCGCCTCCACGCCCGAGCCACTCACCAGACTTTTCCAGAAAGCAGAGGAACCGTTCTCCAACTTCATGGCGCATGTCCAGGCTGCGGCCGAGTGCAAGGTTGTCGGCACACAGGCCCAGACCTCCTTCATCAAGGACATTGTTCAGGAGGGCGCAAACCCAACTTGCAAGGTGATCATCAGGCCGCTGAGAGACAAGTCCCTCCACGACTGGGTCCTCGCCTGCTCTGGAGTCAACGCCCAGGCCTCCGCCGTGGCCCAGGCTGTCCTCACTGCCGTCTCGGCCTCCAACAAATGCTTCCACTGTGGCGAACTCGGCCACTTCACTCGAGACTGCCCCAACAAGCCACGGCCGCCGCCGGACGTGCCCAACATAGGCCATCCACCACAGCCTCCTTCCACTCCGTGCCCGCGGTGTGGAAAAGGATACCACTGGACCCGCGACTGCCGCATCCCTAACACCAGCCGCAAGCCTTTAAAAGGCCATGGGGGCAGGCCTCAGCCCCGCAACAAAGAGGCCGCAATGACTCAGCGCCCCCGCCCATGAAAGTACTCTGGTCTATTCCCATCGCACCCTCCACCAGGCCTTTTCTCTCTACCCAAGTCTCCGGCCGCTGGCTCACAGGGCTACTCGACACAGGAGCAGAAATTTCCTGCATCCCACTCAACCAGGCCGGGCACCTCCCTCTGACTGATGGCCCCCTAGTGGTGGGAGCCACCGGCCAAGCGCCCTCCCAGCAAGTTGCCCAGGACGTCGTCTGGAGAGACGCAGAAGGTCGACAGGGAACCTTCCGCCCCCTCGTTCTGAAGGAAATCTCGCAAGTTCTTTGGGGCCGTGATATCCTGCATCAGTCGGGAGCCGTTCTCACTGCCATGCCACCACAGCTGCCCCCCCAATAGTTTCGGCCTTTGCTCATGTTCAACCTCCAGCACCCGTTCCTCTGCAATGGGATACAGAGGAGCCCATTTGGGTGGAGCAATGGCCTTTCCCAATCCCTAAACTGGACATTCTTAAGGGGCTTGTCAATGAGCAGCTTCACGCGGGCCACATCGAGCCCTCCACCAGCCCATACAACTCGCCAATTTTCTTCATTCAAAAGAAGAACGGGAAGTCCCGTCTACTTCAAGACTTAAGAGAAATCAACAAACACATCAAGCCTATGGGATCGCCGCAGCCCGGCCTCCCCCACCCTACCGCGGTGCCCCGGCATTGGTTTGTTGCAGTGATAGATATTAAAGACTGCTTTTTCTCCATCCCGTTGCACCCGGACGACTGACTGAAATTCGCCTTCACGGTTCCTCAGACCAACCATCGGGAACCGGCACTGTGATACCACTGGCGCGTTCTGCCTCAGGGCATGTGAAACAGCCCTGCCATTTGCCAGATGTATGTACGCGAAGCCATCCAGCCACTCGTGAAGTACGCTAACATCATCCACTCGTGAAGTACACTAACATCATCCACTATATGGACGACTTGCTCGTGGCCCATCCCTCAGAGTCAGGACTGCGTGCAGGAGCAACTGCTGCGCCACCTTCGAGACCTAGATCTCAAAGTCAATACACAGAAGCTAACGGTTCATCCACCCTACCAGTTCCTAGGGTTCTCCATCACCTCCACCGTTGCGCCCCAAATGCCACACATCAGAATTCCTGACCTGCTTACACTGCTCGAATTACAACAACTCTGTGGACAGATCAATTGGTTGCGCCCAGCGCTGCCGCTTACCACAGAGCAACTCCAGCCCCTGTACCGGCTACTCTGCTCCAACGCTCCGCCATCATCCGCACCCAGAAAGAGGATTCGCCTCACCGACGAGGCCAAAAATGCCCTGGCCTGGGTAAATAGAGCCATCGAACAGTGCCAACTCCAGTGACATGAGCCTGGGAAACCGTTGTTAGGCCTAGTCTTACCCACTCGGGGAAAACCTACTGGCCTTCTTTGGCAAGACGGACCGCTCCTCTGGGTCCATATGGTAAAGAGCAAGCTCCGAAAGATTGGACCTCAAACCACCCTACTCGTTCAGCTCACCACCGCCCTAGTCACACAAGCCACCCATCATTATGGGTGCCCACCTGACACCATTGTGTGGCCCTTCACCGCCGGGCAAGTCATCACCCTGCTACGCAGCTCCGTTGATATGCAAACTCTTATGGAGCTTTATCATGGCAACTTCGATAACCACTTTCCACAGCATCGGTTACTGCAGGGCCTTCCCCTGCTAGAAATCGCCGCCCCCGGCCATTTCCCTTTTCCATCCAGCAAGCCTCTTCCAGACACCACCATCATCTTCACAGACGCCTCCAAGACTAAGTTTGCCGCTGTTGTCTTCGCACCCGGCGAGCACCAGCCACGTTCACATGTGCGCCTCCATCAATCCTCTGTGCAAGTGGCCGAACTGCGTGCTGTCATCTTAGCACTCCAAACCCATCCCCACTGTCCACTGAACATCTTTACAGACAGCCTCTACTGCCTACAAGTCTGCCAAGTCATCGCCTTTTCTGCGTTTTTTCCGCCCGACAACTCAGTGAGTGAAAGCATCAACGTCGCTCTCCTGGACCTTCAAGAGCTCATAGAGAACCGCCGACAGCCTTGGTTCATCGCTCACATTCGCAGCCATTCCGGCCTTCCCGGGCCCCTGGCCCATGGCAACCACCTTGCTGATCAGGCCGTTCACCTGCTTCCAGCCGAGACCACCGTCGCAGTCGGAGACCTCATCAATCAGGCCAAGCTGCTGCACGCCAGATTTCACTTCTCAGCAGCTGGCCTCCACAAACTCTTTCCAGACCTCCCAATCCATACCTGCAAACACCTTGTGCGGTCATGCCGAACGTGCACTCCATTGCTGCCCTTGGGGCCGCTCCAACCGCAGGGAGTTAACCCTCGTGGGCTCTGCCCCAATTCCAGATGGCAACTGGACGTCACTCACGTCCCCCAGTTTGGCCGATGGAAATACCTCCACGTGGCCATCGACACCTTCTCCCATCTCTGCTACGCAACCGCGCTCACCAGAGAAACAGCCAAGCATGCCATCCAAGTGCTCAGAGAATCTATTCTTTTCATGGGCGTTCCATGGGACATCAAGACAGACAACGGACCTGCCTACCGGAGCGCCTCCTTTGCCGAATTCCTCAAACTCTACGACATCACCCATCACTTCGGCATTCCCTACAATCTGCAGGGACAAGGCCTAGTAGAGCGTGCTCACCAGTCTCTCAAAACCCTCATTCTCAAGACATCTGCCGACCAGCCGCGTCGCACCCCTCGCGACGTTGTCACAGAGGCCCTGATCCGACACAACCTGATGACCTTCAATGCCCAAGGCTTTTCACCGGTCCACATGCACTGGGGGCCTATCTTCCGGCCCACCCCTGCACCGCTTGTCCTCTGGCGTGACCCGCAGGCCACCCAATGGCATGGACCTGCCCCTCTCTTAGCCCAAGGATGGGGATTTGCCTGCGTTTTCCCTGAATCAGAGCCGCAGCCCATCTGGGTCCCAGGACGTCTCATCAAGCCCCACACCGCCAAGGCTTCCGCTAACGCTGACACCAATGATCCTCCTAACGAGTTGCCTACCTAACTTGCCTCCTTCCCATCGCTGTTTCCTTTGTAGTTTTCTCTCTCTCTTTTGTCTCCACAGATGATTCGCCGCAACGCGGGTAGTTCCGTTCTTCCCATTGCTCTCATCGTCATGCTTCCCTTCATCTCCCTGGCCGTTGTCAACTCGGCCCATCAATGCTCCAATTGAACCCTCCAGCGCTGGCAAGAGGAAGCCTTCCTCATCATCAGAAAACTACTGCCCATGCCTGAATCCCCACCCCTCGCCGTTGGCCCCAATAAAGTCCTCAATCCCCCCGCCTCCCCCCCACTCCAGTGGCACCCCCCCTCGTCCATCACTCCCCAGCTATGGCCCCCCCTACCAAGTATTCCAGTCCCCTTCTCACGTTAATCTATGCATCCTACTTATCTCTAAATACTTCTCAGCCCAACCTCACCAAGAACTGTTGGCTCTGCCTCTCCCCCTCCCTTCCTATCTATGAGCCTGTCGCCGTTAACTTCACGTTCAACGAATCCACTTCAGTAGCCCCAGCCGAGTGCAACTGGAACACTTCCTCCATCCCCCTAACCCTTCAATCTGTTTCCTCCACAGGACGCTGTGTTCATTCTCGTCAAGGTTCCCACCCCTCCCTTAGTGCTTGCTCTAACTACTCCTCTCCCAGCACTTCCGCCAAGTTCTTAATCCCCCTTAACACCTCCCAATGGCTTTGCACCTCCACCGGGCTAACCCCCTGCCTCAACGTCGCCACCCTCAACGCTACCCATGAGACTTGCCTGCTCATCCTTCTCGCTCCTCGAGTCGTTTACCATTCTGACCACGAATTTTTCCGCCGCGTGCTGAGCAGACAAACCTCCCTCCACTTACAAAAGAGAGAGCCTGTCACCACAGTCCTGACAGTCACTACCCTTGTAGGTCTTACAGGGGCAGGCACAGGGATCGCCGCCCTCGCCACACAGTCCTCTGCCCTCTCCTCTCTCAGACAAGCCGTCGACGAAGATATCACCTACCTTCAAAATGCTGTAAAACATCTAAAAAAATTCTCTCAATTCTCTCTCTGAGGTAGTCCTCCAGAATCGCCGCGGCCTCGACCTCCTCCTCCTTAAGGAAGGGGGTCTCTGTGCCGCCCTTGGAGAGGAGTGCTGCATATACGCCAACTCCACCGGCTTAGTCGAGGACAACCTGAGAAAGGTCCAGGAGGGATTGAATAAGCACCGCAAAGAGCGAGAAAATGCGAACTATTTTTCCAGTGTTCTCCATACCCTCCTCCCATACCTCCTTCCATTTTTAGGCCCACTCATCATCATCATCTTAGCCCTCACTGTAGGACCCTGGGCCATCAAAAAAATAGTCTGCCTCGCCAAAGACCAAGCCAACGCAGTATTCAGCTCCTTTGTGCAGGTTCATTATCAACGCCTCGCCACTAAAGAGCCACCACCAAGCCACCCGCCGTGCTCCTCCCGCCCCCACCGCAAACACCGAACCGCATGCCTGTAACCTCCTGTCTCCCTTTCCTCACTCATCTCCCTCCTTCTCCCCCAATCGGGCGAGGGGTTCAGGAACATCACGACCCCGTTTTGCTGGCAGAGCTCGGCGCGCGCCAGGCGCCGGCGTGCACCGACCCCAGCAGCAGGCACATGCGTCCTGGCCAGACGCTGTGTCCTCTGCAGCTGAGAGCAGCTGGGAGGGCCCTCTGCTTCTTGCCACCAGCCGGTCCTCATGGTCTCCCTCCTCCCCTCATCTTACCCCAGTACCCCGTCCCATACTGCCCCTGCTGCCACCAGTTCACCTCCCCCGAAGCACATACTTTTAAACAAAAGGGAGCAATTGTCCCCGTCTCCTTCCCGCCCAGTATTGGCAGCCGGTGCTGCCCCTCCTTCTCCCCTTCTCCGTCTTCCGCCTAGCCATTATCTAGACAGCCCACACTTTCCCCTTCCCCTCCCTTGCTCCTAACCCCTTAGCCAGCTTACTGTCCAGTAACCGCCTACTGTCCAGTAACTGTCTACGCAAGCAACAGCACCCGCCGGCACCAATCAAGTCCCTTTACGTATCCCTAGACCCTATAAAACCATGTGCCCTTCTACAATAAAGCAGACTTGTGCCCAGACCTTGTCTCCGTGGTGTTCTTGCTTGCACCGCGTGTCCCCCGTGCCTGAGCGGAGAGAGCGAGGGCCCAACGGCTTCGTGCTGACCCCCCTCCTCTCCTTCGACTGTGAGGCAGCCCCCGTCTGGAGAGCCCGCCCGGCCATCCGCGTCGACCCTCCGGAGGCCCACCGCTGCCCACAGTTTATTTTCTGATTTTAGTATAGCCACCCTAACTCTCTTGGTTACTATATACATGGATTTTTTTTTCATCCTTTTATGTTCAACTTATTTGTGTCTTTGAAATTTAAGGTGTATTTCTTCTAAACAACATATAGTTCTATCTTGCTCTTGTATCCATTCTGCTAATCTCTGTTTGTTGACTGGAGAGTTTAATCCATTTGCATTCAAAGTAATGGCTGATAATGCAGGATGTAGTAAAGCCATTTTGTCATTTTTTTCTTGTACATCTAATACCTTTTTTGGCCCTCATTTCCCTGCTTCCTCTTTTGTGTATAGTTGATCTTTTGTATTGAAACTGCTTTTGTGTTGAAATTCTCTTCACATTACCTTTTTTGTATATTTAAAAAATATTTTCTTAGTGGTTACTATGAGTTTTATATTTACCATCCTAAGAATATAACAATGTAGTTTGAACTGATAAAAACTTCAAAACCATATGCAATCTCTGCTTCTCTACCCCTCTGTTCCCTCTTTTTAGTTCTTTTCACAAATTAGCTCTTTATATTATGTATTTCCAGTAACCTGAAATAGGATTATTTTTATGCCTTTGTAGTTTAGATTATGTGAGAAAAAAAAAGTAGAGTTACATAACAAGAGTGTAGTAATCCAGGCATTTATAATTACCCATGTTGTTACCTTTGCTGGAGAACCTTTATTGGAGAACTTCGTTTCTTCCTAAGTCTTCAAGCTACTGCCTACCTTTCCTTTCAACCTGAAGACCTCCTTTTAAGATTTTTGCAGAGCAGATTTAGTAGTTTTTGAAGTTCCTCAGCTTTTGTTTATCTGGGAATGTCTTACAGTAAGACTCATTTTTAAAGGTTAGTTTTGCTGGATATACATTTTGGGGCTTTATTTTTTTCTTTCAGCACTTCAAATCCTGCTTGCTCTTTCCCCTCATTTCTGATGGGAATTAGGTGCTAAATCTTATTGAGGATTCCCATGTATGTGATGAGTCACACCTCTCTTGCTACTTTCTGGATTTTCTCTTTCTCTTTGCCCTTGGACAGTTTAATAATAATGGGTCTCTGTGTAGATCTCTTTAAGTTTACCCTATTTGGAATTTATTGGTCTACTTGGATGTGTATATTCATGTCTTTCATCAAATTTGAGAAGCTTTTGGTTATTGTATTAGTCAGCCAAAGGGGTGCTGATGCAAAATACCAGAACTATGTTAGCTTTAATAAAGGGTATTTATTTGGGGAAGAAGCTTTAAGTTACCAGGCCCTAAAGTGCCCAACTCAAGGTACCATGAGAAGTACTTTCCACCCAAAGCAACTGGCCACATGCTGAAGCAATATGGCAGGTGATGTCTGCGAGGGTTCAGCCTTCCTTCATCCTCTTCAGGCTCCATGGTCCCAGCTTCTTCCAATCTCAGCTGTAGGTTGGGATAAATGTCTCTCTCCTCAGGGCTGATTCTTTCTGGGTTCAGCTGATCAGTTCTTTTCACAAGGTCAGCTATACAGGCTCATCTCTCTTCCTGGGGCCTCTGTCATGTCTAAAGAGCTGTCTCTCTTCCTCTGCATACTTTTTCTCTGTGCTCTTCTTCTCCATGTATTTACTTACTAGGGCTCCAGCATCAAAACTCAAACTCTCTTCTGTGCCAATCATAGTTTACTCAAGTAAAAGTGAAACCCCTGAATTTAATACAATCTAATACACCTAGAAGAACAGAACAGTTTACAAACACAGTCAAATATCTATTTTGGAATTCATAAACAATACCAAACTGCTACAGTCATTATTTCTTCAAATGTTCCTTCTGCCCCTTTCCTTTTCTCTTCTAATGGAATTCCCATAGCAAATATGTTGGTACAATTCATGATTTCCTTCAGATCTCTTTGGCTCTACTCACTTTTTAAATTCTGTTTTCTTTCTCCTCTTCAGACTGAATAATTTCAACTAGCTTATTTTCAAGATCACCAAATCTTCCTTCTACCTGTTTAAATCTAGTATATTTTATATTTCTGTTTATTGTACTTTTCAACTCTAGACTTTCTGTTCTCTCTTTTTAAAATGTTCTAATTGCTCCTTTTGGTCATGCATCACCTTTGCAATTTCCTTTAGTTCTATGTCCATAATTTCCTTTAGCTCATTGAACTTATTTGGGACAGTTGACTTAATCCCTGATTACTTGTCCAGTATCTGTGCTCCTTCTGTTGTTTTACTTTGTTCCTCTCAATGGACCATCTCTTCTGTTTCTTTGTATGCTTTGTGATCTTTTGTCAAAGTCTGGGCTTTTAATTCCTTTGGCTTCTTGACTCTGGAATTCTACCAGATTTTAGGGTATATTGGCTGTGTGTTGAGATTCTTCTTCAATATCCAGCCCAGTTTATACTGAATCTACAGATCAGCTTATGGTGAAAAGGTAGATTCTTCTCAGGGTTTCTAAGCATGCATCTTGCCCTGGCATGTTTGGGACCTTTCAAGAATTTTTCAGTATGTGCAACTGTTTTCTCTCTACAAAAGGAGTTTCTCTTCTCTGGTTCTCCTCTTTGGGCCTTGGGTTGTGCTGTTTGTATCAATTACAGTCTTTCACCCCAGGCACTGCAGTCATCTCAGCTCTGTTCCCCTGCTCTGCTCCTCCTTTCTGCACTGTTTCTCCATCCTTGGCAAATTCCATGTTAGGCAAAACAAACATGTGCTTTAAGTCAGTCTTTGAAGAAGCAGATTGGAGCTGATGTACAAAGACATATAATGTGTGTGTTTGGGTGAGAGAATCACCAGGCATCAGGGACCAGCACTTCAAGATGTGCAGGCTGCCAAACCATCAAGCCTCAGATGCTGGGCCAAGCCAACAGCTGGGGAGGGGCTCACAAGTGAAGGTGTTCTGCAGCTTTCCAACCAATTTTAGGCTTTCTTTTTCCTGATTCATTGTTTACTGAAAAGTTATCTATTGCCAGTCAATTTCCAGAATTCTGGGAAAGTTTTTTCTGACAGAGTCTGCCAGGTTTCCACTATTCTAAGAAGAGCCATTCATCAGGAACATCTTATTCCATTTTGCTGATGTCACCACCTCAAGTTTTGGGTTCTTATAAATAATTACTTTTTTTAAAGTTTATTATTATCTTTAATAATTTGGCATATTTCATGGATCTGACTCTACAGTTGATATTCAAAAGGATTCGGCAGTTGATAAATCATGCAGAAGTGAACAAAAATATGATATTGTAGAGGAGCATCGTAGCGTGTTTAAAAAAAGAATTTTTCACTCTAGCTCAAAGAATGTCAGAAGAAATCATAGTTTTATATGAGGAGCTTTGATTTGGGAGACTTATTTTTTTGGATTTAAGAGTTAAATTGCCTTTTAAATCATTAACCAATTTATCATAATATTGGGGGGTGAAATGCATGCTTTCAAAGGATCTAGAATTGTCATGTCTGCTTTGTTTAAGAGAATATTTCCTCAGAAATACCAGAGGTGGCAATAAAAACAGGTAATCAGACCAATTTTTAAATATAAACCTAATTCTTGAGCTGCAATGCTTTTAAACTTCTCTTCCTTCACTGAGTAGGTTATGTCTCTTTTGAGAGCATAGTGTCCTTCTTTCTAGTAGATGGGGCCATTGTTGCCCTGTGGGAGGGTCTGGCTGAGTAGATTGATGTATGAACCCTGGACTTTCCCTTGCCAGCATGCGCAATTAAGGAACCCATGCTCCCATCAGTAAGAGGAGGCTGGAGGGACACACTGGGTATGCCTATGACCAAAACCACATGCATGCTGTCCATTCCCTGTCATTTATGGTTCCATAAGCATTTAGACATCACTTTCAGGAGATAAGTTCAATAATATTGCAAAATGCAGATAAAATGAGGATGAGATTAGTTTTTGATTCAGAGAGATATTCAAAACAGGAATTACAAATAGACTCAGGTCTCCTGAGTACGGGGTCCTACACCTGAGCCATCCAATATGGGAGCCTCGAGCCACGTGTGGCTCCTGAGCACATGGCTGGCCCAAACTGAACTGTGAGTGTGAAGAATACACTGGGTAGGAAGGTTTGGTATGAACAAAACAATATAAACATCCCATTCACTTTTATATTGACTATGTGGTGGTTTGAAGCTTTCCGTACACCAGGAAACATGTTCTTAAATCTGACGCCGTGGGTGTGGACCCAGTGTAAGTAGGACTCTTTGATGAGGCTACTTCAGTTGAGGTGTGGCCCAGCTCCCTCAGGACAGTCCTTAATCCTATTACTGGAGTTCAGAGAGGGGGCAAGAAGCTGAAATCAATGAAACCCAGAAGAGATGGGTGCCACCATGTGCCTTGCCATGTGACAAAGGTGCCAAGGATCACGGGCAGCTGGTCTTGGGGAAGAAAGTTTCACCCTGATGAGCCTTAAGTTGGACATCATCTTGGCTTCAAAACCATGAAGTAAAAATTCCCATTGTTCAAACTACGAGCCACTTCTTGAAATTTGCTTTGAGCAGCGTAGGAAACTAAGACTGCATTTTGAAGGGAACGTATTTTGGACACAGTGGGTTAAATAAAACATTATTAAAAGTAATATCTGTTACTTTTAATAATAGAAAACTTAAATGCTGTGGCGGCTTGCATATGTGGCTCACATTCTATTACTGTTGGGTCATATGCAGTCCTGGAGGGTTGCAGACCCCCAGGGTGTCCCCACCGCCCAGGCTGCCCTCCCCTGGAGTACCCCGCCCTTTTGACATGCTGGATCCAATCACAGCCACCGCCCACACTGTGCTGCATTTGCCATGCTTCTCACCGACCTTCTCCACCTGCCAAACACCCATGTGTTCCCAGACTCAGAGGCCACGTGCTTGGGGAAGCCCCCAGCTCCATCTGGCCCCTCCCTGAGCCCTTTTAGACCCCCGCTGAATCACGCCTGACACCTCCTGACCTCTCACCTCCTCCCTGGCCTCTGTCCCCTCTTGACCTCTCAGCTCTTCCCTATCCTCAGGCACCCCATTCCTCTCTCCACATTATCAGCCCCACCTCCTCCCAGTCCTCAGGGGTGGACACTGTCCTGGGCATGTCCCCTTCCATCCCCAACCCCTGCCAGGCACACAGGACAGGGGACGGCTCAGCTCAGACAGCCTGAGGGAAGGCAGGGCCCAGTTCCCAGGAAGGGCGAGGCTGAGGGGGGTTTGCCTGGCCCTCTGGGGGGCTTCAGGGAGTGAGGCTCAGCAGGACTGCAGGAGCCTGAGGCCTCCCTGTCCAGGTGGGCAGGGACAGGGGTCCCGGGAGGCCCGGCTGGGGCGTGGGTGGGAGCATGGAAGACGAAGGGACTGGAAAGGCCCCGAGTGCTCGGGCCTCACCCAGGCAGGGCCTCGGCTGGCTGTCTGGGCAGGGCCCTCGGGGGTCCATCCTGGGACTGCAGGATGGAGGAGGGGTCTGGGGAATGAGGGGCTGTCTCCCCAGAGGTCGTCCCAGGGAAGGGGAGGAGCAGGGGGGCTGCAGAGAGGACCCAGGGACAGGTGAGACAGAGGAGAGCCGGGCCCTGCACCAGGACACTGCGGGCAGGGGCAGGGTGACCAGATGGCGATGACCACCCGGGACCCAGGTGCGACGGGTCTGGGGCTGGGGCTGGGTGCTGAGCCGCATCCAGGGAGTCTCCGTGGGGAACAGGCCACGTCTCTGCTGGACAGCGCATGGACAGAAGGACAGAGCACCTCACCTTCAGGGCCTGGGGGCTCAGCCCAGCCCCGAGGCAGGGGGCCTGGAGAGCTGGGGAGTGCAGCACCCAGAAAGGCCATGAGGTCCCCGGCACCTGCCCCCACCTCGCCCGGGGTGCGCTGCGGGAGGAGCCCGCGGGCCCCCAGCCCTGCTCCCCTCCTGCTGGGCGCACCCCTGCGGCCGCCTCCCGCGGGCCCGGGCCCAGGGCGGCCGGATCAGCTGTGGTGAGGTCCCCGCTGCCCACGCGGCCTCAGGCCCGAGAGGAGTGGCCAAGGGGAGGCGCGCGGCCCCGCAAGCTCCTGGGGAAACCTGCCCCCGCACGCCCCCCGCCTGGGCTGCCCTGGTGGGAGCCCCTGGCCACGGCCCTGAAGGCAGCGCCTCCTCCAGGCAGCCGGGGCAGCGGGGCGAGGCCCGCGGCGGCCTGCCGGGTGACACGCGGGGAGCGGAAGGCAGGCGTCGCCTCGTCCCTGCTCCTCCCACCAGCCCTGCCCCCTGTCGGGGCTTTTCCAGTCCTCTCTGCTCAGAGCTGCGCCAGCTCAAAGGATTGGAGAAGGAGGTTTTCAAGGAAAGGGTTCCTCTAGGGATTTAGCATCTTGCTGCATGGTCTTTAGGCCCCCAGCCTGCATCCTAAAAACTGAACCAAAATTATGCGAGTCACCCATCACCTCCCCTCCTGGAGAAGCAGCCTGCAGGGGGCCTGCCGCCCCTGGGGGCGCCACCATTTCCAAGGCCAGGGAGGTCCCGGGCACCCTGGGAAGGGCCTTGCTGACGCCTCACCCCTAAGCCGGGTCTCCTGCGCCCGGGGGAGCACGGTGCTCTGCGCGAGTTCAGAAGCCCCCGGTGCAGCCGGACGTGCTGAAGGCTAGGGCAGAACAGAGTTGGGGTCCACGCTCCCCCCCAGCAGTCCACAGCCGCCTCCCCCTAAAGGCCTCATTTCCGGCCTCCCCCAGCCTGCCATCTGCCGGTGCCAGGAGCTGCTGCCCCGTCTCCCAGGACAGGGCACAGGCGCCAAGGGCCCACCCCCAAGCAGGGGGCTCCTCACACCTTCACCAACCTGTGGGATAGTCGTCTGGTGGTCAGAACCCCAGCCAGAAGGTTCTGGAATTGGCAAGTAGTCGAAATCTGGAATCTTGGCCTCGTGGTGTTTTATTTCTCTCCCACATAAAGATGGAAAGAAAGCCAGTTCTTGGCTAAAATGGATCACTAAAATTCATCTGAAATCAAAATGTCTTATTCTAGCCTCATTGGCTCATTGTGGCAACTTTCAACATCTTAATTTAGCCGCTCATGCTGGAAGATAACTTATTGAGATGTGATTTCATTTTTCCAGGTATGTGTTTTCCCTCCTCTGTTCTGTGAAGTGAGCCACACCCTCAGTTCTGCTCAGTACAGGCCTGCAGACAGCTTTGCAGAGACCACCACCACCAAGGCCTCGACCCTCTGGGAGGTGGAGGGGCAGGACAGAGGGCTCTGGGGACAGAGACAAAGAAGAGGAAGCCCAGGAGCTGCCTGCAGGTAGGAGAGTGTATTAGTCAGCCCAAGAGGTGCTGCCGCAAAATACCAGAAATGGGTTGGTTTTTATAAAGGGTATTTATTTGGGGTAGGAGCTTGCAGATACCAGGCCATAAAGCCTAAGTTACTTCCCTCACCAAAGTCTATTTCCACGTGTGGGAGCAAGATGGCTGCCGACGTCTGCGAGGGCTCAGGCTTCCTGGGTTCCTCTGGGCTCAGCTCCTGTTTCCTGCACAAGGTCAGCTGTAGACCATGAGGCTCTCTAGACTTTGCCTCTCTCCACAAGGTCAGCTGTAGACTCTCAGGAAAATAGCTCAGTCTCTCTCCCTGGGGCTCCAGCTTCAGCATCAAACTCCAACATCAAAACTCCAATATTAAAAGGCCCCCCAACTCTGTCCTTTTCCACACCTTTTATCTGTGAGTCTCCACCCACCAAGGTTGCGGAGACTCAACACCCTAAAGACATGGCAAAATTAAAGCCCTAATCAAAACCCAATCATGCCCAAGTACAGATCAGACTACAAACGTAATCCAATATCTATTTTCAGAATTCATGACCATATCAAAGTGCTACAGAGAGGATGGGGTGGGGGCTGCCTGAGGGTAGCAGAGGATGGGGAGTCCATCCGAGGCTCAGAGTTAGGTTAAATCCTTGGGGTGGGGCTGCTGGAGAACTTTCCAGGCACCAGAGGGACAGGGAAAAATTCAGTGATGATAGGTTGAATACTCCACTGTAACCATAGGATTGGGATTCAGAGTGATTCAATTGGATAGAAGGGATTTACGGGATGTGAGCAGCGTGTCCCAGAATTGGATTACAATTCATGCCTGCTGACCCGAGGCTTTGTGGCAGTCTCACCTGCCGTCCCTTAGCTGGGTGTGAAGGTGGCAAGGGCCCTCTGGTGCCAACCGGAGGGCAGGAGCCCCAGGCCCAGCGCCTGGTCCACAGCCACAGGGTGTGGGCATTGGTCACCCACAGTCTCCACAGCACCACGGGGCTGGCGCTGGCTGAGCAGCGCGGCCTGATCGTCCTCACATGACAGTCACGGGGAGCAAACCCAGGCTTTGGCCGAGGGACGGGAGGGGGAGCAGGTGTCGTGGAAGGTGGAGGGTGTGGGTTCCAGGCGTGAAGCAGGCACTCCGGAGGGTGTCGTGGGGGGACGTGGGCTGGGAGGAGAGCATGGGGGAGCTGGTTGGGAAAGGGGGGACTGCGGGGACAGGGGAACAGGAAAGCCGAGAACCCGAGGGCTTGGGCGATGACGGGACCAGCCGGCCTGCGCGGCTTCCAGGACTCAGCTCCGCACGTCGCCTGTGGTCCTGCACGTCCCTGGAACTAGGGTGGCTGCAGGGGGCTTGGGAGCGGGGGCTGGGGCCTGGGGCTGCTTCCCATGGCCTGTGCGGCGAGCTCATGTGTGAGGAGCCTCACGAGGGAGCCTGGGGGTTCAGCAAAGAATGTGGAGTCAGGCCCTGGGTCCCCAGGCAGGCACTGACCCCCTGGCCTGACCTTGGGCATGGGGACCTGCAGAGGGGCTGGGCCCACCTGGGGGCTCAGGGTCGGGCTTGCTGATCCCAGCAGAGGCTGAGCTTTGGCAAAGGGGCACCATAAGCCTGGCGCCTGCCTGCAGAAAGGGGAAAATCAGCCTAACCATGGAAACGTGGTGAAATGTGTGACACGACGGTCAGGAAACCACCTCCAGGTGAGACAGAAGTCCTAGTCCTGTGTGTCCCCTGACTGCAAACACTATGGTTTTGAGATCTGCTCTTTAAAAGGGCAAGGGATGACTGCAAGCCATGAGCGCCATCTCCTGGAGTCAAATGTACATCACAGGGGACTCCCCAACCCCCAGGCCCCACCTGGACACCTGGGCACCCGGTGCTGAGGCAGGAAGGCGCTGGGGGGTGACCCTCAGCCCAAGGCCTTCTGGCCCTGCACCCTGGCT
Source organism: Dasypus novemcinctus (assembly GCF_030445035.2). Taxonomy (NCBI): domain Eukaryota; kingdom Metazoa; phylum Chordata; class Mammalia; order Cingulata; family Dasypodidae; genus Dasypus; species Dasypus novemcinctus. The sequence continues at coordinate 106,226,615 of NC_080678.1, read as the reverse complement.
CAGGCTTCCCAGCCAATCTCTGAGACAACCCCCATCCAGGGCAGGGTCCCCCACCCCCGGCCTCCTGCCTCTTGTTGGTTTCCGGGTGCCAGGGAACACCTCCCAGGGCCGGTGCTACAGGAGCCAGAATCGGCTTACTGTGGAGGCCCCACCCAGTGGGGTGGTGAGGTGGGGGGGGCCAGTGGGGGGGGTCCCAGACACAAGGAATCCTGTCCCTCGGGCTTGAGGGCCCCAGGTCACCTTTGGGCTCAGGAGCTGCCCTGCTGGTCATTCTTCTACAGGACGTCACTGGGGCCCCACCCCATGGGGTCCCACCCACTCTCCTGCTCCCACGTGTCAGAGCCACCTGAGCTGAGCAGCGGGGTCCCTGTCCAGCCCTGCCCCCCGGGCCCTTTGTCTGGGGGTTGCTGGGAGTTGTGCAGAGCCTCGTCCACCCTCAGGACCACCGGGCTCCACTCCACCCTCCTGGTGGTGGCTGCACAACGTGCCTGGGGCCACGGGGTCAAGCCTTACAGTTGCCAAAGCTCGGGGGTCTTTTCAGAGGACACCTTTAACCCCAGTACCTCCCACTTCCTGAGGGGCTCCTGAGGTGTTGGCTGAGTGCTGACCCCCACTTCCTGCATGTGAGGGACAAACCCCGCCCTCCCCTCCCAGGCAGCACAGCCCTGTGGAGGCTGGGGCAGCAGGGGGGGACTGCGGGGGTCAGGTGCTGGGCAGGGGGCAGAGAGGAGCTCAGAGTGACCCCAGGGCTCAGCTTGCCATGAGGAGGAGCAGCTGTGGGAAGAGGAGCAGGAGGGGGCAGGGTGTCCCAAGAGGACAGAGGCAGAGGCTCCCCAACATGTGGAGAGAACTCCGGGGGCTCCTGACAGTCCCCGGCGCCCCCTCCTAACTGCCCCTCCACCTGTCTGGGCCCTGACAGCAGCTCTGTTGGAGTCACGTGACCAACGGGTCACCAGGAGGGACCCTGATGAGTAGGGGCACCGGGCAGCTGCCTGGGAGCCCCTCAGTCCTCCGTGCAGGGGCTGTGGTGGGGGGAAGAGGGTGCGGGCAGCACCCAGAGGGCAAGAGCCTGCAGGAGGAAACGCTGCTGGTTCCCAAGGCTTTCCAGCTTCTGGAGCCCTGGGCCTGGCTGCCCACCAAGGCCTGGCCCTCAGGCCCCAGGCCTTCAGCCCCCGGGCCCTGCTGCCGGCCTCCGCCTGGCCCCCCAGTTCCCACCCTTCAGCTCCACCCAGGACCCGCCCCCAGGCCAGAGACCCTGCCCGAGGCCCCGCCCCTCGGTTCAGTTCTAGGCCCCGCCTAGGCCCCACCTCCAGTTCACTCCAGGCCACGCGCCTCGGTTCAGACCCAGGCCCCGCCCCCTCAGCCCTGTCCTCTGCTCTGGGGTGGCTGCCTCTGTGCAGCCTGAGGCAGGTCAGGCCTGTGCTGCTGGGAGCAGCCTTTGGCAGGGCTGCTTTGATGTTTCCATGGAAATGCCCCTTGGACAGAGGCACTGAGGGACACCGCAGGCTGGGGGCATCTGGAAGTGGCCTGTGGAAAGTTGTGCAGGTTTCATGGTTCCCTGGAAGCTTCCATGTTAGGCGATAGAAACCCCCAGATTCAAGATGCAGCCTTCCAAGCTCCTGAAGGCCCCTCCCATGATGGGGGTTCCCCCTCCCCAGGCTGGTGTCAAAGTCCAGAGGGGCCTGGCCCTGCTCCCGTCCTCAGGGCTGCCCGGCTCACCTGGTTGTGGCCTGCTTGGGCCTCAGGCCCTGGGGCCTCTGGGAGGGCAAGTCCTTGTCACCACACAGCCCTGGGACCAGTGACCTGCTCAGGGTTCAGCCCTGGAGCCTCAGGCTGGTTCCCTCTGACACCTGACCTTGACCTCTGCCCTCTGACCCTGTTGACCCTGCCTGTGTTTAGAGACACAGCGTCCCTTGGGATGAGCATCAGCCTTGGTCCATGCTGGGAGGGGATGCTGACCCTAGGCCTCTCATTCCCCTGTCAGCCTGGGCCACCTGCCTGTCCCATGGATCAGAAGACAGAGGACAGCAGAGGCCCAGCTGCCACTGCCTTGCCTGGCCCAGGCTGCCCAGCACGGCACAGGCAGAAGCACCTGTGCACATTTGAGAAAAGCAGTTTCCTCTGCGAGCCCTGACCCCCACTCCATCTCCATTCTGGGCTAGGCCTCGATTTGGACATTTTCTAAGCCTCAAGCTGTAAGCTGACAAACTTCCATTGTCTAGGCCACCTGATTTCATGGTATCTGCTTTGAGCAGCCTAGGAAACCAGAACAGATGTGGGTACCAGGAGAGAGGGGTGCCTCTATTGCAAATGCAAAAGAGTGGAAAGGGCTTTGGAATTGGGTTGGGCAGAGGTTGCAAGAATTGTGAGGTGCTTGAAAGATAAGGCTTAAATTTATTTGAAGAGCCTGTTGGTAGGAGTATGAATGCAAAAGGTATTTCTGATGAGTCCTTAGATAGAAAGAATGCATGTGTTATTGAAAATTGGAAGAAAGGCAGTTGTAGCAGTTTGATATGTTTATGAATTCCAATAATAGATATTGGATTATGTTTGTAATCTGGTCTGTACCTGGTGTTATTGAGTTATGATAAGGGCTTTGATTGGGCCATGTCATTAGGGTTTTGTGTCCCCACCCGTTGGTGGGTGGGGACTCACAGATAAAAGGCATGGCAAAGGACAGAGTTGAAGTTTTGATGTTAGAGTTTGATGCTGAAATCTTAAGCTGGAGTCCCAGGGAAAGAGACAGAACCCTCCACTTGATTTTCTGCAGTTGACCTTGTGGAGAAAACAGAGGAGCTGAGCCCAGAGGAACCCAGGAAGCCTGAGCCCTCGCACACGTCAGCAGCCATCTTGCTCCAACACGTGGAAATAGACTTTGGTGAGGGAAATAACTTATGCTTTATGGCCTGGTATCTGTAAGCTCCTACCCCAAATAAATATCCTTTATAAAAACCAACCAATTTCTTTTATTTTGCATCAGTACCCCTTTGGCTGACTAATACAGCAGTCTTTGTTTTAAAATGGGAGAGAACTTGGCAATATTGAGTCCTGATGACAGACAGGAGAACTTAAGAGCTATGAACTTGAGGATATTTCCAAGCTAAGTGTGGGTGGAAGGTGCAGCCTGCTTCTCCTTGAACCTTATAATAAAACGTGAGAGGAAAGGGATAACTGGAAACTGAACTCTTGGGTACAGGAAAAAAAAAAGAAATTGATGATTGGGAAAATTCTGAGCTTTGAGAAAGCAAGTCCCAGAAAATAGCGCTCCCTGTGAGGGTTTAGCTGAGCATGGAACCGGGCAGTGGTTTCCTTCCAAGTCAGGACTGGAAATGCGGCTCTCCAGGTCGGAGCTGGGAACGCCCTGCTGCCTGATGGCTGGGACCCCTGTGCAGCACGTGAAAACCAACAAGCTTCTGAGAGATCCCTATGAAAGGAACCCCTGCCAGCCTGGACTGGAAGGGACAGAAAAGGACAGATGGAAGGAAATCCCTTCAAGGGCAGAATGTGGGAGGCTGAGGTCTAGACCACAGGCATCCACTGGGGCCCAGAGAAGGGGCCACCTGTGCGTGTGGGAAGGGCGAGCGTGCCCGCAGCTGGAGGCTGCGCCTTCCCCCCCGTCACTCAACCAGCGCTGCTCCCCCCGGTTGCTCAACCAGCGCTGCTCCTTGCTCCTGAGTGGGCAGAGCCTCCACCCGGGACTGCAGAGGGTCTGGCCCCCAGCCCAGGGCTCAAGGGGGGGGACAGTGAATGGGCACTGCAGGAGCCCAGCCCGGCCAGCCCCTGAAGAGGAGGAGGCGGTCGGCGAGCCCAAGGCCCAGGCTCTGGAAGGTGGGGTTTCTCGGGGTGCAGGGGACCCCGGGCTGTGAGGCAGGTGGGGCCCGTGGCTCCAACCCCATCACCGCCCCTCCCTGGGCTGGTCTCACCCCTGCCTGTGGAGGCCTCAGCAGGGAAGGCCCTGCAGGTAGAGTGGGCGTGGGTGGGGGACCCTCAGGACTCACCTTGCCACCAAGCCCTCAGGTTCCAATCCCCTGCTGCCCTCCCCATGGGGACTATTGGGCCTACAGGTGCAGTGCAGGGCCCAGGAGAAGCCCCTTCATCTGCGTTTCCACACAGGGCAGCCCCCGTCCCCCACCACCCCTTCCCTGGCAGGTGATTTGGGACGACAGCCACGTCACATCCTGCTGCCACCTCTCCGCGGGGTCTGGCTCCAACTGTGCCTCCCCTCAGCGTTGTTCCCAGAGCACGTCCTGACACACTAATCACCCCCTGGCCTGCCTGCATCCCCGGGTCTCCTCTAGCTCAGGTGAGCCACCTGGAAGAGGTCAGCTAGCACAGGTGTGCTGACCTGGTCCACCAGGCCCCGTGGGTGTCACTGCCATAGCCCCTCCGTGTGGATGCCAGGGTGACACCAGGAGGCCGGCTCTGAGGTCCTCCTGCTCATGAGGGGTCTGTGCCAGAGCCTGGGGACTCTCCACGTGTCCCTCCTCCCTACCTGGGCTCACAGCTGGACTGAACCCCAGGGCCTGTGGTCAGGTGGGGCCACATCTGAGCTCACGTCAGGGCACATGGCCAGGCAGGCCCCTGCCAGCCTCTCCAGCTCTTCCCCCTCCTGGGTGATGTTCCAATTGGCAGGGCCGCCACTGTCATTGGCCTCGAGTGATCGTGTGGTGGCTCAGCACCCACCGTGGCCAGGAGCCCCTCTGCCCTGTCGTGGTGAGGGAGTCCTCCCACATGGCATTTCATGAGTGGGGCTATTTGTTCCCGCACCCATTCCAGCTCATTCTGACTCTGCAGGGTTTGCTTCATTTCTGCCTCTCGGGAAATGTGCGTTTATTGCTCTGATTTAAAATAAGGAGGAAGAATTCCCCAGGAGAGTCCCCCTTTCACTCCTCTCAGACGTGGGCAGCTCAGAGGGAGGGCTTGGTTTCTCCAGCCCCGAGGACTCAGGCAGGGGGGGTCACAGAGGGCTGCACCCCTCCTCCCCCCACTAGGGTTGAGGGGCCCCCAATCAAGGCCCCAGCCAAGGGTCAGCTGAGGGGAGGGAGGGTGGGAGAGGGCCAGGGAGGGACTGTCCATGAAATCCCATTTTTCTGAAGCCTCGTGTTCAGTTCTCAGCAGAAGCCGAGGTCTGAAGTCCCAGGTGTGGCCGTCAGGGGGCCCAGTGACCTGACAGATGACCTCTGGCCTAAGCCTGATGCTGCCACTGTGTCCTCGTGTGCAGGGACAGGGAAGACATGAGGGGCCACTCCAAGCTTGTGTTGGTTATACTAAGAGTGCCCTCAGCCTCCACTGTAGGAGGACGTGGTGGCTTCAGCGGGACTGCGTGGAGTCTTTAGGAGGGACAGATCCATTTCTCCAGAGTCCAGAGCCCCAGGCATGGGCAGGGGTCTGCTCGGTTTACACAGGGTCAGGGGAGCACAGCAGCCAGCTGAGGCACACCGAGCCTCGGGGCACAGCCAGCTGAGGCACACCGAGCCTCGGGAACAGCCAGCTGAGGCACACCGAGCCTCGGGGACAGCCAGCTGAGGCACACCGAGCCTCGGGGACAGCCAGCTGAGGCACACCGAGCCTCGGGGACAGCCAGCTGAGGCACACCGAGCCTCGGGGCACAGCCAGCTGAGGCACACCGAGCCTTGGGGCACAGCCAGCTCTGAGGCACACTGAGCCTCAGGGCACCAATTATGGTCGATCCAATGTGTCTGCCAGAGAAGGAAGAGAGGTCTCTATGCTTCCAGGTGATTGCAACCCCCTTGCTATACTTTTCTTTTTTCAGTGCAAGTAGTTTGGGGGCTGATCCCAGGAACCACCTCAGGAAGGGGGGGTGGAGACGGGGATGAGAAGGAGGCAGAGAGCACAAGGCAGTGGGTCTCAGCGGACGACTGCTGTGGGTAGGACTGAGCCCAGGGGCTCTTAGGAGACAGTGTAGACCACTCGACCGAGTTTTCCCTGCAGAAGTGGATAGGACTGGGGCAGTGGCCCACCAGCTCCCGTGTCCCGTGTGCCTCACTGCAAGGGGCACTGACTCCCTGACATTTCCAGCACGCCCAGTATGTGGACAGGGCAGGCTCAGGTGACTTGAAAAGCCCCCAGGTGAGACCTGCAGGTGCTGGGAGGTGGAAGTCTTGTTTTGGGGTTTGGGTACACAGTGGGGTGCTGAGGGGACATGGGGGGCAAAGCTACAGCATCTGCCACATCTTTACTGAGTGCCTACTGTGCGACGAGGCATCATCATGGTATAGCTCCCAATCCAGAAGACTAGAACCTAGTAAATTAGAGGCAGCGGGACACCCAGTGAAGCAGGAAGGGGACAGTTTAGTTACAGCGGGTTAGAGCAGGCTTTCAGAGGAAATGGCATCTGAATCTGAATGTTGAGAAGATCCAAAATCCAGACAACTTGGGGAGCAGCATTTTAGGTGCAGGACAACCAGCAAGGAAGGCCTGAGAGGACGGAGGCAATTGTAAAGATGAAAGGAGCTGATACCTTAGAGGACTCTCGGCTTTCCATACTTTTTTTTTTTAATTTATTTTTTTATTGACTTTGTAATAATATTACATCAAAAATATATATGTGAGGTCCCATTCAACCCCACTCCCCCACCCCCCTTTCCCCCCCCAACAACACTCGTTCCCATCATCATGACACATCCATTGGATTTGGTAAGTACATCTTTGGGCACCTCTGCACCTCATAGTCAATGGTCCACATCATGGCCCATACTCTCCTCCATTCCATCCAGTGGGCCCTGTGAGGATTTATAATGTCCAGTGATTGCCTCTGAAGCACCATCCAGGGCACCTCCATGTCCCAAAGACACCTCCGTTCTGCCTCAGTCCCCCAGAGCCATAAATCCAAAGTCAGTCCTTGAGAGGCATCTGGAAGGGTTTGGACTCCCCCATCCAATTACCCCCACTCCTCAGAAGCCCTTTCACCTTAGACAAGGCCTTCAGCTCCGAGCCTTACTTTCCTCCTCTGCAAAAAGGCAGGGACACTGTGTATACCTTGTAGGATTGGGAAGCAGGTTGGGAGGCTCCCTTTCTCCCAGGCAGAGGAGAAGGGTTCCCAGTGCATGTTCATCTTGTACCCAGGTTGTTGAATTTGTTATTGGCTCTATTACTTTTTTTGTGAATTCTTTGGGATTGTCTATACAAAGGATCCTGTCATCTTGAACAGAGTTTTACTTCTTCCTTTTCAAATTGGATGACTTTTATTTCTTATTCTTGTCTAATTGCTCTGGCTAGAACTTCCAGTACAATGTTGAAGAACAGTAATGAATGCAGAAACCATTATCTTATTCCTGATCTCAGAGGGAAAGCTTTCTGTCTTTCATCATTGAGTAAGATATTAGCTATGGCATTTTCATAAATGCCCTTTAGAATGCCAAGGAAGTTCCCCTCTCTTATTTTTTTCTGAATGTCTTCATCACAAACATGTGTTGGATATTTTCAAATGTCTTTACTGTGTCAATTGAGATGACTGTGTATGTGTTTCTCTTTCATTCTATTAATGTGGTGAATTTGTTTGATTGTCTTCTGTTGAACTAGCCTTGTATTCCTGGGATAAATCCTACTTGGTCTTGGTGCAAAATAATTTTAATATGCTATTGGATTCATTTACTAATGTTTTGTTGATGGTTTTTGCATCCACATAAGGAAAATTAGCTCAGGGTGCCCCCACCTCCCACCTACTCCCCAGGCACTGAAGCCCCTCCCCGATGCTTCATGCTGCAGGCTGCAGGGACAGAGCACAGGACGCAGGCGCTGTGACCAAGGGCTGGCTCCACTGAAGTTCTCACCAGGTTAACTACTCCCCCCAAAATCTGGGTCCCTCCAAGTTCAGCCCCACAGTCTCGGGGTGGGGGCAGGACCCAGAGCCCTGATGGAAATTCAAGCTCCAGCTCCCACTCGTTAGCCCCCCGGCTCCCAGAGACAAGGCCAGACACCCCCAAATCCACCGTTGCCAGGCCTTGAGCCAGACCTGGCAGGGGGTGTTGGGGTCCTGGGTTGAAGGCAAAACCGCTGCTCCCACTCCTGGGCCTGAACTCCGCTGCACCCGTGTGAGCCCCTGCCCTGCTGCCACCGGCCCTGCCGCCTGCTGAGCCCCCATGCTGCCCCTTGCAGGTGCCAGCTGTTACAAGGGGAAGCCTGCTGCCCTTTCTCTCCAGCAGCTTCCAGGTGACAGGCCTGGCGACGGGAGGGGCCCCCCACACTCACAGACCCGCCACCAAAAGTCACTGCCGAGCAGGTCCCCGCTGGCCACGCTCAGCAGGGGCCCGCGGCCGTGGCCGGGGAGAGGGCTCCTGCCCAGTTCCCAGGTGGGCACGGGGCTCAGGATTCCACCTCGGGGAGGAGGCAGCTGCCGGCCAATGAGCGGGCGCCCCTGCCAGGCTGGGAGGCCCTTCTCCCCCTGCGCTGAGCTGGGGCATCTGGACATCGGGCTTGACCATGTCTTTCCTCCACGCCTGAGCCACGCGTGTCAGGTTCCCCGTCCTCTGATGCTGTGACTTGCAGGTTTCAAATGGCCGCTCAGTTTTGCGCGGCAGGGATGATGGCTAATTGCTTCTGTGTGACGTCCGTCTTGTGTGTTCCTGTAGTCCTTCCAGAGGTACCTGGCACAGAGTAAGGGCCATATAACTGTTATTATTCCTGCTGCTTCCTCAGGCCTCAGAGCTCTGCAGCCTCTCTCTTGCAACTCGAGAATCTCTGATGACATGCTGTGCTTCAGCACCTGAAGACCAGAGAGACACCCCTCCCCTCCCTTCATCCTCTTGTTTGCGCTGGGGTGGAAAGGTGGCGAGGGATGGGGGGCTGTGTCCTCTGGCCTCGAGAGGCTCAGGCTGGCCCTACAAACCCCGCAGGCCCCCTGGAAGTCGGGGAGGTGGGGAGACAACTTCTAAACAGATGCAGAAGCCCCTCGAGGGGCTCTGAGTCCTTGGGCCAACTCCCTTGGTCTCTGTAAGTCTCATTTTCTTTATCCCTACCTCGGAAGGCTGGAAGCACATGATCTCCCGTTTTCATTCCTTTAAGCTCTCACAGTTTAGGATCTGCCTTATGCTGAAAGGTCTCTGAGTAACCTGTGGATTTTAGAATGCACAGAACCTAAATTCAGGGACTGTGGAAGATACCCGATAGATATGGATTACTGTGGGAAGGCAAAACCTGCACTAATTAAAATCAGCATCATAAAAGGGCTGGTTTTCCAGATAGCTAACCTTCACTTTTCTAAAGCACCAAAACTTGGAACTCATTACAAAGGAAGACAGCGTGAATGTTTTCAGCATCTACTCTCTCCCATCCAACCCCCCCTTAAGGGAAATTTTCAGAGAAACCAAGTTACAAACTGAATTTTAAAAAGCTGTAAGTGGAGAGAGAATACTGAGGTGCATATGGAAGGGGCTTGTGCGGGGCTGCTTGACACAAACCCTGGGTACTCTCGTATGCTCACTTTATGATTTATTGGTTGTACAGTTGTATTCCCTCCATCCCCATGGTTCCTTCATCTGTCTGCTCATTGTGCCTGCTTTTGTCTGTTCTTTTTTTTTTTTTTTGTCCCTGCTCCATGTGCCCACTTATCTTCTTTAGGAGACACTGGGAACTGAACCCGGGACCTCCCATGTGGGAGGCAGGTTCCCAACTGCTTGAGCCACATCCGCTCCCTACAGTTGTATTTCTGTACATTACTATGCATATAATTCTTCCCAGTAGTAAAAGACTCAAAAGAGCAGCAAATAGGTTACTTGGGCAGTTTTGATAGCCATTGTTTGGTATAAAATACTTGGTGTGTGCAAAGTAGCACTGCTTGAAAGCCACTGACCTGGCCCCACCCTTGTTTAGCCAATATGTCGTGGTGGACAGGCCTTCTTCAAGAGCACAGATGGACAGCCCCCAGCTCCTGCCCCGGTTGTGTCCAGGCAATGACTGGGCATGCGGAGGTGGCAGCACCGGCCGCTTCCTGCCAGACACCAGACCCTTCTAAAGAGCTATTTGTGCTCAGGGCCTCCCCATTGGCCTGGGTGCCATTTTCTCAGAACTGCGCTGCAATCGAGGCTCTTCCTAGTCCGTCTGTCCTTCCCTCTCTCTCCCTTTGCAGGAGCCTGATATGGCTCCAGTGTCAAGCCTTCCTGGCTGTCTCTACCATTCACAGGCCGTGCTCCCAATAAACCTCTCATATGTCTAATCCCATCTTGGCATCTGCTTCTCAGAGGACCTGAATGGACTCCTTTGTGAATGTCAAGGTTTTTTCCCTATGCATATTTTTTTAAATTGAGACCATCCTGGTGTGTATTTTCATATAACATTTTGAGCATTTTCCATACTATTAAACATTCTTCAATATAGGCTTATAAAACTGGCTTAATATATGTTATGAATGCACCATTATTTATTCTTCCTATTTGGGACATTTAGATTTGTGGTGTACACATGTTGTGCTTGAAGCTGCCCAGCATCCTCTGAACATGTTCCTCCATTTGGGAAGTTTCCCACATTAACAGGCCTTGCCTCCCTACCTAGCAGCCCAAATTTGCTTTCCCAGACTCCTTTGCAGCTAGAGTGCAGAAACACGACTCTACCAGACATGCCTGCAGGGACCCTGAGTAAGAAGGAGAGCAGTGAGCTGGGAGTGGGGTGGCTTTTGTTGATGGTGGCAAACAGAGATGCGTGGCTTTCCAGGGCAGCAGTCCCTGTTTGTTCTTCATCCTTCAAAGTCACCATCTTATTGGTTGTCAGAAAGTAGCAGCCCCCTTTATAAAAAAAGAAAGTAAAATTTGAGGAGATAATTAAGGGTTCAAAGTGACCCAACCATTGTGAGCGAATCCAAACCAGTACTGAAGTCCTCTGACTCCTGACCAAGTGTCCTAAAATTATACACAAGGTGACTGATTAGTCTCTGGGAGGCTAAAAAGGCCAAAGAGGGGACACTAGAGGAGGCATCGGGTTTATGAGAACGGTTTGGCAACATGGTATTAAAAAAAAAAGATCCCATGGTTCTAGAAGCAACACGGTGCAGGCTTCAGACCTGTCTCTTCTCTTGGCTGTCTTTGGTCAAGGCACCGGCTCAGTTCCCTTTACCACCTCTCCATGGTTTCTTTGAGAATAAAATTAGATTATGCTTCTCATAGCAGAAAAGCTAAAAACCAACCAACCAACAAAAGCTAAGTCATTAATATAGAACTGACTAAACGACAAATTCATCCAAACAAGAACCGTGCACAGTTGTTTAAAAGAAAGAGGTAGAGCCACATGCTCTGATACAGGAAAACCTCCATGGCTTTGGGTGGGGACGAAATTATCAAGTAGGTTAACTATGATTTTGGTAGGCAAAAATATTGGGGGAGGCATTACACAAGTTTGTTTTTTTCCCCTTGCGTAGGCATAAAACTATAACAGTGATTACTTCACAATTGGAGCACAATAGACTCTTCCCTGAGCTTTACTATAAAACAGTCTAGTCTGATATTTTTTTGAAATGGAAACCTAGATCAAAAACTGACATTTTGCCAAGTCATATTTCCATTTTTGGCTGACCCGTTTCAAAGGAAATGGCATTAGCCAGTCCATCTCTGAAGAGTTGAGCACGCATCGCCACAAGGTATTCCCTACACAATTCCATAAGCACCCGAACATAGCAACCCCCTCGTATAACACCTAGTGTAGTACATAGTCAACTTCCCCCTCTTGTCCCCCGAACGTCCTCTGCAACTTTTCTCTTGTATTTGGTTATTAGTCTTTCAGGACTTTTCCAGTCAGGCACCAGTGGTGAAGAGCTTGCGCCTGCACCCGCGTGCCCTCCAAGGGCACACTGCATTCTGGGCGGGTCTCAGGAGGCAAGGAGACAGCTGCACTCGTGGCACCCTGCACACGGGGCAACAGCTTCCTTCCGCTCGACACACTCCTTTTTTTTTATCCATACCACTGAAGAGACCAGGTCACTGGTTTGTAGAACCTGTATTTTAGATTTGCCTGATTGTTTCTTCATGGCATCTGTAGTATCCTGTTCTTCTATTTCCTTAATTTCCTGTAAACGGGCAGTTGGACTTAAAGGTCTGGTGAGGGCCAGGTGATGGATTTTTTGCGGGAACACATTGTCTCATCTGATGCCACACCCCCCGGTGATTTCGTTATTACTGATGCGGGATGATCACAGGCAGGTGGAAAGCGCCAGACCGCTCACATTGTCAAAGATTAGGGCCTCCTTTACTTTTCATTTCAAACTCTGCTATACTGTTTGTGTTTTTGCCATGTGCCTATATTAATATTTGCCATAAAAGGATGATTTCCTTTTTAATCAGAAGTTTTTAATCTAGAATTTATTTTAACCTGAAATAAGTGCTCCCAAGGATGTAATTTTAAGTCGCGTTTTGAATACCTGGCTTGATAGATCAAAACAACCTTGTTTTAAAATGACAAGGTTTGGCCTTCTTCTCATTGTTCATTACATTTTGGTTTGAATAAAAGAATAGTATAAACGAATACTGATCATTAAAAAATTTTTTTAACCATGGGGAGATTTCTAGTATATGAAAGTCACCTAGTAAGTGGCACACAGTAGGCGTCTTACAAACTAGAGTCCATTCTCTTGGCAGTGCATACCCCACAAGACGGCCACTCAGGTTACATTTGGTTACGACCAGGTGTCCTAACGCCACCCCCCCACACACACACAGCCGTGGCATTGCTGAGCTGCCGTCAACTTGTCCCAGTCCTCGGTGGCATCGGCGCCACCATCGTCCTCCTTTTGCGGCCATCATACACCCTTTCCCTTTGAGAAGGAACACTTGGCGTCCCTTTCTCCAAGCCTCTTCCTGTCTCGAGGTCTCTCTGGCAGCTCCAGTTGCCAGCACAGCAGTGAACACAATGCTGGGGCAAAAGCCACCCCCAATATTTTGGTATTTTGTGTTATTGTGAAAAAATTAAAACACAAAACACCGAATGCTACCTCCGGGGTGGGAATTCATATTTGACTTGGCTTTGTACACACCAAGCAGCAAGAGGAGTGAAGAAACTGATTTTAAAATGTGTAACTTTCTGGGATGCAGGGTGGAAGAGAATCCTCTTTCACTGCTCATTTTTCCACATCTTTTTTCACTTTTGCCGCAACCCCTGCCCTTCCCCCCACCTACCCCCCCCCAAACCCTTCAGGGAGGTCTGACCACGAAATCCTTCCAGAGAGAGGTGTCCTAAGCCAAGGCGCAAGCCCCTCTCAGCTTGCCTGCTGAAATCGTGAGGGCCTCGATTCACCTCGCCACCGCTCCCCCCTGCCCGTGGCCGAGGGTGAAGGGAGACAGGACGGAGAAGGCCGCCCGCGTGCCTGGGCCTGGGGAACCAGCGAGGCCTGCCGTGGAGAAGCCATGACAAAGAACTCCAGAAGCCTTTCCTCCCAGCACCTCCCACAGGGGCCACGGGCTCCCCCGCGGCCCCCACAAGGGGACACGCACCTCCCCGCGGTCCCCTCCAGCTCTCCCTCGTCTCTGCATTTTTAAGGACGAATTACCCGAAGTAAGGAACCTGGCTTCTCATCTTCGAGGGTCGGCGCAAGGACACACACCTTCTAGATTCAACTCTCAGCGTTCTGGTTTTAAACAAATGAAGAGCCCCTCAAGCAGCAGCCTGCTGGAGGGTCCTGGGCATGGCCCATGCAGTCCAAAGATTTAATACACTCACGGGAAAGTTACAAAAAAATGCAATTTTCAGGGAAAGTTACAAAAAATGCAATTTTCAAAAACGCACTGGTTTTATGAAGAAGGAAATTGTTCAGAAGGCATCAACTATGTTAGTGAAAGTAAATGGTTAATATATACTTCAAACACAAAAATGTAAAACCATGTCACTGAACCTCAAGTTAAATAAATGTAAACTGAGGCAGCGGACTTGGCCCAGCAGTTAGGGCGTCTGTCTACCACATGGGAGGTCCGCGGTTCAAACCCCGGGCCTCCTTGACCCGTGTGGAGCTGGCCCATGCGCAGTGCTGATGTGCAGGGGTGTCCCCCACATAGGGGAGACCCACACGCAAGGAATGTGCCCCATAAGGAGAGCTGCCAGCACAAAAGAAAGTGCAGCCTGCCCAGGAATGGTGCTGCCCACACGGAGAGCTGACACAACAAGATGATGCAACAAAAAGCAACACAGATTCCTGGTGCCACTGATAAGGATAGAAGTGGTCACAGAGGCACACACAGTGAATGGACAAGGAGAACAGACAACCGGGGTGAGGGGGGGAAGGGGAGAGAAATAAATAAATCTTAAAAAAAAATGTAAACTTGCAAAATGCAAAAGTTAAACAATATTCTCTTTGTTCTAATTATTGAAGATAATTTTCCAAAACATGTTAGTTAAAAAACACACTGTCCCTTCCAGTCAAACATCTGACAATTTTAGTTTTATCATTTTTATATTTCCGTGGAGAACCAATACCAGCACACATTGTTGCTCAACTCAAAGCAGCTCTGGTTCTGTTCTTTAAAGAAAAAAAACTAAAAAGATCATTCCGTGCTCAGAGGGGCAGGGGATGTCAGCCATGACTCGAGATGTGCTGGGGGAAGGGGGACCCGGGCCCTTCATCCCACTGCTTGACGGCAGTCACAGAGTTCCCAGCATCTCTGTGCACCTTTACTTGTCTTAAATGGTGTGCATAAAAATAGCTAAGGTGGTTTACTTCCTCAGAGCAGCTGATGACTGCTGCTACGATTTTCTTGCAAGGATCAGCATCTGAGAGGGGCCAAAGAGGCCCACTCCAAAGCAAGCACACATTTTCTCTCCTCCCTAAAGGTGCCAGTACATCACGAAAAGGGCTTAGGAAATCTACCCTGACTGCTCAAAGCCTTGGCGTGCTTGTCTATGAACTCCTCGCAAAGTTTAAATTTAAATAAGTCCATCAACACAAAAACCACTTGATCCCAGTGCCTGTTTGTTGGGAACAGTGAAGTTGCTAAACCCAGGTGACGGCTGCTGGACGTGGGCCTTGCCAGGATCCAGTGCCCAGGTCCTCAGGCGCCAGGCTAGGGGGTGGTGGGGAGGCGCTGCGCAGTGTCGCTGGAGCCCCTCACCAGCAGACTCGGGGTAAGCGAGCATCCTGGATAACCTCGGTGAGCCCGATGCAACCAGGCGAAAGGCCTTCCGCGCAGCAGGGGGATCCCCGGGAGGAAGAAGTTCCACCCGGGGACAACAGCCTCGGCTGTGCCTGTGGGGCCCCACGTGGCTTGTGATCTGCCTTTTCTGACATCCTGCAGACAACAGCTTTGGCCAGCGCCCAAGAGCGCCACCCTGCCCGTCACCCTCCTCGCCTTGCCTGCCAACCCTCGGGGCTTAGGAGCAGCTTAGCCAGCACCCACACTCACGCAGGCCAAGTCCTCCAAGAAATCCACACGCATAGCTTATCTATGCTGTACAGGTTCTTACTGGTTCTCCTTCTCTGGTTGAACCTGACTGACACACCTTCCAACTGCAACAGGATGCTGCTGTTAAAGGAATGAGGCGTGCCTTCCAGCTCTGTCTAAGACCCCAGTAAACGATGAGCAAAGTAAATAATAAAGGAATATAAAGAAATACAAAACTTACTTATGGGTTAAGGAAGCAGATTGATACATAAACTTAATTTTGTGCCTCCTAAAACTCTATGAAAACACAGAAATACAGTAAAAGAACTGCTTTTAAAGAGACAAACCTAGAAATATGAAGACGGCTGGGGAGGCAATGACTGCAAAATCATTTCAGAAACTGAAAAGTAGATGGGCCAGTGATGAATTACTCAGCAGATCGGAGAATGCCAAATCCCAAGTCTGCAGAGGGCAAGGAACTGTTGCGTGGTTACTTCTAGAACTTGGGGGAAGAAATGAGGAAGAGCTGGGTGGGAAACAGACCCAGATTCCAAGCTACAGGGCTCCTGGGTCCCCCTCAACTGGGCAGAAGCATGGAGGGTTCTCCTTGGAGTGAGAGAGGCTTTCTGCAGTAGGGCGCCAGGCACAGCTGGCAGCGTGGGTACCACACTGAACAACAGGACTGTGACCGCACGCACCCCACTGAGCGCTGACTGCAAAGTGCCCACTGGGCTCACAGAACGCTGCCAGCCTGATCCTCCAGTCAGGAGCGGAAAGACTCCTCTGGGGAAACTGACAAACTCCAGAAGAAAAACCTAGAGAGACCTTCACTGAGATTCCCCAACCAACAGTGCAGCCAGGTCCTTAGCGTGAAAGGCAGAGACGACAACCCTACCGTGCGTTCTGGAGCTTCCCTCTCTCCTGCTTATCAACCAAGGCAACCCAGGAGTACCAGATACCTGAGGTTAAAGCTTCTAATAAAGAAACGAGCAATTAAGAAAGAAAACAACCTCGGAGGAATTAGAAATATGGTGGGAAGAGGAAGGAAACTAAACTATGCTCAGATGAGAACATGCCATAATTGAAACAATTACAAGATGCTAGAAAAATGGATATTCAGAAAATGAAAGAGTTCTTGGAAAATAAAAATGATAGCAAAACCAAAAAACCAACTGAAGGATTCAAAAGATGAAAAGTTGAGGGAATCTCTCTGAAAGAATACCGTAAAGACAAAACCTAGGGGACGGGAAAATGCGGGGACCAGTCCAGGGTCTCCAACACAAGCAATCAAAGCTCCAGATCCAGGGGCAGCTCCCCAGGGGTTGGCACCGAGGCCCTCGGTAGCCCGGGGGGGCCTGTGCGTCCTCTCCAGGGCTTCCCAATGCCCACGTACATACTGTAGACAATGGCAAACACTTGGCGCTGCTTTCTTCTTGGCCCAGAGCTTTCCCAGAAAACAGTCCTGGGAGTAATCACCGTTCCGTGGAGAAGGAATTTGGATCTGCGTTAACCTTTTGTCTTCACACATGATGCAGGCAACAGGAGTGTGACAAAGAAGAGCAAGAAGGGAAAATCAGAAACAGATGGTGAAAATTCCCAGTAAATTCTCAGGAAGTGGGGAGAAGTACCAGGCTGACAGCTGGCACCAAACCCGGAAGACAAACTAGCCAGTTTGGGGCAGGGCCTCAAGCCAGGATGTCCCGAGCTGCCTGCACCGTGGCCCCTGCAGCCTGGGTGTCTGCTTAGCATCAACGGTGAGGCGGCCGCAGCCCAGTTCTGGACTTCTACCATGTTGGCCTTGACAGTGGGCTGATGAACTCCCTGCTCTCTAAATAAATCAGCTGCAGGTCCTCCTCTCCTCCCACAGGAGAAACCTACAGGGTGGTTGTAGCAGGTGTAAAAACAAACAAAAGCAGCCCACTCCCTCTGACCATCTTTCTGCCAGACAACCAGTACCTGGTCTGGGGACTGTGCTGGTACCCGCCCCAACAGTGGTGGCCTTTTGTTCCCAGGGCCCACTCAATCCCCCGCTCACTGACTTCTCCGTTAGCAGCTCTTGTCAATTACCAGGGAAGCTGAAGTCCACTGTGACCCTGAGATCCCCTTGCCTTCTCTGGCAGACTTCATCCAATGGTGCCAACTAGGGCATTGTCCCCACATAGCTGGGTTCGTGCCTGAAGCTCAGTTTTCAAAACTGAGCAATATACTGCTCCAAGATAGCTCCACAGGGGTGTAGATGATACCCCTAAGTCAGGGCGGGGCTTGCTTTGGTGGAGAAGGCGGGAGGGCTCCCGAGGCAGTGACGGTGTTCCACCCCCTCACCTAAGGTGTTGGGTGCCCTGTTCGTTTCCTTCTTCGTGCAACTGCCCGTTTGGATTGTAAATGCTCTTCTGCACGCATGAGAATATCAGTTGGGGGGGTTCAGATCAAAAGGCATAGACCTGTACTAGCAAGAACTGAAGGGGAAGGTCTGACAGCAAGAGGCCAGAGAGGAAATCCCAGAGGGTGCGAGCAGGTGAGCGAGCACATGGGCTAAATACGCTGAGGAAACCCGCGGCAGGGGAGCCAGGGCCGGCAAGCAGCGACACGGGTCCACCCTGCTCCCAGGATCCTCTTTGCACGCCCCTGCCCCGAGAGGACTGTCATTCCAGCGCCAGGCCCTGCTCCGACTTTGAATCCATGCTTGCTCTGGCCCCACCCTGCCCTGCCTACCTCTCTCCAGCCTTGGCTCCCCTGGCCCAGGTGGCCCCCTGCACTGTCAACCCCCAAGGAGGCGCAGCTCGGCTTCCCAGTGCCGATCTCTGGGCTGGTCGGCTGCCGTTTGGCCTCAGTCAGGCCTTCATCTTAGTGGCCGCTCCTCAGCGTTAGGTATGTTGGCGTCTCCTCCACCTCACAAGAAAAAGTCAGGTGAGTCAAGGCTGCCGGGGTTTTCCTCAGCCTCTGCAAGTCCACTGCTGCCTCCCCGTACCACAGAGTCTGCTCGGATCAGCAGAAGGCAGAGACGCGGAGGCGCCGTTCGTCCAAGGCCTCGTGGTTAGAGCCGATCATCAGCTCTGCCTCTCCGACTTCTTGGCTGGGCCCTTCTAGAATGATCTAGAATGACGGTGTTCACCTAAGGCACACACCAACTTGGGGCAGGGCCAATCTGGCTGTGGAACCAGCACCCACCAAGTGCAGTGTCTGGGGGGTTCAGAGACGAGCCTCTCACATGGGTGAGGCAAACCCCTCCTCTCAGCACTGCCCGGCAGGGCCCCTGGCAAGGCCTCAGTGGGCCCAGGTGAACGACCTGTGATCTCAGTGATGTAACGGGCCCTCCATTTTAAAAAGCTGAGCATCTTTCCCCTTGCAATTATAAAATAAAACCAAGTTTACTGCAGAAAATTTGGAAAATACAGAAAAGTCTAAAGAAAATAAAATCTCATCCGCTGCTAAGGTTTTGGCGTTGTAACCGAGCCCTTCCTAAACAAGTAGCCATGCCCCCTCCCCCTGCACTACCCCCCACCCCCTAGCCCCATTTGCTGGGGGGGGGCTTAAAATCCGTGGAGCAGCTGCCCACTCTGAGGTTGGCCCTGGGTCATGGCAGTGCAGGGCCAGGCCCCACGGCCGAGGACACCCGGGCAAATGCAGGGGCTGAGGATTTGCCCCAGCTCCCACCCGCTCAAGAGCAGAGCCCAGCTCAGTTCTGTAGCTCCCGTAGCCCCCGGGGGGCCAAGGCTGCAGGTCCACAGTGGAGGGAGGGACGAGGGAGGTACCAAAACCAAATCTGCCCCCATGGGCCCAGCCACCACGCCAGCAGGTGGTTTTTCTAGAACATTCTGCCCTCAAGCCCCTCCAAGCCCAAAGAGCAGGGAAGGCGGCCTCTGCTCTGCCTCAGGCCTCTGTCCATCTGAGGCCAGTGCTGGCCTCCCAGGGAACATTCTGCCCTCAAGCCCCTCCAAGCCCAAAGAGCAGGGAAGGCGGCCTCTGCTCTGCCTCAGGCCTCTGTCCATCTGAGGCCAGTGCTGGCCTCCCAGGGGCCTCCCCACCACCCCGGAGCAGGGGCTTTTGGGTCCAGGTGGCTGGAAGCCCTGCTGACCCTGCCTGGCAGGCTGGGTGTGGCCTGGGCCTGGTCCCCTGCAGATGAAGCGCTGACTGGACAGCAGGACCTTGGCATCCTGCAGGGCCCCCAAGCACTCAGCTCACTGCCCCCTTTCCATTTTACCCACCCCACCCCCCCAAGCCCACACCTGCAGGCCAGAGGGCAGGCTCTAAGGCCCCAAATGCGCTGCCTGGGGCAACAGTGGCCTCGGCCACCATGCCTATTCAATGCTGGACAGAGGGGAAGGATGACACAGGCTGAGGACGCAGGTCCGAGGGCCTCCTGATCGTCCTGAGCTGGGAAGAACGTCGCCCAGCAGCCACGCTCTGCAGGGGAAGGAAACTCTGGCAAGTTTTAGGAAACCAGCGAAGCTGAGGGCGCAGGAAGGCACGAAACCAAGGGAAACACAGGTGTCTGCACACACAAGTTATAGAAATTGACCTTTATTTGTCGTACTAAAGTCTGTTTAACTTTTGATACAAAGTAACATTTTAGTACAGAAAATCCCAGTCTGCCAGAACAGTACCTGTCTGCTCCCGTGTACCACCCTCACAGCCCGAGGCAGCCCGAGGCTCTGAGAATCCACCCCCGGGGGGCCTGAAGGTAACACAGCGAGACCTAGTCTACAGTTTTTCTTAATTGCGTGAGCTAGAAAACTTGTACCTATAAAACAAAGGACAGCATTGAGGACTGAAACTTCTTTTTGAACAACTGTGCAAGAAAATATATCCCTTTTTTTTTTAAAAAAAAGTCAGTAATGGCTAAACTACAATCTAATGTCCAGAATTACAAATAAAATGAAATAGGATTTCTTGCTAGGAAAATGAAATTGTTAGGAACAGATGAAAAGGCAGGGCACGCTCCCACAGAGCCCCATACAGTACCTGGGAAAAGGACGCACAGCTTCAGGAGATACCTCAACCCTTCCGCCCGAGACACCCGGCATGGGCAGCGCAAACCAGGCCCAAATGGAGACACCTCCACAGGGCCCGGTGCAGGCAGGGACGGCTGCCACCTAGACTGGAGAGGCCCCCGCTTCAGTTTTAGTTTCAGCGTAGAACGCGCCAATGCACTCGCCACACTCTAGAATGTAATAGCTTACGAGGCACCCCGCAAAATCTCCACTGGTCAAGGCTGTTGCCAACTACAGAACCTAAAAAGGACCCAACGGTACACAGTGGCCCTAGCTGAACAGAACCTGTCACCGGGAGTCTATGAAGCTCCAAGGGACCAAATGCTTAAAGGATAAACCCAGATGGAGGAAAAAACGAGAGGCTGTGGAAGGCAGGAGAGGAGGAGAGAGGCAAGTTTACTGGACTGCTAAAGCAGTCTTCCCTCCCCAGGGGGGGACGCTGCCGCTGGCGAGGCGACTCCACAAAGGCACTGGATCTGCCACCTCAAATGGCCTGAGCACCTGCGGTCACGGGGCCCTCCCTGGACAGGAGGAAGGCTGCCACAGCTCTGGTCCCACCGAGAACCTCCCGGAGCAAAGCAGCCGCTAGTGAGGTTCCAGAGTCGTTTCGCTGAAAGCAGGAAAAGAAACAGATGGGGCAGAAAGATGGAGGGGAGGCGGGGCAGGGGCTCGGCACCAACAACGTGAAGCCGTTCAAGTAAACAGAAACCACCAAATACTTAGAAGAGGCTTGTAAACTTGTGATCTGGAAGGTTCCCTTTGCAGCATCTCTGATTGGCTGGAGAAAGAAAGGTTGGTGTTGAACCCCTCTGTCGAAAGTCTTTTGTGTGTTTTTGTTCAGTCGAGTCTTAAGCACACAGGTGGGAGGAGCGCGGTCCGCTGCCCAGGCCTGGATCCATTTGGCCGCCACCCTCCATCACCCGGGCGGGAGCTTCTGGAGCCTGTGCTCGTGGGAGCCTCCCCTTCACGCTCCCACGCAGTTTTCTGGTTTTAGTCACTAAAGAGAGCTGAGCCACGCATTCATGCGGGCAGAACATGTGCAGTCTCTTCACAGGACGAGGTTTCCCTACAACGGGAAGGCTGGGATCCACAGGATTTATTTTGTTCTTGATTGACTGTTGCCAGGATTTGCGTGCAGATGCTTGAGAGGGCTCCTCCCTGGACGACCCCTGCAAAAGAGCCCCCCAAACACACATTCAGCTCAGAGGGAGGGCCTGGGGTCTTAAGGCCCCTTTTGCCGCCTGCTCTGAGCCTCTGCGGCACCCCTGCCCCCCGCCCACCCCACTCTCCTCCACCAGGCAAGAAGGTGGGGAGGAGAAATAATCATAAAAAAATAAATAAAAAGATAAAAGACAAAAAAATAGAAGAGTGGAGCGCACATCAGTTCCACGTCCCCCCTGTCCCTCCAGCGGCATCTGGTCGGCTCTTCAGCAGGCGGCTGGAAACACGGGCTCCAGCAAGGCTGGGCTGGGCCCCAGTTTACCCTGCAACCCGGGCGGCCAGGGCCTGGCCCCGCACACACACTGCCCACTGCCCCAATAACTCCCCGGGCTGGGGGATCCCAGCACATGGAAAGCCGCTTAGGGGAGGAAGGGTGGGTGTTGTGTGGCCCAGTCGGAAGAGGGATTCTAAAGGGAACTAGCATGAGTTTAAGGGGTCAGGCTTCCAGGCCCAGAGAAGATTCCAGCAAAGCCAATGAAATGCATTCCACTCTGGCCCAGCTCTGCCCTGCAGCCTTCAAACACCACAGATTCGGTGGATGCGAATCGGGCGATGCACCTCCAAGCTCTGCAGAACAGCGCTGGCCACAAGTGGGCCCCGGCTGCCAGAGGTGAGAGTGGAAGCGGACAGCGTGCAGAAACCGCCAGAGCCTGGCAGGGCAACTTTGTGTCAATCGAATGCAATAAAAAAGAGAGCCTGCATTTTCCAAGTCTGGGGGATTTTTAAGGTTTGTCTCTAGTAACTTGCTTTTAATGTGTTTGACAAAAGGACTGGTCTGTGATGGACTGGAAATTAAAACACATGGATGCACCCCTGACCACGGGGGGGCAAGAGAAGGAAGCCCTGTTCTAGATCACAACACACTCCACGATGTAAGTTCACTGCCCCTTTCTTCCCACGACCAAAACTTTAACCCCCTACGAGTGTCTGATTTTACTGAAGAGGCTGAAAACCAGGAAGGAAAAAGGCAGCAGGTAAGTTGGAGCCATGGTTTTTTTTGTTTTGTTTCAGAGCCCAGAGATGGGTTTTCTTCACACAACCCCGTGGCCGAAACTGACCACTGGGGGGACAGACGACCACGGCGCACACGCTGCCTGCTCGCCAGGGAGTGCTCGGATCCGGGGCCGCAGGGACCCAGGAGCTGCGCTATGTGGTTCCCAGGCCCCGAGATGGACCCACGGCTGCCCACTAAGAAGGTGGGTGAGAAAGACCAGCTGGTGACCAGGTGCACAGCTCAGAGAACTTTACATTTTCATCTTAAAACGCCTGGTGTCGCCAAGCGATGGAAACTCCAACACCTCAGCTGCGGTGAGAGGTGCCTGCAACCAGGCCCGGGAGGCGGCCCATGAGCCCGGACTCCTCCCGCTCTCAGGAAAGATGCCCTGGTGAAGCCTCTGACTCCTCCTCGCCGCGCCTGGCACCTACCTGTGAAGTACCTGCCGTACTCCTGCTCGATCTTCTGCGCCGCCTCAAACTGCTCTTTGGAATGCCTCTAAGTCACCTTGTCCCTCAGGTAGATGGGGTCCCTCTGCTCCCTGGTGGGACATCCAGCATAGGCTGAGCCTCTCCCCTCCCAGGCCCTCTTTTTCCTCTCCTCATCCAGGGGAAGGGCATCCCCCAGGCTGTGGGGCACCCCAGGAGCGCCTCGCAAAGCAGGGCAACAGCCCGCGGGTCCTGTCGGGGCTCTAGGCAGAGGGAACAGTGGGGGGCCCAGTGCGTGCACAGAGAGCAACAACCAGCTGGCCCCCAATGTGTGGGAGCCCAGGAAGGTAAAAGGAGAAGCAGCCTTGGCGGGCTGAGGACACCCCGAGGAAAAGGCACCTCAGCGAGAGCAGAGCCGGCCTGAGGCCGATCCGGGTCGGCCTGGCTCTGCCGGCCCTTTGTGTCCTCTGAGCCCCAAAGTGAGCAGAAGAGGAAAGGGGGGCGGAGAGGTGGGAAGGGGCTGTGCAGACAAAGCTGGGTGTGCGAAGGCACTGTGCGGCCCCCGAGCAGGGCTGAGGGGCTGCCTGGAGGAGGAGGGGACACAGTTAAAACGGCCTGGCTGAGATGGGATGGGCCCATGAGGGGCAGGGCCCCTCCCTTCCTCCTCCAAGCACCTCCTGCCTCTCCTTCGCTGCCCGCCCGCAACCAGGGCCACCGGCCCCCAGCCCTCACCGTCCAGGCCGAGCCCTGGGGCGGCGGCACCTACTTGATCTGCTTTGCGCTCTTGTAGTGGATGAAGATGACGATGGGGTAGATGTGCATGTTGTGCAGCCACTCGATGGCGTGGGGCGCGATGTCCAGGAGGCAGTGCCGGTTCTGGGGGAGGAGGGAGGGTGAGCACCACGGGCAGGGGCGAGGGGAGGGCGGCGCAGCCCAATCCAGACTTCCTTCCCTGCCTTCGCCCAGGTGTGGGGAACTTCTGGGATCCCTACCACACCACCAGCCCGGAGGCCTTATTTCTGCCAGACCCAGCAAATGAAGAGCTGGAGCATCCTGGAGGGGAGTGTGGCTTTGCGTGGCTGTGACTGACGCGTTCCCCGGGTCCCCTGAGCCTCCAGGCCGAATGGGGGACAATGAAAGGCCACAGGCTTGTGCCTGGGCCGCCCGCCCCAAACACCCCTGAAGC
The DNA here is from genome assembly GCF_030445035.2 of Dasypus novemcinctus. Taxonomy (NCBI): domain Eukaryota; kingdom Metazoa; phylum Chordata; class Mammalia; order Cingulata; family Dasypodidae; genus Dasypus; species Dasypus novemcinctus. The sequence continues at coordinate 106,202,484 of NC_080678.1, read as the reverse complement.
TGCACCGGGGAGTCCCGCCGAGCCCAGGGCACCCCTGGCGGAGGTCTTCCGCCCCCACAGGGCAGTGTGCACTTAGAGCCGCAAGAGGCCAACTCCTTCAACAGGAGGAACCAACCCAAAGAGGCGGACTGGCCAGCCCCAGTCGCAGAGACTGAGAAGGACAAGTCCTAAGGGGACCCCGAGTCCCCTGCTCTGCCGGGGTCTTTCCAACACGCCTTGCAGAGCCACCAGTCTTTTTCTCGGGCTTCCCGACAAATGGACCTGAGGGCTTCAAATGCATACAGAGCTAGATAGCAACGGTATGGAGGCAGGGCCCCCCAGGCGGCCGTGCTGGAAGCTGCGCACCAGCCTCCAGATGAGGCACACAAACCTAAGAGTCTGCTCACAGGTTCAGCAGAATCTGTTTCAGAATTCCCTGCAGGAGGCTCTTCCCTGGAGTTCAAAGTTCTCATCCACCACCTTGGAGGGGGAGCGGCCACAAGCTTGCCCTGGCGCCAAGAGCCAACGAGGGCAGGCGGCAGGTAGGTGGATTCTGCCAGAGAGCATGTGGATGAGCTCCGTGAAGGTGTGGGAAGAGCTGGGGGTGGGGAGCTCTAGAGACACGCAGGGCAGGGATGCACAGGCAAAGGGCCCTGACGCAGCCAGGGGCGCCCAATCCCGACACACAGTTGGGCCTCTTCCCTGCGGCCTAACGCGGGGGATACCTTTTCTGTGATTTCTTTTATTGAAGCCACCGTGGTGACGTCGAAATGCCCGCTTCTCCGCTTGTAGTCGACAAACAGGCAGTCTTTGACGCCCCACTCAATGGCCTGCTGGGAGGCCTTCATCACCTCTGCAAGGCAGGCACGTGGCATCAGGACTCTGCACCCCGAGGCCCCTTCCAGGTAGTGGGCACTGTTAGCCCTCACAGCCTCCCCCGGCCCCGAAGGGGCAAAGAAGCCGGCTGTGCACCAGCGCTTCAGGGACACGCCACTGCCCTCGCCCCGGGGGAGGCAGGGCCGGGGCCGCACACTGATCTGACCCAGTCTGTGGTCGCCTGTCCTCTAGGGAGGGCTCTGGAACAGCCTGCTCTGGCTGACTCAGGGACAGACGTGCCCGGCAGGCGAGGGGCACCCCTTACCAAGGGGGCATCTGCAGAACTTGCCGGGCGCCTCGTTCACCAGCATCTCCTTCACCACGTCCAGCAGAGGCCCCAGAACCAGGACAGGCCGCAGGGATGTGCACTCGACCTTCTGCACCCGCTGATAGGCCAGGCTGCTCGCCGGATCTGAAGGAGAGAAGGCGGCGGCGTCACCAGGCTCCATCACTCCCCGATGGATCTGTGGGGTCCGTCACACGGATCCACAGCCCGGCTGGGGACCAACTCGTCCCTGCTGCCCGGGACTCTCCTGCCAGGCGGGGGCAATGGGGCCCCTCTGTTGTTCCTGGAGACCAGCACAGTTCTCTCCCCCGCATGAAAGCCAAGTGTCCCCCAGTCCTTCAGCTCTCACATGCTTCCTTGTGTGCCCCGTGCCTGCTTTCCTTCCACCCAGTATCCAAGCTCCTCTTGAGATAAAGCCTGAGCTTAGCCAGGCCCGGTCAACAGGGTGTGAGCAGCTGCAGCTCCCACTTTCCAGCTCCCTCCCCATCGGCTGGGACGGAGGGAGCTGGAGCCAGCCCCGACCAGAGCCAGCCCTGACCACCAAGGTGAAGAGAGGCCTTTGGAAACGGCCACAAGACAGAAGGGAACTGGGCCCCTGGACGGACCCCACAACACAGCGCCTCCCCCAGGCCACCCGCCAGCTTGGACAGTTAGAGGTGACAGAAACAAGCTTCCCATCAAGTTTAAGACACTGTTGTCTGGTCTCAGTGAAAGCAGTTGAAGCAGCATGCACTGCACCTTGCATCCCACATAATGGACATAAAAGCCCTGCAGGAGAATACTGTGCCTCAAAACCTGTAAGCACCTTCTTTGCATCCAGCTGGTTCAAGTCGCCGCGTTGGCATCTCAGAAGTACAGAGTGCACAATAGAAAGCTCAGACTCTGCCTGGCACCAGGAAATAACCGATGTGAAGAGACAACACGAGCTGCTTAACAGCACTAGGCAGCAGAACAAGGGCCTCCAGATAGCAGCAGGGGGTGGAACAAATGCTAGGGGTTGGAGTAGGGGATGAAGAGGCCACCAGAAGGCCCGGGAGTGGGCGGGATGACAGCTGGGCCCGAGGCGGAGCATGGAGGGATGTGCAGGGCGCCAGGTGAGGGCGAGGGCCAGCGCCAGGCTGAGCAGCAGGCAGGCCTGAGGGCGAGGCTGAGCAGGTCTCCCCGCTCCCTCAACCCGCCCCAAGCGCGGCTTTTTTGACGGCCAGTTGTCCACGCCCATCCACGTGGCTCTCTAAACAACCTAGTGTTCCACAGAAGGCCAGAGTCACAAGACAATCTGTTTTAAAAAAAAGTGAGGGAGGATGTGGTGGTCAAATAAGCTTGGGAAACGCCACACACATCACATTCATCACCTGAGAACCTCCACGCATTTGAGGAAAGTGTCTAAGGAGTCCCCGGAAAAAGATCTTCCTCCAAGAAGAGACGAACATCTTCTTGCGTAAAGAAAAAAAAAAATTACAGATAAAGCTAAAGTCCTCTCTGATGCCCGTTTCCCAATTCTGGTCCCCTACTGGCCTCTTCAGAGGTGACTAATATTATGGGATGGAAGCATATCCTTCCAGTCATTTTGTTATTCTCAAACATTGATTTTTATATATTCATAAAACTATATAATATATTGCTATTGCATGTGTTTGACAAAAATAGCATGATAATATATTCTGCAACTCTTTGACTTAGTGTTCTGTTTCTGGAATGCACCCAAGCTGATTCAGACATATCTCATTTACTCCTTTTGAGCTTCACGAATATGCATCCATTCCCCCGTTTCTGGACATTAAATCAGTATTTCCCTTAACTTACTTGAACAAGAACCATATTCTCTTAACTACTGTTAACACCCATTTAACAGATGCACGTTCCTCCCTGACTAATCCCCATCAGAAGTCCTCACAATTACAGAATCGTAGGGCTAGAGAGCATCTTTCCTATCACTGAATATAACCAGGTAAGTTAGAGGCCCAAAGAACTGTGGGCCATCCAAGGTCACAGCTAACCAGGGCAGAGCACAGGGGTGGTCTCAGGGGCTCCATCCGTACCGTAATGACCTCTTGAAAAGGAAGCACCAGTGCTCAGTGCATAGCCCTGAGACATGCCTGCACAGGTCCCTAAGGGGTCAGGGACAAGGCCAGCCCGTCCTCCGTGGCGGTGGACAGCCCATGACGGTGGGCGTGCAATCACGAGGAGGAGGTCTTCTGGGGACACATGCGGCAGCTGGAACCAATGAACTAAAGCAGGAATTCAAATGCCACATAAAAGAAGAAACACCTTTCTGGAGGCATCACAGAGCTGTTGAGGCAACCAGGATTTGAGATGCAAGATCCTGGGGAGAAGGGAACCCCGAAACAGTAAGCCTCCCTCCGACAGAGCATTTGCAGTTTTTGGAGTAAAAGCGAGAGGCAAAGAAGCCAGCAGAGCTGTTGGCAACCACCAAGCAGGTGAGACGAAATATAGTTTAGGACTGCCAAGGCAGCCAGGGCTTGAGGGGCCAGGATTCCAGAGAGAAGGGAGAGGCAAAGAAGTAAGCCTGATATTCACCCGTTTTTCCTTAAAGTCATTTGCCAAATTCCTAAGCAGAGAAAAGAAGCTGAGAGTTTAAGAAAGTCACTAAATTGCAGAACTGAGGTCCCTGCAGTCTCATGGTGCTGAGGAGACAGAGTCAGGGAGTCAAGGACAGCTAGCAAGGAGGGGCCTAAATGACACCCCAGGCTCAGACGGGACCACTGAAGGGCCACGCCTAGATTTCAGGATGAACCTCCAACTGCACAAAAGCTGCAGCTCAGCCTCAGGTCCATTCAGTGCCTGCCTGCAGCAAGGTGACCCGCCACCGCTCTGGAGGACAGGGCCCCAACAATTTCCTAACTGCTGACATTTCAACCAAAGATGACCAGGTATTCCAGGAGAAAAAAGAAAGACAATAGGAGACTCACAGATAACCAGGAAGAATGATGACCCAGTCTTTAAAATTAATGTGATTGATAAGTTTAAGAAAACAGATAACAAGAAGGAAAATTTCACCAGGGAATTAAAATCTACTAACGATGAAGCAAATGAAAACTCTAGAATCAAAAGATGCAATTTATGAAATTAAGAACATACTGGACACGACAGAAGAGGAGATTAAGGAACTAGGAAAAAAGGCCAGTAGAAAACATCCATACTGGAGCATAGAGAGAAGAAAAGAGACAGAAAATGGAGAAAAAAACATGTCAAAGATAAACGGGCATGGTCAAAAGCACAAAGGACAGGAGTAGAACAGAAAGGTAGGTAGTGGTTGAAGAAACACAATTTTATTTTAATTTTTTTAATGGTGGAAATAATTGAAAAGCCTAAAACCTGGGCCATTCTAACAAATAACCAACAATTATTTGAGTGACACTCTGCCAGGCACTGTCAGGGAGACCAACCTAGATCCTCATGATGTGGAATTAGGAAGCTCTGATGCTTATGAATGTGGGAAAGCACTGACGAAAACAGTAAATATTAAAAAGGGTATTAAACTGCACACACATGTATATATGTAGTTATGTATGTATGTACAAGTGTGTTTAATACATTACAATAACTATGCAAAAAAAAAAAAAAAAAACCTATGGAAAGAAGACACCGCAGTAAGATATACCAAAATATCACAGATTTAAAAACAAAAAGAAACGATGGCCAGAATTTTCCAAAACTGACCAAAGTGTCAAGCTACGGTACTCAAGAAAGTGTTAAGAACTCCCCAAGCAGGATAATCGTAAAGAAAACTGAAGACAAATCTTAAAAGCAATGGGGGGTTGGGGAGCAAAATATTACCTTCAACAATAAGGGTATGAAAAATGACTTCTCTCCAGAAACCAGAAACAGCAGGCTCTTCAAAACCATATTCAGGTCCCAATCCCCAGAACTTGTTACTATTACCTTACATGGCAAAAGAGGTGATGCAGTTAAGGATAGCAAGAGGAGGAGCTTACCTGGGTGAGCCCTAAATGCAATCACGGGTGTCCTTGTAAGCGGCAGATACACATGGCAGAGAAGATGGAGCAGAGGGAGAAAGATGCGGGTGCTGTGGTCACAGGCCACGGAAGGCCAGCTGCCACCAGACCTGGAAGAGGCAAGGAAGGACCCGCCCCAGAGCCTCAGAGGGAGACTGACTCTCCTAACACCGGATTTCAGTCCAAAGATGCTGCGTAGGACTTCTGGCCTCTGGGCTCTGAGAAAAGTGCGTATTGTTTTCAGCCACGTGGTTTGTGGTAATTTTGTTATGATGGCCCAAGGGAAATGAATGTATCATGAAAGCCAGGAGACAGTCAATAACACCTTTAAACTGATTAAACAAAACACCTGTCCATCTAAAACTCTATACTATCCCCAGTGAAAATCATCTTCAGAAATGATGGCAAAACAGACATTTTCAGACAAACTGAGAGACTTCATCAACAACAAACCTCTTCTACAAGACATACTGAAGGGAGGTGTTCAGCAGAAAGAAACAAAATCAGAAGTAAACACATAACTGCAAGAGGGAATGAAGGGGGAAACAGACTTGGCCCAGTGGTTAGGGCGTCCGTCTACCACATGGGAGGTCTGTGGTTCAAACCCCAGGCCTCCTTGACCTGTGTGGAGCTGGCCCATGCACAGCGCTGATGCGCGCAAGGAGTGCCATGCCATGCAGGGGTGTCCCCCACGTAGGGGAGCCCCACAGGCAAGGAGTGCACCCGTAAGGAGAGCCACCCAGCATGAAAGAAAGCACAGCCTGCCCAGGAATGGCGCCGCACACACTTCCCATTCTGCTAAGGACAACAGAAGCGGACAAAGAAACAAGACGCAGCAAAAAGACACAGGGAACAGACAACCGGGGGAGGGGAGGAATTAAATAAATAAATAAATCTTTTTAAAAAAAGAAAGAATGAAGGGTAATGGAAAGAGTAAATATAAGTGAACAGTTGGCCGGCAAATCAATAATACTCTCTTGTGTTTAAAGTATACATAGAATTATAATGCGAATACAAAAGGTGGGAAGGAGGTAAATGAAATTACAGTATTCTGATGATCTAGAATCTTTCCTTATAACTAATATCAGTAGTAAGTCAGCGATGCATGTTGTGTAGTCTACTGTAACCCCACAAAGGAATAAAATGAAAATGAATAACTTTAAAAACTAAGAGATGAGGAAAGGGGTGGGATGAAATAGCAAACATACTTGATTAATACAAAAAAAAAAAAAACCCAAGAAGGGAAAAGAGGCAAGAAAAATAGAAAACAAATAGACAATAAATGTAAATCCAAATGTATCAGTAATTACATTTCATGCAATGGATGAAATACTCTTATTGAGTGACCAGAACAATTACATGTATGTTCAGGCTGTGAAAACTCTCTATGTTGTTCATGTCTCAGTAAATGTTGTGCCCTTTTCTGTACATATATTTCAGTAGAATTTTTTAAAAAGACATATGGTCACAGTGGATTAAAAAAAAATCCATATGCTACTTGTAAGAGATATTTAAATATGAAAAGATAGGAAGAATTCAAAGTAAAAGGATGGGAAAAGATGACCCAGAAGAAAACTCGTAGAACTGAATCAGACAAAATAGATTTCAATGCAAGAAACATGACAGACCTAAAGACATTTCACAATGATAAAAGGGTCAATTTACCAGAAAGATATGTATTAATTTAAAATGTACTTAATGACAATTTCAAAAATTGTCATGCAAAATTGAAGGACTAAAAGGAAGATTTGACAAATGGCTGTTTTTCAAAGATATATACATATCTAGGACATACCCCAAATGCACTGGAGACGGTCCCTGCGAGAGGGAAGAAGGGGACAGGGGAGAGCAGGCAGCGAGGAATGAAGGAAAACCCAAAGAGGGAGAAGCGTAGCCCTAGCCCTAACTGAGGCGCTGGCAAACTTTTCCTGTGAAGGGCACGGGAGTATGCATTTCAGACCAATGGCAAAGCTGAGCGAGACTGGGGTAACAGTCCCCTTCAATTTTATATTTAAACATAAAAACCACCCTTAGCTCGCAGGCGCAGAAAAACAGGCAGGCAGACCAGGCCCCCGGGCTCTAGTCTTAACGGAGAGTAATGGGGAGCCCGGGACCCAGGGTGTAGGTAACTCCACTCTCTGAGCCCCAGGCCTCCATTTTAAACACAGAGGAGAAGGGACAGGAAAGGGAGGGAAGAAGGAAGCCACCCCCCCTTCTGTTCCCAGAGGCCCCTGCCCGCCCTTCCCCTGCATGCTGTGCCTGCCCTGCGCCATGCCTGCCATGCCCCGTGCCTGTCCTACCCCTGCCCGCCCTGCACCGTGCCCGCCCTGCCTGGCTGGCACACATCCTAGGGCTACAGGCCAAAATCAGAGCAGCCTTGGGAAGGGCCTGCTTTACAGGACAAATGCACCCTCCCCTCGAGGCCGTCTGCCAGGGTCCACCTGACCTTCCCTGATACTTGACACCAAGGACCTGTGGAGATGGGTGGCCCTGGGTCACCACCAAGCAGCCTGAAACGCAGCCATTCTGGAAGCAACATCCCTGAGCAGAGACTGCTTTCGGCCTCCCCACTGCCCATCTTTGTCTCTCCCTTACTAACAGGGTTTCCTGTAACGTTGAGGCCACAATGCACCCAGCCAAATCCCTCTTTTCCCATGTCCCTGGCAGATGAGAGTGGTCAGTGAGATACAAGTGGAAGCCACAGCATGGGGCTGTGATTTAAAGAGAGTTGTCAGGCAGAGGTCCAGCCTCCTTCCTGCCACCTGAAACAAAGACATGATGGCTAGAGCTGCAAAGACACACATGGTGACCACAGGGAAGCCCCAAGACCGGAGCCACATACTATGGGTGACAAGCAAAATGATCATAGACTCTGAAAACTGCAGCGCCACCCAACCAACCCAGATGCCTGCCACCAGCCTTCTTGCATTTGAAAGAAAAATAGACCCTGTCTTGCTTAAGCCACTGTCTTGAGGCTTAAGTGATAAACATCAACTCAAATCCTGAGAGTCCACTGGAAAACCAAGTTTAGCCACTTGCCTTCAAAGAGTGGAATGGAGTCATTGGAAAAGGCGTCCAAGGCCAGGAGATCCCTCCCTTCTTTGGACCCACTGCGCTTGTGCTTATGTTTCCTTCGAAAGAAGGACCTGCGTGCGGCGGCCAACAGCGTCTTTGCAGCGTTGTTATCATCTTTGACTTCGGACATGCTGAGCCTCCTGGAGAATTCTTGGTCCATCCTGTGGCCGCAGAGAATGGCAGTGCTGGGCAAGGCTGCTGGGACCATCTCCCTGCCCACACTGCTCGGTGAGGAAGGCGAGAGCTGATACAGGACCAGGGCCTGTTCCAGGGCTCCCCTTTGCAGGTTTCATAGCTACTTCACCCAGCCCACCACCGAGGACCCCTTCACCCACCTTTGCAGGGGGTTGCACAAACACCAGTGCTAGGGGCCAGCTCTTAGGAATTTCTACCACTTTCTACTCGGATCAGTGTCAAAGGAACTGCCACGAAAGCCCTCACTTAATAGCATTTTCTTGAGCCTGTTTTCCCTTTTTTTTTTTTTTTCAGGAGGTACCAGGGATTGAACCTGGGACCTTGTACATGGGAAGCAGGTGCTCAAACCTCTATGCTACAGCTGCTCCCCAGCTTAACAGCATTTAAAGTTATGCTTCCTGAGTCACCACTGTCTCTCTGCACAATTCTGATTTATGCCAGGGGCAGTTCCTTAGATAACTGATCTTGGCCAACCAGAGGTGGGAACGAGCAGCTTAGCCCTCCCCGCAGCCCAGCCCCTGCCCTTCATCCCTGGGACAGCTCCGTGGCTGGCGGCCCACTCTGCCCCCGCCCAAACCCCCGGCCCGGGGCTGGAGAAGACATACACATATTTTCTGGGAATCTGCCCGTGCTGGATCTTCTGGGCGTTCTCGTCCAGCTGCCAGGCCATCCAGTAGCCAAACGTGCCCTGGGGCAAGGTGTCATCAATATAGAGGATGTCATCCTTCTTAAAGCTCAGCTCATGCTCCACCTCTGCCAGCCGGTCGTACAGGGCCCTGGGTGGGTTGAGGATGCGATCAGGGGGAGCTGCACCCTGAAGGAGCCGCCCCCCAAGACTGCTCTCCTGCACTGTGCTTCCCCCAGACTAAAAAGTCATTCCAGAAACTGGAGCTGGGTCTTCCCACTCTGCAGCGGCTCCCCGAAGGCGGGCGCCCGTGCTCTGCACAGGAGGACGAAGGTGGTGCCTTCCCCTAGGACTAGGGCAGCACCGTCTCCTTCAGACTGAGAACTTCTGGCCAAGACCTGAGGCCCTGCCCTCCCCTTCCAAATGGGTCTTCTTGCATGCCTTCCCTCCTGAAGGCAAGGGCCATGGTTCCTACAGACTGGAGACCCCACAAGATGGAAATAGGCCATGGAGACAGGGAAATGCACCACATGGTACTTCAGGATCAGTGGTTCTTAATTTTGGGGGGGTCTCAGATCTGAGGGATCATGAAGAAAGCTAAAAGTCCCTCCCAGGAAATGCTTAATCCTGTGCCTGCACCCACACCATGTCACAAGGCACCCCAACGTCCACATGCACACTGCTGGGCAAGACGGGAAGGGGAGGAGGGCAGACCAGAGGGAAAGGGGGATCTGTGGCCTCCAAATCCCCCCAGGCCCTAAGCCCCAAATAAGGAAGCCCACCTGCTCCTCAAAGCCCGCAAGGGTGTTTCGAAGTCACGAGCACCATGCTGTGACTTGCAGATCAGGGGGTCAGGTAACAGCTACCATGGCCCTACCCTTAGGAGGCAGGAAGCACAGGGGCACTGATGAGGAATGGAGCGCCACAGGAGGCCGCTCCCCTGGCCCCGACCCCCCAGGCCCGGCACCTGATGTAGAAGCTGTCGCCAGGCAGGCCCTTGATCCTGGTGAACTCCTCGGGCCAGTACTGCACCTTCAGGTGGACGCTGTCCTTGGGCTTCAGCATCTTCACGTAGACCTCCTCCACCATCTTGCTCCGGATGTCCAGGGAGCCGTACTGCCCGGGGATGAGGGGGGTTGGGGTCAGAAGGGCAGAAACCAGGGGGCGGCCTGGATAGCCAGGAGAGGCCAGTGTGGCGAAGAGGCAGAGAACCGACATCCCCCTACCTGGGAGCCCCCCTGCCTCCCCTCTGGAGGAAGGGCTGAATCCTTGGGGTCTCCCCCAGTGCCCAGGAAAAGCCACGTTCGAGTCCTCGTGCAAGTATGAGATATTCGAAATACAGCACTCCCTCTCGTTGCACTTGAACCTTTAAATATCTATGCACCAACTCTTCATCAAAAGGGGACCCTGTGCAGGGGAGGTACAACTCTCCCTGTCAAATCTGAGGCTGCTGCGCACAAGAGCAGAGCATCTTCTCCTGGACCCCCACAGCCAGGCTGGGGGGCTCTGCCCACAGCTTCTCAGAGGCCTGCCCGGCTTCCCAGGGGTCTACCCAGAGGGTCCATGCAGCACCCTGGGTTTATGAGGGTTTAAAATAAAATCACCCAGGGGTCACCCGGCATCAAGTCTGCGCTGTCTGTCCCCGGGGCCATCTGAGACAGACCCCCAGGGTGCAGCTAAGGACTCACCTCAAGGAGGAGGTCCCCTGGCACGAGGCCGTCGGGACCCCTGGCAGGGCTGTCGTCCTCCACCTCGGCCACGAACACCCCGTGCAGGTTCCCGCCACATAAGTGCACCCCGAGCTCCAGCTGAGACTTTTTGATGAAGATGACTCGCGGCTCTGGGGTCTTCTTGTTGGCATCTCCCACCATCCTTTCGGGAAGAAAGACGAAGTTGCTCGATCACGCACAGACAGGGAGGCGGGCACGGGCAAGTCAGAACTGCGGCTGATCCGGACCCGGGCTCTACTTGCCTCACGGTCTCCCGCCTCCCCCTGCCACCCTCCTGCAGCCTTTCAACTGCGCCACTGAGCCTGTGCCCAGGACCACGCCCTCTAAACCAGGAGCTCCCTGGGGGTGAAACTGCTCTGACGGCCCCAACCCAGAGCCTGATAAACAAGTGAGGGATAAAAGGAAAAGAGAGAGGAGAGGTGGGGCAGAGAGGGAGTCAATGGGAAAATGAGAAAAAAGAAGGAGGGGGGAGGAAAAGAGCGGCTATGGCATGCACCTCCCCGCCCTACCAACACCAAAGACCCGGTGTGCGGCTGGGGTGGCTGGGGTGGCTGGCAGCCGGTGGGGACGCAGCAGCTGGGGGGTGGGGAGGGCTGGCAGCAGCCCCCATGCCCATGCGCTCAGAGGAAGAGCTGGGGCTCACAAGGACCCCCCGCCTGGCTGCCCGCACAAAGGGAGGGCTCCCAGCCCATGCCGGCTGGCCGACCTGGAGCTGGGCGTGCTCTGCTTGCACGGGGGCATGCCAGGGCCCTCGTTCTGCTCCATCAGGGGATCGATGGCAGAGGCGTGCTCCGGGGTGGTGGCACCACTTCCCTGGAGTGTGGAGTGGGTGCTCGCAGGGTCCAGGTGGGAACTGGAGTGGGGAGGGGCAGGGAGAATGAGGGGCAGCCGCCCAGAGCCACACCCCTCCAATGACAACGCGGGTCCTAAGGGGGGATTGGGTCCACGTGGGTCCTACCCCGAAGCCCAAGGAGATGCAGGTGCCTCGGAGCTTGGACGCGCGTGGCCGGTCACCTGCAGGAGGCGCCGGTCCACCTCTCCCCTACCCAGGGCCCACTATGTCCTCAACCCCGAGGTCCTCTCAGACCACCTCTGGCCTGATGCCTGCGGCACCCCGGTGACATGTGAATTCTCTGTCCCTTTTCCTTGGCTCATGTCTCGACCCCCCACTAAGCTGCAACGTGCTAGGCTACTGAGAACCCTGTCTCCCCCTTCTCTCACCTGCCCCACGGCCCACAGCCCGGGCTAAGACACAGGCAGGGGTGCAGGGTCTGCTCAGGACAGAGTGTGCCTGAGAATCCCGCCCTGGGCTTCAGCCTCTGGCTACCCAATGCGACCCTGGCCCACAGTTAACTCGCCCAGTTTCAGGAGGAGACATGTCCCTTTAAATGTCTCTCTCATCCAAAATCTAGGCTGGTCAACTCTCCTCCTCCCAGGAGCCGGAGGCCCAGGAGATGCAGCTGGTAGCCCTGCTCTCCAGCAGCTCGCCCGTCCCGCCCACTCCCCAGCCCACAGTCCAGGGCCTCCGGCCTCACCTGGAGCGTGAGTGGCTGCCCAGCTGGTGCATGTGTGGGTTGTACTGGGCCAGGATGGTGACAGTGTCACACTGCTGCCCGATGATGAGCCAGGCCTGCTGCTCCGTGGCACTCCGCAGGTTTATGCCATTGAACTGGGGAGACACCCACAAAGGGCTGGGGACAGGATGTGGGGGGTGGGCTAGGCAACAGGGGCATGGGGGGTGGGCTGGGGGATGGGCACATGGATGTGGGGGGAGAGCTGGGGGATAGGCACTTGGGGTGCAGGCTGGGGGATGGGGATGGGGATGTGGATGTGGGGTGCAGGCTGGAGGATGGGGACGGGGATGTGGGGGGTGGGCTGGCAGATGGGGAGGAGAGGAGGCCGAGGAGGAGAGGAGGGAGAGGAGGAGAATGCTGCCACGAACATGCTACGGAGGGCAGCCCTCTCTCACCTCAAGTAACTGATCTCCGTACTCCAGGCCGGCCTGGTGGGCGATGCTTCCCCTGGTCACCTTGGAGACGTAGATCCCGCCCTTCTCACCACTCATGATGGAGATCCCCAGAGGCTCCAGGCCCTTGTGCACCTTAACGTGGCGTGGCTCCTCCACGTAAGACCTTGGAAGAGAGCCAGCAGTTTGGGGGACTCAGATCCAAAGAGTTCTGGGGAAGGGTCTGTGCTCAGGCATGCAACTGGGCTATGCAGAAGAGGCCAGGGAGCACAGGTGCTCCTGGGGTGACACAGGCAGGTGGAGGAGTGGCTACCCCAACTCTCTCATGACAAATGATGCATGTTCCTGCAACCTCATGTAATATGAACATGGCAGCAATGGACACCAAAGCACCCCATCCCAGAGACACGAGAACAGTCCGTGTGAACTATAAACACTGATACGTGCAGGGGAAAACCCTGAGATTCTCCACGTGAGCCGAGCTGCCTCACACAGTATGCGATTTACAAACTCCAGCAGGGTCCCAAGAACCCCTTCCTGGGAAAAGAGATGGCTTCTGGGGTGACAGTCCCTTGAGGAAAGACAGTATAAAATATCAGTTTTTATATTTATTGGCTACCCAGGGTGATGCAAATTGATCATGGCCCCCTTTGGACGGCTTGGGTTTGCAGCGGCAGTCAGCATGGAAGCCATGGAAAGACCATGCCCTTGCTGCACCCCCGGGGAGCCGCCCCCCGTGCCCGTGGGCGTGAGAAGGACCTGGGCCCGGCAGGCACAGGCAGTCTCAGAAGAGGTCTGTGGTGGTACGGATCGCAGGAGAGCTGAGATTACACCTCTGCCAGCACGGCCCTTCCCCTGGTGCCCTGCAGCGCTTCCCTCGGCCTCCCCAGCTCAGACCAGGCCTGGTCCGTGGCCAGGTCATCTCCATGACTCAACCTGCATCCAAACACAGACGGTTTAGAGGTGCAAGACCTCAGAGAGCAGCCGCCCCCACGAGGAGGTGCTCCAGCCGGGGACGCCACAGTCCTCCCTTAACACGCCGCCCTCTGTGCCACTTCTAACCAGTACCCTTTCCTCAAAAGAGAAAAGGACAACTGTAAAATAACAGCCATTCAACAGAAGCCATGGAGCCATCACAACTGACGTATCGATCACAACAACTCCTCTGGAAAGACGAACAGGACACACTGGGAAACGAGAAGGCAGGTCCATACAGCACAATTCCACTTCCACAAATGTGCACGTGCAAACTTACATGTATGCACACGCATGACGACATCTCCAGAAGGCCACCGACATGTTAACAAAGTGGACCTCTAAGTGAGGGCATGTGTGGTGATTTTTGCTGGTTAATCTTCTGATTTTAATTTTTTAACATAAGCACAATTAATTTTTCTCAGGATAATGAGGTTGCATTTTTGTGAGCAGTTAAAACACTATTTCCTTGAAATCTTGTTCATTTTTTTAAGGTTCCTTTTAAATAGGTTTATACAGTATACTTCATGTGACGAGGAGCTTAGAGTAAGTAAAAGATGTGACTATGTATAACAAATAAATAATGAAACAGGAATAAAATACACAGACACACATCACAAACAGGTAGCAGTTATCAAATCTCTGGTTGATGAGATTAGTTTTTTCCTTCTCTCAGGAAAAAAAGGATTATTTTAAATAAGTGTTCTCTACTCTGATGACTTGTGTTTTTGTCCAATTTTCTATGAGTAGTTATATGATAGTATGCTTCAAAATCAGGGGTAAAAAGGATTTTTTTAGGAGTTACCAGAGACTGAACCCAGGACCTCATATGTGGGAAGCGGGTGAGCTACATCCGCTCCCCAGGATTATTTTTCACACCTGTTGTCTGTTCTGGTTGCTCGTGTTTTCACATTTCTCTGATGAGGCCGTAAGCTCACAACACTTGTGTCCTTCCCAGTGGAGTCCCCAGCTCTCTGCACGGCACAGGGAGTGAAGGGATTACTGGACTGCGACATGACGAAACCCCCTCTACTTCTAAGGACGCACTGACTTCAGGGGAAGGTCTTGGTCTCGCAATGACCAGAGCCGGGGTCGAGAACCTCCAGCCCCGGCCCCATGCCTGCAGGCCGTGTCCCTGTGTGCACACATGGGAAATCCCCGTGGGTGAGGACCGGCCCTCCCCGTGGACTCAAACTGCCCCTCACAGTGTCCCCTAACGGGCCAGGCGCTGGTGAACGAGGACACACCCCTCTCCCAGGCTCTTGGGCTGTTTGACGAGGTCACGCTTTCGAGTCAAATATGAGATTTTCTTAACGGAGCCCCCCTCCCCGACCCTGCCGGCAAAGGTCACTTGAGGCTCACGGCTACAGAGGGTCTTCAGCATTTTGGTCTCGCCTGGACAAGGGCAGCTGTGTTCTTTTTTACGTGATTAAATAAAGGCAAGTTCAAGTTTAATGAGATGGCCTAAAGACCCACACTCTGGACAGGACCTTCTAAATGTAAACACGATCCACCAAATGCCATTTGCAGGAATGACAGAGAGGGACGAGGTGTGTGTGGGCAGCGTGTCTGGAGGGGAGTACAGACTCGTAGACGGGGCAGCCTCGGACAGACATGAGGCCTACAGTGAACCTAAGAGTGAAGCAGGGACTGGCCTGCACTTAAAATGAAACCACGGCTGGCTTAGCTGTACATTTAGGCTTTATATTCTTTCTTTGCCCCTTTATGTATATTTCACAATAAAAGGTAGAAATAATAATAACCGAGAGCTATAGCTGTTCTGGGACCAAAGAACAAGGCAAAGAGTGAATCCCAATGCCCACTGCTAAGACATGACACAGACAAAACACTACAACTTCCCAGCCTCAGTTTTCTCATTTGCAAAATGGGGCTAATGACAATCATAACAACGTCACTCACACTGGGGTTAGTTTGAGGCTCTCACGACTTAATGCACTCACGGTGTTTACACAGAGCGACAGCCGCGGCCGTGGAGCCACCGTCGGGCTCGCGTCCAGCACCCTCCCCGCAGGCCCACCGTGCCCCGCGGCAC
Organism: Dasypus novemcinctus; assembly: GCF_030445035.2. Lineage (NCBI taxonomy): Eukaryota > Metazoa > Chordata > Mammalia > Cingulata > Dasypodidae > Dasypus > Dasypus novemcinctus. The sequence continues at coordinate 106,186,747 of NC_080678.1, read as the reverse complement.
TCCGTGGAAGGAGCCCACCCTGTTCCTTGCCTTGTCACCTACACGTGCCCACCCCTGGGGGCACAGCAGGCTGGGCTACGGCTCCCACATCCCAAGGCCCCGTGGGTGGCACTAGGGATGCACCAGAGCAAGACGCGACCCAGCACCAGTGGAACCAAAACCCAGGTGGCCCAGTCCTGGGATCAAATAACAACGGACCCCACAACCCCTGCTGTGCGCGCCCACTAGCCCCCGTTGAGGGATGTGCCGCCCACCAGTGTGGCCGTGACACAGAGCCCAGGTGGTCCTCACTGGTCCTTCCTGCGCTCCCCGAGGGACGTGGGGTTGACTGCGATCCTTGGCAGTATGGAAGCCGAGGCGTGGGACTGGCTGCAAGAGGACAGGGTGTCGACATTCAGGGGCGACCGAGGCGGCGTGCTGCACTCAGAATGCGACAGCGAACCTGCAAGAGAGCGCGGGAGCTTGTGGGCCACCATCATCTCCGGGGGCCCCGGCTGCCACGGTCAGGAGGAGGACGTGTCCCCACCGCTGCGTGCCACGGGGCCTGACCGCGCCACGGGGCCTGGGTCCATCCCAAGTCGCCAAGCCCAGGGCTGACTCGGCAAACGCTGATCAACGGAAGCAGGTGCAAGTTATCAGCTGTACCCAGACACTCAACAGTGAGGAGAAAGGGAAAGAGCAGGGCTGGCATGGAGGGGGCTGCGAGAGGCGCTTACCTCGATCAGAGTCCATGACAGACCGGGGGTATCAGGGCGTCGATGGGATTTTAATGCGTTCCGCCTTGTACTGCAAGTTACTCGAAGACCCTAGAGTTCCAAGGGGACGAAACTTTAGTCCTACGATTAAACACCAGCCCTCACCACCAATTTGGAAGACCAGAGAGATGTACAATCACAACAAAAACTCTGAGCTGAGCCTTGCCATTCACCCCCTAGAGGTCTAAACGAGAGGAGATGGAGAAAGATAGGCGCTGAGCCCCTGTCCTTGAACGAGCCACACAGGCGACGGCCACTCCAGACGGGACCGCACAGGCAGGGACAGTGACCCAAGCCATGCAGCGGCCGCTCCGTCTTCTCTCCCCAACACCGTGAACCACCCCCTCAGGGTGTCTAGGGGGGACCTGCGAGACCCTACGTGGGGCTACGGTCCCCACAAGTGGACAGCAGAATGCCTCCCCCAGGTCGCGTGCAAGCTTGGGTGCCCAGAGCGAGGCTCCCTAGCCACGGGATTCCTCTGGAGCTACTGCAGCAGGAAGGCAGCAGGGTCACTGAAGGAAGTGAAGAGACATGGGGAGCGGCTCTGAGCGGGGCGGGGTGGGACCGGCCCGCAAGGCGGTCAGCCCTGCGTGGAAATGAGCCGGCCTCCATGGGGGGTGGGCAGAGGCAGCAGGGAGCAGGCCACCGGGAGGCTCTGCCGACCGGGAAGGGGGAGGTAAGTGAGGGCGGGGGCCAGGCGACCGCAGCCGGCATGGTTACCGAGGCGGGTGCTGGAGGGCAGCGAGTTGGAGCTGTGGGAGGCCCTCATCTCAGGGTCGTCGCTGCAGACCCGGGGGCTCAGGTCCAGGCTCAGACGTCCTTGGTGCTGGACACTGGAGAGAACAAGAGGGGCGAGGGGGCTCAGGGAGGAAGGCCCGAGCGGGGCGCCCGGGGAAGACGTGCGTGCGACGGGCGTCACCGACACCCCCTGGTCAGGCAGAGGGCGGCCCGCAGCCCTGGGACTCTGCTGCTCACGGGCAAACCGCTCCCGGGCAGAGGGCCCCTCGAGCAGCACAGAGGGCCACACAGCCGGAGCCGCCAGCCAAGTGCACTTCAGCCAGGGCCCCCGTGAAAAAGGGACTTCCGTATGGGAAAAGAGGGGCTCCCGAAGCCGGCGGGCTCAGGCGGCTGGAACCACTCCTCCGAGGATGTGGGCCAGGAGAGGCTGGCCCGGAGAGGGGGCTCTGTGCCTTGTTCAGAGGGCATGGCAGGTCACAGAAGGGGGGCTGGCCTGAGTGCAACCCAGGGACGGCTTCTTCCAGCTGTGCAGAGAGGACGCCTCTTGCTTATGCCCTCCCTCCCACAGACCCCACCAGACTTGGGACAAAATCCAAACCTTTGCTTTCAAGCCCCTACAACCTGTGACCCCCTCCTGAGCCACTGTCCCCCACCACACTCCAATCACTCTGCCCCCCAAGCCAGTGCACTGCCTGCTACCTCCCACCCTCGGCCCAGGCACCTACCACTCTGCTCCCCCAGGGCGCTCCCCAGTCTTGGGACAGCCAGACTCCCCTCCTGCCTCACAGTCACTGCAGCACCCCCCCCATCAGGCGGCCCGCCCTGCCTTCGAGTCACAGTCCAGCCTGTTGCCATGTTTTCCCGTCTCCAGAGCCACCACCTGCCTGCCTCCCCACACGTGAACACAGAGCACTGCCGGGCCAGCAAGCTCATCCTTCAGTGCCCCGCTGCATCCCCTTGAAACTAGAACAGTCTGTGGCATCTAGGAGGTGCTCAGTAAATACTTGTCAAATAACTAGATGAATGAGCCCAAGAGTGGCCTCCACCCAGCCCCCTCCTATGCGGCCATCTCCTCCTCCACGACAGGGTCAGTGCTGGCACTTAGGGCACAAACACGCTGTGGACACAAAGCCAGACCTGTAGGGAGGTCTGAACCTCTGTGGGGTTCAAGAGCTTTACAGACCCCGTGCTGGTGGAGGGAGGGGCCACCTTTAAAGCTCACCTTCCAGGGGACCCCAGGCTGCTCTAAGCCCCTTCCTGGCCAAACTGCCCACGAGCTCTGGGTGCCTGGCAGCCCGGGTAGGCTTGGAAAGCAGGGGAGCCAGGGAGGCGTGGGGGGGCTCGCATACCTGGGGTGCAAACCCTGGGGGCCCAGCTCTCTGGGGACGGGGAGCTGCAGGGGCCGAGCCTGTGGCTGTGCACGGTGTAGATGGGGTTCCTCAGGATGGAGCTCACGGTGGTGCTCGGTGTCACGCTCCGGGGGATGGTGCCTGGAAAGGGTCTGGGTGAGAACCACTGCCCCAGAGCCCCCCGGTGGCCCCACGCCCAGCCCCTGGCCCTGAGCACCACCAAGAAGCTGCAGAGTAATTTGGGGAAAGGACTCACAAGTCCAAAAGGGCGCCAGCTGCCAATCCGCTACCCAGCAAAGAGCTACCTGCCTTTCTCCACCAGTAAAATGGACAAACCCACTTTAATGCTTCCACTTCCCGGCTCGCACAGGGGATAAAGTGCTTTGAGAAACAACTGTCACCGATGCCAGACAAAACATCACAGGTAGGGACCACCTCCAGTTCTTTGGGCCATAAGCCAATGCCCCCCACCCTCCCAAGTCTGGGCAGACCCATGCGACCACACGGACCTCTGCCCCCACCCGCCTCATCAGCTCACCCACAGACGCCCTGCTGGGGTAGAGCAGGGGGTTGCCGTGCTGACCGCAATGGCCTGGAGAGTAAGGGGACCACTCCGGGAGCTCTGGGGAGAGGTCACCACCTGCCGTGACACACTTCTGATCCTGAGGAAACAAAGGCAAGAGGCGACTGCTGGAAGCAGGCAGCGACGTGGGCGTGCCTGAAAGCTGACGTCTGCCCGGGAGCTCCTCCTGACACCAAGGCGCTGCTCGTTCACGTTGTGCAGACATTAGCGGAAAGGCAAGAGCTTCCCTTAAAACCAATTCGGAAGAAAAGCAGAGACAGTATCCCTGTTCTTTCAAATAAAGAGGGCTTATGTGTAGAAATGGTGAGAACACGGGTGCTTCCGACACAGTCACAACCCGGCTTGCACCGTGTCGTGCTTCCTGTCTGCCGGGAGCAGCACAGCTTCCCTGAATGCTGCCCGCCACCTGTGGCATTCTCTTCCTTCTGGAAATGACTACAGCACACACCAAAACAACCACACTATCCCGGGCTGGCTGACCAGGTATGCCAGCCTGTCTCCCTAAACCTTTCAAGGCAAGTCTGTGCCACCGTGTTTTCTCGCAGATGTTCAAAAGCTATTTGAATAAGCAAATCAAATGCTACTCCTAAGAAAGGGCTCCTCTTTTAGCTCCACATTCCCACCTCCCATTGGGGCTGCTTCCCCCCCCACCTCCTCCACCCCTTTCCCTCCCCTCGGGCGAAGGAGCCAGGGCTAAGCAAGCTTGGGGACCTGGTGCAGGATGCCTTGGTGTGGCTCTCGACTGCTATGACCCCCCATTCCCACCAGGCCCCACTCCCAGGCAGAGCTCTACCTCCAGGAATGGAGCAGGAATGACCACTGGGGCGAGTTTGGGCCGAAAACTGGGAGCAGACTTGGGTCTGCGGCGCTTCTGGCCCAGCTGGTCAGCCTTCTGGGAGGTGAGGTCCTCGTCACAGGACTTCTTGGCCTGGCCGGCAGGTAGGAGGAGTCCCCGTCGCCTTCAGGGTAGTAGCTGGAGGCGATGCGGACCTTCGCCTTGCAAGGGGGCGAAGTGCACGTGGGCTCCGCGGGGTCCGCGCCAGGAGGCAGGGCCGCCGGGGGGCTGGTGGATGGGGAGCTGCCCACCAGAGTGGCCTCTGACTCGGAGCTGGTCTCCAGTCTGTGCTGAAACTTCATGGAGTCGCTCCTCCTGGGAGGTTTCGGGGGTGTCAGGGGCCCCACTCTCTTGGAGGCCTGGGGAGAGTGAGCAGGGACGGGGAGAAGGTAGTCTATCTTGGGGGGTGTCTGGGGGCGTTTGAACGTGTTCGGGTCAAAGATGAACTTTCTTTGCTTTGGCTTCTTGTACACAGAGAGCTTCTCGGTCTCCACCACGGAGCTGAGCACGGCCTTGGGCCACGTCCTGCCACTGTTGGAGCTCTTGGACTCTGCCTTATGCAGGGGAGCCTCGGACACCCCGCAAGGGCCTGCCTCTGTCTCAAAGGGCAGCAGGGGCCGCCGGCTGCACACATCCACCAGCCCATAGCCGCGCTCCCCGGAGAGGTCCGAGCAGAAGGAACTGGGACTATGCTCCACGGCACCTGGGCAGGCCTGCGGGGAGCCCAGGAAGGGCCCCCCAGGGAACGGCTTGTGCAGGAAGGAGCCGCTGCCCCCAGGGGGGCCTGGCTGCTTCCTGTCCTCCAGCCTGTCCACAGAAAGATATCTGTCTGCGTGGAGTTGTTGTGCTGCGTCAAGTTCCGTCTGTTGTAAGCCTGGACCTCAGGGCCCTGCACTCGGAAACTCAACATCTTATCCGAGTCCTTGATATTTTCAAAGATGTTCTGGCCACTCCATGAGGAGCTCTGAGGGAACACCTAAAGCAGAGGAGCGAGAGCGAGGGAGATGAGACTGCAGGACCTGAAATGGGCCATCCAAAGACCGAGAGGGGCTGATGCACACACCTGCATACACACTCACACACCCCTGTCTCCCTCTGGCAGGTGCGGCTTGCACCTGCAGTTCTCAGTCCTGGCCCCTTGGAACTCACATGAGCCACATGGTTCCTTTGAATCTGAGCACTTTCTGAATTTACCTGTACAACATCCTACACATTTTTAAAAAAATTATTAAACATAAAAGCAAAATTGCAGAGTTAAAAATACACAGCTCTTATCGAAATGGACAAGTAATTTTGTTCTATTATAAATTTTGCCAACTATGTAGAAAAATTAATAGGAAAGTACAATGAGCACCCATAAACCTACCATCTGGATTCAACATTTTACCAAGTTGTTTTTTCCTGTCTGAAAGGAAGTTGCAGATATGACATTTTACTCCAAACAACTTCAGCAAATACCTCTCAAAATAAGGCTATTCCCTTACACAAGAAAATAATTCACTATTATCATCTGAATAACTAGATATTATTATATGATAACATCATATTAGATGGTATTCAAATATACCCTACTACCCCCAAAATATACTTTTGTATATAAATATACAGTTAGAGCTGCTTTTTGTTTTAAGCCAGGATCCCGTCAGGCCTCATGCACACCCTACATGTTGTGAAACAAGCTTCCAGCAATGCCGAGAAGTAGAGCTGGGGTCCGCAGAGCTGAGGCTTTGTCTGTGTCCCAGACAATGAGAGCAGAGCCAGGCACAGGGAGGGAGCCTCACCTTTAAGAGAGAGAGGGTCAAGGAGTCCTGGCAGCTCCGCAGCAGAGATTCACATTCATTCAGAGACTTGTTGTCCAGTGCAATGCCATTGATCTAGGACCAAACAGAGAGCCCATCAAGCTCACCCGCAGGGCGGCCCCGGGCAGACCCCAGGCAGGGGCATGGCCCGGCTGCCATCCTAGGGGAGCAGGCCTGGTTCTGTAAGGTCACACCTTCTGGAGTGGGCAGATGAGAGAAAGCCGCTCAGTGGTAAGACACAAGGAGCCAGGCAAAGGTTTCTGAGGCCAGTGAAACGCACACCCTTAAAGTCAATCCAGGGAAAAGCGCCTGTCCGTCTGGGGCCAGAGCCCCAAAGATCTTAGGGGGTCATTTCTGTCCTGCCACTTTCTGCTGCGTGATGCTGGATGCAGCTCAGAGCTTCCAAGTCCCATTCCTTCATATTAAAAAATGGAAAATAAACTCAAACCCCTCCCAGAGGCAGTGAGGAGACTGGAAACACGGTTGCAAAAGACTTTGTAAACAGAAAGGAGCCACGTGAAATGAAGGCTCATCTCTCAACCCTTGTCCCTGAATCTCTGCCAACAGCCCTCCAGGCATGTCCAGACCTATTTTTTTTTTTTTTTTGAGGTCCTGGAGCTGGGGATTGAACTCAGGACCTCAGGTGTGGGAAGCCGGTGCCCAACCACCGAACCAGACTGGTTCTCCTGAGTGCTTTGTTTGTTATTTTGCCCAGGGACCAAGCCCAGGACCTCCCTGGGCTTGTATGAGAAGCAGGTGTGCAACTGCTTGAGCCACATCCACTCCCCCGATCTTTTTAAAAGGGTATGTACAATGTGTGAATGGTTAAACAAACCGTGGTACTTTCATGCCATCAATTAACACTCGGCAATAAAAAGGAACAAACAGCCGATACACAGAGTACCCTGGATGGCTCTCAAAGGCATGAGCCTGAGTGGAGGGAGCCAATCTCAGAAGGTCACATACTGCAGTTCAACTGTATAACATTTTCAAAATGGCAAAATCACAGAGCTGGAAACCAGATGAGTGGTTGCCAGGTTTAGGAATGGTGGGAGGGGAGGGCTGGCTGTTACTACAAAGGGTCAACTCGAGGGCGAGCTTTGTGCAGATGGAACAGTTGTGTGTCTTGACTACACTCGTGATTCCATGCAACCACACGTGCTGGAACGGCACAGAACCACACCTACACATCGTACAGCTGTCCACCCCCTGGTCGAGATGTTCTAGTTGTGTAAGATGTAGCCCTGGAGGGAGAATGGGTAAAGGATACATGGGAGCTCTCTAGGTTCTCTTTGCAATTTCCTGTGACTCTATAATTATTTCAAAATCAAGTTAAAAAAAAAGTATATGCAGGGTGATTATCAAAGTGGAGGATTAATTTGGTTATTGCTCTCCTTATAACTTTTCCACGACTTAACATTTTTCACAATGGCCGTTTTAATATGCTTTTAAACCCCAGCTCAAAAGAAAATCTGAGAAAAATTGGCAAAGATGTGAAGCAGGGAGCTCTCTCATACACTGCAGGTGGGACTGAAAAGGCCAAGAGTGGGAAGATCCTATCAACTGCTAAATGCATAGGGCTCCTGGCTGAGCAGTAACACCAGGAATTTACCCCAAAGTACACTTTCCAGGACAGCCTGGAGCCCTCTCCAGCAGTACTTGTAAAGACAAAGATGTCTTCAAAGGAATGCAGAGTGCTGCAGGCACTATAGAAAACAGTAAAGAGATTTCTCAAAGAGTTAAACAATGAATTACCATGACTCTACAACTGCTCTCCTAGGTATACACCTAAAAGACCTGACAACAGGGACACAAACAGATACTTAGACACATGTTCACAGCAGCATTACTCACTGTTAGCCAAAAGGTAGAAGCAACGCAAGTATCCATCAGCAGAGCAATGGGTAAACAAATGTGGTCTAGACATACAATGGAATATCCTTCAGCCATAAAAAGGAATGAAGTTCTGACTCATGCTACAACATGGGTGAACCTTGAAGACATCATGTTGAGTGAAATAAGCCAGACACAAAAGGACAGATATTGTAGGATTCCTCTTATATGAAATATCTAGAATAAGCAAATTCCGAGGAACAGAAAGTAGATTACAGGTCACCAGGGCTGAGGCGAGGGGGTGGGGAATTGTCTCAAGCGGGCACAGAGTTTCTGTTTGGGGTGAGGGGGGAAAAGTCTTGGTAGTGATGGTGGTGATGTCAGCACAACATTGTGAATATGATTAATGCCACTGACATCTACTTAAAAATATTAAAATGGGAAATCTTATATATGTTACCAACATATATATTTAATTTTTAGGGAAAAAAATGTCCTAACGACCATCAGGAAGGGACTGGTTCCACAGCTCGTGCTGCTGCCGTCAAGGAACAGCATGAAGTTAGCAAAACGGGGAGGCAGACCGGGACATGCAAGTGTGCAAGGACCTCCAAGCCACGCCGCTAGAAACTAAAAGCAAGGCTGACACCTGAGCATGCTCTGATCCCATCTGGATGAAAAGGCAGAGTAGGAAATACCCATGTTTTAAATATTTCTGCAAGAAAACCCAATCAACTGTTAACAGTGGCTGCCGTGGGAGGTTGCCGAGGGAGGTTGGTAGATGCAGAGTCTGGAACTGGAGGAAGAGTTACTTTCACTGCCAGCACTACGACTGGAATTTTGTGGGTATATCATGAAAAAGTTTAAGACATTTTCAAGTTCAGAAAGTGAGTTTAAAATATTAAATGTGCATGCCCTACGACTCAGAGTAGAGTCACCAGAGAGAGAATCGTGTACCCAAAGCAGCTATGCACACAGGTGACGTTCAGTGCAGAACTGTGTGCAATTGCAAAAACTGGAAATGATGCCTATGTCACCAGCAAGTGAGGGGGCTTTACATTACACATAATCCAACAGAACATCACTGAGGGGATAGAAATGAGGCTCAGTATGGAAAGACAGCCACAATGTAGAGGGCAAATCATAGAGTAACACAGTATGAGCTCACGTACTCAGAAAGAAACACACACCCACCAGAGCCCTGTACGTGCACACGTGGGTTTGTATAAGCACTTAGGGTCTGGGGGCACACCCAGCAAGTGGGGGCAGAGATTAGCTCTGGGAGCAGGACTGAAGGAAGGAGTCAGACCACTTTTCACCGTGTGCATGTATCTATCACTTGAAGATTTTATAGCAAGTCTTACTTTGACAATAAAAAAATGAAACAAATAAAGGATATAATGTTTAGTATGAAAGATCCAAAAAGTTACACACCAATGACATCAACTTGTAAAAAAAAAGTTCTCCTAAATGTACATTCATGCATAGAGTACAGGCTGCAGAGAAATTCATAAAAATGTTAAGGAAGCTTTTCTACAGGTGGTAGCTATACAAGTGACTTTTATTTCCTCCGTTTTCTGTATTTCTTAAGTTTCTAAAATAAATAGAAACACATCATCAAGACATCAGGATCAAAAATCTTTTTTTTTTAGAGGTACTGGGGATTGAACCTGGGACCATGGCAAGCAGGAGCTCAAACCACTGAGCTATACCCGCTCCCCCCAAAATTATTTTTAAATGTTCACACGGAGCAATGCCCAAGAACATTTCTTTCTCAAACCTTCCAACTGTAATTCAACTGTCTGTCTGCAGCGGGTCACCCTGGCCCTAACCTTGTCCCAGCAAGACTTACTGCCACAATCCTGTCTCCCACTGCAAGAGACCCTTCCTTGGCAGCGGGGCTCCTGGGTACCACGGCGGCAGCGTACACTCCATTCTCCAGGCTGACGCCACTGTCTGCAAGCACAAGGCTGACTGTGGTCACCGCCTGGCCCAGCCGGTCATGGTCCTGCCTCATCTTTGCTAACCAGACATCAAAAAGGGGGGTGCTGTCCGACTGCACCCTGCCCGAGCCGGCACCCTGCCCAGGTCAGGCCCCGGATGCAATGCACATCTGGTGAACTGAATCAAGCATGCAAAGGGAGATCAGCAAGACCAGAAGGGGAAGGTGCGTGGGCAGCGCTGTAATGACATCCACGCCTTGCCCCTGCAAGGAGAACCATCGCCTGCCTGGGAGGATGCAGCGCCCTGCCCCCTCTGCTGGCCCCTCTACCTTTGTGTCCACTTAGGTTGATGTGGCGTGACCACCTTCCCGCCCAGGGACTTGCGCCGCCGCACGACCATGTTGATGGCCCCCCCTCCGTTGAGGAGCACCTTGACCGCCTGCTTCTTGTCCTTGTTGATAAGATCCTCATTGTTAATTCGCAGCAGCCAGTCATTGACCCTGTGGAGGGGCAAAGCCAGGTCAGCACCTTCGCTCACGCCGGACCAGCTGTGCCTGTTTGGAAAGCGGGGACCCCGTGTACGTCCAGAAAGATTTCCTCTTCCCGGCACATAATGGTTAAACTATTAGGTTGGTGCAAAAGTAATTGCAATTTTGCATTGCTGAAATTTGCCATTTGATACTGGAATACATTCTTAAGTAACTGTGGTTATGTTATACATCATTTTAATGTACATTTCTAGTTTTATGGTTTTTTGCTAATGACATTACTTGCTGTTTATTTTGTATTTATTTTGGCTATGGAAATGATGTTAGAAAAAAAAATTCAAGTGATTTTCTTACTTGAGTTCAGAATGGGTTGTAAGGCAGCAAAGACAACTCACAACATGAACACCACACTTGGCCCAGCAACTGCTAACGAACATACAGTGCAGTGTTGGTTCAAGAAGTTTTGCAAAGGAGATGAGAACCTTGAAGATGAGGGAGCATAGTGGCTGGCCACTGGAAGTTGACAACAACCATTTGAAGGCAATCGTCAAAGCTGATCCTCTTACAACTATAAGAGAAGTTGCCAAAGAACTCAACGTTGACTGTTCTATAGTTGTTCAGCATTTGAAGCAAATTGGAAAGGTGAAAAAGCTTGATAAGTGGTGCCTCAAGAGCTAACTGAAATTCAAAAAAATCATCAAAGTGTCATCTTCTCCTTTTCTATGCAACAATAAGGAACCATTTCTCGATGGGATTGTGATGTGCAATGAAACGTGGAATATATATGACAACCGGGAATGACCAGCTCAGTGGTTGGACCAAGAAGCTCCAAAGCACTTCCCAAAGCCTAATTTGCACCAAAAAAGGTCATGGTCACTGTTGGTTGGTCTGCTGCCGGTCTATCAACCACAGCTTTCTGAATCCCAGCGAAACCATAACATCTGAGAAGTATGCTCAGCAAATCGATGAGATGCACTAAGACTGCAATGCCTGCAGCCAGCATTGGTCAACAGAAAGGGCCCAAGTCTTCTCCATGACAATACCCAACCACATGTCGCACAAACAACGCTTCAAAAGGGAAAGAACTGGGCTACTAAGTTTTGCCTCGTCCGCCATATTCATCTGACTCTCACCAACTGACCACCACTTCTTGAAGCATCTTGACAACTTTTTGCAGGGAAAATGCTTCCACAACCAGCAGGATGCAGAAAATGCTTTCCAAGAGTTCATCAAATCCCAAAGTACGGATTTTTATGCTACAGGAATAAACAAACTTATTTCTCATTGGCAAAAATGTGTTGATTGTAATGGTTCCTATTTTGAGTAATAAAGATGTGTTTGAGCCTAGTTATAATGATTTAAAATTCATGGTCTGAATCACAATTACTTTTGCACCAACCTAACAGCAGACTTAGAGCTGGGCTGCCTGGACTGAGTTCTACCCAACCTTGAGTGACCTTCTGCAAGTGACATAGGCCCTCTGTGCCTCCGTGTCCTCATCTGTAAAAGGGGAGTAATAAAGCATCTTCCTCATAGGATGGTAAAGATTAATGAATTTATTTATATACATGGAGCAAACAGTAAGGACTGTGGAAGCACACAGTATTTTCAGTCATTCCTATTCCAAGGCATGAGCAGGCATGCCCTATGCTTTTACTCATTCCACCGAGACCTTTCCTAGTCAGAGGAGCAAGTGGCAGCACCTTGGTGACAGGGGGAAAGCAGAGGCAGAGGCAACTGAGAGGCAGGGAGGTTCCTACAAGAACAAAATTAGCAGCCGCGCCTGCAGGCCTTGGACGGACGCCCCGTGGGCACACGGGTTTAGTCGCTGCCTGGCGCTCTCGGGGCCCGCTGGGAGATGGCCCCTTGCATTGGGTTGGAGGGGACCCCTTCCCTCCAGGGCCTGGGGCTCCTCGGTTCTTACCTTAACCTGCCATCAGCAACACTCCCTTTGTCCACTTTAGTGACAAATATGCCACAGTCCCCCAGGAAGCAGGGCTCGTTCACACGTTCTGCCATTTCAAACCCGAGTGCCTTTAAATCCACATTCTCCTGTCAAAGCAGCAGCAGCACCCTTGACTGAGTGCCAAGGAGGAAGGTTTGGCTCTCAAACCCCCAAGTCCCCTCACCGTGCCTGACGGAGCCCGGGGCCCCGGCTGGAAACCTGCGAACAGCTGCCCCTGCCTGTCAGCCACTGCAGACAGACACATGTCCTCGCGGTGCCACCTCCCCCCTACTCTCTGCTCCTCCCTCTGCCTTCTGCATGCATGCTGGCATCTGCCATGTGACACAGGGGACCGACGTGTTGCCACCCAGCTTGGGCGCCACCCTCACACTCCCCAAAGGCAACTCACCATCTCCCTCTCAAACTCTACCACTTCCATTTCCCACTCCATGGAATCCGTGTCGATGGCCAAGTCGTGGGAGCTGTGGGCCATCAGCTGTCGGAACCAGGCCTCCTTCTCTAACTGGGATTCCATCTGCTCCCTGCGGAGAGGGTCCTGGGGCAGCTCTCTGGGCGGGGAAGCACCCAGCCTGTCCCAGCTCCCAGCCCAAGCCGAATGCACTCCTTTCCCCCCTCCCCTCACACTAGCTTCCCAATCAATCTGGAGGGTCAGTCATGGCCCCTTCAGTCTCAGTGGGTTTTCACGGTGGTTGGTTACTGTGTTTTTTTAAGGAAGACTCAAATCCTTTACAAATTGATCTATACATTTGATGCATTTCCTACCAAAATTCCAGCAAGATTTTTTCTTGTAGGTGTGAATGAGACTATCTAATATTTATAGAGAAGAGAAAAGGAACTAAAATGACCAAAACAATTTTGAAAAGTGTGGCAGTTTGATATTACTGAGGAATTCCAAAAAGAAATACTGATTATGTTTGTAAACTGGTCTGTTCCTCTGGGCTAGTGATACCCTTATAATTGTGTTGAATTTAGGTTTCACTTTTACTTGATTAAATTATGATTAGGGCTTGGATTGGGCCAGTAGAATGTGGAGGCAGACTCACAGAAAAACAACATGGCAGAGGAGGCAGTTAAGAGTTTTGGATGCTGGAGCCCTGGGAAGTAAACACACAGGAGAGGAACAGAGAGGAGTAGACACAGTAGAGACCCCAGGAAGAGAGAGAGCCTGACAGTCCATAGCTGACCTTGTGGAAGGAAGAGAGCAGCCGAGACTGGAGAGAGAGATGGGACTTATCCCAGCAATGCTGAAGGAAGCCAGGACACCGAGCCTTGGTGGGGTAAGGAGGCAGAACTCGAAGACGATGGCAGCCATCATGCTCCACCACATGGCAACTTTGGTGAGGGAAGTACCTGATGCTTTATGGCCTGGTGACTGTAAGCTTCTACCCCAAATAAATACCCTTTTAAAAACCAATATATTTCTGGTACTTTGCCTCAGCATCGCTTTGGCTAATACAAAAAGGAAGAATAAATTGAGGACTCACTACCTGACTTCAAAACATATTATATACTACATTGATTGAGACTGTGTGGTATTGACACAGATCAATGGTATGAAATAGAGAGCCTAGAAACAGACCCTCACAAGCAAAGGGCAATGGATTTTTAACAATGTGGATGAAACCAACGCCAGTAGTGAAAGGATGGTCCGTTCAACAAACAGTGCTGGAGCACCTGAACACCACAGGCAAAAAAGTAATGATCTAAACCTCAAAACTTCTACGAATTAACTCAAAATGGATCATGGGTTCAATTTTTAATTTAATTTTGTAGATTTAAATGTAAAATTTAAAACCACAAAACTCTGAGAAGGACATATAGGAGAAAATTTTCAAGACTTGGGCTAGGGGAAGATAAAAAGGACTTTGGTGAAATTAAAAACTTCAGTGTTGGCCGCCGCTGCGGCACTGCAGGCGGGTCACTGCAGGCGAGTCACTGCCGGGGATCGGGCCTACGCCACGGCCGGACCGGGGCGGCAGCGGGCGGCTCAAGGCTTGGGGGACGCGTGGTTCGATGGAAGAAGAACCACGGAGACGAGGTCTATGCGCAGGTCTGATTTTATTCGGGAAGTACATGAGGTTTTATAGTGTCATGGAGGCGGGGAGGTTGTGGGAGGGGCATGTCCGCGGGGCAGCTGAGGATTGGCTGCAGAGGCAAGGGCGGACCTGCGGTTTATGACGTAAGCCATTGATGGCAGGGGGGGTTGTTTCAGAGTTTGTGCCGGGGCGGATACGGGATGAGGGCGGTTGAAATGAGGCGGGGAGAACAGCGATCGGCTGGGAGGGGGAAGATAACAGTGGCTGGGAGGAGGGGCGGAGGGAGGCAGCAGCACAAACTGCTGCTGAGAAGGGCCATAATACAGAGGGGTTACGAGGAACAGGCGGGCAAAGTGTAAGGAAGCGAAAGGCAGGGTGGGAGCAGGGGACAATTGTTCCCTCTTTCGAAAATAAGAACGCACAGGTTTTGCGGGATTGACATTTTGTGGGGAGGAAAGATGAGGGGGGGGTGAGAGGAGGGGAAATAGGAGAGAAAGGAATGAGGAGGGGTTGCCGGCAGGGGGCGTGGGGGCACGAGGGGGGCGTGAGCAGAGGGGAGGGCGGCTGAGACGCCAGATTCCCCATGCGGAGGGCAGAGAACCCGTACCCGCAGCTCGAGGTGACCACGATGGGCCCTATCGATGGCCGCCTCCTGCCACCTCCGTGAGCCACACCTGGGCGTGCCGGGCCTCCTCGGGAAGGGGATGGCTTTGGGAGAGGACTAGGACAGCTATGGAAAGGTTGGTGACGAACTGCAAGGCGTCGAGGGGAATAGGGATGGAGACATTTGGCAACGACGAGGAGACAGGAAGGGCGAGGGGGTCGCAGCTTTCTGGGAGGAAGTCGCAGTTGGGGGAGTACATGGTGGGGAAGGTGGGGGAGTGAGGGGAGAGAAAGAGGAAACCAGGCGGTTGGAGAAGGGCGGCCCAAAGGGGTGTGGCCTGGGCTGAGGAGGCTAAGGAGAGCATAATGATGAGAAGGTGTAGGAGGCAGGGGGTGGTAGGAGGGCGCCGGGCAGGGGAGGCGCGAACACGACGGAGAAGCTGGAGAATTTGCTGCTTGATGGAGGCATCTTCGAGGGAGAGATGGCTCAAGCGGCGGACAAGAAGACGATGTCGACGTCGCACGCGGCAGGAGAGAGCTGGCGTGGTCCCTGCGGGTGATGGCGCAGGAGGGGCAGACTCAGGCGGGCTCGACTGGGCAACTGGAGGCGTCATCTGCAATGACAAGAGGAGAAAAACCTCACGGGGGGGGTGAGATGCGGAGAAGGGCCATCATTACGGCAGGGGGGAGTCATCAGGGGGAAGGGGGTCGGGGGGTGGAAGGTCGGCAGGGCCGTGCGGGGTGCCTTTCCCGCATCGCGGTCAAGGAGTGGAGGGCGCGCGGGGAGCGGGGGCTGCTGATGGCGGCTCCATGCCCCGAGGGGCCGGGCGCGGCGGTGCCGGGAGGTTAGGGCACTCCCGTGCGAAGTGGCCTAGCTCGCCACAACGGAAACATGTATTGATGGTTTGGACGGCGGCAACAAGGGCGGGAGCGAGGGCGGTGGTTTGGCCGGAGACTCCGGAGCAAGCAAGGACCCAGTCTTGGAGGGGCCTGTCACGAAGGGGACGGATGATGGCCTTGCAGGCTGGATTAGCTCCCTCTTGTAGGAGATCTTTGACGAAGGACTCGCGGGCTGCGTTGCCGACAACTCGCCTCTCTGCAGCGGCCTGCACACGAGCTACGAACTCGTTAAACGGCTCCTCGGGTTTTTGGAAAAGCTTCACGAGGGGCTCTGGGGCGGCCGCGGCGCACGAACGGAAGGCTCAAAAAACACAGTCACGGAGCTGGATGAAAAACCCAGGCGGGGTGGCAGTGTAGGCGCTGGGATCGCCGTAAGGGCCGAACCCGAGAAATGCGTCTGCAGGGTAATGCACACCCTGACGAGCATTGTCGGCAATCTGACTGTCGATCAGGACACCGAGATGGGCTCGCCAGTCAATGAATTGCCCCGGGGAGAGAACCGCTCGGGCTAGAGAGATCCAGTCGTAAGGGATGCAGCGAGGGATGGTCATACGCTCGAGAATGTCTTGGGCATGAGGGCTGGCAAGGCCATCTTCCTTGATTGCATCACGGAGCATTTGGATGTCTTTGGGCGAGAAGGGGATCCACGCTTGTGGGTTTTGCGGAGTGCGAGCGGGATTGAGGGGGAACATCTGAGCCAGAGGCGGAGTGGGAGAGGTGAGAAAGGCGGTGTCGTACGCTGGTGGAGGAGGATTCCCGATGCTCCCGCTATTGCTGGAGCAGGCGGGAGGTGAAGCGGGCCATGAAGGTGAGGCACTGGTGGTGCCACTGGGCGCCGGCCAGGAGGGCGTGGCGGCAACGGTGCTTCTGATTGGCCAAGATGGCGGCACGGTGACGTCACGCCTGACATCACTTCTGGCCTCGGGCCAAGATGGAGGAGTGGCCACGTCATTTCCAGGTACAGGCCAAGATGGCACCGGAGGCTCTGCCGGTTTAGCCGAAAATGGCGATCGGCAGGCATCCGGGACGGGACCGGATGGCGATGAGACAGGAAGAGGTGGGTAAAGGCGGGAAGAGGGCGCCGAGGAAGAAGAAGGAGGAGGTGCGCCATGTTGGCATTGTTTGCAGGACGCGGTGGGGGGGGAAGAAGGCGGGGGGTCGCCATGTTGGTTGGGGTCCGGATCAGAGGCTGTGGGGGGATCCAGTTCGAGCGCGGCCTCTAGCTGGGCGGACAGAGAACGAGTATCATCGTCTCCATCAGGATCGCATGTGAGAGGGTGGCTAGGCTCACAAGCGAGAGCAGAGGCAGGGGAGGGCACACCTTGGAGACAGGCGCGGATAGCGACGAGGGTCGGGATAAGGCCGGGGGGAAACTGCTTGCGATCGTGCTCCATAGCGGACGTCACCCGCTGAATTAGACGTTCATAGGTCTCTGGGCTCCAGAGAGCACAGGTGGTGAGCCAAGGATTAAAGGGTAGGAGAAGGTCCCAGTACCGCTGTAGCTGACGGAGAGAGACCTTCACGTGGTGAGTCTCTAAAAGGGCAGCGAGCAAGCGGACTTGAGGAACCTGACGGGATGAGAGGGAGGCCCCCATCGCGGCAGAGGGCTCAGGAGGGGGGTGAAGGGAGCAACGCCGGAGAGTCCCTACCTTGAGCGGCGGCACGGGAGGACGGCGATGGGTCCCGTGCGAGGTTCAGCAGCGGACTGGCCAAGCGAGGGGCCGAAGCTGGGGTCCCTGTTCCGGGCGCCAACTGTGGCCGCCGCTGCGGCACTGCAGGCGGGTCACTGCAGGTGAGTCGCTGCCGGGGATCGGGCCTACGCCACGGCCGGACCGGGGCGGCAGCGGGCGGCTCAAGGCTTGGGGGACGCGTGGTTCGATGGAAGAAGAACCACGGAGACGAGGTCTATGCGCAGGTCTGATTTTATTCGGGAAGTACATGAGGTTTTATAGTGTCATGGAGGCGGGGAGGTTGTGGGAGGGGCATGTCTGCAGGGCAGCTGAGGATTGGCTGCAGAGGCAAGGGCGGACCTGCGGTTTATGACGTAAGCCATTGATGGCAGGGGGGGTTGTTTCAGAGGTTGTGCCGGGGCGGATACGGGATGAGGGCGGTTGAAATGAGGCGGGGAGAACAGCGATCGGCTGGGAGGGGGAAGATAACAGTGGCTGGGAGGAGGGGCGGAGGGAGGCAGCAGCACAAACTGCTGCTGAGAAGGGCCATAATACAGAGGGGTTACGAGGAACAGGCGGGCAAAGTGTAAGGAAGCGAAAGGCAGGGTGGGAGCAGGGGACACTTCAGCTCTGCAAAAAGCCATGAAAAAGATGACAAAAGACTCGATATCCTGATGACTTGCATGTGATGCCTTTCTTCCTAAAACCCAAACCCCCTTTCCGGGTTCATCGGTGTGACCCTTCAGCCCCAGGGACACTCTTTTGTAACCTGCTCATTTCCTGCTCAAGTGTGCCCTCCCCCAAGCCCACAGCTCTGGCCGGCCCGAGGTCTTTCTGGCCATCTCCAAAGGCTGCTTGGCCTTCCTGGGACACCGCCAGTCCCCACCCCAGACCAGGTGAAGGGTGCTTCCACCAGGGTCCCACAGCCCTCGGCCAGCGCTCTGCATTTAATGCATGCTGCACTCACCCCTGCTGTCATCTGATCGGGTGCACACCTGTGCTCCCACAGGCTGGGGGCTTCCTCGGGAGCAGCACTGACCCCTCGTCAGCATCACGGGTTAGAGAACTTAGGAGCTTAGCAGAGAGAAGGTACAAATCCAAGTATGCCAAAGGAACAAATGGAAGATGCTTGAAAGTTCCTGGCATCTCTGGTGCAATTAAAATGCAAAACCTTCTCCCAGGTTCAAGCTCCAGAGGTTCCAGGATTTAACTTAATTTAGATCCATTGCTCATGAGAGCCAAGGTGGGCGCCTGGCAGGGGGAGTTGGACACTTAGGTTCCAAACGCCTGAGACTTTTCTTAGAGCACTCAAACCCTGGAGATTCTGGTTTGATTTTTCAGAATAAATATTAGATTTTACTGAATGGAGGAGGAAGCACTGTCAACTCCCTCAAAGGCACTGCTCAAGTGTGTGCAGGCTTGTACACTCACACAACACACCAGCTCTTAACTCCCCTTCCCCACACTATCAGCATAGGAAAACTTCCAACGTACAGAGAACCACTGCTTCTCAAGTTCAAGTTCTCTCTATTACACTGATGAGTATTGGGCTCTGCCACTTTCTATGGTTAAAGTGTGATCTTTCTTTTATCAACCACTGCTAAAGGCTATCATGCCTTAAATGGCTCTCCTGGGAGCAAGCTGGAACCACAGGGAGGATGTCTGATACCCCAAAGATTCTCCTCTAAATGGACAGCCTCATAACACAAGCAGAGTGGACGGATGAGCCTGAGATATGCTGCCTTGGAAACATTGACTCACAGTCATGACTATTTTCATTGTTGACATATTTGTCTCTCTAACAGCCCCATTTATCCAGCTCCTCCTAGGGACTTTGCTGGCTCAGCACTGTCTGCCCACGGTTGTCCAGAGGGCCTGGCCCATACTGAGGACATCCTCAACCAACATCACAGAATGAATGAATGGCTGGCAAGTCCCCAGGCAGACTGCCTGGACAGACTGCATTGCAAGGCTTTCCTCCTTTGTGACTTCACACATGGATCCTGCTGATGGAGGGGTTGGGGACACGTTCTGCAGTGCTCTAAAGAATTTCTAGTGAGGGATGCAGATGTGGCTCAAGCAACTGAGCTCCTTTCTACCACATGGGAGGTCCCTGGTTCGGTTCCTGGTGCCTCCTAAAGAAGACAAGCTGAAGTGATGGGCAGGTGCAACAGAGTGACGCAACAAGGGACACAAGAAGAAAAACATAATGAGAGAGACACAACAAAGCAGGGAACAGAGGTGGCTCAAGCGATGAGGTGCCACCCTCCCACATCGGAGGCCCTGGGTTCAGTTCCCAGTGCCTCCTGAAGAAACAAGGAAGACAAATGGACACAGCGAGTGCAAACAATGAGGGGATGGGGAGAAATAAATCTTTTAAAAAAAAAGGCGGCACTGAGACCTGCCCTACGGACTGACGGAGCGGGGCAGAGAGAAGGACACGGTGCCCAGGCTGCACGCGGGGAAAAGCCCTTGCCTCATCCCCAAGGCGCCCACCCCAGCGTACTTGAGCTCCTTGAGCTCCCGGCTGATGTCATTCTTCTGCTTGCGCGTGTCGTCCAGGCTGCGCAGGGCCTCAGCCAGCTCGCTCACCGCCCAGTCCCGCTCCCGCCGCAGGTTGTCACACAGCGTCCTGGCAGAGAGGGGGCAGTGGGCAAGGTCAGCACAAGAGGCGTGGAAAGCTCAAGGGCCTGCAATGGACACTTCTAGATGCACAGAAGGAGGCTGGGGAGCCGGGGGTGATCATCCAGGCCGGGTCCATCATGAGACGAGGGGACAGGGAGGACCCCCGAGCAAGCAGCAGCAGGTTCCAGGCTCTTCCCACTGTTTCCCCCTCAACGTGCCTGGAGTTACAGACCACCCTCCTCCCTGCCCCACCCTCCTGCAGATGCTCACTCCCACCTGGCTCAAGACCCACCTGGGAGGTCTCCTCTTCCATGAGCCCCCTGCCCACCTGGCAGCCTGTGCTGCAGAGCCCACGTGTCTAGGGGCTTTCTGGAGCCACCCCCCAACCCACAGCCAGGCAGGAGCCCCAGGCTCACACCTCTGCAGGTCTGAGCCCCTCCAGGGCACAGGCCAGGTGTGGCATGGCTCTCCTAAAGCGACCTGTGGCTTTGAGGACCCTAGGACTACCTCAGCTGTTCCAGAGAGGAGGTGGGCATGGGCAGCCTTGGCAACATGGGAGCCTGGGCTCTGTGCCACTTCCGGAACCGCCTGATGCTGCTGTGCCCAGGGGCTGGTCCCCACCTCTCTACGGCCCCAAACCCCATACCCAGGCCCTGAGCAAGGACTGCACCCCGGAGAAACCACAGAGAGGGTCAGAGCAGGGTCAGAGCGGGAGCAGACAGGGAGCCCACCACTCCTTCCCCACCCCTGCCGGGGCCTCCCTGGCCACACCCTCCAGCCCACACTGCGCACTAAGGGGCTCGCTACCGGCAGGGTCCCCAGGGGGGGGTGGCGGTGCCTACCGGATGCTGTCACGCTCTGCCACGATCTTGTCTCGCTCCTGGAAGGCCCAGTCCTGCCGGCACTTGGCCACATCTGCCTCCTGGAGGGCTTCCTTCAGCTCCTGGCACAAAGCCTTGCACTGCTTTCGAAGGATTTCAACCTCCTGTTGGCTCTCCCAGCGTCCATTGTCACTGTGTCTTTGATCTGGGGGGGGTGAGGGGACAAGCAGAGGGGACTTTTGTGGGGCTTTCTGGCTCCTACCAGGATCAGGGCTGGAGCCGAAGCTCTAGGTTTGGGGGAGGCGCGGATCACAGCTCTGCTCGGGATTTTACTCAATGCTCGGGATTCATCGAGTTCAGGATCTGAGAGGTCTTAGTACCTAGTTCCACTCTGGTAAGGAACCATCTCACTTTGCCATCCAGAGGTGGAGACCCCAAGGGGAGGCGGCTTTGCCCTTCCCCCTCTCCCTCCCCCTGGGCCCCTCAGCCCTGTGGGTCCCAGAAGTGAATTCATCCAAAAAGACTATTTCCTTGTAAGCAGCACAGCAGCTCTGCACTTAGGTCTGTGGAGGGGCAGGAAGGCGGTAACTCATAAGGAGTGCTGCAATTCGGGAGCTGAGAGGCCCCGAGAGGGCCCTCTGTGGGAGCCTGGTTTGCTGCCGAGGAACCTCAGGATCCGAGAGGTCCCCCAAGGCCCCCGCTGGTGGGAGCGCTGAGCCCGGACCCCGGCCTTCCAACTCTCACTCCAGAGTTCCTCCCTCTACACCATGCACCCCCCAAGGTCTCTCCCCACAGCCCCTGGGCGGGGCTGGGGCCCCAGGTTGGGGAAGAACATGCTGGTTTTCCCACCACTCGCCTGGCCCAGGCATGAGGCCAATTCAAAAGGCCCCTGGGCTGCAGCCCAGCCCCCCAGATGCTCCTCTCAGAGTCCCATCTCCTGCTGCCTTCCCTGCTCCTGAATAGCTTCAAAACTCCTTCCTGCTCCTTTCCTCTCCCACACTGCTCAGGCTCTCTCCACCACAGCTGAGCTCCGCTCCTAAAGGGGCACTGCGGTTGCCCGGGTGATGGGGGGGCAGGGACGCAGCAGCCACTGTGCCAGGCAGCCACGCCATCCTTTCTGTGAGCTGGGGGCTTGGTCGGAGGGGCCTGACCTGGGAAGCGACCCAGCACCTGGGGAGAACTTGTGACCAATGGCAGTGCCCACCCCACCCCCCGCTGCCCCAGGCAGCACCTTGGTCCACCAGAGGGCCACAAGCCCCAACTGGACCAGGTCAGCTGATGGCCAGAGGCTGGGGGCGTGGTCCAGGACAGGCCCACGCAGCAGCTGGGAAGCAGAAGGGAAAGCAGAGGGATCTGGTGTCCAGAGCTGACCCAACACCCAGAGCAGACCCAGATTCTGGAGAGGACCTGGCGTCCACAGTGGGCCTGGTGCCCAGAGCAGAGCTGGTGCCAGGGCTGGGCAAAGGCCCTGATTGGCATCCAGACCTCCTGGGCCCTTCCTGCCCATTCAGGAGAAAGGCATGGGAAGGGGAGTGGACCAAGGGAAGGAAAGCAGAAGGGAGGGAGGGAAGAGAGGTGCAGAGAGAAGGGCAGAGACTGCCAGGGAAGCCCGAATTGCACTAGAGACAAAAAGCAGCTGATTCTGAGATCTGGGGAGCAGGTCACCATGGCTGAGGCCCTGGACAGGGCACTGTGGCAAGGCATGGAAAGCAGGGAGGTGTGCCCAGGGAGAGGGTCCGACCCAGGAAGGCCCAGGCCACTGGGTGATGTGGTGCATCTGGAGGCCAGGCAAAGTGCAGAAGGGAGCCGAGCATTTCAGCCCTGGAAGCCCTTGGCTGCCGGGGAAGGGAGAGGCTCTCCTCTCCCGCCTGCCAATTTGGAACAGAGCCTAGAAAAGATTCCAGCTCAGCTGGCCGGCAGGCTCCATGCCCAGCCAAGACCCCCCACACAGTCCAGGAAGCGCACTCTGCTCTCGAGTGCACTGGGCAAGCAGCCAGCGGCAGTGAACTCGTTCCTAGAGCTAGCACCCAGGGCAAGGTGGGCATTGATCTGCCCACACTCCCTGTGCTTTCAGACTTCCTCAAAGGGCACAACTCCTCCAGCGGCAGATGCCCCCCAGGCAGCCCCGCCACCCCACTGCACGTCACCTGCGCCATCCACTTTTCTGCATCTGCTCTTCCTTGACCCTTTTGTTTACTTACTGACTCAGTCATTTTCAGTTTTCTTCCTAGTCATTTTGTTTCCCTTTCTGATATGGACAATATCCACTCGCCCCCACCCCCAAAATTAATTACTTAAATCCCAGAAGGCGAAAATGAGTTGATAGTTTTCCTGGGACCATTACGGAGTTCTAATGCATTAACTTTCCTTATTAGAAATTCCTTCAACATCTTTTCAAAAAATCCATCAACATAAAAAGTATACCCTATTGCTTTTCTTTTTTCTTTTTTTTTTTTTAAAGATTTATTTATTTATTTAATTTCCCCCCCTCCCCTGGTTGTCTGTTCTTGGTGTCTGTTTGTTGCGTCTTGTTTCTTTGTCTGCTTTTTGTTTCTTTGTCCGCTTCTGTTGTCGTCAGCGGCACGGGAAGTGTGGGCGGCGCCATTCCTGGGCAGGCTGCTCTTTCTTTTCACGCTGGGCGGCTTTCCTCACGGGCACACTCCTTGCGCGTGGGGGCTCCCCCACGCGGGGGACACCCTTGCGTGGCACGGCACTCCTTGCGCGCATCAGCACTGCGCATGGCCAGCTCCACACGGGTTAAGGAGGCCCGGGGTTTGAACCGCGGACCTCCCATATGGTAGACGGACGCCCTAACCACTGGGCCAAAGTCCGTTTCCCCTATTGCTTTTCAACCACCAGCTAGAGAAGTCTCAGTCCTTTTGAATGAAATTGCCATTATGTGACCCTCTTTTACCTACAAAAACACGATTTCGTATGGTTCAACCTGATATACACAGGGCAGTAAGCTTCCGATGAGAATAATACTAACCTTAATAATAAAAGTAGAGTCAAGTTGTTCCTAAGTCTCATGGGGCCCACTCTACGTGCTTTTTCTACATTCAACCATTTGATTGTCACAGCCCTGGGAGGCAGCTGCCACTGTCTTCCCCACTTTGCAGGTGAAGAAGCCGAAGCATAGAGCGGCCCCCGGCTGCGGAGGTCCCCTGCAAGCACAAGGCTGTGTCCCTCGCATGCCCGCGGTCCCTGGCACCCCTGGCATCCCCGGCACAGGAAGAAAGCCTCGCAGGGCCCTGGACGCCTCTCAGGCACCAGCCCTGTGCCATGCTTGGTAGAGGGGAGGGGTCTGGCTGTGACCACCCAGTGCCCACCTCCCCCTGCCAAGCTGCCCCACCCATAAGACCTTGCTTCTTGTTTCTCACAGACCAACCTTAAAACCTACATTCTGACTGAGCTGCCAAGGAAAGCAGCAACGTGGAGAGGCATAAACAGATGGTTTTGATGGGGAGAACATTCACTACGATCAAGTTCAGCAGCACACAGCAGAGCTGAAAGATGTAAAAGGGAAGCTCAAATACGGGGGGAGCTCCTGCTGGACACAGATGGCCTCGGGGTCAGCAGTGACCATGAGGAAGGCCTGGGGTGACCAGGTAGGAAGTCTTCAAAAACTCCACACTGAAGGCACAGGATTCCAGCAGAGTGGCCCCATGCTGGTGCTAATGAGCAAGCCTTCCCTTGACCCTGGAGGTAAGGCCCCCAGGGAGCAAGGCTTGAGGAGAAGGGTCTTGGGGTCAACCCAGGATAACATCTTCCCGGAAGAACGCTGACCACCCCTTTAATAAGCAAATGCCCACGACTGAGGGAACACTTCCAGACCCATCGACAGCTTTGGGGACTTGCTCTCAGCATCTTTCTCCTTCACGAGCAAGCCCTTGCTCTAGCCCCTGACTTTTCAAGATTATCTACTATTGCTTCACCATGGGTCTGGGTGTGAGGGTGCCTGGGTAGCGTCCGAAACTCAGCCAGCGTTTCAGGCGAAAACGAGCAGGCCTTCGTGCCAACTCGGAAGGCGGCTTCTGACCGGCCGCTGTGCCCACTGCAGCCCCCTCCTCCCTGGCTGCTTTAGAAGATGCTGGACGGCCACCGTCCCCCTGCCTACCTGTCGCAGTGCCTCCATCTCCTCACTGGCCGCCTTCTTCTCAGATGTGCTCTTGAGCTTGGACTTGGCCAGCTCCACCTCGGTCTGCAGCTTGTCCAGCTCAGAGATGACCTGGTCCCGCTAGCTCATGATGAGCTTGTACTCGCTGTACACTGCATCCCGCTCCTCCTTGTACTTCTCCGACTCCTTGGCGGTCTTCGCTTGCGTGGTCCGCAGCTCCATCAGCTCCGACTGCAGCAGCTCCATCTCCCACTGCAGGTCCTTATTCTGGGTCGTGGCCTTGTTCAGCTCGTGGTGGATTGCCTTGAACCTAGGGGAGTGGTGCCCAGGGCACCGGGGAGGGGCGGGGGGCCTGCCCAGTCAGCTGCTAGGCCGAGGCCACTGCGCTAGACCGCCTTTCTCCCACACCCCTGACAAAGGAAAGTTATGGAGTCCTGGTGTCCGTGAACCTGGAATCTTTCTCAGCCTTTAACAAATACCAGAAGCTGAGCTGAGGATTTTATGCCTCCCGTTTTACTAGAAATAACACCTTATATCTTCCACAGCCAAGCCATGTTCTTTAAAAAATAAAAATAAAGGCTGCAGCAGCCCAGCACACGGGAGCTCAACGCAGCTTTGATCTAAGTTGAGTCCGACCGCCACGTTTTCACAGACACTAAGGCCTCAAGTCAGTCAGCACAGAGACCACAGCTCCGGCCAGCCCCGTGCAAGGCAACCTGCAAGTCAGGGCCTGCAGCGCGAGACTGGCATTCTCAAAGGCTGTTCCTTGAAACCCCAGTCCTGCACAGGGTCCCACTAAACATGCTGGGTGCTCTGGCGGCTTATGTTTGGGAACACTGCATCCTGTGCCCCACTCTTGGCAAGTCACATTGCGCAATACCAGAGTAAAAGGCCCGGAGAGGTCCTGATGTAAAGAAACCTGTTTGCAATTCAATCCAGCAATTTCCAAACCTATTTATCAAGAGAAAACGTCTACTTAAGAAGCCCAGGAAGACTGCTGAGAATTGGCGTTGTGCAGGAACGTTCCTTACGAAACACTATTTGGAGGAAGGGAGCACAGCCCTGAAGAAGATCATATTCCTTAATTTAAAAATAAAACTTTGGAAGGAACAATGCCTAAGACAAGTGGCTGTCCTATTCTCTGGGTGGGTAACTGACACAGATGGAAACGCTTGTGGTGAAACCTGGATGAACTGCATGCTTTGTTGATATGTATCAATAAAATAGATACGTTTTTTTTTAAAAAAAAAGAATTACCAGCATTAGAAGAAAGAAAGAGAGAGAGAGAAGGGAGGGAGGGAGGAAGGGAAGAAAAGGAAAGAAAAGGAAAAAAGCAAGCTCAGAGCACTCAGAGCTACTCAGGGGAGAGGAAGGAGCCACAATTCATGAGACTTACTGGGTGTCAAAAACAACGCTTCCTGGAGACCAGTAGCCTGTGCTGGTTTTAATCCCGGAAGGCGCTGGGAGCCTCGCAGATAACCACCAGCCCAGAGGTTAGCCCCCTTCCCCCCCACGCCCAGGGGAGTTCAAGCAGCTCCCCCGCCCTTCTCAGAGAAGGTGGGGCAGGTGCAGGCTCTGCCCGTGCGTGCCCCCCTCCCAGCCCCCCGGCTCCTACCTCCTCAAGGAGAGGGCGCACTGGTGCTGCAGCTGGATGGCGGTGTCCCTCTGCTGGGTCAGCATGTCCGTCTGCTTCAGCAGCCGCTGGTTCTCCCGCTCCAGCTGCTCCAGGAGGTTCAGTTCTGAGCTGTGGATGGCCACCTTCTCACTGAACCTCTTCCGCAGGGCGTCGTAGTCCTTCTTGACCCCCTCCAGCTTGTCCATGGCCGTGTCGTACAGCTTGTTGAGAATCTCCGAGGACCCGCTGCGCTTCAGCACTTGGAGACAGAGACTGCCTGGCTCACCCAGGGCCTGTGGGGGCTGGGGGGGCTGTGCCCAGAGCACAGCACACCCACACTTCTATCTGGGAGGGAAGGCCCCACCCTCTAGCCTGGGGGAATCTGGCTGTCTCATTCACAGGCCCTGCCATCACATGAGGCTGATTCATTCAGATTTATTCATTCACAAATCTCTATTAAGTACTGTGCAGAAAACCATAAACATTGCAGACGTAAGGCTGTGTTTAAGGACAGAAATCCAGAAAAAGGCCTGTTTGCAAGGCTGGCCCTTGGCTGGTATCTAGGAACTTGAAGGGTAAACCATTCCCTACAGTGACATAAAACCTTCCCTAAATGATCAAAGTGGCTCATGGTGCCTAAACTGTACAAATAACATGTTACACTCTGAGCACCTGCTCTTCTTCTGGGAGTCACACACTTAGTCAACAGAAAGCCCTCATGACTTTTAGATCAAGCAACACCTTGTACCCAGGTCTGGCAAAGTTCCAGTAACTACAAAGTATTGCCCTTATTCATGGGAAATAACTCAAAACTTCGAAAAGAAAGACTTCAAATATTCAATTACCAAACATTCCCTAAACCAGGTGAGAACCCGATTAGGTCCAATCTGGTTTACTGTGCAGCCCTGGCACTGCAGTTATTCCCAAAGTAGCCCACAAGGGGGCAGTCCGTTGCAGACCAGCCAAATGCTCTCCAGATTTGTCTCACAAGCTTCACTGAGAAACAAAATAATTTAAAAGGCCATCTGGAGGTGAATGAACACAAACCTGGTAGAGCCCAATTTCACATGTCTGGGACAGAATTTGGAGTCTATATGATGGTTTGGCATCTCTGCATTGTAAGTCCTTCAAATACCCCAGCCTTGAGTTTAAACCCTGACAGTCCGGGGACAATTCAGGGCCAAGTGAATCACAAGTTCACAGTGAGCAAGGGCACGCAGGGACAAGCCCAGGGATAAGGAGATGACAGAATCTCAGGGTCACAGGGGACCCCGAGGGGCCACTTCCACCAGTGTTATAACCACGCTCATGCACAAGCAGACTGCACAAGAATGCCTGGCTTACTCTGAGCTGAAATCCACCTCCTCTAACTTCAAAGCCTGTTCTTCTACCCCTGGAATCATATAGAACAATCCTTTCTCCACAGGACAGTAGCCGAAGAGGTGCTCATGTGCCCACATGCTCCGCAACCTCTTGCCACAGGCAGGTGCGCCGGGGCCGCCTCTGCGCATCACCATCGACAGCCTCTGGAGAAATCGGGGGGAATCACTGCCTCAGCGCAGACCAGGAAATTTGAAAATTTGAAAAGCTATCCTAGTAGTCCAAACTTTTTCCTTTACACCGTTAGAAGACAGTGTTCTTAGGAGCTAGTTTCCCACACACTGAGTCGCAGTCAACGGTGAGACGTACATAAACGCACACGCAACTGCAGCCAAACATTCAGCCTGCCAGCCCAAGGGCGGTGGAGGTCCGAGGGAGAGCATTTACACCCAGCCTGGGATCCTACCATCCTTCTCGTCCCAGGCAGGCGGTGGAGGTCCGAGGGAGAGCATTTACACCCAGCCTGGGATCCTACCGTCCTTCTCGTCCCAGGCAGGCAGCGGTCTCCAGAGATGACTCCCCAGGCCCGAGCTCCCGACAGTCTGCCTGGGAGGACGGGGTGGGAGTGGCGGGAGGGAAGGACCAAGCCCCGCATTCCGCTCTATCCACGCGGCACGACAGCCGCGGCAGGAGCGGCTCCAGAAGGCAAGCAGAGCAAGAAGAGAACGCACCTGGGTCTGCACTCAAGGCGGGTCAAAACGCTCATTATCTGCGCTTCTCCCCAGACGTGTCCTTCAGGGACCAAGAAACCCCTTTGCCCCTCCCTCTGGGCCCATGACAGGGCATTAGCCTGTGGTTCCTGGGAAAAGAAAGTCAACTTTCAGGAACTACAGAAGAAAAATACTGTATTTTAAAGACAGGGGCCAGGGCAAGAAAGAGAAGAGAGAAGGCTCCAGGGGCCTTATGAGTTTCTCAAATAAACTGGCAGAGCCTATAAAAAGAGAAAATGTGCTTTGCCTTGAACCCAGCAATTTTATCTCTAAGAGTCAAACCTAAGAAAATGTGGAAAAAAGAATGAGGGCAGACGTAAGCATGTCCCGGGAAAGATTATTTGTAACAGGATGAAAGTGCAAACAACCAAGGTGCTTAACACACGGAGAACAGGGTTAGGCCATCCCTGACAACGAAACCATGGAACACTTGGCTGGGAGTTCCGAACTGAAAGAAAACTACAAGGAAACCCACGGTATATTGTTGGGTTAGGAGTAAAGGCAGGTTGCAGGAAATGAAAATGAACTCTGTGCATATGTTAAGTATGACACAGAAAACTATCTACGAAATTAGATGTCAGGGGTGACCGGAGGAGTCCCCTTTCAGGAGGGAACCTGGGGCTGCAGTAGGGGTTGGTAACTGCACGGCTGTTGAAGAGGGTGTTGGTTATTGTTCATGGCCTGTTTGACCAAAGAAGACGTACAATTTCAGTAAAGAAAACAGACAGGCACACATCCTGTACCTGCTTCCCCAGCCAAGGCTCGGCAGCCCCTGCCCTGGTCACTGGGGCATCCCCAAGACAGCCAAGAAGAACCCAAAATGCCGCAGCCCCCTGTCCACATCCGGGCCGCGGCCCTCCCCGTCCCCTCCACACACTCAGAGGGCAAAGCGCCCGTCTGCCCAAGAGGGAACGGGGCCCGGACCCAGGCCCACGAAGCCCCGCCCACCAGGGCAGCCTCACTTCCTGTGAGATAAACCGTACCGAGGGCAGGAGGGCCCCACAAATCCCTCGAGTAAACACACAAGTCAAACAGCACCTTTTACCCAGCAAGGGCCTCTTCACGTTGACAAGGCGTGGGAGGAAGCGAGCCACAAAACCGCCTTGTCCCTGGAGACCGACCTTTACCCCCCAGGCCCCGCGGGGCACAAACCTGGGGCCTGCTGCCCGGGTGGAGGGGGCACGGGCAGCCCCGGCAGCTGGACACAGTCCCCGCGGTGGCCAGGCCACTCCTCCCCCAGCCGCCAAGGCGGCGGCACTTGCCCGGTGACAGCCAGTGCCAATGAAGGACCTGTGGAGCCTGGAGCACGGGCATTTAGTCCTGCCCCGCGGGACAAGCCTTCAGGAAAAAGAAACCAGGGGATGGGCAAAGGGGCCGACAGAAAACACCCCCACTTTATTTGGGAGGATGGGGACAGGACAGGGAAGGAGGCGAAGAGAATGGAGATGCAACTCTCAGTCTGGCTGCCTGTCAAAGCCGTGTACCTCCGGAAGAAAGAGTCAGATTTGGAGGCAAAGAAGTTTTATGCTTCATGAGGGCAGATTTTTTGTGTGTGATGGAGCCTTTCTGAGATCTAATTCACCCTTTTAAAGTAAAACTTCAGTTGGTATTTAGTATCTTTATGAGGTTGTGCAATCACCACTGCCACACAATTCCAGAACATTTCCATCACCCCGAAGATAAATCCTGTACCCATGAAGCAGGGGCTCTCTGGTCCTCCTCCCCTCAGCTCCCGGAAACTGCTCATCTGTGCTGAGTCTCGACGGATTTACCTCTTCTGGACATTTCATGGAAAGGAATCCTGCAATACGTGACCGTCTGTGTCTGGCGGCTTTCATTCAAAATAATGGTTTCCAGGCTCATGCACATTGCAGCGTGCACCAAAACGTCATTCCTGTTTCTGGCTGAA
This sequence comes from Dasypus novemcinctus, assembly GCF_030445035.2. NCBI lineage: Eukaryota > Metazoa > Chordata > Mammalia > Cingulata > Dasypodidae > Dasypus > Dasypus novemcinctus. The sequence continues at coordinate 106,156,072 of NC_080678.1, read as the reverse complement.
TAGTACGCTGCTGTACGGGTAGACCACATTCTCCTCATCCATCCATCCGTCAGTGGACATTTGCGTTGTTTCCACCCTGCGGCTACAGTGACCGATGCTGCCATGAACGTTTGTTCACAGTTTTGTGTGGACAAGTTCTCGGTTACCTTGGCTTTATACCTAGGAGTGGGTCGCTGCGTCACCAGGTAACACCCATGCTAACTTTTTTTTTTTAAGATTTATTTTATTTATTTATTTCTCTCCCCTTCCCCCCCACCCCGGTTGTCTGTTCTCTGTGTCTATTTGCTGCGTGTTCTTTGTCCGCTTCTGTTATTGTCTATTGTCTATTTGCTGCGTGTTCTTTGTCCGCTTCTGTTATTGACGGGAATCTGTGTTTCTTTTTGTCGTGTCATCTTGTGTCGCTCTCCGTGTGTGCGGCGCCATTCCTGGGCAGGCTGCACTTTCTTTCGCGCTGGGCGGCTCTCCTTATGGGGTGCACTCCTTGAGCGCGGGGCTCCCCTACGCCAGGGATACCCCTGCGTGGCAGGGCACTCCTTGCACGCATCCGCACTGCACATGGGCCAGCTCCACATGGGTCAAGGAGGCCCGGGGTTTGAACCACGGACCTCCCATGTGGCAGACGGACGCCCTAACCACTGGGCCAAGTCCGCCACCCCATGCTAACTTTTTGAGGACATGCCAAACTGCCATCTAATGGTCCCACTAGCAATGTATAAGGGTTCCAATTTCTCCACATCCAGATCTGAAAGGCCCAGGACAATAACAGCAAACATCACCAAGTGCTTCAGACATGCCAGGCCCCTGGTGCTGTGCTCTGCATGCAGGCCTCCTTTAATCTCCTCAGCAACCATGAGATGAACTCAGCCAAAAGCCCACTCTGCCACTTCCCAGCAAGGCTAGAAAGGTAGAGCTGCAAACTCTCTCGAAATGATGAATCTCCCAAAGAAGAATAAAATCTAAATTAGACTCCAAGGCAAAAGGTTATCTGATAATTAAGGTAAGCAAACTCACAGAGACAGACTCTAGATGTAAGTTATGAGGGGACGGGGTAGGGTAAGGAAATGAGGAGTGAATGCTTAGATTGCCCTGAAGTTCTGTTTGGATTGATGGTAAAGTTTTGGTAATGGACAGTGGTGCTGGTAGCACAATGCTGTGAACATAATTAACAGCCCTGAAATATATATTTGAAGGTGGCTAAAAGAGGATTTTTTAGGTTGTATATACGGAACTAGAATAAAAATTGAGAGGAAAAAAAACAAAGATGATCTGAGCCAAGGTCAGAGTAGGCAATGGCCAGGAAAAAAGGAGAAGCAAAGGGTGAAGTCAGGGAGGGCCGCCCACCCCTCAGACCAGGAGTCGCCCCTCGCAGTAGAGAGAGGCACGAGGCCTTGGCTGGGGCTCTGTGACCGACTGCCAGGCAGCTCCCGCTCATACCAGGAGCATGGGGGCAGGCCGGCCTGGATCGGCCAGAGCTTCCGACAGGTGAGGCCCACAGTCCTACATGGCTGCTCCGGGAAGCTCGGCACACAGGCAGGGCAGGTGCACGGGCGCTGGCCTCAAGGCGGCACTTCCTGTCAGTGGCACCTGCCTCCTCTCATCCTTGCAGCAATGCTCCAGGAGCATCGCCCCTCCCTCCTGGGACTTTTACCAGGACAGGGGAAAGGAAGGTGAGGGTGCTGCGGCAGCCGCTCTGGGGTCATGTGTCGGGTCAGCCATGGAGGTGGCATGGGGACCACGTGGTCCATGGCGCTCCCCATGGGGCCCGGGGCCTCTGGCTGCTGTCCTGGCCTGCACCTAACTCCCCTTCCTGGGAGCCTTTCCTCTTGCCAAGAACCAGCCAAGGCCTACAGTTAAGTATCAGCCCCCACCCCAGACTCAGGCCTGACCTCGGCCGGCCATATCCCCCAGCAGGGGGCTCATGGGAGGGATGCGGGGGCATCTCACAGCAAGGCTGTCCCAGGGCCCCCCACCCAGTCTGCTCCAGTATGCCACACAGGACCTCAGGAGTTATCAGCCAAACAAAATAAACCACAGAAGCAAAATTTTAAATAGAATATAGTGTATAATGGGAAAATACTGAAAATAGCCCTAGGTTTAGTCAATAGGAGACTGGCTGAATCATTTAAGTACTTCCATGGAATGCAATACTCTACGAAGTTAAAAACAATGAGGTAGCCTTGTACCGAAATAGAAAGAAGTACATGACCTATTAAGCAAAGAAAAAAAAATTCTGGCCAGAAATTGTATCGTTTGATGCCATTTCTGTAAAATAAATGGAGACAGAAGGGTTTGTGTGTGTGTGCAGATAAAAGTCTCAAACCTTCCACTGGTAGTAGGCTAAGTACACTAATGGCAGTTATTTCTGTGTAGTGAGAATATGGGAAGAATTCTACTTTTAATTTTTGACATTCCTGTATCACCTGATTCTTTCATTATTCAGTACAAAATGTTTATTAATTTTGCAATTGGAAAAAATAACCATAGCATAAAAAAAGAAAAAAGCGCCCTCCCCCCCTTTCTGAAGAATTGGACCTGAAAGCCATTAGGTGTGGCAGAGCAAGGCAGGCACCCTGGAGGGGAGGCGCCCTGAGGGGGCTCAGGGCCTGAGTGGGATGGGGAGGGGTCCCCATGGAGGTGAGGCCCGGAGCAGGAGGGCCCAAGAAGGGCAAGACGGGCCTGGCATGGGGAAGGGGACAGAGGAGCTGGAGACAGGTTACAGAGGCGGGCACTGATCAAGGTTAACAGCTCAAAGAATAACAGGCACCAGGTTTCTCATCGTGTGAGGACTGGGGTAAAAAAAAAGGGGGGGGGAATGGGAGAAACCAGGCCAACCCCATGGTGTCAGTGTAAACTCATGGTGATAATCAATCGAGATGCAAATGTGTGTGCATACACATGTATGCATATACAGATATTCCCTACTTCTATCCACTGAGAAGGCCTAGGAGCAGTGACACCCCAATACCTATGAGCATAGCTGGCATTCAGATCTTGCCCCTAAGTACCGTTCTCCACTAAAAGGAATGAAGGCTCCTTGGAGAAATGGCTAATTTCCAGGGCTAGGGCAGGAGATGTATAAAATAAGCCTGGAGCATCTTGTACCAGAGAGCAAGGAAGTGCTCAAATAATGATAGAAAATGTCAAAAAAAAAAAAAAAAAAAGACATAAGTGCAAGGCCGAAGAGGGGGTTCCCACTGGCCTCAACAGATTGTAGCCTAGTGACTAAAACAGGAAACCAGAGATGGATAGGTAAATGGATACACAGATGGAGGGATGGAGGACAGGTAATTGAAAATCTGATGACAAATGGGATATCTGCAGTTTCAATGGACAGCCCTAAAAACACTTCTGAATCACGAAGAGGAACTTTACAGTGGAGAAGCTTGGAGACATCACCACAGTCAAGTGATTCTAGTGAACAGTATGAGGAGTGGATCAGAGGGCAGCATTTCCCACCGACAGGATACAAGAGAAGAAGGCAGGATCCCTTCTGTGACACTCCTACCAAAAATACACTAACCGATTCTAACCGTGAGGATCAGAGAACTCTACATTGAGAGCCACCCTACAAAATAACTGGCCTCACGCCCGGGTCAAGAGGATGGGGTGAGGCATGCCAGGGCTCCACCCCGACACAAACTCTGAATAACCTACAAGAACTGGCAGAAACATCTTTCTCAAACAAAGCTCAAGAAAACGGTTAGACAACAGTACCAGGACGAGAACCGAATCAAGAAAAAAAGCTACCTACAAAGTTTTGGCTCTCATGGCACCCTGGCCGGCCCCTCACCCACCCCTCACAGCTGGGCATGGGGTCAGCAGTGCTCCCAGGGTGGGTCCCTGACCCTGGATGCAGAGGGAGCAAAAGAACCCTCGTGCATATCCTGGCAGCATGCACGTCCGGCCCAGCCTGCCTGGCGGTGGCCTGAGGGACTCGCTGCCCCAGAGCGTGCCCTGCCACGGAGGGCAGCTTGCCCAGCTCCCCTGCAAAAGGCAGAAGGCAGCTGGGGGGCGGCAGGCTGTCAAGCCATGCTGCCTGGGGCAAGGGACTGCTGGCTGGAGGACACAGAGGGCTGTGCTGTGAGGAAACTGCCTCCTAGGAAAGAGGGACATTCCTATGTGTGTAAACGGGAATTCCCAGGGCCACAGAGCAAGCCCAGGGAAGACCTAACCCGCAGAAAGGGCTCTGAAGGAGAGCACAGGTCAATTTACAAAGACTGGAAACAGTACATTCTTTCTCCTTTTTTAGCTCTTAGGCTAGCTGTTTACTAGCTTAAGGAACAAACACCTCAGACTCTAAATTCCAGCAATAACACATTTTAAAAAATCATTTAAAATATCAAAACATCCAGCTTTTAATGAAAGATTACAAAACATACAAAGAAAAGGAAGTGATAGGCCAGGCAAAGGAGATGATTAAAGTATTTGAAATTACCCAGGAGGAGGGGCCAGATCTGGGACATAACAAAGATTCAAAAAAAAAAAACCCTAAATATGTTGAAAGAGCTAAAGGAAATATGGACAACAAACTAAAGGAAATCAGGGAAATGACAGATGAACGCAGAATAGCAATAGAGATGGAAAATATGAAGGGAGTGGATATGGCTCCAGCGGTTAAGCACCCACCTCACACCCAGGTTCGGTTCAGGTGTCTCCTAAAAAAAAACAACAACAACAAGCAAAACAAATGGAAAAGTCAACCCAGGGAAGCCGATATGGCTCAGTGGGTGGGCACCCATGTCCCATATACAGGGTCCTGGGTTCAATCCCCAGCCCCCATATCTTAAAAAAAAAAAAATTATGAAAAGGAATGAAACAGAGCTGAAGACGAGAGTAACAGAAAAATTTAAATTCCTTTAAGGTTTGGTTCAACAACAGATAGGGGCTAGGGAGAATCAGGTAAACTTGAAAATAAGACAGTTGAAATCATCCAGTCTGAGGAAAGACAAAAGAATGAAGAAAAGTGAACAGAGCCAGAGGGAACCTGTGAGACACCATCAAGCACTGTGGGAGTCCCAGGAGAAGAAGGAAGGAAAGGGGCAAAGAGAAAATTCAAAGAAATGATAGCTGAAAACTTCCCAAATTTAACAAAAGACATGAATAACATAATAGCAATATAACAAAATATATCCAAGACGCTCAAGGAACCCAAAATAGGATAAACCCAAATAGACCCACAGTACGGTACTTTTTAATCACATAGTGCAATACCAAAGATTAAGAGAGAATTCTAAAAGCCCTGAAGAGATGTGTCTCATAAAGAAGCCTCAGTAAGATTAAGTGCCTATTTCTCATGGAAAACCATGGAGGCAAGAAGGCAGTGAGGTAACATATTTAAAGTGCTGAATGCAAACAATTATCAACGAAATTAAAACATTTCCAAATAAACAAAAGCTGAGGGAGTTTGTCTACCACTAGACCAGCCCTACAAGAGAGACTAAGAGTTTTGAAGGTAGAAAGGAAAGGACACTAGACAGTAAATGGAAGCCACATGAAGAGCATCTCCAGCTAGGGTAACAGCTGGGGTATATATAAATACTAGCACCCTTGTGTTTTTGGTTTGTAACTCCACTTCTCACTTCCTACAGAATCTAAAAGTCAGATGCATAAAATGTCATGAGAAATCAGTGATTTTTTATAAACAAAGTATATAAACCTGTAATTTACAAGAACTACATGAAATAGTTGGTACATACCATTGAAGTTAAGTTGGTCTCTACACAAACAAGAAAGTTAAGGATAGTGGACTTGGCCCAGTGGTTAGGGCGTATGCCTGCCACATGGGAGGTCCATGGTTCAAACCCCGGGCCTCCTTGACCCGTGTGGAGCTGGCCCATGCGCAGTGCTGATGCACGCAAGGAGTGCTGTGCCATGCAGGGTGTCCCCCACGTAGGGGAGCCCCGCGTGCAAGGGGTGCGCTCCATAAGGAGAGCTGCCCAGCACGAAAGAAAGTGCAGCCTGTCCAAGAATGGCGCTGCACAGACGGAGAGCTGAAACAACAAGATGATGCAACAAAGGGACACAGATTCCCAGTGCTGCTGATAAGGATAGAAGCCCACACAGAGAGCAGACAACTGGGGGGGGGAGGGAGAGAAATAAATAAAAAAATAAATCTAAACAACAAAAAAAGAAAGTTATAGACTTAAAACTATTTATAGGATGTTTACACTTAAGCTCCATGGTAACTACAAAAAAAATCAGTGAACCGCAGTCTCACAGAGATGGAAGTTACAATACGGGTAGTCAGGGGTGGGGAAGGAGGGGACAAGGTGAATGGGGAATTAACACATAACAGGCACAGGGTTTCTGTTTGGGAAGACAGGAATGGCAGGTGGTAAGGGCACCACAACAGGGAAAATGCGAGTAATCCCACTGAGTGGTTGAGATGGAAACATCTGCTATATGTGTGTGTGTGCATATATTCACACACACACCAAAAAGAGCAACTGAAGAGACAAAGACAACTAAATGCAATATGTGATCTTATACAAGAGGAGAAAAGGCTCAAAAGGAAATCTGGGGGACATATGAAAAAATTAGAATATAGACTGTAAGCTTTATATCAATGTTAAATTTCTTGAACTTGAACACTGCACTTAAGGTGATTACATAAGTGAATATTCTTTTCTTAGGAAATGTGCACAGCACTATTAAGTGTTCAAGCAGCATGATGTATATAAACAATAAACAAATGTTAGAAAATGGACTGATAGACAGATAGATGATTATAAGATAGACAGACGGACCAGTAAGTTGCTGCATAGATAGAAGGAGAATGATAAAATGTTAAAATTGGTGCACCTGGATATTGGGGCATAGGGTTATTTTGAAATTCTCTATATGGTCTTTATTTTATTTCTGTAACTCCCTTGTATATTTGAAAGTATTTCAAAATTAAAAGTTTAAAAAATAATAATTGGCCTGTAAGCTTCAAAAGAGTCAAGGTGACAAAGGTCAAGGGAGGCCTCGTCTACAGAGCAGACCTATTGTCCTTTTGAAGACAATGATCATGATCCTATACCAGGCACTCTTATCAAAATGGGTAAAATAAAGAAGTGACAACATGAAATGCCAGCAAAAGTGGAAAAAGTAGTAAAATTGCATGTTTAACTTTATAAGCTCATTGTTGGTGAGAAAACAAGATGACACAACCACTTTTGAAAGCAGTTTAGCAAGAGCTTATAAAGTTAAACACGCACTTACTACAGCAAACAGCAATCCCACTTCTGGGTAATTTACGTGAGAGAAATGAAAACTTATGTTCTCACAAAAACCAGCCTGGGTGGGAAGCGGATGTGGCTCAACTGATACAGCTTCCACCTACCATATGGAAGGACCTGGGTTCGATCCCTGGGGCCTCCTGGTGAAAAAGAAGATGAGAAAGTGTGCCTGCATAGCAAGCCGTGCCCACACAAGTGCCTGTGTGGTGAGCCAGTGCCCACACAAATACCCACATGAGTGCCTGCGTGGTGAGCCAGTGCCCGGCAAGTGAGTCACACAGCAAGATGATGATGCATCAAAAGAGAGACAAGAAGAGAGTCAAGGTGAAACGCAGCAGAAACCAGGAACTGAGGTGGCACAATTGACAGGAAACTTCTCTCCCCATCAGAGGTCTCCAGGATTGAATCTCAGTGAATCCTAGGAGAGAAGATGAGAAGACAACACAGACAGCAAAAACAACAGGGCAGGAAGAGGGGAAGGGGGGGTAAATAAATCTTTAAAAACAACAATAACAACAAAAATTCCAGCCTGGGGGGAGCAAATGTGGCTTAAGCAGTTGAGCACCCACCTCCCACATGGGAGGTCTAGGGTTCAGTTCCCAGTGCCTCCTGGGGGGGAAGGGGAACAAAAAACAAGGGAAACAGATGTGGCTCAAGCGACTGGGCTCTTGTCTACCATATGGGAGGTCCTGGATTCGATTCCCAGGGCCTCCTGGTGAAGACAAGCTGGCCCACACCATGGACATGGAGAGCTGACGGCCCACACTGTGGAGAGCTGGCGCTGCAAGATGACATAACAACAAAAAAAAGGGAGACTCAGAGGAAAGACCGAGACACAGCAGACCAGGAAGATGAGGTGCGCAAGCAACTGAATGCCTCTCAACCACATGGGAGGTCCCAGGATTGGATCCTGGTACCTCTGAAAGAGAAAGAGGAGAAGAAAAGCAGACATGGAAGAACACACAGCGGATGGACACAGAGAACAGACAGCGAGCACAAACAACAATGGGGCGGGGGGACACGCACAAACAAACAAGCAAAGCAAACAAACAAACAACAAAACAAAAACCAACTCAGAGGAGCCAACATGGCTCAGTAGTTGAGTGCCGGCTTCCCACATAGGAGGTCTTGGGTTCAATCCCCGACCCCAATACCTCAAAAACAAACAAACAAACAAACAAAACCAGTCTGCCTCTGGTGATAGCAGAGTATATGGACAAACAACTGTGCTATATCCATACAATGGACTTCTACTCAGCAATAAAAAAGGAATGAATTACTAGTATGCACAGCAGTATGGGTGAAACTCGAATGCATTATGGTAAGTGCAAGAAGCCAGACTCCAACAGCTGTGTACTATGTAATACCATTATGACATTCTGGAAAAGGCAACAACTATAGGGATGGGAAACTAAAGGAACTGGGTGGAGGGAAGCGCTGACTACAAAGCTGCAGGAGGGAAGTTTTCAGTTGATAGGAGAGTTCTGTATCTTAATTGTGTTGGTGGTTACATGACTGTACATCTGTCAAACTCACTGAAATTTATTTTTTAAAAGGGTAAATTTTACTGTATTCAATGATACCTCAATAAACCTGATTTTTTTTTTAATTAAAAGTAAGACAGTGTGGTGCCCTTGACTGACGGCATCATTCCAGGAGTTGGGTGACTGGTGAAGAGCTGAGGCTTGTCACCCTCCCTCTGCCAGTGAATGCAGTTACAGTAACCATTAAACAAAAAGCACAGCAAAATAAAAACGAACACCAAGTCAACCATCAACAAAAACCTCCAATGCCTTTCCCACAGCTCCTTTGCACGATCCTGGTGCAGCTCTTCTTTTGGATTCAAATGTAAAACTGTCACCTGTCCCTCATTTAAACCGTTCTTCTTCCTAAGTCAGGAACCCACTCAAGAAGGCAGATTTTACTTTTCCTTGGAATGTCCACGACAGGATTCAGAAGGTAGGGGCTTGGACTGCAGAGGCCTGAAAAGGGGTGCTGGGAGCCGGCACAGGCCCTGGACTGTGGACCAGGGGCGGAGGAGCAGAGGCCCTGTGCCCATCACTGGACCTCTCCTCTGGCCACCCTGCGATGCAGCTCCCCACCGATGCCAAGGCCCAGACTCGGGCTCTCTGTCCTCGGTCCCCTGGTCACCACTCTCCAGCCTCCTTGGTCTTATTGACAGCTGGGCAGGTTCCAACTTTGCTTCAGAACCCTGTGGGCCTGTGGTGCCAGGAACTGGGGAGAACACTGGCACAGGTGCTCAGGCTGGTGCAGGGGAAGCTTCTGGACCTCCGCCAGGCACTGGTTATCAGGGAGAAGCAAAACAGCCCCACAACTGGCCATCAGAGGCACCACGGAGCCGAGCTAACCCACCCTCACCTGCAGCCGGGAGAGCCAGTGCCACCCGAGGCCTAGGCCCGATTCCTGCAGCAAGGTCAGCTCCGCTCGGAGAACTTCCAGGACCTCCCTCGGACCTACTGAACCCGAAACCCGCAGAGTCTGGCGGCGGGGGCGGGGCGGGGGGGCCTGGCAAGCCCTCCAGGGAGTCTGGCTTCTGATGCCCGCTAAATTTTGGAACCGCGTCTGCAGCCAGGGTGCATTTAACGGCCAGCGTGGGCTTTGCTTTCCCTTGTCTTACTGGCTGTCCAGTAGCCACACCTGAAGGAAACCCCAGGGATGAATGCAGGGCTATCCTCCGACCCCGCAACTACAGAAATGGAAGGGGGCTTCCTCCTTTGCCAGTACACAACTCTAGCTCAGCTCCCTCCCGGGACTCAGAAAGACAGGAGCCAAGGCGAAAGGAGGTGACAATTCCAACACAGCAGCTGCAGCTGTGCCTAGCTCCCAGCGCTCCTTCCAGACAGAGTACTTGTTCTAGAATCCTTGCTTCAGGGTCTGCTTCCGCAGCAATGGCCTATTGCTTCCCCATCACTCCCTCGTCTAGAGCACCATCCCTGAAAGGCCCAACTCAAGTGCCACCTCCTCCACAAAGGTCTCTGATTCAGAACTAACGACTCCACCCCCTGGGCTATTTCCTTCTGTTTTACACAGGGCAGAATGGCCACTTATCTCTCTGCCTCCCTGGCTGGATGCGAAGAGTAGGGACCATGCTAAGGAATGAAGAGAAAGCAGGCTTTCCAGAAGGGGGAAGGAAGGGTGAGAGGGCACAGAGAGCCAGAGAGCAACCCCTGCCCCCTGACGATTTATCACTACCTTCCCCTTCCAACCAGAAGCCACACTTTCAAGGAATCTCCACAGGGACACGAGGGAAATCCTCCAGCTCCTTCTCTTGCCAACCAGCCAGGAGATCTCTGTTTAATAAAACATCTCTCCTGTTACTTCCATTTGCATGGAATTTAAGGCATCCTTTACAAATGCTGCCCAAGAATGTCTCTTCTCCTTAAAAGCTCCCCAGTCATCGAAGAAGGGAAATGAAAGGCAGCTCAGAAAATTAGGTCAGGATGAATAGGGAGAAAGAAATACCAATTGCCTGAAACGAGCGTGCATTCCCTGGGCAGACTGCACCAGCTACCCACAAGGCAGGGTTGGAGCCAGGCTACAATAATGGGCCAGATGGCATGGGGGAAGCCATGTGCTGAGCGGAAGAATGTCTGAAAAGATCTCAGCAGGGAGACACTGCAACCTCCCAGGCTGTTAGCAAAGGTGTGAGGAGTCAGTAGTGGAGTCCATGTGGAGAAGCGAAACAGGAGAGAGTACCTGATGACCTAACGCCAAGCAGGTGGACTTACCAGGTGTGAGTTATGGGGGGAAACGCTACACCCCAGGCTCCCCCTACCAATACTCTCCTATGCTGAGTATAACCTGCCAGACTTTTTCCAAATGTTCTTTTTAGAGAGATGAAAGTGGGAAAGTAGAGGTGGTCTTATTTTAGAAACCTTGCCCCTACCTTTGTTTTCACAGAGACCAAGCACATGGAAACAACCAGGCTCCATCTAAACGCTCCGTGCCCTCCTGCCAAGGGCGGTGGTGGCTCCCAAAGGCTGGCAAGGGAAGAGCTGTCTCCTCTCACTGAGGTGGGCTGAGCCAGGAGGTGCTGGAGCCCATCACCCATTCTGCCCCAAGCCCACCACCAGCATCTGGGACCTTGCCAGGGCTGGGTGAGGCCAGAGCGAGCCTCGGCATCACGTGGAGGGCTCCGAGAGCAGCCCCGGCCAGGCCCCACCCTGAGTTTCCAACCCAGCAGGTGTGGGGTGAAGCTGAAGAGCTGGTTTTCTCACGAGCACCTGCACGGTCCAGGGGCCACATTCTGTGAGCCACCGGCTTGGGCACAGTGGGAAGAGAGGCACATCTGTGCAACGGGCCTTCTGGGGAAGGAGACCCAAGAGGACACAGCCGTTTTCTTCCTAGGGACGGTCTGTGCTGGGGAAGGTAGTCTATGTCCGTGCTAAGACAGTCGCCACTAGCCACAGGTGGATACTGAACACTGGAAATGTGGCTGGGAGAAGTGATTTCATTTTAATCAATTTAAATTTGAATAGCCACGTCTTTCAGCTCTGAACAGGATGCTGGAGCTGCTGCCACAGACACCCTGCCATCAGCGTGATGCTCCCACGAAGAAGAGAGCACAGCCAAGAGGGCCACGTGCCGCAGCGGGCCAACCTCGGGGCTGCACCTCTCTCGTTTAGGGCATGCGTGTGTCCCTGTTGCAGCCACGGGCTTCCTGGCCTATACAGCCGAGAGTGCCTTTAAGGCAGCCTGTGGAAAGATGTTGCTGCACACCCAGAGGACAAGGGCAATGGAAAAGAGAAGGGCGAGGAAACCAAAACGTGGCTCCCTGGGAACCTAGGAGCGTTTGTTCCGGCTGGAAGGGGTGACGAGTGCTTTCTGCGTTAAAGGCCTGGGCACAGGCGGGGAAGCTGCCCCTGCTTCAGAGGGTCCATCAGAGGGTTGCACCCTGCCTGCCTGTGGCCAGTGGCATCGCTGACCCCTCCACCCCAGGCGCGGAGCCGGCATCACACGGGATAACATCGGCCAGCGGACTGCCCACACAAGGCCTCTCCCAGGGCACGCAAAGGGCCAGCCACACAGAAAACATCTTCCCACTCATGCCTCAAATTCCACCGTTAATAATAAGGGTTAAGCAATTCCTCTGTCTGGAAGCCTTTTTTAAATTTCAAAGCCTCCTAGGAAAGGTAATACTTTAAACCTTAAATGTCGAGGGGAATGAATTTGTCAGATCATTGTTACTCGTTCCCAAGGGAGAAATGAGGCGCCATAAATTCACAGGTTTTTTTGTTTATTATTATTATTATTGAAAAAATGAAAATGCTCTAATGATGATCGAAGTGATGAATGCACAACTATGTGATTATACTAAATACTGCTGATGGTACACTTTGGATAAACTGTATGCTTTATTAATATATATCAATAAAATTGATTAGGTTAAAAAAAAAACCACAGGGAGCTGAGCAGAGGTGAGGCAAGAGGGGTGCATTGAGGGTTTACCCAGTTCAATTTTCTAGAAGCCCCCACCTTACCCTCTGTTGACCCTGATGCCCCACCCCCATGCCCTTCCTCAAGGGTCAGTCCCATGTTCAAAATGCCAACCACCCCACATTCACTCGATGAGTCTAAAGACGTCCAAAGCAGGCAGAACAACAAAACGAGCATGCCACGGCCGAGAACAGGCCCCTGGCTGCTCAACAGGATGAGAGCACCCTGTTTGTCCTCTCTTCCCCTCACCACAATGGCCCCACTTACTGTAATCACTAATTAACCATCCCCCCATGCACCCCAAGATCTATGTGTGCAATGAGGGACCAGTCCTTCCCATTCTCCACCAAACTCCAGAGCCTACTCTGGCTCACAGGAGGTCTTCAGTAAATAGGGGTCAGATTCACTTATGAAAGCTCTGCCTGTGGCTAATTCTGGAATCTCAGGCATGAGGCTTCCCTGCCCTGGATGTCAACTTCCACCTCTGTCGATATAGGGAGGAAAGAAATAATTGGACCATGACCTCTACAAGCCCTTCTGGCTCCACAACTCCAGCACTCACCACTGAGGCGGCACCCAGCAGACTGGAGCCACAGAACCCACACTGGGGGTGATAGAGGATGTCACCCAGGGACCCTATTGCAGAGGTGGTGAAAGACGAGAAAAGAGACACCGTCTTCTTGCCGGTGTGTTGGTAGTGATGCAAGAGCAGGGCCGACCTTGCCTTAGGGGTCTCTGAAACCCAGGATCAGAAAGACACATCCAGTTCAGCATGGATGGCTGTCCCTGGCCCCAAGGTCACACGCTGTCCAGGGGGCTGTTACTGCTTACAGTGGAGTCTCAAAAGGCAAACAGTCTCACGGATTGAGGTTGCCGAGGGGAACAGGCTCCCTGAGAGGGTCGACATCCTGACAGGGTGGGGGGGGTAATGGCAACACACGTGCCTCCCCCTGCACCCCCCTCCTTTCTAACACCTGAACCAGAGTCCTGCCCTTCTCCATGATACGGCAGGGACAGATGCAGGACATTATATATCCTGCCATAACCACTGGGAGGACTGGGAGTGTGTGAACTGCAATGTACACTGAAGTCCATGCAGTGTAGCAGGGCTCCAAAATGTAATCACCAAGTGCAGAGAAGGTGCCGTGCTGATGGGAGAGGTTCTGATGTGGGAGGAGTGGGGGGGGTGGGTAATATGGGAACCTCTTACATTTTTTAATTTAACATTTTGTGTGATCTATGTATCTTTAGAAAAGAAAAGATTAAAAAAAAAAAAGAGGACTAAGTGCAATTGGGAGGAAGAGAATGGAAATGATGGGAGAGGATAGCCCTGAGGGATGTGACAAGTGAGGGCCAGAATCCAGCCCAGGAGCTGGGGGCTCTAGCCCACACGCAGACCCCACCCGCCTGGCCACCTCCTGGCGGGGTACTCACCCACACTGCTGAGGGAGCTGCCACTCTCCAAGTCCGAAGGCATGATGGACAGGACGCTGTAGGTGGAGCCTGGGGGCAGAAGGAAGACAGATGGTTACCAGCCCCGGAGTTGCTGCTCGCCTCACCCAGACAGCTGCCAGACCAACTGGTCCTCAGTCAACACCAGGCCATGACGACCAACGCCGGGACTAGAACTCAGGAACCAAGAGCCAGGCAGGGGGAAGCAGGTGTGGCTCAAGAGGCTGGGTGCCCGCCTACCACATGGGAAGTCCCGGGTTTGGTTCCCAGTGCCTCCTAAAGAAGACACAGAGCAGACAACAAGTGCAAACGACGGGGTTGGGGGGTGGGGAGAAATATATAAGTAAAATAAATCTTAAAAGAAAATAAAAATAAAGAGCCGGGCAGAGAAGGGGCAGTCCACCTAGCCCTCCACTGCACCTCTCTGCAACATTCTGGCTCAGGGGAGCAGCTCAAGGGGCAGAGTGGCAACTGGGAGTCACTGCACTGGCTTCCTGCTGGGACATCTGGGGAAAGGCTTAGCCAGGGTACAACAGGCCCCAGGGATTTCCTACGGATTGTCATCAACGTGATTCTGGCAGAGGCAGCAGGGCATCAATTAAGCATCAACCGAACTATTGGTTCTGCTATGTCCTAGCTGTCCTTAATAATTTAGTCAGTGTCTTCTTCCTGATTAAACATTACTCATAAACTTATGAGCAATTACACCATCACCAAAGCCAGCGAGTAACACAGGCTTTCCTTTTTCCTTTTTTTAAGTCTTGGTTGACAATGTTAACTCCTGATCTTTGGACACAATTAATTTGAATTCAGATATTTTCAAAGCCAGGATGTTGTCCTCCTGACATCTGGGGGAAAAACAAACCTTGGATCTGGAATCCCCATTTCTGAACCCACAACTCAAGTCTACCTAAAGAAGCTAAGTCAGGCCGAGCAAGTCACTTCAATTTTCTGGGACTCTATTAATGATTTTAGAAACAAATGGTGTGCTTTGCTTATCAAGACTACAAATGAGGGAAGCAGATTTTGCTCAACTGATAGAGCATCTGCCTACCATATGGGAGGTCCAGGGTTCAAACCCAGGGCCTCTTGACCTGTGTGGTGAGCTGGCCCATGCACAGTGCTGATGTGCACAAGGAGTGCCATGCCATAGGGGAGCCCCCCACCCAAGAAGCGCACCCTGCAAGGAGAGCCACCCCACATGAGAAAAGCGCAGCCTGCCCAGAACTGGTGCCATGCACACGGAGAGCTGATGCAACAAGATGACACAACAAAAAGAGACACAGAAGAACACACAGTGAATGGACACAGAGAGCAGATTGGGGGGGGGGAGGGGGAGAGAAATAAATAAAAATACATCTTAAAAAAAAAAGACTGCCAGTGACAGAAAATTAAGAGGGAGGGAAAATCAACTCCAATTCTTAACTGGGAGTTGGGGGTGGAGCACAACATGCAGAGATTATGGATCAAATAAAATAGGCTGATGAGAGGAATGCAGTGTTTTATACTTGGAATCAAAAGAACTATGCAGTGAAGAGTTGTGCACCATGGCACTGGGAGGGCAAGCCAGAGGTGGCTTTTTGCAGTGGAGTCTTTGAACAAGCCTTAGGGCCTTGGTAACAAAAAGCTGCCAAGAAGGAATAAGTTCTTGGGCTCAGGAACAGAAACGTGGAAGCCAGATTTAAGGGATTCTCTTCCACCTCCACTCTGGACTAGCCACCCTACACCTGGACATTCTCAGAAGGGGAGGAAGATGCTGAGGAGATGGGGCAGAAATAGCCAGGGGGACTCAAAGACTTGTATGGGGGGGCAGGAGACCCCAAGGGGGGGATGGAAAGACCATGCGTGTAAGCCGAGTGGGAGGGGGCACCTGAACATAAAGGTGTGCAGGTGAGCGGGCACGTGTGCCCATCAGAAAAAGAGACAAAAGGGGAGGGAAAAAGAGAAAGCAAGGAAAAAGAAGGATTTGGGCAATGGGGAGAACAAGGACAGTGGCTAGGAATGACGGGCAGCCTCTTTAGCACACTTTCTGGGTTGAAGCTCTGAAGAACCTGAGGGTGTTTAGACTGGATGGAAGGGAACAGGGAGGTGTTCTAATCCAAACAGGACTGTTGGAAGGGATTAAATGCATCCTATATGGCCTTCAGCAACAGAACTGGGAACAGAGGTTGATGCTGGAGGAAGCTGCAGCTCTCCACAAGCTAGGACACGCACCGACACGCTTCCTGCTCCAGGGGCCTCCAGTTTCTTGGGGTGAAATCCCCTCGGGCGCCCGTGTTCGCAGCAGGCCCGGCGCTCACTGGGCTTGTGCTTATCACCCAGGATGTGTCCAGCTCCAAAGGGAGATGGACCCAGAAAACCCTGATCCATCCTGAACTTCCATGATCTCACTGAAAACTGAATGAGGGGAGCCGACGTGGCTCAAGCAGCAGAGCACCTGCTTCCACATGGGAGGTCCCGGGTTTGCTTCCAGTGCCTCCTAAAAACAGCAAGCAAACAAAGAACCAACTCAGGGGATGGGATGTGGCTCGGTGGCTGAGCACTCTCTTCCCACAGACGAGGTCCTGGGTTCAGTCCCTAGCCCCAGGACCTCAAAAAACAAAACAAAACCATATTCAAGGCTCAGCCTCCCACATTTAAAGTCAACCCACCCGCTACAGCTTTCCTGCCCATTCACACCTCCACATTTTGGTCTCAGCAAAACAATGCGCAACATGATGTTTTCCAAAGTCTCTCTCTTCCCATTCCATAAATATTGTTGCTTACAGATCTGTGAAACCAAGTCAAATTTCACGTTAGGCAAATCCACTGGTATCTTTCAAGATCAAGAACCCAACGCAAGGTCTATCTCCTAAACTCAATCGCCATTTTTAAATTTTTATTTCTTAAGCGGTACTGGGGATTGAACCTTGGAACTCCTGCATGGGAAGCAGGCACTCAACCACTGAGCCACATCTGCTCCCCAGTTTTTTCTTTTAATGGGAGTAAGGGAGGCTAGCTGGGTGGCTTTTTTTTTTTTTTTCGGTAAAACGCCTCCTAAGAAAAGCCGGCACAGATGGGCACAAACATTCTGCTCGGAGGCCTCTGCTATGCCCAATCCTCCTTGCGACGCTGCAGCCTGCTCTCCACTCATTTTCAAGGTTGGCATCAATGGCACCCCACCTTCCACTAAGGTGCCCTCCTGTTCACCCCCCCATGGTGCATTCCACTGTTAATTAACGTGGCAGATGCCACCTCCCTTGGCGGGGGGAGTCCCCCGGCCAACCCCGACACGTTCTGTCCCTCTGCCCGGTCCCCCAGTCCTGACCCGGGGCAGGGTGACATCTCTCTGCATCTCTGGGCACCACCTCCCCCCCCCAAGTCAGCTGGCAGGGCTCCTAGGAGCCGGGGGCGGGGGTCAGGAGTGATTGTAATTGGAAAGAGCCCAGATTTTACAATGTTCTCAGCGCCTTGGACGTCATGGGGGTGGGGGGAGCCTGAAGACGCTGTTGTCTTGGTCACACCTTGTCTCTGCCCCTATTGTTGTCTTAAAAGCCTGTGTGGTCAGGGCTGTTGGGAATAGGCAAAGACAGACCCTCCTGGAGTCACGCCGCGTCCTTCCAGGCTGGTGTCCCGGGAATTTCACAATCAAATCCGGAGGCCGATGCGAGTCCCGTCCACTCCCACGCTTCCCTGCCCAGTGGCCCTCAGGGTCCGCCACTGCCCAGTCCAGTCTCCACCCCAACCCACCCTGTAACCTGAGGCAGCTCCAGACGTGGGCCGCGGGGAGAAACGGGAGATGATGAGCACTCCCCAGCGCACGGAGAGGCCCGGGCTACCCAGGAAGCAGAAGCAGCCCCCTCCTGCCCCCCACACCCCCACAGAGCCCGGACGGGTTCAGGAGGCTCAGAGGCTCCTGCAGCGCCCCAAGCCCAAGCCTGTGCAGAAGTCCCCAGGGGACCCAGAGAAATCAGTCGGATGAGAGCGATCTGGAAGCATTTCCAGAAAAGAAAAGGCTGAGGCCACGCTTCAGTGGGTCAGAGTGATAGATCTGCAAGTTTGCCGTCAGAGGAATTATCCTGGGACCTCGTCAAAGGACAGTTTCCCACTCCAACTGGGGCCTGAGGGTCTGCACTTCTAACAGGCTCCCAGGAGATGTGGTCTGGACAGGGGCCCTCGCACTTGGGGGAGACGGGCAGATGGGGTGCCAGTGCGAGTGGTGGCAGAGCCCTGGGGGGGAGCCCGGCTGGGTCCGGGGACCCCCGGGACGACAGGCCTGGCCCCCGGGCAGCGTCTGCATCCTTCCCAAGGCCGGGCCTGGCCTCTGCGAATTCTGTTCACTCTGTGACTCAGGCCGTCGGGTCACAGGGACCACTTCAAAAGCACTTCCAGTAAAATCATCCGAGCGAAAAAAGAGAACGCCCCAGCCCTAGGGCCCGAGCCTGCAGGGCCCAAGAGAGTTGGGGGCGCCCTCTATGCAGCCCTTCATTCACCTGCAGCTTGCAAAGGTGGGGGGGGATGACACACCAGGACGACCAGGACACACTCTTCTTCCACCCGGCAATGAAGCCCTTCACCCGGGACTCGTCCGCCTCAGCCTTGAACACCAGGCGGAGCTCTTCCCGTTCTGCCTTCCCAGCCTTCCAGAGGAAAGGCTCACTGGCCGCGGGACCCCGCCCACTCCGTCCCCCTCCCCAGCACCTCGGGACAGGGGAAGCGGTGCTCCCGGGGGCTCTGGGCTCCCTGAAGGCAGAGCAGGGGGTGCTGCCCGTGCACTCCCAGGCCCCCCCTTTGCCCACCTCCAGATCACACCCTGAGGGACCCACCACCCCACACTCATGGGTGTCGGTCAGGATCCTGACACACGCCCTGAGCCCTGCGAGGCACCGGGCTAGGTTTCAGTAGAAGACAAGCCGGGGGCCAAGAGCCTTGGGGGCTACTCGCCTGCTGTGAGACTCTGCGGAAATCCCTGCCCCTCTCTGGGTCTGTAAACCGAGGCAGCACACTGCCGTGATGAGAACATGGATGCCAGAGCCAGCCTGCCTGAGGTCACCTCTCAACTCTGCCACTTACCAGCTGTGTGCCCTTAGGTAAGTGACTTAGCCTCTCTGTGCCCACCATTTGCTTATCTGTAAAATGGGATCATAGCAGGACTTACCTCATGGAGATGTTGTGAGGTCATCTGAGTTAATAAATAAAAGGCGTCTGACACAGCAGCTGGCATGGACAGCAGTCCAAGGGTATGCTCCTGTTTTTATCTTCAAAGGAGACCACTAAGTGCCAGGACTGAGCTGAGCACATCACATGCACTGTCTCATTTCATTCCCCTAACAATCCTGTGGTTATCATTATCATCATTTTACAAAGGGGGAAACTAAGGGTTAGAAAAATGGAGCCACTTGCTTAATAAGGGTCATGGTACAGCTAATAAGGGGACAACAAGGAAACAAAGCCAGGCAATCTGGCCCCAGTGCCTGTGCTCTTAGCCCCTGTATACAGTACTTCTACCTGGCTCTAGAAATGCAAATGCAGTCAGGGAGGACTTCCTGGAGGAAGGGGTCTGGAGTGAGTGGTCCCTGGGGGCTGGTGGACTTGGATAAGTACAAGAGAAGCCAGATCAGCTTGAAGCCAGACAAGCAGCAGAACCTGCACCCTGTGCAAGTGAGAAGCCTCCAGGCCCAGGGCCGCCCAGAATAGATGCTCCAGGGGCGGGGGGCTTGTTGCCTCCCTGCCCTCCTCCCCCCTCTAAGGCATTCTGAGCTGAGCAAGAAACGAGACTGAAAAGGGGAGGGGGGGTCAGCCCTCCCTGGAGAATCACTCAACTCAGTGCTGCAGAGATAAGGCGGTGGGAGGGGGAGCTGTCCGCTCATCACCCGGTGCAGAGCCCCCTTTCTGCTTCCAAGGTCCCTGAGGTGCTGGGAGGGTGCCTTCAGCTGCTAAGAAGCCTCCTGCAGGCCTGTGCCCAGGGCCCTGCAGCTCCCCTGGGGGCCTCAGACTCCCGCACTGTAACAGCTCAGTCCAAGGCTGCAGGCCCCGAGACCCAGACTTGAAGGCTGCCAGCCCCAGCATTCCAGGAGAGGTGACCAAGGGATGGGGGACCGAGGGACGGGGGACCGAGGCCCGGCGAGCGGCTGCACTGCACATGCACGTGCCCACCTTGGGCGGGGGGAACGCTGTTCTCCTGACATGCCCCGAAGAAGTGGGTAACAGAGGACCCCAGCTACCTCTGGGTCAGACAAAGATTCACCCAACCGGGCACCTTTCAAAGTATCAGGTTCATAAGTGAAAGACCTAAAATTGGTTTTCCTCAGCTGAGATGCAGCTGCAGTGTCCTTGACAAAGTTTTAAACAAGAATAATCAGGGAGAAGATGTGGTTCAACCGATTGGGCACCTCCCTCCCACAAGGGAGGTCCCGGGTTCATTTCCTGGTGCCTCCTAAAAAGAACACGAGCACTCAACGAACAGACACAGAGAGCAGACAGTGACGTAGAAACCACTGGGGGTTAGGGGGTGGGTAGAAAAATAAATAAATAAAATAAATCTTTAAAGAAAAAATAATCAAACTGCTGACGTACCCAAGTAATGATGCTCATTTCCCCCTTTTCGAGTCATTGTAAGGACAGCAGTCTGTCTTTCAAGGGTGAATGGGAGTATCCATTT
The DNA here is from genome assembly GCF_030445035.2 of Dasypus novemcinctus. NCBI lineage: Eukaryota > Metazoa > Chordata > Mammalia > Cingulata > Dasypodidae > Dasypus > Dasypus novemcinctus. The sequence continues at coordinate 106,135,303 of NC_080678.1, read as the reverse complement.
CCCAGGTAACCGGAGAGTTAAAGCTGAGAGCATGCACAGAAAATCTGCAGGGTGCAGCACGACCAGGAAGCACGCCTGCTGGGCTCCAAGCTCATAGTTTAAACCCTTCTCCCACAACTCTGGGGACCACCTATAAAGTAACAGGCTGAATGAGCAGATTCTGAGAAACTCTCAGCTGTCAATTTTGCCCCCTTACCTGCTCAGAAGGCAAAAATAAGAAAACAAAGGGAAAGCAAAGCATACACAGCCATAAGTAATCATTTGACACTATTAAAATAAAGGCCTTCTCTCACTAACTTTTGTTTCTTTTTTTTTCTGGCATATGAAGAAGGAAAGATGGAAGTCTTGAATTTTGGAAGAAAAAAAATAGCAGTCAGGAAGCTTGCTTTCCCTTGTCAGCTAAGCAAAGGTTCCTGGAGGTTTTTGGAAAGGCCTATGTCTAATGAAAGTCACCTTCCTTGGTTCCTCTCCTTTTTAGAGCCTCGGGATGGAGGCAGGAGAGGGAGAAGGGAACCGGGCAGGGGGGTGAGGGGGGGGAGGTTTCCAAGACCTTCAACTTGGCCCCAGGGCCTGAGGTGAGAACACCTCTCCATCCTGCCTCTCCATCACTGAACACAAGTCCTGCTTCCTGCTGTCATCTGGCCAGCCACAAGACAGTGTGCCACCCAGGAGGCCCAGCAGGAGGGCCCTCAGCAGGGTCTGGGGAGCTGGGCCACAGCGCACACCCCGGAGGGTGGAGGATGGACTGGGACCAGCTCCAGGAGCCCCCACCACCATGCAAGGATCATCAGGGCACACGGTCACGATCAACGGATGCGGCCCAGCCTGACCTGCACCCCAGAGGTGGGCACAGAGGCGCCAGCCACAGCATCTGCAGCAACAGCAGCAGCAAGCTCCCCTCTTCTCTGCCTGCTCCACACAGCGAGTGTCCCCGGCATGAGGACAAAACCGAGAGGGCACAGGGAGCCTGAGCAGCCACTGCCTCTGCCCTGGAATAAACCTCTGAGAGCACGAGAGGACACGACGGGCAGGAAGCAGCTCCTGGAAAGGTGCAGCACCGGCTCCCTCCAGCTCCAGCGCCCCAGCAGTGCTCCATGTCCCCTTCTCAGCAAGACACAGAGGAGGCAGCTGCCTCCCTTGCACACTGCACTGCCCCGCGTCCCCCACAGAGCGCACCAACCACCTTGGGCACAGGCACAGGCTCCGGGGCCAGACGGCCCGGCTCAAACCCGCCACCTTCCAGCTGTGTGACTGGGGCAAGGTGCTTCAACATTCTGGCTGTTTCCTCATCTGTACAAAAGGAAGGAGAGCGGTGGGCTCTGGGAACTCAGTTATGCCGCAACAAGGAGAGACAGGCAGAGCCTTAGATTGGGCATGAGGGAAGAGGGCCATAAAGCCTGCCTCTCCCCCGTAACCTGGCTCTCCTGGCCACCTAGGTATGGCAGGGCACAGCCTCGCCTCTGCAGTGTAGACTGTGAGCTGCTGCTAGCTAGTCTTGGCAGATGACCACCAGCCTTCCCTGGAACATGGGGCAGCTTTATGGCTCAAGCTGCTTGAGCCCCTGAGGTGCCTCCTATTACCCCACCCCCAGGACCTGACGGCTCTCCTCCAAATGGGTGTCCCCCCCGCTGCACACCAGCCTCTCGATGTCTGAGTGCAGCCCTGTGCCTCTGCTTTCTTCTCCTTTAGGGAAAGGGGGCCCCCGCACCCCTGCCACCATTCCGCCGGCCATGGCCAATTCCCAGCCATCCCCCTTCTCCCCTCTTGAGCTCCCAATTCCACCATTCCATCAGAACAAACACAGGTGTCCGCCATGAGCTTGGCATCGCACCAGGCCCTGCATCTGCTTTCTCACCCAGTCCTCACAGCCATGTGCACATGGCCTCAGGCAAGGAGCCGGAGGCACCAGAAGAAGTGCCCGTGCTCTGGACAGGACACTGCCCCCGGGACTCAGATGCCCCCGAGTAAGCACCAAATGCTCACTGAACACCATTCCAGGTACTCGGGATGCAGCAAAGAACAAGATGGACAAAGTCTCCGCCCTCATGGAGCTCACGTTGGCGGGAGGCGGGTGGTCAGCCAAGTAAACCAATCAACAAATATAAACTGTATCAGGTGATAAGTGCTATGGAGAAAAATGCAGCAGGGTGCCTGCTGTAGGGAGGAGAGGTGGCTGTTTTGTCCAAAGGTCAGGGAAGCTGCTCTAAGAAAGTCACATTTAAGCAGAGACCTTAGGAAAATATGGAGCAGGAAGCAGATGTGGCTAAAGTGATTGGGTTCCGTCTATCAAACAGAAGGTCCAGGGTTCGAGTCCCAGGTCCTCCTGGTGAAGGTGAGCTCGCCTGAGTGGAGTGCTGGCCCATGTGGGGGGCTGGTGCAGCAAGATGACACAACAAAAAGAGACACAGAGAAGAGACAATAAGAGATGCACAGACCAGGGAGCTGAGGTGGCACAAGAGACTGAGCACCTCTCTCTCACTGCAGAAGGTCCCTGGATCGGTTCCCAGTGCCATCTAAAGAGAAGACAAGCAGACAAAGAAGAACACACAGCGAATGGACACAGAAAGCAAACGCAAGCACAAAACAATGAAGGCGGGGTGGGGTATAGAAATAAATAAATAAATCTTAAGGGGAAAAAAGAAAATGCAGAATGCTGGAGAAATGTCCTTTCAGGCAGAGGGAAAGCAAGTGCAAAGTCTGGGGAAAGACTGTGCTTGATGAGTTCCAGAAACAGCAAGGAGGCTGGTAGATCTGTGTGGAGTGCAGAAGTGAGAGGGGCAGCAGAAGCTGGCTCCTGCAGGGCCTGTCCACCCCAGGGAGGATATTCGGTTTTATCCCAAATGAGATGGGAAACCTTGGGAAGGTCCTGAGTGGAAGACAGACACAGTCTGCCTTACATTACCTTAAGATCACCAGACACTGCACTGAACACCGTCCACAAGTCAGGCAGGTGGAAACCAGTTAGGGAGCAACTGCAGCCATCCAGGGGAGTGACACTGGCGCTCAGACCAGGCTGGCAGGAGTGAGCTGGAGCAAAGTGGCTGGTGGGCAGGGATATTCTGGACGGGGAATAAATGGGGAAACCTGTCAGAGAACAGGCAGGAGGGGCAAAAACAAGGCGCTAGCGTGTGGCCAGGCTGCGTCTGAGATGTCTACAGACTCACGAGCGGAGCCACGAGGGAGGCCCTGGGATGGACCAGTCTGAAGTTCAGGGGTGAGGTGAGCATCAGAGAAATAAGCTGGGAATTATGTCAGAATACGCTTAGTATATGAAAGTGATTAAAATGGGGAATTTAGGTTGTGTGTATGTTAACAGAGCAAATAAATAAATAAAAGAACTGTATAGCACAAAGAGTGAACCCTAATGTAAACCATGGACTATAATTAACAGTAGCATTGTAATAATATTGATTTACCAGTTGTAACAAAGGTACCACACTCATGCAAAATATTAATGAGAGGGACAGGCATGATTATATGGAAACTTGGAACTTTGTGCATGATTCTTCTGTAAAACTATAACTGCTTTAATTGAAAAAAAAAGAGTGAAAGAAAGAAAGAAAAAGGCAACAAGAGTTGATGGGATCACCTAAGGGAGGAGTGAGGATAGGGAGGATAGAGGAGAGGTCCAAGGACCAAAGCCTCAACATTTGAGGGTGGGGGATAAGAGGAACCAACAAAGATGACAGAGGAGGAGTGGGCAGTGGGGTAGGAGGAAAGCCACAAGTCCAAGTAAAGACACTGAACACAACAGCATGTACTCTTGATGCTTAGAGTGACCTGCTATGCCCAGGCTGCTTAATAGTGAAGGTGAGAAAGATAAGCCACTCACTCCTGACCCAAACTGTACCTGCACTCCACCTATCTCCTGAATTTGCATAGCAAGGAGACTGGTGGAGGTGAATCAGAGACCTCTTTAGGGAGAGCCTACAAGGTACACTGGGCATCTTACATGTTATGGCTCAAGGCTTGAAGTTACACTCCCAACTCCTAGTAGCTGCTAACACTGAGTACTTATTGCAGAAAAGGCACTATTTATATGGATAATTTCAGTGAATCTTACCAGACACATACTATTATCAGCTCATCTTCTAGATGGTGAAATGTAGGCTCAGGGGGAATAAACAACTTGCCCCATGGCCACAAAGCTAGTAAGTGAGTCCAGATTCAAACATGACCCATCCACTGACCCTATCCTAACTCACCAGTCCCCCGCCCCAGTGGACAGCACAGGACGAGAGCAGCCATCCCCCTGCTCCATGAAGACACTCAGGAGAGCACCTGAGAGCTACCAACTGCTGGATCACTGACAAGGGGGGTGTTGCCAGGAAGTGGCCTGGGGGCCATCTTTCAACTCTGCAGCCAAGGTTATCCTTTCCAACAGTGGGAAGGAAGGAAGAAGCAGGAGAAATGGGTTTCTGACTCCCTGCTGCACATCCTCAGCTGCAAGCCTTCTCCTCTGGTCCTGGCTTTGGTCCCCACTGCTTGACCCTGTCACTCATCCCACCATCAACTTCTCCAGGGCCACCCAGGAAAGACCAGTCCAATCTCTGAAACAAGCTAGAAAAATATCTCTGGGTTAGAAGGCAGCAGGCAATGGAATGGGCCAATGGGGTTTTGAGAACCTGTTCATGACACCAGTGCCTGGACTAGAAGGCAAAAGAAGTGCAAGAGGCCTCTGTGGAAGACGGTTTGGTGGTACCTCAAGAAGGTGAATATAGAGCTGCCATATGATCCAGCAATCTTGTTACTAGGAGGATATTCAGAAGAACTGAAAGCAAGGACACAAACTGACATTTGTACACCTATGTTCAGAGCAGCATTATTCACAATTGTTTAAATATGGAAACAAACTGAGTGTCCATCAAGCAGTGAATGAATAAACAAAATGTGTATATACATACAATGGAATACTATTCAGCTGTAGGAAGAAACAAAGTTGGGATGCATATGGCAACATGCATGAACCTAGAGGATGTTAAGTTGAGTGAAATAAGCCAGACACAAAAGGACCAATATTGCATGGTCTCACTAACATGAACTAAATACAATGAGTAAACTCATAGAGGTGAACTCTAGAGTATGGGTTATAGGAAACAGAAGATGGGTTTAGAATGGGAGCTGATGCTTAATGTATGCAGCATTATTAAAATGAACAGAATTGATGGCAACACTTAACAGAGAGTTTAACTACCACGGCTGATTTATAAATGTGATTGGGGCTGAAAGGGGTACTATGTGGAAGTAAATGCCAATTGAATAGAAACCAGACAGTAATCCAGGGCATGTATAACAGTGATTTCAGTGGTAGATGAAGATTGTGTTTGACAGCATAAATATAAAAATGCTCTTCTTTTATATAGTGCTAAGGATATGGTGATATGCTGGAAAATTACAACTAATGTAATTTGTGGACAATAGTTAACAGTAATATTATAATATTTTGCAGCAACGGCAAGAAGATATTTCAATACTAAGGGACACAATAGGGGGAGATAAGAGGCTATGAGATTTTTCCTTTTGGAGTAATGAAAATGTTCTAAAATTGACTGAAGTGATGACAGCACAGTTCTGATGAAAATGAGAGCCACTGAGTGTGCACTTTGAATGGACTGTACAGAGTATGGGACTGTATCACACAGTGAATTCTGTGGTAGATGACAGACCTTGATTAACAGGACAAATATGAGAACATTTTCTCCTGAATGATTAACAAATATAATATTAATACAGGGTGTTGATAATTGATTAGGATGGAGGGAAAATATACCAAGTGTAAGATAGGGGCTATATTAGCAGTAATATTTTGATGATGCTCTTTCACAGTCTATAATGAATGTTTCACAGCAATGCAAAGTGCTGGGGGTGAGGAGATGCAAAGGAGCCTTGTATGAGGACATGCATGTTTGTTTTGTCAAATCACAAATGCTACTGTGCATTTATGGTTTATGTGTGTTCATATATAAATGATATACTTAAATACATTTTATTTTAAAAACTGCAAAAGGTGACTCTCCCCACTGTCTCCTTAATGCCACACCACCCCTCCAAGTGGTCATTTTCCATTCATCTCAGTTCAGGGGAAGCCAGGGAGCAGCTGGAGGGAATGGAGACCCTGGGAACAGCTCAAGTCCCAAGGCCTGAGCTGGAAGGTGGGGGCAGGACATGACACACCAGGTGCAGTCAAAGGTCAGGGTTCATTCAAGGAGGTGCCAAAAGGTCACTCATGGGTGATTTCAGTCAACAAAGGTGGAGGAGGGGGAGATACAAAGGAAAGGTCGTGTCTTCATCAGCAACCCTTCTTATCCCAATACCGGCAACGCCAGCGATGGGCTGCTCGGTTCCTTGCCACCTTCCTCGTAGACTTTGTGGGGCACCTTGAAAAGTCCTCCAAGCCTGGGCCCCCAGGAGCAGCAAGGCATGGCGAATCCCTCCCCTACCACAGTATTCCTGCTGAATTTGAACATTTCAGGACCCCTGCCCCAGGTGGGAGAGGCACAAAGTAACTGTACAGTGGTGACAGGACAGGCCAGGGGACAGATGCACCTGGGCTCTCCCTGGCTTAGCCACCTACCAATCCGGGGACCACGGACATGAGCGTCAGTTTCCTCATCTCTCCACGGAGGCTAAACAGTCTTTTTTTTTTTTTAATTTTTATTTTATTGACTTTGTAATAATATTACATTAAAAATATACATGTGAGGTCCCATTCAACCCCACCCCCCCACCCCACCTCTCACCCCCCCAGCAACACTCCCTCCCATCATCATGACACATCCATTGGATTTAAACAGTCTTTATCTGCATTTCAGGGGGGTTGTGCCCAGGAAATGTGATAACAGATGCCACAGTGCTTTGTGACTGGAAAGGAACTCCTGACGAATGTTACAGCTAACATGTGCAGGTGTCCCGAGTATCACCCTCTCCCAGAGGGCACTGTGTGCCTTTTCCAGTCCCTTTGCTCCTCTACTTTCACCATTAGCCAATTTGCTTCCAGAAGCTACTCCTCATTTCCTCTACTCATATTTAAAACACACACACAAACAAGAAGGAAAATAAATACAAAAACAAGAGTTTTACATCCTCTCTCTCTGTTACCTACTGCTCATTCCAAATCCTTGAGCCCTGAGGGTACCTCAAGCCCCACCCAGTTTTGCAATATCCTACAGTGAATTTGCTTCCTACAGGCCAGTGCCCCAGCTCCTCAGTCTTGGAATTCAAGAATGCCAGAGGCTTTTGAGCACAGGACGGAGCCAGCAGGGGTGACCTCCAGCAGCCAGGAGCTGAAAAGACTGCTCTCTGCTTCCACAGGAACAGGGGAACAGTTGGGATGTTCTGGCAAGAGCTCCCCTGAATCCCCAGTCTCGGGGGAGTTGAGGAGGGAAGGCACAAGAGATTGTGCAGAGGTGGGGGAGTGAAGTCACGGAGACACTGGGTGGGGAGTACAGGAGGGTGCTGGGGTTTCTGGTTGGGGCGTCCACTTCATAGGGGCAGGGCACCCAAAAGGGAAGAGCTACCTAGGTGAGAGGAGAGAGTGTGAGACACACCAGGTGGCAGGCACTGAAGAACGCCTCCACGAGGGCGGTCAGCCGATGCAGGAACTGGAGGCTGGGCCGGGGAGGGCGTCCCCAGCCAGCACAGCCTATTTGGGGGTCATCCCAGGGAGCCTGCAGGGTGAGTGGCAAGCCCAGAGCCACGGCCTGACCACGTGAAGTCCTTGGATAAAGAGAGTGGAGGGGAGAAGTGGGAGGGGAGGAGAGGAATGGAGGAGGGGGAGGGAGGGAAGGGCCTGCTCCAGGACTTAGGAAACAGTTGTGAGAGAAGTGCGGTTCTAGGCATACACAGGGCAGAACCTGGGAAATATCACCTATGAGGACAGGAGAAGCAAGAAGCCTTTCTGGAAAAGACACAAAGGAGACACAAATTGGACACTCAGGGAGGCAGGAGTGGTGTTCCACAAGGGGGAAGGAGGCGCTGGCCTGCCATGGGGAATGTGGATGGAGGATGTGAAAGGAAAGGAAACCAAGTCTTTGATTTGGTCGTTTGGGGGCCAGGCAGCAGCAGTAAATACAGAGCAGGAGGCCACACTGAGGCCCTGCGGGGACGGGGCCCCCGGTGGATGGATTCATTCCTGAGGTCTGCTCTGGGCCAGAAGAGGAAGCTCGTGGGCCCACCGCAGGGGTTCGAAGAGCAGGTGTGCCTCCCAGAGCTCCACTTCACGGGGCTTACTTCTTAGCAGGCTTACTAATACCAACTGCTGACGTGCATTAAACTCCAAAACCCAATCTGCTTCTCTAACATTCTTGAAGTGACTGGGATTGGAAGAGCCTCCAGGGAAAACTGAAAGGACCATTCTCCTCCTCCATCTAGTCTTTCTTTAAGGCCCCTGGGTCTTTCCGGGAGGCCTAAGGCAGATGGCTTTCCAACCCAAGAGGAGCCTTAGGATACTAGAGAGGGTCCGCTCCCGAAACCACAGGCATCTGTCACGTTTTCCAAAAAGGACAGCTGCACACACGCACATGCAGAAACCCACTTCCATATGAAATGTACACCAAAAGCAGGGCTGAGGAGTTCCTAGAGCAGACTCTGGCCTGCAGACCCACGGCACCAGCCCACTCAATGAGGCAGTGTTCATGCGGGTAACCTGCCGGCCGGGTCCTCCCCGCACCAAAGAAAGATGAACCACCACGAGTATTCTCCTCGGTCAAATCTAGGAACAAAGCTCTCTGTCGTGTTCCGGTTTCACAGCTACATTTCCGTGAGTCCAAGCACTCACATTTACCTTCAACTTGACTGCAATTTTATATTCACTCCAATGCTCAGAAAACAGACCCACGATCACTCTTGTCTGAGCTGCAGAGAGGAGCCCCTCCCCAAGGCAAAATCTGGGCACGCACTGCAGTCTCTCAATTGCCACAAGTCAACCACAGGAAATGGGGGAGGAGATCAGAGAAGTGTTTCACATGTACAAAAGGATGTGGGTTATCCTTCACACTGGCCTCCCTCAAGAGAAAATGTTGATTTGAGTAAAAAGAGAAAATATTTCACTATTTTGTGCATAGGGCATAAACCAAAATTTCTTATCCCCCCAAAACCAAGGAGTACACCAAATGACAGCAAAATGCACCAACCCCAAAGATGTGAGCTTCCTTTTTCCCCACCCCCCCACTATACCGAGTGCAGATGCCCTGCCTGCCTCACTGCTGGATCACTGTGCTTGCTCTCTCTAGCTACTGCACCAGCTCAGTAAGGAGTGCAGAGGAAGTTTGGATCCAGGCTTTCTTTTTTTTTTTTTAAAGACTTATTTTTTATTCATTTCTCCCTGCCACTCCCATCCCCAGTTGTCTGCTCTCTGTGTCCATTCACTGTGTGCTCTTCTGTGACTGCTTCTATCCTTATCAGCAGCACGGGGAATCTGTCTCTTTTTGTTGCATCATCTTGCTGAGTCAGCTCTCCGTTGTGTGTGGCGCCATTCCTGGGCAGGCTGCACTTTCTGTCGCGCTGGGCGGCTCTCCCTATGGGGTGCACTCCCTGCGCATGGGGCTCCCCTATGTGGGGGACACCCCTCCATGGCAGGGCACTCCTTGTGTGCATCAGCACTGCACATGGGCCAGCTCCACATGGGTCAAGGAGGCCAGACCTCCCATGTGGTAGGCAGATGCCCCATCCACTGGGCCAAGTCTGCCTCCCCAGGCTTTCTTTTAAACTTCAGCCTCCTAAGAGCTTAAGGAGGTCCATATCCCTGACATTTCACAGATGTCCAGAGGAGGACAACTTAAGCTAGGTCACACAGCAAAGGTGGTGACAGCACCAAGAACTCCCAGTCCACAAGCCAACCTACAATTCTGCCGGAAGGGGCTGAAGGCAGAAGACACCAGCACCTGCAGTTAAAGCAGCTGTGCAGCGTGGCCCAAAGCAGCCCGAGGGCGTCCTCACTAAGCTTTCTCTGCCTGCTGTGGGACTCGAGGGGGAGGGACAGTCGGTCAGTTTGGCTTCTGGCCATCAGCCCCCAAACCTGGCCCCTCATCAGAATCATCCAACTGCTCTTTGAAAATGCCAAGTCCGGGGCCCTTTCCTACATCCAAGAATCAGCACATCCAGGAGTGCAGCCTGGGAATCCGGCTTCTGAAGGTGCTCTCCAGGCGATGCTGATGGGACACCCAGTTTGGGAGTCCCCGTCCTGGCTGCACATGCCCCACAGCTACCCATGACCTCAGAGCCTCCTAAAACCCTACACTGCCCCTGGGTCCCCCAAGACCACCCTCAGAGGCCACCCATGCCACAACTCGGGCCCTGTATCCGATGAAAACCAATCCAGACTTTGCCCACAGTGAGAGCAGGAGACTCTAGCCATGAAAATCATTAACTTACTTAAAACTCCCAGCACTCCAGCACAGGAAATATTCAGAGTACCCATTTTACAGACACAAGCCTGAGGTTCAGAGACCTTCAGGTAGACTTGAAACAAGATGTATCCACCTCCAGAGCCCAGCACCCTTAAATGCCACTAAGGCCTAACGCCTCCTCCCCGCCATCCTCAATGGCACCTCCTGCCCACAGCACGTAGACTGCTCTGCCTTCCCCATTCTGGAACCCCCGGCAAATAACTGAAGGAACCCCAGGCTTTCTACCATGTATATTTCTGGAATATTTTTCTGTCTTCTCTTTTTTAAATGAACATTGCATTGCTCTGGCAATAAAAATTTAAGAAAAAGTTAACAAGATTATGGGATTCTATAGAATCTCCTTCCCATAGGCAAGTAAATGATTAAAAGGGATATCTTTTAAAAGAATCTTCAGAAGAAAACAGGGAAAAAAAATACAGGCAGCCTTTGCCAGTGTACCATCAGCAAAGATGAGATAAGGAGCTCATGGGGCAGAAGAAAGACTGACACAGCCAGTGAGCCCAGCCAAGCCATCTCCAGAAAATATCTATTTTTACAAGGACATTTCAGAAAAGCAAAGAGGAGACCTGAGGGGCAGACTGGCAGGCTCCAAAGCGCTTGAAACAGCAGCAGCAGTGGAGGCAGCCACCCATGGCTGGCCGGCCACTTTCATCTGAAAAATCCAGATCTGGTGGTAGACAGACCATCGGCGTCCAGCCCGACAGAGCCCCAACTTTCCTACTTCCCACAGCCTGCCGGCGGCCTGCTTCCTCACTTAAATGGAAACCATCAGGCGTGGCTTTGTGCAAACATGCAAGTTTTCCTCTGGGGCAAACATTCTGAGTCTATGAACTGTTCTTGCATTTTCCAAGCTTCTCAGTCTTCAGTGACAGCATCAAAGAGGAGAGAGGAGGGTGAGGTGGGCACCGGAGAGCAAAGCAAACACGAAGCGCAGGGAGATCCAAATGGGTTTCAGGCAGGAAAACGCAGTAGGAGTCTGCCAGCTCGGCTGCTCCCGGGCGAGGGTCAGCAGCGCCCTCCTCTCCCAGCGCCCCACCGGCCAGTCCCATCTGTAGTAGAGAGACTTCCCTCCACGGGACCTGAGAGGTCTGGGAGAGGGAAATGATGGCAAAGTGAGTGCAAAAAAAAATAAAAGTTGTTTCAAGGTGAGAGGAAGGGCAATAAGACACTGATGACCAGAAGTCCGATAGGCAATCTACAGGAATAGGGTTAGAGATGATGGCGGCTAAAAACAGTATCACTATTTCATCAGGCAGAGCTTTTGGACCGTTTTTGGTAATGCCATTGATTCTTCTGGAACCACTTTTAAGGGTCAGCCACTTTTTCATTCTAAGGTCATCCATTTAAGCCTCTTAAAATGGTCTCAAAAGATAGACAGGTACGTGCCCAAATCTGCCTTAACACAGTCACCGCACGTCGAGCAAATGGAAATCCGAGGCAAAGGCCTCTGAGAGACTGTCCCAACCCCTGTTATAATACATACTCCTCTCTAGCTTTACGCATTAAACCTAATCAAACCACGTCGATTATGGAGCTCCTTTGAGGTGGATGGTGTGTGCAACACGTCACGTGTTTTGGGAGTGGGTTTGGGGCTGCTAGGGGTGGGGGCAGTTAAGGAGTGATCCCTCAATTTAACTGAAAAAGAGTAACTTAAACTGAAACATCCCAGTCTCCAAAAGCCTCCGCTGCCTTTGAGACGATGGTGCCCTCTGTTTGCATTTCAAGGGTCAAGATGAAGAACTGGCCGTGAAGACTCCTGCCCAGGGCTGCCCTCCCAGGCCCAGGTCCAGCCCAAGTATCAATTAAGTCTCTTGATTCCAGTCACTGTAAAATCACCAGGAACCTTCCCTGCAGCTCTGTGCTCCCTCCCACGTCTTCAAGAAAAACAGGGTCCGTTCTGGGGCTCGCAGTGCAGAACCGGCTGGCCGGGCTCCGGCCGCCCTGTGGATCCTGGCCGTGTCCCGCCTGGGGACGGCGCACCCCACGCTCCGACTCAGCACGAAGGCCACTTGTTTCCCGTGAGTGCCCAGAACAGTGGCTTCCCCAGTGAGTCCAGTCAGGGACCGTGGTCCTGATGGATGGGTGGTGGCAAGGGCTCACTGTGACCCCACAATTAGCAAGGTGGGATCAAGTCACCACGTTCCAGCAGTCACCAGCCAGGCGGGACGGGGTGCTGTGGGGGACACTGTGGGGGTCACCACGGGATCTGGCCTCTGGACAGCTGGGTGGGGGCTGGGCAGGTCCCTCCATCTCTGCCCGGCCTCTCCATGTGGGAACTGTGGCTGTCACAGGAGTCCAGGACCTGAGGAACCTGAGCGGGTTTTGGGGGAGGGGAGGTAGCACCCCTAGGAGGTGTTTGGCAATGTGTGGGGACATGGTTCAGTGGGCTCGACTGGGTAGGGGCTGGGGGCCAGAGATGGTGACCTTCTTGCAAAGTGAAGGAAGACCTCAAAGCCACCAGCACCTGCTGAGATGCACTGCAAGTCGATCCCACGTACGCCGGCTGTTACAACCGCTCCTGGACCACAACAGCACTAGAGCCACAACCAATTTGGAAGGTAGGAAGTACCAAGAGTTACAAGAGGAAGAAAACTAAAAGATTAGAGGGAGGTAAGCAGATGTGGCTCAACTGATAAGAGTGTCTGCCCACCACCTGGGAGGTCCAGGATTCAAACCCAGGGCCTCCTGGCCTGTGTGGTGAGCTGGCCCACATGCAGTGCTGATGCATGCAAGGATGGCCCTGCCATGCAGGGGTGCCCCCTGCATAAGGAGTGCACCCCACAAGGAGAGCTGCCCTACACGAAAAAAGCACAGCCTGCCCAGGAGTGGCGCCGCACACACGGAGAGCTGATGCAGCAAGGTGACACAACAAAACAAGGCACGGATTCCTGGTGACACAGAGAATGCAAGCAGACACAGAAGAGCATACAGTGAATGGACACAGAGAGCAGACAACAAGGGTGGGCAGGGGGAGGGTGGGGAGAGAGAAATAAATAATTTTTTTTAAAAAAAAGATTGGAGAACAAGAGACTAGTTTTTGCATGGTGATCTTGAGGACAAGGGGCAGATTGGGGCTCAAAAGAACAAGAGAAGAGCTGGCAGGATTTACCGAGGGGTAAGGCAAATGGCTTTTCAAAGTGGGGTGTCCCCACCTCTGCTGACTTACCTGAGCCGTGGGAGGATGACCGCGCGCCAACCTGCAGGCTGACCTCGGCTGGCAGGAACTCCACCAGGGGACGGATCGATCGCCTGCCTACGCCTGCCTGCCCCACCTCCTCTCCCCTCCACCCTCACGGCTTCCTCTCTACTGCCACCATCCTGGGGACAGCTCTCACTCATCAACTGTTGCAGCCACCTCCCAATTTGCCTCTGGCTTCTAGGACCCCCACTTTGCCCCTTGCCTCCACGGGCAAGCACGTAATACCTCTCTGCACTCTGTTCACCTCTACAGTGACTCGCAGAGGACTGAGTGGATAATAGTGTCTCAAGGTAGCCCCGCTTCAAGCCACTAGGATACCGAGGGCCACCTCCAGGGACCCAGCTATGAGCTGTCGCCAAGCCCACAGCAGCCCTGAGTTGTCCTCTGTGGCTTCAGAACTAAACCTGCCTTGATGCTGGTATTCTAGGGTCTTCTTGGATGTAGGACGCCCGGGCCCCCCACTGCCCCCTACCGCCACCCAGGCCTTGGGCCAGCCCGCGGGCTGCTCATCACTCCCTGCTCACGCCCACATCTTCCCAGCGGATGCCTTTGCTCCCACATCACCCCCACCGACACCTGAGCCATCCCTCCAGGCCCAGCCTAAACAGGACTCCTCCAAGAGGACCTCCCAGGCCCCGCTGCACAGTGCCCCCCCAAAATTCACCTCCACCCGGAACCTCAGAACATGACCTCATTTGGAAATAGGGTCTTCTCTGATAGAGTTAGGACAGGCCTTCAACCCAGTGACCGGTGTCCTGAGATGAAGAGGGAAGGACACACAGAGACACGGAGAAGAAAAGCACATGAAGACGAGGCGCAGATCGGAGCTGCGCTGCCCCAAGCCAGGAGCGGCCGGGGCTGCCGGGAGCTGGAGGAAGCAAGGAAGGCTGCCCCCCAGACCTTCAGGGGGAGCAGGACTGTGCCCGCACCTGGGTTCCAGGCATCTACCCTCCAGAACCGTGACAGAATACATTCCTGGGGTTCTTCTTCATTTCACCTTTTTTAGGAGGTACTGGGGCTTGAACCCGGCACCCCATACATGTGAAGCAGGCACTCAACTACTGAGCTAGACCCACTCTGAAAATTCCTGTTGTTTTTTGTTGTCACTGTTTTTTTGCGGTACCGGGAGCCAGGGACTGAACCCGGAACCTCAAATGTAGGAAGCCGGTGCTCAACCACTGAGCCTCACTGGCTCCCTCCTGTTGTTGCTTTGTTTATTCCTATCTGGGTGTGTCAACATCTTTTTGGGGTGTGGCAGGGGCCTGCGCCTCACCGTGCAGGTCCGGGACGCATTTTTTCCTTTGTTTGACCAGGAGGTCCCGGGGATCAAACCTGGGTCCTCCGTATGGTTGACGGGAGCTCAATTGCTTGAGCCACAGCCGCTTCCCCCTCCTGTTGTTTTAAGCTCCCAGTGTGTGTACTGTGCTATGGGAGCCTGGGAAACCAATACACTGTCCTACCTGGAAGTTACCTGTCCCACTGCCGCCCTGCCTGAACATCCCCCTAGGGTTCTGAGTTCCACCAGGCCGGTGCTCACCTGCTGACCACGGGCCGCTTCGTGAGGCCCCGCGCTTGGTTTCAGGCTCTGCTGCCACCATCCTCACATTAATTTATGAGCAAGGAGCTCTGCATTCGCATTTGGCCCTGGGCCTGTGCGGGCAGCGGCAGGCCTCTGGGAGGGTCGGTGCAGTTGGCTGGGTGGGCTCTCCGGATGGGGGCTGCCTCACGGTCGAAGGAGAGGAGGGGGTTCGGCATGAAGCCGTTGGGCCCTCGCTCTCTCCACTCAGGCACAGGGGACGCGCGGTGCAAGCAAGAACACCACGGAGACAAGGTCTAGGCACAAGTCTACTTTATTGTTGAAGGGGACATGGTTTTATAGGGTCTAGGGATACGTAAAGGGACTTGATTGGTGCCGGCGGGTGCTGTTGCATGCGTAGGCGGTTACTGGACAGTAAGCTGGCTAAGAGGTTAGGAGCAAGGGAGGGGAAGGGGAAAGTGTGGGCTGTCTAGATAACGGCTAGGCAGAAGATGGAGAAGGGAAGAAGGAGGGGCAGCGCCGGCTGCCAATACTGGGCGGGAAGGAGACAGGGACAGGCCTGCAGATTAGGTAGGTGGTCCTCTGTCACCTTGTCAAGGACAAGGGATTTATCTCTCCATCCCCCAGTATGAAGTAGTGTTTGGTAGAGACCCAACGAGGGACGAAACGAGGCACAACTCTGCATCTCTGCTCTGGGTGGACAGTTAACGTCCCTGCCACCACAGCCCACGTATATGCCAAAGGGCTCGCCTCTCCTTCACACACCCATAAAGGGAAGCAATTCACCTCAGCTCTTTCCTCACTGCACATGACCCCACAGGACACCATGAAAACTGTCCTTGGATTTTAAAACGCAGCACTGGGGGGCATAGATGTGGCTCAGGCCATTGGGCACCCACCTCCCACATGGGAGACCCCAGCTTCAGTTCACGGTGCCTCCTCAAGACAAGCAGATGCCACAAGTGCTGGAACCAGCAGATGCTGCAAACAGCAGATGCCACAACCGCCGCAACCAGCAGATGCCATAATGGGAAGGCACTGCAATGAGCAGACACAGCAACGAGCAGACACAGCAAGCAGACAATGAGCAGACAGATGAGGGAGCCACCCCAGGGGGCAGGGGTAAATAAATCTTTTTTAAAAGGCAGCGTTGGGGATTGAAACCTGTGCCCTCTGTTCAAGTCCTAATCCCCAGTTCTGTGGGTCGGAACTCATTTGCCAATGGGATTTTTGAAGCTCCTATACTAAGATGAAGTCAGGGAAGGGGATGTGGCTCAATCGACTGGGCTCCCGTCTACCATATGTGAAGGCAAGCTGGCCCCATGCCTGTGGAGAGCTGATGGCCCACACCCGCAGAGTGCGTGGGGCAGACCCTGTGCCTTCAGGGGCCACCTGCAGCCCCCAGCCTCATGTCCCGCAGTGGCCCAGGGCCGTGGGGAGGGGTCCTCCTTCAGCAGACACTCGCCAAGGCCCAAACCAGGCAACGCTGCGGCCCCAGGGGGAGTCAGAACATGGGGAGAGGCCAAGGTCAGAGGTCAGGCCTGGGGAGGGTGGGGGGGGCCCTGCAGAGGAGGTGACAGCCGAACCTTGTCGCCAAGTGGAGTGGAGGCTGGAGGCCAGCACCCAGGGAAAGGTCCACCAATGGGTGCAGGTGTCCTGAGCCCAGCCCACCGCGCCAAGGAAACTGCAGCCTCCGCTCCCAAGTTGGATGACCTTCCTGTGACCTTCTCTCTCTTCTCTGACCTAGAGGGGAGGTGCCTCACCTTCACCCCAGTGAGAGCTCCATGCATGCCGGTGGTCTGTAACCCAGCCCTGTGTGCCCCACCCTGCCGTGAGGGGGTCCCTGTTGCTGTGTGCCTGCAGTACTGCTGTCCCTCCACTGCATACCCCCATCCCTGCTCCCAGGCAAGGGCCGACTGCCCTCCACGAGCCCTGCCTGCAAAGCGCTAAGGCTAAAGCACCAAAGGGCCAGGATTGTTGACTTGCTGAGGTGGACACATAGTTTTGGTTTTACAGTCAAAAAGATGTTGGCATTTGTTGCTGATGATTAAAAGAGTTTATTACATGGTGAGTTTCTGTCCTCTCCGAGATGCATGTATGCTCCACCTGCTAGAATAAGGCACCCCGGGGCCCCGTGGGGGATGACATGGATTGTGCCTCTCACAACACCTCTTCTTAATCCATCTGCCAAATTCCGCTCCATGAAAAAGCCCAAAGAGCCTGTTTCATGTGAATCCAGTCCTGTGTCTCTCTCCCTAACTTCATGCAAAGAGAAGCCTTTGAATTTCTCTTCTCCTTTCTCCATGTCCCTGGTCTCCCACTTTGGAGTCCCACATTCTGAACGTGTCATAGAAGGTGGTGAGGAGCCCCCAGGGTCACTAGCTGGAAGCACGACTTCTCCGTCCAGGTGCCCCGAACTGTGCCCAAGCCCAGAAGGATTCCACTGAACCCTGTCCTCTCCACTAGAGAAGAAAGACAACTCCCCATCTGGTTCCATCTGCCCCTGTTGGAGAATCCACACCCAAGAAGGCTGAGTTTTAGTGAGCAGCGTCCTCCCACCAGGCGCAGCCCACGGTCTCTCTGTGTCTGTGAAATCACCAGGCCCATGGGCCCCCGGGACCTGGCACTGGGTCCCCGAGCACCTCAGGAGGGTCTGCAAGGGCAGCTGTGACTGAGGGCACCCAGGCATTCACTTCATTAGGGAACTAGGCTGCTCTCCACCTCAATCCCGTCTTCCTGAATGCTACATTTCTGCCTTTCAATTGAGTGCACGGCAAGAATGGGGGGAAAGATGGCAGGTTTTGGAGTTTAATATCGATTGAGTTAGATGGCTAGTGAGGGAAATAACCATAATTTCTCCCATGTTTAAAAAAATTTCTCTGGAGGGGCCCGTTTCTGCGTATGCAGGTTGTGTGTGCAGGCTTACCCTGGGACAAATAACCATTGACCTTCAAAGCCTTCCTGTCTGGCGTTGCTGCTGCTTGAGGGAGCCCCCTCTACCCTCCCTGCCCCTCGCCCTCTGTGCAGCCGAGTCCCCCATCTGTCCAGCCAGCCACCAGGACGGGCTTGGGGAGAGCATTCCCCACTCGCCTCCCAGGCCGTCTGTGTGCCAGCAAATCCTCTCCCAAGCTGGTGGTAAGAAGGTTGCTCCTGTGACAAAATGCCGCATAAGGCGAGGCTGAGCAATGGGCCAACTCAGAGCCAGGAGCGAGGGAGAGGGGCTTAAAGCCCTGGGGAGGGGCTCAGCAGTTCCATTTTTGTTGTGTGTGTGTGTTTTTTAATATAATAAAATTTATTTTTAAAGAGCTTTTAGATTACAGAAATGTTACATCGAAATTATGAGAAATTCCCCGTACCCTCCTCACTCTTCCACATCATCCCCTATTTTTCAAATGTAGCAGTACACTTTATTATGATGTATCTGTAAAATCTGCTCATTAAAAAAAAAAAATGCACATTTAAAAAAATGACTCATTGTGGTAAGGACTAACCTACCTAAGTGATAATCTAAAAAATAAACCATCATTGTGACATTTATCAGTACTTCACACATCCGACAAATACTGCAGGTTCACAGGGTGGGTCCCATTTAGTGCATCTGCCTGTCTGCACACACAACGGCTCCTGAAAGACTGACTCAAGGTGATCACTGGTTTTGCCTAATGTGGAAAGTATGCAGGGCAGAGAAAATGGGTGGAGAAACAGGGCAGACAGATCATGGGGAAGAAATAAGCCACAGCCACCAGGGTAAAATGTGGTGAAGATATAAAAGCTGCCTGGCACACAGGAGGAAGAGCTGGAGAGTTTCTCTTTAGGATGGGAAGCTGGGACACAAAAAAGAAATTTGTGCATGCCAGAGAATTTTTGAAAGCTCCTACACATGTCCAGGGCAAGATGCATGTGTAGAAAGACCAGAGAGGAACCTAATTCTTTAATATGGGCTGGTTTATGAGAGCTCAGTACAAATTGGCCTACATGTAGAAGGACACCCTCAACACAGAGTTAATCCACATTACAGCCTTCAATGATCACTAAACAAACATTACAGAACACTGGGAAGTGGTAGAATCTGACTTTAAACATTAACACATGAAAATATCCAATGTTTAGACTTCAGCAAAAATATCACAAGTCATACAAAGAAACAGGATATGATGGCTCATTCAAATGAACAAAATAAAATGAATAAACTACCCCTGAGAAAGGTCAGACACTGGAATTCCTAATCAAAGACAGTAAGTCAACTTTCCTAAATAAGTTCAGTGAGATGAAATATGGACAACGAACTAAAATAAATCAGAAAAATTATACATGAGCAAAAGGAAGAATTAGAAATCTAAAAGAGGATCAAAACAAATTATGAAGATAAAGGGTACAGTAACTGAAATAACTCACTAGAGGGGTTCAACAACAGATCTGAACAGGCAAAAGAAAGAATCAGCAACCTTGAAAATAAGACAAGAGATTATTCAGGCTGGTGAGGAAAAATGAAAAACAATGAAAAAAAAAGTAAACAGAGCCTAAAAAAGCTGTGGGACACAATGAGCCATATCAACATATAATAGTTCCAGAGTAGAAGAAAAAGAGAGAGACAGAATATCTGAAAGAATAAAGGATGGAAATTTCCCAAATTTGGTGAAAGGTGTGAATATAACATCCAAGAAGCTCAACAAAGTTTAAATAGGATAAATTCAAAGATATCCACATTGAGATGCATTATAGTCAAACTGTCAAAGGGCAAAGACAAAGAGTCTCCTAAATGCAGCAAGAGAGAAGTCACTAGTTACATACATGGGATCCTCATTAAAATTAATTGCTGATTTCTAATCAGAACCCATGGAGGTGAAAACGCAGTGACGGGACATATTTAAAGTGCTGAAAGAGAAAAATTGTCAACCAAGAACTCTATATCTGGCAAAACTGTCCTTCAAAAAGGAAGGAGAAATCAAGGCATCCACAGAAACCCCAAAATAGAGGGAGATTGTTACCACTCTAACTTCCCTATAAGATATACTAAAGGGAGTCCTCTAGGAGGAAAGGACAAGACACCAGACAGCAACTTGAAGTCATATGAAGAAAGGAAGAGTTATTGTAATGTTGGTTTGTAACTCTAATTTTTTTTTATTTTTTTACATGACTTAAAATATAAAAGCATAAAAGAATAATTCTATGTTATTGAGCACATACTATATAAAGATGCAATTTGTGGAGAAAAAAACACTATGCGAGGGTTTGGAGGAGTATTAAGAGCAGAGATTGTGTATTCTATTGAAGGCAAATTATTAGTATCAATTCTATCTAGATTGTTATATATTAAGGATGCTAAATGTAAACCTCATGAGAACCACAAAGAAAATATCTTTAAAATATCCAGAAAAGGAAATGAGAAGAGAATCATATCATTTCACTACAAAAGATTAATTAAAACAAAAGAAGGAGATGGAGGAAATGTAGGGTACAAAAGGCATCAGATTTACACACACACACAAAGCAAAATGGCCATAGTCAATCCTGCCATATCAGTAATTACATTGGAGGTAAATGGATTACACTAGCCAACTAAAAGGCAGAGATTGACAAAATGGGTAAAAAGCATGACCAGCTATATGCATTTACAAAATGACTCACCTTAAACCCAAGGGTGAAAGGAAAGAAAAATATTCCAAGTGAATAATAGCAGACAAAATGGACTTGAAGTCAAAAAGAGTTATAAGAAATAACTTCACTATATATTAATAAAAGGGTCAATATATCAAGAAAATATAATGATTACAAATAACTATGCAGCTAATAACAGAGCCCAAAAAAATTTAAAACAAATACTGAAAGAATTGAAAGGAGAAACAGGCAGTTCTACAGTAGTAGTTGATGGCTTCAGTACATGACTTTCAATAATCAACAGAACATCTAGGCAGAACTTCAAAATAGAAAGAGGACTTGAAAAATATTATAAACCAATGGGACCCAGGAGACACATGCAAAATTATCCACCCAAGAACAGCAGAACACATATTCTTCTCTAGTTGACTCAGATCACTCTTTAGGACAGAATATATGTTAGGTCACAATAAATAATAATTTTGAAATAATTGAAATCATGAAAAGTTTCTTCTTTGACCACAGTGGAATGAAGCTAGAAACCATGAACAAAAGGGATTTTGGAAAATCCACAGATAATTTGGAAATTAACACACCTTTAAACACAAAATCAATCAAAAGAGAAATTACAAGAGAAATCATAAAATTCTTAGAAAATGATAAAAATGAAAATGCAACATACTAAAATTTATGGGTACAGCAAAAACAAAAGATCAGGGTGAAAACTATAGCTGTAAATGTGTACATTAGAAAAAAGAAAGATCTCAAATCCAAAACCTAATTTCAGATCTTGAGGAACTAGAATAAGAAGACCAACTAAATCTGAAGTTAGCAAAAGTAAGCAAATAATAAGTATTAAAGCAGACATGAATGAAATATAGAGCAGAAAACCAATCAAGAGAATCAACAAAATCAAAAGTTGTTCTATGGAAAAATAAAATTTATAAACATTTGAGAAAAGACACACAAAAGACAAAATTGGAAATGAAACAGGATGTATTTCTACTGATCTTGTAGAAGTTAGGATTATAAAAGACAGCTATTGTATTATTAGTCAGCCAAGGGGTGCTGGTGCAAAAAGCAGAAATGGGTTGGTTTTTATAAAGGGCATTTATTTGGGGTAGGTCCTTACAGATATCAGGCCATAAAGCATAAGTTACTTCCCTCACCAAGTTTATTTTCACATGTTGAAGCAAGATGGCTGCTGACATTTGCAAGGGTTCAGGCTTCTCAGATCCTCCCTTCCAGGGTCTTGCTTCTTCCTGGGCTCAGGGTTCCTCTCTTCCTGGGGCTTGCTTCTGTTTCCTCTGTGTGCTTACTTCCCAGGGCTCCACCTTAAGGCTTCAGCATCAAACTCCAGCATCAAAACTCCAACATAAAAAACCCTCAGTTCTGTCCTTTGCCATGCCTTTTATTTGTGAAGCCCACCCACCAAGAGATGGGGACTGAATGCACTAGTGATATGGCCCAATCAAAGCCCTAATCATAACTTAATCATACCCAGGTACAGACCAGATTACAAACATAATCCAATATCTATTTTTGTAATTCATAACCATATCAAACTGCTACACTCCACCCTCTGAATTCCAAAAAAAAACATTACAATATTCAAAAAAACCTTAAATCAGTAACTATGCAAGTACTAAATCATATCACAATCAATGTAAAGAAATATAGTTTGTCTTGGGGCCAAGTCCTGTCTACTACAGACTTCTGAAACTTACAAAACAATTCATCTTCTTCCAATACACAAATATACAAAGGATAAACATTTTCATCACAATATGGAGAAATTGGGAGGGAAACATGAGTCATGAGTCCTCTACAGTTCAGTAAACCTACAAGGCATCCTCCATTCCATTTCAGACTGAGAGTCATTCTTAAGATGATGGTTTCTTCTTCTTAGGGCCATAGGGGAACCCACCCTGTCCACCTGCTTGTCCAATGACTATTTTCTTGGTTCCACCTCATCAAGGATCTGGGTGTCAACCAAGCTCCAGACCTCTCCCTCCAAGAGTGTTGGGTGGTTGCCACACCTCATCCAATCTTTAGGTTAGAGTCTTAACCCCTCTAGTACAGTGATGTGAAGACAACATTCCCTCTAACCTTTGGCATACAGGCTCAACTCTCCCAGAGCAATGAGTTGACCACCTGACCTTCCCTAACCTTTGGGGGACAGGTCCAACCCTCTCAGACCTGTGGGGTGCTGATCTTAACCACCATAATCCTTGGGGAATGTGCTCCACCCTCTCTGTACCCTGAGGCAGCAAAACTCTCCCAGAACACTGGGTGGGAACATCTATCCTCTTCAGCTGCTGGGGCTAACTCACCCTCTCTGTACACATGGGTGGGGTTCCTCTCTTGGCCCAAGGTGATGTCCTAATTCCAGATCTCAGCTTCCATGATGTTCCTCTTAAAGCTGTTTCTCCTTCAATCTTTCCTTTCCATGTCCTTTTGATTCCAGACTGACAGTGGTTTTGTTCATACAGCTCTCCCAAAAACCTTGTTGGTTTAGCATGCAGGAAGCAGGGGTCAAAGCCATTAGACACTAAGACTTTCTACAAGTCTTTCAAGATAACAGCAACTTCAATCCTGATTTACAAGTCCCAGGTTTAGTTAAGTCCTCCAATGGGGCACTTTCATCTGGGAGCTTGATTTCCAGAGACTTGGAATTTCCAGAATCAGTTTCTGTTTTCTTTGTACCTGACAGTTCAGTCCTCAGCATATCTCTCTCATCTAGCATTTTGCTGTAAGCTGCAAGCATAAGCCAAGGTGCATTCTCCTGGTTTACTTTGGACGTTTCTTCAGCTAAATACCCAGGCTCACCATTTTCAAATTCTGCCTTCCTTAAAACACCAGGAGTTAATCTTGCTAAGTTCTCTGCAACTTTAAAACATGAATCACCTTTCCCCCAGTTTCCAATAATAGTTTCATCGTTTACTTCTAAGGCATCATAAAGTCTCTCTAGCATCCACATTGCTTTCAAAAGTCTCTTCAAAGCATTGTAGGTCTTTTTTTCCAAGCATCTCACAATTCCTCCAAAAAATACGCCTTACTCATTTATAAAACCATTCCAGCATTTAGGTAATTGCAAAAGCACTTCCCCACTCCTCGGTACCAAATTCTGTATTAGTCAGCCAAAGGGGTGTCAGAAATGGGTTGGTTTATAAAGGGTATTTATTTGGGGAGGACCTTACAAATACTAGGCCATAAAGCATAAGTTACTTCCCTCACCAAAGTCTATTTTCACATGTTGGAGCAAGATGGCTGCTGACATCTGTAAGGGTTCAGGTTTCTTGGATTCCTCCCTTCCAGGATCTTGCTTCTTCCTTGGCTCCAGGTTCATATCTTCCTGGGGCTTTCTTCTGTTTTCTCTGTGAGTTTAATTCAAGGGGCTCCAGCTTAAGGCTTCAGTATCAAACTCCAACATCAAAATTCCAACATAAAAAACCGTCAACTCTGTCCTTTGCCATGCCTTTTATCTCAATGTCCTTATGATGCGGCCCAATCAAAACCCTAATCATAACATAACCACACCGAGGTGCAGACCAGATTACAAATCCAATAATCTATTTTCAGAATTCAAATCATATCAAACTGCTACAGCTATGAACAATTATGCACCAACAAATCTGATAACCTAGATGAAAAGGTCAAATCTAGAAACACACAGTATACCTAAATGGACTCAAGAAAAAAAAATAGAAGAACTTTTCAGACTTATAACAAGAGAGTGAATCAATAATCAAAAATCTCCGACAAAAGAAAAGTCCAGAACCAGATGCCTTTATTGGTGATTCGACCAAACACTCAAAAGAAGAATTAACCCAAACTTTCTCAATCTCTTCCAAATTTGAAGAGGAGGGATCTCTTCCTAGCTCATTTTGTGACTATCGTTATTCTCATATGAAAACCAGAGAAAGATATGACAAGAAAAGAAAACTAGGGGACTGGGTGTAGCTCAGTGGTTTGAGTGCATGCTTCCCATGTATGAGGTCTTAGGCTCAATCCCTGGCACAGAAAGAAAGAAAGAAAGAAAGAAAGAAAGAAAGAAAGAAAGAAAGAAAGAAAGAAAGAAAGAAAGAAAGAAAGAAAGAAAGAAAGAAAGAAAGAAAGAAAGAAAGAAAGAAAGAAAGAAAGAAAGAAAGAAAGAAAGAAAGAAAGTTGCAGGCTAATTTTCCTTATGTAGATGCAAAAACCAAAACAAAATGAATCCACTCAGAGATGTATTCACCAAATGCAATGAATGTCTCATGATGATGGAGGAGATTGTTGTTATGGGGGGAGGAGTGGGATGAGGGGGATGGGGGGTATATGGGGACCTCATATTTTTTAAATGTAATATTAAAAAAATAAAGACAATAAATGAATCCAATAGCATATTAAAATAATTATGCACCACGACCAACTAGGATTTATCCCAGAAATACAAGGCTAATTCAACAGAAAACAATCAAACAAATTCACCGCATTAATAGAATGAAGGAAAAAAAATATATACAGTCATCTCAATTGACACAGTAAAGACATTTGAAAATATCCAGCACCTGTTTGTGATGAAGACATTCAGGAAAAAATAAGAGAGGGGAACTTCCTTGGCATTCTAAAGGGCATTTATGAAAATGCCATAGCTAATATCTTACTCAATGATGAAAGACAGAAAGCTTTCCCTCTGAGATCAGGACTAAGATAATGGTTTCTGCATTCATTACTGTTCTTCAACATTGTACTGGAAGTTCTAGCCAGAGCAATTAGACAAGAATAAGAAATAAAAGTCATCCAATTTGAAAAGGAAGAAGTAACCCTCTGTTCAAGATGACAGGATCCTTTGTATAGACAATCCCAAAGAATTCACAA
The DNA here is from genome assembly GCF_030445035.2 of Dasypus novemcinctus. NCBI lineage: Eukaryota > Metazoa > Chordata > Mammalia > Cingulata > Dasypodidae > Dasypus > Dasypus novemcinctus. The sequence continues at coordinate 106,109,703 of NC_080678.1, read as the reverse complement.
GAAAATAGAGTAAAAAACAAATCCAACAGCCTTGCAGGGTACAAGATTAACATGCACTGGGGACCCCTTCTCCTCTGCCTGGGAGAAAGGGAGCCTCCCAACCTGCTTCCCAATCCTACAAGGTAGGCACTGTTTTTCCTGCCATTTTGCAGAGGAGGAAAGTAAGGCTCAGAGCTGAAGGCCTTGTCTAAGGTGAAAGGGCTTCTGAGGAGTGGGAGTAATCAGATGGGGGAGCCCAGACCCTTCCCCTGACCCCTGGATCAGGGGCCTCTCAAGGACTGACTTTGGAAGAGGGAGTGGATTTATGGCTCTGGGGGCCTGGTGCAGGACTAGGGTCAAAAGTATGGAAAGCCATGAGTCCTCTAAGGTATCAGCTCCTTTCATCTTCAAAATTGCCCTCCATCCCCTCAGGCCTTCCTCGCTGGTTGTCCTGCACCTAAAATGCTGCTCCCCAAGATGTCTGGATTTTGGATCTTCTCAACATTCAGATTCAGATGCTATTTCCTCCAGAAGCCTGCTTGAACCTGCTGCAACTAAAATGTCCCCTTCCTGCTTCACTGGGTGTCCCGCTGCCTCTAATTTACTAGGTTCTAGTCTTCTGGGTTGGGAGCTATACCATGATGATGACTCATCACACAGTAGGCACTCAATAAAGATGTGGCAGATGCTATAGGTATGCCCCCCATGTCCCCTCAGCACCCCACTATGTACCCAAACCCCAAAACAAGACTTCCAGCTGCCAGCACCTGCAGTTCTCACCTGGGGCCTTTTCAAGTCACCTGAGCCTGCCCTGCCTGCACACTGGGCATGCTGGAAATGTCAGGGAGTCAGTGCCCCTTGCAGGGAGGCTCACGGGACACAGTAGCTGGTGGGCCACTGCCCCAGCCCTTTCCACCACCTCTGCAGGGAAAACTCAGACAAGTGGTCTACACTGTCTCCTAAGAGCCCCTGGTCTCAGTCCTACCCACAGCAGTCATCTGCTGAGACCCGCTGCCTTGTGCTCTCTGCCTCCTCATCGCCATCCCCACCCCTCTTCCCGAGGTGCTTCCTGGGATCAGCCCCCAAACTACTTGCACTGAAAAAAGAAAACTATAGCAAGGGGGTTGCAATCACCTGGCAGCGTAGAGATGCTCTCTTTTCCTTGGCTGGCAGATACTTTGGGCCATCCATAACTGGTGCCTTGAGGCCTGGTGTGCCTCAGCTGGCTGTGCCCCAAGGCTCGGTGTGCCTCAGCTGGCTGTGCCCCAAGGCTTGGTGTGCCTCAGCTGGCTGTGCCCCAAGGCCCGGTGTGCCTCAGAGCTGGCTGTGCCCTGAGGCTCGGTGTGCCTCAGCTGGCTGTGCCCCGAGGCTCGGTGTGCCTCAGCTGGCTGTGCCCCGAGGCTTGGTGTGCCTCAGCTGGCTGCTGCACTCCCCTGACCCTGTGTGAACCGAGCAGGCCCCTGCCCAGGCCTGGGGCTCTGGACTCTGGAGGAACAGGTCTGTCCCTCCTAAAGGCTCCACGCAGTCCCAACTGAAACCACCATGTACTCCTACAGTGGAGGCTGAGAACGCTCTTAGACAGGGGCCCTGGAAGCAACCCACCTTCTAGCCCCTTCACCAGCCTACTTGAGGGTACGACTCTTGATAGAGGCAATGGTGTAGCAGGGTGGGAGATTGGGGTCTCAGCCCAGCTCTGCTGCTGGCTCCTTATGCAACCTTAGAAGAGGTGTTTTGTATCTCCAAGCTTTGGATTTTTCTTCTGTCAAATGAGTTAATACCACCAGCTATGACTCACTCGCAGGGCTCAATCCCCCAACAAATAATTACTGAGCATCTACTATGGGCTGGATATGGTTTTAGGTACTGAAGCTCTAGAGACAAATTAAATGGGCAAGAGCCTTGCCTCATGGAGCTAATACCCCAGGGAGGGGATGGGACCTAATAAGGAGAAGCACGTATGAAGGCTCTGAAAAATTACAACATGCCTTGCTGTGCCATGGATGGTGACACTATCTTGCCACACTGGCCACTCAAGGATTAGACCCACAGAGCAGACCCACTTGGAATAAATCACTGGCAATGGTTACCAGCAGAAACCATTCCAAATGCCTTGTATGTATTAACCCAGCAATCCCAAATACCTGTCCATGCTGAAATAGGCACTATAAATATGCATATTCTGCAAAGAAGGAAACTGAGGCATAGAGCAGTTAAGATATCCTCTCAGAAGGACAACTCGAATGAGGCAGAGACAGGATTAGAATGCAGGTGATCTGAGGTTAGCCATGTCCAGCCACTATCTTATCCTGCCTCCACCAAGACCAATCCAAGGGTCCTGCCCTTAGGGTGTCTCCCAGGCTGGCTGGAGGTGTTGAATGAACTACGTTGAATTCTACCACCACTATCCTGGGGGGTCGGGGGATGCGCCTCTGGGCCAGGAGGAAATGTCCCTGAATGGGGGAGGAGGCTCTTGTTCCTTCACTAGTGATCCCTGGAAGAGGAGGTCTTCTAACAGGAGACCCAGAAGATGAGCCTTGACCTAAGGAGGGAGTGGCCCTCACAGCTCCCTCTCTGACCTCCCTCTCCTGGTTCTGGGTGTCTAGAAGAGCAGATGATCTAGTTGTGGACTGGGGAAAAATGGGTGGTCCCATCTCATGGAGGCAAGCCCAAATCTAGGACACAGTGGAGGATTTGTGGGCTATGAGGGATAAACTAGATGCCGGGAGGCTGCTACCTGGCTTTTACCCTCAGTTTCCTTCACTTTTGCTGTCCCAGAGTCTTTAGTAAAGTCCCAGACCAAATTCCAACATGATACAGGGAATTAGAGAAAGGTGGGAAAGCTATGCATCCAAGTTTGAGCCACCAAGTTTAGAGGGAAAGAGTGACCCTGTAACTAGTTTTGGCGGTAGTACCGATAAGCAGGCAATTTTTGAAGAGAAAGGTAAAACTGGACAGTCAGGGACATTGGGCATATTTTGTCCATGTGGAGAAATTTCCTCCATTGCCAACCCTGGAGGATTAAGTGCTAGTTTATTCAGAGAGAGAACAGCTTCAGAAGATGAGGGTGCTAAGAGGAGAAAAAGAATGGAGTGTAAAGGAAAGGTGTAAGATTCAGGAGTTGTGCAGGGACCCCCAGCCTCAGCCCCTTAAGAGACTTTCCCAAACCAGGCAATGGTGCTAGCCTCTGGTCTGCTCATGGCCATGGCCAGGGAAGAGCAAAGAGAAAGGATGAGAAAGAAGAGACAGCCAAGGGGAGGTCCTGGGTGTCTGCTTGGGATGGAGATGGCTTGGAGAAGACAGAGGTCTGGCCCTACTTCCAGCCCAGATCTGATCATCATTTCCCAGAGGCTCCCATTTGAGCATGGCTGGGTCAGGGCTGCCTCGCTCCCAGTGCCTGCAATGGGAGACTAGCCCATGCTTGGCCCCAGGGGGTGCAGCAGCAGCCAGAGTTGCCTTTACTCCACTGCTGGAAGCACTGGGAAGTTCCCAGGGCCCCCGCTCCCTCTGGGATTTCATGCTGCTCTCTCCTGCCTCAATTTCTCTTTTCTCTCTTGGATGAACATATTGTGGGGCCATCTGCAAAGCTGTGGGCACGCTTATCTTAACTTTGCAATCCCGCACAGACCCACAGAGCTGAGCTGGAAGGGGCCTTGGAGAACATCCCCAAGCAGGCATGTCAGTCTCGGGCATGCCTCTCCCCAGGGAAGGTGGCTGGGTCAAGGCTGGGGGGAGAAGTGGGACTGGACATGCTCCCTCTGAGCACATTTTCAAAAAGTGGAGCATTTTTAAGGTAAGATGTTGACATAATTGTTAAGTCTGTGAGGAAACAATACTAAAAGCAATGCGAAAATAGACATGCAGAAAAGGTAGTCAAAGCAGAAGAATTATTTTCATATACTGCCTTCCCCAATCCAACCTCAAAATTTGCCTCCCAGAACTTAGGCCTCAAGGAGAATTATGGTGTGAGGGATACAGTATACAAAGCCACTCAGGAGACATACTAATAGAATATAAAATTGGTTAAAAGATGTAGGGAGGGGAGTGGATATGGCTCAAGTGGTTGAGCACCCGCTTCTCATTTGGGAGGTCCCAAGTTCAGTCCCTGGTGCCTCCTAAAAACAAAAAGAACGTACAACAAACAAATTCATGGGGGGGGGGGAATCCAAACCAGGGGAGCCAATGTGGCTCAGTGGTTGCACACTGGCTTCCTACATACAAGGTCTCAGGTTTAATCCCCAGCCCTAGTACCTAAAAAAATAACATGGAGTAACATAGAAAAACCTACACAAGTTTATTAAATAAATGTTGTGTGTAGAGTGGCTGACTTTGGATTAATCTCCTATAATTTGGGAGGAGGGATGGAGAAGGGCTTGTTTACCTTTATTTTTCTCTCCCCTGAAAGATTTTCAGTAGAAAATTCTGAAAAGTACCGTGATTCTAACTCAGTGGCCTCATTTTACAGATGAGAAAACTGAGGGCCAGAGAAAGAGAACAGCAGAATCAGACTGAATTCTAAGCTCCCCAACCCCACAGTCCATTCCATGTTCTTTCCATTAATACATCACCATCTCTACATTTAGGTCCCCCACCCAAGAGGCCAGGCACTGTTTCCAGTATATCTTGCCCAGACAAGAGCCCAGGAGAGCATGCTTCTAAGAGGCATCCTCAGTTGACTATTTCTGATGAGCGCAATGATGCTCCAAGATTCCACCCAGAGATTCACTGATGCTTCGGCCTTGGTCCTTCAAGGAAGGTCCTCTTTCCACCAAGTACATACATGGAGCATCAAGGAAGGATGGTGGAAACAGATGTGGCTCAACCAATTGGGCTTCCTTCTACCATATAGGGTTCAATGCCCAGGGCCTCCTGGTGAAGGCAAGCTGGCCCATGCAGCAAGCTGGCCCAGGCTGAGTGCCACCCTGTGTGGGAAGGCCACCCAGCACAGGTAATCCACACTGCACAGGAGTGCCAGCCAACGGAGAGAGCTAGCGCAGCAAGATGAACCAACACAAGACACAGAGGAGAGAAAATAAGACAATGTAGCAGAACAGGGAGTTGAGGTAGTGCAAGAGAGTAATTGCCTCTCTCCCACTCCAGAAGGTCCCAGGATTGGTTCCTGGAGCCACTAATGAGAATAAAAGCAGACACAGAAAAACACATAGCAAATGGACACAGAGAGCAGACAATAGGGGGAATGGGCAGGGGGGAGAAATAAATAAAATAAAGCCTTAAAAAAAAGGAAGGACAGGTACCCTACTGTAAAGCCTGATCAGCATCATCTACTCTAGCCATCATTAAGATGACAGATATGCATTTAAAGGTCACCCTCTCCTCCTGAAGACAGCTTGGGAAGTTGATTTCCACTAAGGGAGCACTACAATTAAAAGCTTACAGGTGCCTACAAAGTCCACTGAAAGGCCAGAAGCAACAAGGTCAAATATTAGTTGACAGAGTCATAGAACTTCCTTTAGCCAAGGGGGGGAAATACTCCCTGGACAAATCTACAATCTCCAAGTGTTTCTGGGACCTGGACAGAGAGTAAAAGGGTTTAGATGCAGGAGGCTAAGAGCTTGTATGTAAAGAGATGGGGAGATTTCTATCAGTGGAGAGTCCTGCCAAAACAAACACGAGGTTTGCAAGCATGATGGAATTATGTACAGTGGGGCTTCCCGAGCAGAGTCATCTGCTACATCACCAAAGAGCAGAGCAGTGCAGTGGATAAACCCGTGACTTCTGCAATGCACTTGCCTGGGTTTGGGTCCTAATTCTACCATTTCCCAGCTGGGAGACCTTAAAAAGGTTATTTAATTCTTTGGGTCTGTTTTCTCATGTGAAAACAGGGACAGTAACTGGGCACATGCATTGCGGGTGTGGGAAGGATTGAAGGGATAATAGGTCAAGCAGGTAGCACGGAGAAGTACTAGCTAAGTGGTAACCATCATAAACACCCGGTGGAGGCACGCATCTGCCAGGTGAGTAGACAACCGATACACCTGTCTGCTGGTGCTCTCTGATTCCCCTTCAGCATTTGGAATTTCCAGCACCAGAACTTAACCCCCCAGAGGGGATAGTTTTGTTCTTCCTGAAAATCATGTATACGATTTTCTCTTGTTGTGGACCCCTTAGACCTGGGGACCATGATGGCCTGGGCATCAGCTGTGGCTCAGAATCTTGATGAAGCCCATTATCTAATTAAAGAATGAAAAAAAGGTAGAAAGTAGCCTCTGTGCTGCTACATCATCATTAAGATTTTAGCAACAAAAAGGCAAAGCCAACTTTCTCAGTATTATTCCCCTATTTCATAAATCAGAAAATCTGAAATTGTTTGTGTGCTTTTTGCTTTTCCTCCTGGGACTCCATAAGCTATTTTTATTTTGATTTTTTTTTAATGTAACCCTTACATATTTTGAATGTTCCCAAATGGGCCATCAAGGATCAATGGCTCTGCACCACTGCCCACGCCTTCCTTTCCTGCTGCAGTAAAGGGAAGGGAAATGGAGAAATGGGGGCAGGGAGGAACTCCTCAAGGAGCTAACGGGTCCCTCAATTCAGGCCCAGGTTAAGACCTGGACTGAGGAGTGCACCAACCTCTGCTGGGCAGTTATCAGGCAACTCTACGTGGCCATGAAATGAGCTGCCCACTTGCCATGCACATTGGGCCACAGCCTGGGCGCCATTGTGGGCAAGGAGGAACTGCTGAGTTTTTCAGTCGTGAACCCCCCTGTGATGTCCCAGGAGCACCCCACCCCCAGGAAGCAGCTTCTATCTCAGGGCCATTTCTCAGGGAAATGCCCCCACAGGGACTAGGGTGTCCTGCTGAACCCAGGGCTCAATGCCAGCAACAGGATGTTTCCAGATCCATGAAGCTGTGTGGCCAGGGGCTGAGTTCAAGTTGACAAGAAGGAAAGAAGGTGCTTGTCAAGTGTCATCCCCCAACCACCACCTTCTCCCCACTTCCTAGTCAATAAGTAAGGAGTCCCTGGTTCTCGTGCCTGAAAAGGCATCCCCTGTAGAGTTGGTTTTTAAAAAATACATGGGAAACGGACTTGGCCCAGTGGTTAGAGCGTCCATCTACCACATGGGAGGTCCACAGTTCAAACCCCGGGCCTCCTTGATCTGTGTGGAGCTGGCCCATGCGCAGTGCTGATGTGTGCAAGGAGTGCCCTGCCACGCGGGGGTGTCCCCCGCATGAGGGAGCCCCACATGCAGGGAGTGTGCTCATAGGGAGAGCCGCCCAGCATGAAGGAAAGCGCAGCCTGCCCAGGAATGGCACCACCCACACTTACTGTGCTGCTGAGGACAACGGAAGCGGACAAAGAAACAAGACGCAGCAAATAGACACAGAGAACAGACAACCAGGGGAGGGGGGGAATTAAATAAATAAATAAATCTTAAAAAAAAAAAACAAACATTATCACTGTACATGATAATTCCACCATGCTGGATAGGTCTTGAGTAGGATTGATCTCCTTTGTAGGTTCCAATGGGTGACTCGATGGCCAAGATCAGGAACCACTGGCATAGGCTACTCATAAAGCTCATGGAGAGGGGAGCCCATTGTGTCCCTGAGCTGGCAACACTGGCTCTTCAAAGCAGGCAGAACAAATTCCTTGAAGTCAGGCCAAAACCAGATTTTCCAGGGCCAATGGCATGCCTGCTCTTTCTGTAACCCTCAGACATCCCAGGTTATGCCACAGGGCCCAGGAGAGAAACTATCAAAGACTCCCTGAAAAAGCTCCCTTGTGTACAGTCCTTTCTGATGAGGTGAGGAAGAGTCCACAGAAACTGTTTTTGCAATTTGGAAATGAAGACTGGGGAAGAATCCAAAAGAACCTGAGCCTCTGGCTAATGAGCCCACATGCTTTCCAAGGCCTTCCTGTTCATGGAATCGCTGCCATCTCTAAAGAACGCTTTGTGTTTGAAAGAACCTGACTTCACAGGTCATGGCACAAAGCTCCGAGCCAACAGGGCTTATGAAAGACAGAAAACATCAAGCAAAGAACCCAGAAGAAGGGTCGACCAAAGCAGGGTGTGGGCCAGGTCGATGGTGACATATTACTAACTTCCTCCAACATATAAAAAATGACATTCTTTTCTGAGAAAAATCTTCCAACTCATAAGATCCCAACTCCCATATCTCTTTCCTTATCATCTCTTCACTCTGACACACATTTGCACAAACACCAACACATGTGTGCACCAGAGAAAAATGTATAGGATAAAGAATTCCTGATTGTGCCCACATTTAAGGAAGAGGAAGAGGTCTTTATATTAGGAGAAGTGATCTGGGTGGCTGGGGCCAGAGAGCATGATAAGATGTGTCCGATCTACTTTAGGAAAAGCTGGGGTGTTCTCTCCTGGGAAATTGACTTCAGCCCAAATAAAACTCTATGGATCAAGGGTCACTTTGACTATTGTAAGAAATGAGTATCAAGGACTGAAGACCCCATGGGGCAGGAAAAAAATTTTTAAAGAATAACAGAAATGTAAATCTTGGAGAAATAATCTAAAAATTATCATCAAGGAATAGCCCACCTTCCATCTCTGGGGGGGAAAAATAATTTACTAAAATGACACTTCAGCGTTACCTATTTTTCCAGCTTGTCTTTCTGGGCTGAACTTCCAAAACAATTGTTTATCTTTACAACATCCTATTGTTCAGTCAGTTTGATTTTTTTTAAATCCAAGTACCTCTTGGAGCTTTAAGCAGAGTGAGCTCTGTGCCGAGTGTGGTAAAGTGTTCCAACAACCCAGCCCCTATGCTGGTGTTAAGAATGATACATGAAGCAATGTGAAAACATCATTTTTCATTTGGCGCAGAAAACATGGTATAATACTTTGGAGGTTAAACTAAACAGATGAAAAGGGAGCAGTACAGAGACCCAAACTTAGCTCTGCAAGGCAGAAACCTCCCCCACATCCTTTGTGCACACACAGGCCTGACCGGGAGTGGCATCCAGAGATGAGAGCTAACACTACAGAGGTCAGGAGTCCTGGTTGCATTTTGGGCCCTCTGGTTCTGTGCTGGAATCAATCAAGTAAGCCTTGTTTAACTGTTAAGAGTCCTGATCAAGACCATTTGGAAATTAATGTAGGCAAATGCTGACATCCTGTAAAAGAGCAATAGCAAAATGCATGTTTCCTGAAAGCCTGCTGAGCTCCTTTCAAAGAAGAATGGATAAGAATTCATGGTTGACATGTAGCGTGGCCTGAAAGACCTTAAGCTTTGACCACAGATCAAAGCCCCTTTCTGTCACTGAAACCACTGGGAGACTTTGGGCAAGTCACTGAACCACTCTGAGACTCAGTTTCTTCATCTTCAGAAATGGAGCAATAATTTCCAAAAGTGGTTGGGAGGAATGAAAAGTCATAATGGAAGTGACAGGCCTCTATCAACTGTAAAGGACACTCTAGAGAAATGTCAACATTGATATTGATGAAGACAGTGATACAATAAGGTAGGGTCTGCACACTTCATTCACCTCAAAGCCATGACCATGAGGCATCTGGTGGAAACCAGGACCCTGGAGATGTGGCCCAGATCCATCCAGAATTGAGGATCAAGATGAGCACAGGTGCCTGGGTCACAAACACTCCCCACCTAGTGTCTCATGCCCAACCCCAGGAAGCCAGCTTCCATCAATACCCAACAGTCACAGGTGAAGGTGCACAGGTGGGAGCTGAAAATACAATCACTGGGGCATTTCCCCAGCTCCAGCCTTCAGCCCATTAGTCACAGGCACAATCACACTCTAATACATCAAACCCTTCTCCTATAGATGCTGCCAGAGCTGGGGCTGAAAGTCACAAGACAATCAAATGTGCTCTATTTGATGATCCTCTAGCTGCAAGAGCAGGTTGGTTTTAGACTAATATAAATAACTCACTCAGATAATTCTGGCAATTAAGTCTGGCAAAAGAGCAGTAGATGGATGTGACATAATGAGCATAGAGCAGGACAAGAGGCAGGTTTGTGAAAGGAAGGGTAAGCTATGGAAGGAAATTAACTCAAGCGTTTTGCGGGGAATTGGGGGCTCCAGGCTCATTATTTCAATCTTGGCAGCTGCCAGTCACTGTCCAAAGGCAGTTTAATCTTGCCCCAAAGCTTTCAGGACCACTATGAATCACGGCCCACAACTAGCCCTTCAATTTCCAGTTCATGAGTTATAGGCATTCTCCAGCTGGGAGGGTGCAAGCTTCTTCTGTACAGAGTGTGCACTAGACAGAAGAGATATGTAGAAAGACACAAATACCAAGCCAGCCAGAAGTGACAGAGAACCAAGTTTATAATATTAGCCCAACTGGGTTTACAAAAAATGAGTGTACAACTCAACACTGTTTAAACGGCTTATAGGGGACTCCTGGGCAGAATATAATTCTCATCCTCTTTAGGGTTTCCAGAATCGAACAAGGGGTATCAAAAGACAGCAATAATGGGCTATTAGAAGAGGGGCTGGATAATTCTGGGTCCCCCTCTTCCATATTTTTGTTTTTGTTTGTTTTAATTTACAATGTCAAGCCAAGTTAAGAAATTCAGACTATGCATGGGAAGTGATTTTTTCTCTTTATGCCATTCTCTAAGAAAGTCAGCCAACATCCCAGACTGGATTGGTAGAAGATTGTACCTATCAAATGAGGCATTTGGGTATTCATAGTCTAAGAAATGCTAAATAACAATGACAATAATAATACATTCTTTTCTTTTGCCAAAGTTGGTTTTCTATCTCCTTTGATCTTCACAGTACATCTGTGAAATGGACAGTCCTTTCCCATGGTATGAGGGGGCTCAGAAAGTGAGTTCTTGCTTCTCCAATTGAGTCCTGGAAAGATCATAACCCTAGTCTTAAAAAAATAAGAACAAAGCTGGTAGGACCCACCTCCTGAGGCATGTGACACCCCAGCAGTATGGGACTTGGAGTGTCAACTTCAACTCCTCACCCAGCCTGAGAGAGATTTCCTCAGAGCCATTTGATGCTGGTGGAGGAGAGGAGAGGTTGGCATGAATGTAGTGCTGGAAAGCCAAGTGGTGGGGCCCATCAGCTGCTCTGCATCATGTAGGAAAAGAGGCAGTGGCATCTGACCAGGCCCAAGGACACAGGTGTCCACATTTAAATTGATACCACCTGACATCTTCATCACAGACTCAGCAGTGGATGCTTGAGGCAAAGAAACAGACAGGCCTGTGATAATGGAGACTCCCCAGTCCAACACCAGGGCCACCTTCCCTCAATGCCCAATGGCCAGTCCCTGCCTCTGGGAAGCTGCCCTGCCCATCAGGACCACGGCTGCAGCTCAGGCCCAGAGAACCTTAATTATAGAGCCAGCTAAAGCAACTTCATCATCAGTGTACATCTCACTTCCATGCTAATCCAGGGACATGAATGAGTGACTTCTGGTCATATATTTGAAAAGGACTGATGGGTTCTTTTTGTCTGGGGGCTTCAGGCCCAGAAGGCTAGCCACCCCCACACCCATGGTCAGCCCAGTCCCTGTCACCAGGCAGCACTGGGTGAGAGTTAGAGCCACCCCCAGCTGGTGCATGAAAGGTGGGGTCTAATGGTGTTCTCCTTGGCACAACCTAAGGCAACAGGGCTAAGTTGTCCAGGGCTGAGGTTGGGAAGCACATACTGGTACAGTCTCCCAGTTGCTAAAATACTGAAAGACTTGTTACATATCAGCAAGCAGCTGCTGCCCTGAACTGCTGCATGGTCATCACCATCACCCCAGACCCTCCAGTGGGACCCCAGAGTCCCTCATGATCCAGCAATGCCAGTGTTGGCACCTGCCACAGTGGCTGAATGCTGCTCCTGGACTCGGTCAGGGCCCACACTGGGCAGCGATTAGCCATTGTGCACACCCTCCCTGACGTGCCCAGCCCACAGTCTGACCACAGCACCTGTGGGCCATCGATTCATGTCCCCCACAAAAGACATGTATGTTCAAGTTCTAACCAACTCCCCCCCACGTCCATAGGTATGAGCCTATTTGTAAACAGGATCTTTGCAGATCCTATTATTGGTTATGGTGTGGACTCATTTGTGAACAGGATCTGCAAAGATCCTATATAAATGAGGCCCAAATGAGTCAAGATGGGCCTTCATATGACTGGCCCTTATGAGGACAGGAAATCTAGAGAGAGGTACAGAGGACTAAGAAGAGGGAGTCAAAGCCAGAGAAGATGGTCATATGGCAAAGGCAAATGCAAGCCAAGCCAAGGAACCCCAAGGATTGCAGCAAGCCACCTCCAGGATGATACAGACTCTGGGGGAAGGTATGGCCTGTCAAGACCTTGATTTTGGACTTCTAGCCTCCAAAACCATGGGACAGTAAAGTCCTGTTTTCATGTCATCCAGTGTGTACCATCTGTCACAACAGCCCTGGAAAACTAAGACAGTGGCCCACTGTAAGAGCTAAAGGACCCTGCTTTGTTGAGAACTTGTGAGGCCACATCATCTATGTTGTCCACATGGGGTGATGAAAGTGCCACGCCAGCCCATCCCTTTGGCTAGGGATCTCCCCTTTTTAACTCCTAAGTCTGGGGAATCCAGAAGGGGCACTATAGCCTACAAGTATTTTATCCATACCTTCAAGTCTTCGTGTTTATGTAAATGCCCATGTGCTGAGTTTCTGGCTCCAATGCCGGAACCAGACAGCCAGCTGGTATGATAGTTCAGTGCAGTGTCCAGAGCAACAGAGATGAAACCCCTGCACCCTCCCCTCCTGTCCCAAGCAGAGTACAGAATAAAAGCACCCAAGGGACCTCCAGTATCATTCCGCCTGGTTCTTTCAAGCCACAAGTCATGACCCAGTAGCAGGCCACAAGAACCTATTTAGGGGAAGCTGTTGTGGCTCAGCTGATAGAGCATCTGCCTATTGTATGGGCATATGGGAGGGTCCAGGGTTCGATCCCCAGGGCCTCCTGACCCATGTGGTGAGCTGGCCCATGCGCAGAGCTGCCGTGTCAAGGAGTGCGTGCTACAAGGAGAGCTGCCCCGTGTGAAAAAAGCACAGCCCGCCCAGAAGTGGTGCCACACACACAGAGAGCTGACACAGCAAGATGACACAACAAAAAAGAGATGCAATTTCCCAGTGCCACCAAGGGTGCAAGTGGGCACAGAAGAAGACACAGAAAGTCCACACAGAGAGCAGACAACAGCAGGGGCAGGGGAGAAGGGGAGAAAAATAAATTTTAAAAATAAATAAAAAAAAAGAGAACCTATTTAGTAGTTCACAATCAGTAATTTTTAACTGAAATAGAAAATAATACAGCACACAACATAGAGTGCACGGCACCTTGCAATGGTGCTGCTTCATGAATCTTCTGTTTGGTTGCATACAGGGATGTGTGGAATGGGTTGAGAGGTAAAATGTGTCTCTTACTGTGTGTGGGTCTCAGGGGAAGAACACATGAAGTTAGAAAGCCCCTGACCCAGCAAATTCCACCCTGTGCTGATGAGGCAGCAGTGAGCTGGGCGAGCCCACCCAGCATGGAGCCCCGCGGTGGTTCCCGGCAGGGCGTGTGCCTCCCACTTCCCTTCCCATCAGATCTGCTGGGGCTCCAGGTGCAGGCATCCAGTTTCCTAGATGCTAAGTGCTGCCTCTTCAGCGTCAAAAAATTGCTCTCAAGTTCTCTAGTGCCTTTGTGACTTCTACCAGCAAAGACCCAGAGAAGAGACAGACCCCCTTCTGCACCACTAAAGTCCCTAAGTCACCAGTATACCATGGGGCTCCAGGCCAAACAGGGTCTACCTCAAACTAAGCTCAAGCAAGGAACTAGGGTTCTCCTTAAAAAAAAAAATGCCTCTGCTCTTTAGCAAATCTTCCTTACCTCCACAGGTGGCCCGCCCTGGGGCTACTGAAAACAGGAGAGAGTGTATGAGTGTGCATGTGCCTGTGTGCAGGTGTGGCTGTGATAGACTAGGGCAGGGGGAATGCTCCTCCAGATAATTTACTAAAACTTATTTTTATGTCAATTAGAAATAACATAGATCCTGGGAGAGACACTACTAAAAACACCTCAAATGTGACTGTTGTTTTTCTAGTAGGACCCAGTTAGATAAGAGCTAGCATTAGTTTACCATGAACTATGTGTCAAGCCTTGAACTAGGTACTTCCTACACATTATCTCACTTGACCCATCATAAAGCCCTCTATTTCAGGTGCAAGCATTCGCAGCACACACACAGCTATCACGTCTTTTTTTTTTTTTTTTTAGTGTCTTTCCCCCATGATGGCTTATTTTAATTTTTTTATTTATTTATTTTTACTCATTTTTTTCATTTCTTCTTCTTTATTTTCTTTTAAATTTTACATTCAAAAAATATGAGGTCCCCACCATATACCCCCCACCCCACCCATGCCACCCCTCCCACATCAACAACCTCTTCCATCATTGTGGCACTTCCACTGCACCTGGCGAATACATTCTGGAGAACCACTGCAACACAGGGACAATGGTCCACATTGTAGTCCACACTCTCCCCCAGTCCACCCAGTGGGCCATGACAGGACACACAACGTCCAGCATCCATCCCTGCAGCACCACCTAGGACAACTCCAAATCCTGAAAATGCCCCCACACTTTATCTCTTCTTCCCTCTCCCGACCATCAGCAGCCACCATGGCCGCCCTCTCCACATCACTACTACAATTTCTTCCCTTACTAATCACAATAGTTCCCCAGCAGCACAACAGTAAGTCCACTCAAATCCATACTCTAATCCTCCATCTTGTATACCTGGGATGGCTATGTCCAGTCCCCCTCTACATCAAGAGGGGGTTTAGATTCCACATGGGTGATGGATGCAATTCTCCTGCTTACAGCTGTAGATACTCTTGGCTCCCTGGTGTGGTGGATGACCCTCTTCACCTCCCTGTCAGCTGGCCAGGGTAAGTCCAAGAAACCAGAGGGTAGGAGCTGCAAGTCTGCTGAGGCCCAGGGCCTGGCTGTCACATGGACAGTTCAGAGATTCAGGTCTCCTGAGTATACACCAACCCAAACACCAACCACAGGTCTGGTAAAAGTAACAGAAGAGGCATGTGTAGAAAAATTATATCTGAGTCCAACTCCATCACACTCAGGAACACAAACTCCAAAGTAGGGCCAACTGACATGGCTGTGAACTCCAGAGCCATCTGCCTTGACCAAGGAACCTGTCACTTCTACGATGCTTACTCTACTCTAAGCATCTTACAAGGGTTAGCACATTTCATCTCATCATCAGCTCTGTACAGTAGGTGCTGTTATTATCCCCATTTTACAGGCAATGAATTGAGGTAAGGAAGATATCATGACTTGGCCAAGATCACACAGCTAATTAGTGGCAGAGCCAGGCTGTCAAGCTTCAGAGCCTCCCTTTCCCCCCAGAGGCAGGTAGGCTGCTTATGATGAACTCTGTTTTCAGATGTAGAAACAGGAAGTCACATCAACTGCAGAGCGGACTTAGGCTTCTGACTCCACCTGGAGGCTGTTCCCATAAGGGGTGATGGGCACCCTATCTGACAGCCATGGCCACCAGGGTGGGTGCCCACCCAGGGCGGAGGTCCAATGCCTAAAGCCACGCTGGGCTTCAATCCTGTAGTAGCTGGTCATGGAGGATCCAGAGGCTTTTAGGGAAGGGGTCCTGGTAAGTGGGACAATCAAGCTGCTTGGGGCCATGGCTACTTTTAACCGGCAGGAAGTGTTTCAACCTTTTATCAACACTGACCACCCCAATAAGAGCTAATGCTCTCCCTTGAATTTTTGAATTTTAGTTTGTTCATTACAAGGTTTGGGACCTAGAAAGGACCCTAGAGAATATATGATTTAACACACTTATTTTACAGGCAAAGAAGACGAGTCTGCATCATGCCCAAGGTCACATAGCAAGAAAATGACCGAGTTGAGACAAAAGTCCAGGTCTCCTGGTTTGTGCTTTGGGGGTTTGCTGCTGGCTGCCTGTCCCTCCTCCAGCCACGCTGGGTCTGCTTGGTGAGATCTGTGGGTGGGCACATCGAGCACCCAGCCCCATGCAGAGATGCCGCACCAGGACAACCCTGGGTTTCTAAGGAAGAGTCTCAGCTGCCCAAATTTCCACCAATGACTGTGCTAGCCTCATGGACATTCAGATTTTTTCAGAAAGAACCTGAATTTTGTGACTGATTTCAGCACCCATGGGAGACAGCTTCTAAATTTAGAATGAACATCTGAAGTGGTTGGTAGCACAAATGTGTACTTCCTCGGAAGAGGTCAGAAACCATCAAATTGACATACATAGAACAGTTTCTTCATACTTAATAGTATTAAACTGTAAGAAGAGTATCTCAGACAAAACTTTAACCATAATATCCTTCAAAATGAACTATAGTAGTCAAGAACTCTCTGGATTTTTTTTATTGTTGTTGTTGTCTTTCTGTGACCACTTCTATCCTCACTAGTGGAACCGGGAATCTGTGTCTCTTTTTGTTGCATCATCTTGTTCTGTCAGCTCTCTGTGTGGGTGACACCATTCTTAGGCAGATTGCACTTTCTTTTGCACTGGGCAGCTCTCCTTACGGGGTGCACTCCTTGCGTGTGGGGCTCCCCTATGCAGGGGACACCCCTGTGTGCACGGCACCCCTTGCATGCATCAGCACTCCACATGGGTCAGCTCCACAAGGATCAAGGAGGCCCAGGGTTTGAACCGCGGACCTCCCATATGGTAGGCGGACACCCTATCCACTGGGCCAAGTCCACTTCCCTCTAGATGTTTTTAATGAAAACTCAGTGCTGTTCCAACCCTTAGTCTCTCTTGGTGCAATGCAATTCCCTGGTTTCAGCAGCTACCTCTAGACATTTGTCCATCTAGAGCTTCAGTGACCAATCATGCGAGGTACTGGCCTGTACTTTATGTGATAAAAGCCACCTTTGCAGAACCTGCAACTTCAATTACTTTTTTTTTAAGATTTTTTTCCTCTCCCCTTTTCCCCCCACCCCCAGTTGTCTGCTCTCTGTGTCCATTTGCTGCGTGTTCTTCTTTGTCCACTTCTGTTGTTGTCAGCAGCATGGGAAACTTTGTCTCTTTTTGTTGCATCATCTTGTGTCAGCTCTCCGTGTGTGTGGCCCCATTCATAGGCAGGCTGCACTTCCTTTCATGCTGGGTGGCTCTCCTTACAGGGCACACTCCTTGCGCGTGGGGCTCCCTTACATGGGGGACACCCCTGTGTGGCAGGGCATTCCTTGCGTGCATCAGAACTGTGCATGGGCCAGCTCCACATGGGTCAAGGAGGCCCGGGGTTTGAACCGCGGATCTCCCATGTGGTAGACGGATGCCCTATCCACTGGGTCAAGTCCACTTCCCTTTCAATTACTTTTAATTACCTCCTTCTTTGCCCGTCCCAGGCAGCGACTCGTATTCAATTACACGAGTCTCTCCCATACCATTCTGTACCGTGTCTATTCAGCTGTGCCAGGGCAGGGTAGGAGGGCCTTTCATTGACAACACCCTCCTAATGAAGGATGCAAGGCAATATGTACTGAGCCTCATCTTGAGGTTCACACACAACCTTCCATCAAAACATATTATCATCCCTTGCCCAGAACAGATGGAAAAAAAATTACTCCTATGCCCTGAAATTTTCCATTCTTGATCTCAGCCCAAAGGTCGCTTTTTATTTTTAAACTTGAGCAAAAAATAAATAAAATAAAGTTCAACTATTTTTTTATTCATGCCAGGGCTAAAGAAACACACTTTGTTCTTGTCAAGTGCAAGGTAAGGTTTTTTTTTTTAACACATAGGTAACTCAAACAGCCGAGCTTCAAAAGCCCTAATTTTCCAACCAGGTGGTATTGACAGAGCTCCTTTGCTGTCACAGCAAGGCCAGAAGTCAATAGCCAGGGTGAGAGGGAGTGAGAACTCCAGTTCCACTAAATACTTTAAAGAACTGCATGTAATTCTGAAATGTGTAAGGGGGGGCGGGCTCCAGCTTCTTCTCCTCCCTGGGAACCCCTGTCTCTGGTTCACCTGCGTACTCCCCAGAGGCTGTGTCACTGCGGGGAGAAGGGATGGGTCCCAGGCCTTGCTCAGTTTGTTCTCTCTCATCCATCCTTGCCCGCTGTGCCCCCAGCCCCACCCCATCATTCCTTGAACCTTCACTCCACCAGCTATTCCCAGTCTCCGTGGAGAAAGAGAATGAGCACAAGTGTCAGGATAAGAAGAGTCGGGGTATGAATCCCTCTTTATCCACTCACCCTGGTTGCCCCCGGTACCTCCCTGGTCCACAGTGAGCCTCCTCCATCTCAACCTCAAAACCTTCCTCTCTGCCCAGTTGCCTAATGCCCTCTGATCCTCCAGCACACACTCTCACCCACGCTGCAGGCCCAGAGGAGCTCCATCTGCACACACTACCATGGCAGGGGTACATGCATCAGCAGAACTAGGGTGGGGACCACAGCACCCAGGTCCTCACCGGGCTCTACCACCTATCAACCACATGGCCATGAGCAAGCCACATACACTCTGGCAGATGGGGCTCATCGCTCTGTTCTGCCGTCACACGGGGCTGTTAGGAGAATCAAGGGGAAGCATGGATGCAAACGCACATTGAAGTCAGAGCTCAATAGAAGTGCACATTCCTATTAATAGGCACACACAGTGCAGTGCTAGGCAGTGTGGTATGTTCCTTGAGGACAGAGGCCAAGAGACATTGGCAATAAAAGAAAGTGAATTATACCAGGCAGAAAACAAGCAACCAAAAGAGAAGAATCGAGACGATGATCTGTAGGGTTCCAGGGAAGGGCAGGTTCACAGTGACAGAAGCAATCAATAAAGGCTTCCTAGAGGAGGGCATTACTGGGTGCTTTATACTCTACCCCCAGAGAGGCACTCTGTGTGATGACAACTAACAGGGAGAAGATGATGGACAAACAACTTAGCAAGGAACCGCGAGTGCCTACAACTGTAAGAGAGTCCCATCCATGGGATGTATGGGATTGAAGCCCCCTCAATCAATGGTGGAGTGGGCATCACCATCCCAGAGTCCCCAGGATTGGGAAACAAGCTATGGGCTAAAATAAACTTACTAGTATTCTATTATAGATTTATTGTGATTCTAGCAATGGAAGAAATACCATTGTGTGGAGGCAGTGACCCATGGATGTTCTGGGGTTAAGGAAAAGGAAAAACAGGTTTAATAGGGGGCATTTATGGGGCTTGGGAATCATCCTGAATGACATTACAACAACAGATACAGCCATTATATATCCTGCCATAACCTACAGAGACGAACGGGAGAGAGTGTAAACTATAATGTAAACTACAATTCATGCTTACTGGCAATGTTCCAAAATGTGTTTATCAATTGCAATGAATGTACCACACTGATGAAAGATGTTGCTAATGTGGGAAAATGTGGGAGGTGTGCGAGTGAGGCATATGGGAATCCCCTATATAATCTCTGTAACATTTAGGTAATCGAAGTATCTTTTTAAAAAAATTTTAAGTGTGGGGGGGAGTACTTTTTTAGAGCAGATGTAGCTCAGTAGTTGAGTGCCTGCTTCCCATTTAGGAGTTCCCACGTTCAATCCCCCGTTCCTCCTAAAAAAATTTTTTTTAAAGTACTTTTATACATGCCCCTTCCTAGGCCCAGGGCTCTCCACGGGTGAGAGACCTGCCCTGTTAGGTCTCAGCTTTGCAGCCTCTTTCTGTCCTGAAGTTGGCCCAGTGTTGAGTGAATGAAAGAATGGGCTGAATCCTGAATGAGCAAGAGTTGGGTCAATAGGAGAGGAGAGGAAATCCCAGACAAAGACAAGGATGTTGTGAAGGCGCACTTAGGACACCCTGCCAGGCCAGCCTGGGCATGGTGGGAGTTCACAGAGGGCAGACAAGGAAGGGTAGGTTGGAACAGCAAGCTGGGGTCAGAGAGCAGAGGCCGTGACTCTGGGGTTGAGGAGCTCTGGCTCTCAGCATTCAGGGAAGTAAAGGAAACTCAGAGGAGTGACATGAAGTCAGCATGGGGGGAAGATTAAGCTGGTGCAGGACAGCCTGCAGAAGGGAGCTGAGTTGAGCGGGCAGAGCAGGACGTAACTCCAGGGAGATGCAGAGAAGGGCCTGCTGCGCCCACCTCTGGGCAAATCCCGCTTCTGGCAGCATCCGTCTCTACCCAGGAAGAGGGCCATCAGGGGACACCCTGGGAATGGCCTTGACTGACTGGGCTTTTTATGTGTCCTCGAGTCCTCCCACCCAGTACCCTCCTGAATACCTCTAGAGCAGAGCCATCCCATATGTAGATGACAACCTCCAAGTTAGGTTCTCCCTTAAAGGAGAGAAACGGGCAGGAGCAGGGCAGGGAGGCAGGGGAGAGCTCTCACTTCCAAGCACATCTACCCAAAGTGGTACCTTTTCAACTAGTTTATAAGGTAATATGTTAATATGATAGTTAAGACTATGATAAAAAAGAAAGCAGAGAGGGGAAAGAGTGAAAGAAAGAGCCCAGCCATTCAACCCACAATTAAAACATCATTGAGAAGCAGACGCTGATGCTGAAGAGTGGAGCAGGGCCTGGGGGTGAAGACGGGAGTGGGAAGGAGGGGAAGGGGCTGACGTCAGACTGCCCCAGGGAGAATTCAGGCCCTGTCACTAACTCTAATTAGCCGTGCACTTGGGCGACTGGACTGTGTGTGTCAATTTTCCCCATCAGGAAAATGGTGTTGGCAATGGCTCCTGCCCAGCAGGGAGCTGTGAGAATCAAATGGGTTGATCCCGGGACAGCACTGAGCACCCCGCACGTTAGGAGGGATCAGTAACTGGCAGCTAATATGGGTGCTATGCTAGAGGTGATCTCCTGCAGCATATAGTGTCTCTTCATCTGGGGGAGCAAGCACCCAACCCCGTGGCTGCCCCACAGCATAAATGTAGCCTCCCACCCACACCCCACCCCACTGGAATTCTGAGATGAGAAATGCCTCCCTGCAGCCCTAATTCTCTTATCAGGAGACACACGGAACAAGTTAGTGCCTCTTCCCCACTACAAACTGCCAGAGGTAAAGCAGCTGTCATGCCTCCATGGAATATCCTCTTCCCTAAAATCTTTCTTTCTGTTACTCATTCCCCTCATTTCTCTTACATTCACCCACTGCACAGAGAAGGATAGGAAGCAGTGATAAGTAAAAATAGTAAGAAAATATTTTTTAAAGTAGAATACCTTGAAAACTCCTGCCTAGCAATGTCCCCCATGATTCTGCTCTCCAGGGTCCTAAAGCACTGGAATCCCATGGGCATGAAGCTGCAGGCTTCTGGGGACTGTCCCTCCATCCCGCTCCCAGGGTCCCTGTCCAGGGAAGATGGAAGCTGGCTTCAGGCCTCCCTGGTCTGCCCCGGCCCAGCCTGGGGCAGCCACCTGAGAAGTGCCACAGCAAAAGTGCTTCTGGCCACCCATGAATGCTGGGGAAAGCATTTGAAATAAAGTTTCCGATTACCCCTGGCATTTCTGGAGTGGCCTGCTGGTGCCTGAAGCTGTCCCACCACAGGCTGGTGGCATCATCAGTAGGCCTGACGGTGCCGAGTTCCAAGGCTGGGCTGGGCAGAAAGGTCCCCAGCTGGCTGAGCTCGTGTCCCTGGGGAGAGGGTCCCCTGCCATTGCCTTCTCCAGGCTGCCACTGCTGCCCTTCCTGGGTAGAATTCCACTGGAATGACTTGGCCTCCCACCAGGAAAAGTTCAGAAGCTATTCCAATGTCCAGGACTCCTTCTAAAAACTTAGTGTGCATCAAGCATTGCTCAGGCAAGCCTAGATGAGATCTAATCCCCAAATTCTCACTGTATTCATTGCCCAGAATGAAAAAAAAAAAAAAGGTCCTGCATTCCTCTGATACAGAATGAGGGGAAGAAGAGGGAGAGATAGGGGAAAAAGAAAAAAGTAGAGGAAGAGGGAAAAAAAGAACAGTAAAGCAGAAACTGAAAAGGAAAAAGAGAAAGGAAGTGGGGGGAAAGGAGGGAGACAGCTCTCCTGTTTCCCCACCACCCCCGCTGCTCAGGGAGCTCCCACACTGGGACAGCCCTGGTATGTCCTGTCCTCTGGCAGAGCTGACCAAGGGGGAAGGGGGCAGGATGCCTGCAGAGCAATGTAACAGGTTTGGGCCAAGCCCTAAAGTAGAGTTCAAATTCATGCAAAGCTCAAATCTCCCAAGAGTTAGGATTAGATTAATCAGGGATGGATTTGCAGGCTGGGCCCACCCAAGGTCCGGGTCTGTCATGTGTCAACCACATTCGTGCCTCTCTCCAACTCAGAGGCCACACCATCCATCACCACCTGGGGATGGGAGGCCTGGCCAGGACTGTGCTGCCCAGGCCCCAGCCCTCTGGCAGGCGACCTGCCTCTCGGTCAGCCCTGCCCTCCCCTCGCAGAGCAGCCAGGCTCCCCTGCCAGCTTCCAAATAATTACATTAACTCAGGAGCAAATAACAGTCTCTGGAGGAAGTTTTGGCAGTTATGAATACAAGTCCCCTTATTCATCTGAGGAGTGAATTTCATTCAATGAGAAATTGTAGGATTGGACCCTTCCCAAGGGAAATGGAGGTGGGGGAGATGATCTGGGTTCCAGAATCCAGCACAGTAATGGGAAAGGGAAATAAGGATGCTTACAAATACAACTGAAATACAAATCTCCTTGAGCCCTCAAAACAGACCTGCCTGGTCAAGGTCATTGCCCTATGATACACAAGCACAGACCCCACATTAAGACGTGACATCAGGTGACATGGCCGCCACACAAAACCATCAGGCTCGAACCAGGCAGGACACTGGAGTCCCAATCAGTCTTACTTGCAGGCTATTACAGCACTTCAAATCCTGGAAAACCGTGTATGCTACTTTATAGGAAATGTTGTCTTTGATGCCTCCTTATTGAGGATTGCTGTCTCGATGGTTCTGATTTTAAGCTGGACAAGCCTTGCTCTTATCTCAGGAGTCCAAGGTTTCCAGGGCCCTCTAAAGCAGAAACTTCAAAAAAACTTTGAAATTGTGAAGCATTTCTCAGGAAAAAGAAAACGCAGTGAGGTTTTAATGCCCTACAAGGCTAATAGTCACAAAGGAAAAAATGTATGCCAGTTTGTAGGCAACAGTCCTTATAAAGGGAAACCTGAAATATCATGAAGGAAGGACAGAGAAGAGGAAGAAAATATTTGAAAAGAGCAGAGGAGATGGGAAAAGATTCGACAAAGATGCAGAGCTGTAGCTCTGTCTTTTTTATTTTGCATTTGGTTACTCTTCATCAGGGCACAGCAAAACAAAAGTGATACCTTTTCAACCCACACGCACAACACATGGACATTGTAAAAAGTAGAAAGCAGAGCAGGGTTAGAAAATATAATTCAGAGTTTTTTAAAAAGCCATACGACACCCAACCATACACAGGTACGAAGCTTGTTTACAAAGTGCTTCCATTGCCATCACTCATTTCACCCCCACAAAAACCCTCAGAGGTTCATCTTATAGCTATTCACAGTCAACTTTCTGAAAGCCGGTCCTGTATCCTTTCTGCTGTCTATCAATCTTTTCTCTCAAGAAATATTCATTGATTAATCAATAACACACACACTTCAAATATATCTATAGGTCCACAATCTCTTACCAAAACTCTTGGCGTCAGATGTGTTTTAGAATTCAGATTATTTTAAGTTTTAGAAAATTGATAAGGTGAATGAGGTTTCGGCTGCACATCACAAACACATTAGCATTTCTCCCGTGAGATGTTTGAATAGTCACACCACGTTGAATGAATAAAGGCAATGAACAGCCTCCTGTCAGTTCAGGTCAGTTTGCTCCCAAATGAATTACATGAAAACCCTCACATTTCAAAGCTTTGGGGGACTGGTTTTAGAATTGGGAACAAGGGGTTTGGGGTCTAGATAAATGAATCCTCTCTCAAAGTCCCTAAGACCCATATCCACTAGCCCACAACTCCTGGGGATGCAGTGTCAAAGTCCCAGCTCTGCTTCTCAGAAGGAGCTGAAAAGAACAAGGACCTGGAGCCACAGAAGCATTGAGACAGCAAAGGCCAGGGAAGGCCTGAGAGCCCCATGTCTGCAGCATGTTCATGGGACAGGAAGGGGCAATAGACCAGGCCTCAAAACCCAGAAGCCTCAGAGAACCCAGCAGCAACACCCTAAAAAGGTTCTCAGCAAAAGCCGCAGGTGCAGTGGTAGGGGCAGGCAGGAGGGGAGCCCACTAAAAGATGTGGCACATGAGCAAGGCCCCACTTCCCCTTCTGTAATGTGAGAGAGCTGGACTAGACCAACAGTTTGCAAACTGCAGGACTTAACCCAGTAGAAGTCTGCTTAATGGGCCATGGGCTATCATTTTTAATAAAATGGAATAGAACAGAAAGAAAACATCAGGCTGCATCTCATGTGGTAGGAGCAGCTATTGTTTGTTGGCCTTTTGTTTCTGTATGGTGTATATGTATAATCTATCATTGTATACATGATATATGTATAATATGTGTAGGTAGATGCACATAGATATAGATAGACACATACTCATAATGTACAGTTATTTCTTACTAGGGAAATGGTCTTCAGTTTTTGAATTTACCATACTCGATGCTTTCCTATAAATCTTTTCAGCACAAATACCTGGGGAATTCTTTTTTCTGCTGTTACATAATCCAGGCCCTGGTAATAAAGTCTACCTAAACTGAAAACCAAGAAGAGACCTGGCTAAGCTTTTTGTTTTTCAAGATTTGCCTTAACGATGGAGACCTGACTTCTCATTTTGTCTCTGCCATTTCCTCACTCTGACCCCTTGGGCAGGTCCCTACTCTCTGGACCTTAGTTTTCCCATCTGTGCCAAGTAGAAGTTGACCATCACAGACCCTGAGAAGCAACTGCTCATGCAAATGAGGGAAATAATGGCACCTACCTCCCAGGGCTGTTGCGAGGATGCCATGAGGCAATACTTAGAACAGTGTCTCCTGGCACACAGTAAGGGCCATAAATTTGGTTTTTAAGATAAGACGCTGACTACTTGCCACACCTGGTGTCCACACTGCTTTGAACTGAGTGTGCATGACGCATGTACAGTTTGTTCCTTTGTAGCTGGAGTTACTGGTGACTTTCAGGGCCCTCAGACCCTGGCCGCTAAAGGGACTGGGGCTGGAGGCCATGATCACCCTGCCCCCCTTCTCCAGCTTCATCCTCACCCTTGGAAGGCTCAGTGCATCCCCTCAATAAATTACAGCCAGAACTCTGTGTTTGCTCCACAGCTTCCCGGGAGATGGGCAGTGGCATAGCAGAGGGATTACTGTGCGTAAATATTTCTCTAAACCTCACTCTTGCCACCACCAGTACTGAGAGCCAGGGGGCCCAGTGCCCCAGCAGCCCCCTCCCCATTCTAATGCAAGGGAAGCCGGCAAGGAACAGATGTCAACCTCCTCCCTCAATACAGCATGAAGGCCACACAAAAAGGCAAGCCCTAGAACTGGGCAGCAGTGGCAGAGTGTGGGAAGCATAAAAGGAAGAGGCTGTGCAAACTGGGCTCTCCAGGAACTGGCCATGTCCTTTTTGGGAGCAGAGCTTTTGCATCAAGCAGGACATTGCTCTTTTAGTGCTTGGCTGGAAGGCCAGCAAGTCGCCACGTTACAATTCCATCCCGATGCTGCAGAAGGTCTACAACGCGGCCACACCACCCTCCCTCCAGGCCCAGGGCAAGCACCCCTGCTGCACCTTTCCTCATGGAAGGAAACCTGTCTCCTTTGTGCACTTTTCCTGGGCCCAGGAAGCTAAATGGTAGCTTAGAGGGTACTTTCACCTCTCCCGGCAGGTAAACAGGGCTCTTCTGCCCAATTTATAGCTGAGAAAACTGAGACTTATAGGCCTCAAGCAGCAGTTCTGGAGCCTGGCTGCACCCGAGAATCCCTTACAGAGCTTTTACCAATCCCAGTGGCCATGGCACAGGCACACCTCTTTGGGTGAGACCCAGGCACTGTATCTGATTCCCTCCCCAGGTGATGCCAAGGTGCAGTCAGGGCTGACAGCCAGCTCCAGCTCCTGCTTCTCAATCTGCACCCGAGCCCCTGGTGGGCTGGTGAAAACACAGCCCTGGGCTCCACCCCCAGTTATCTCTCATTCAGCAGGTCTGGGGTGGGGCCTGACCCATCCCACGTCTAACAAGCTCCCAGGTGAGCTGCCAGGGCACTGTGAGAACCAAGCTCAAGATCCATGCAAAAGCCTCAGATTTCTCTGCCGTAGCTTGGGGCAAATGCTTCCTGGCTTGAGAAACCCTGGTCTGGAGCAACGCTTCTCAAACTTGCATGTACACGCCAATCTCCCCGGAATCCCATTAAAAGGCAAATCTAAAACTTCTCTAAAAATAAAGTGCCATATTACAAAAAATTTAAAACAACAAAAAAGGTAAATTGGGTCTCAGGCCTGGGGCAGGGCTTGTGCCCCGGCTCCTCCCACTCACCTCACTTTGAATAACAAAGCCCAAGATGAGCTTCGGAGCTCTTGGGTCTTCTCACTTCAAGCAGGTCTAAGGCAGGCAACTCCCCCTTTCCCAGAACAGAGAGCTGCCTCCTTGAAACTCCCATCACGCACGCTTGCTCTGAGAGCAGAACAAAGTGAACGTGCCCCTCTTTCCCAGGAGAGCTCTTCTGAATAGTTATCTCCGTCCTTTGACCTCTGTTTCACCACACTAAGCCAATGATCCCTTGTCCCTTTAAATCTTCTTCAAACACGACCACAGACAAAACTCTCCATTGCATGGCACTCAGAACCCCACTGGGCGCAGGGGTAGAGACACAGAGCAAACAGCCCTGCAGTGAGAGTGCCATGAGGTCCCAAGGCGAGAGCCACCAGCGGTGGGTGCATGACGATGGCACAGGAAGAAGATCCAGCTTCCCGTCTTCAGCCAGGGGGTCTCAGGATTGCCAGCTCTCTGCCCTCTAAGGTCCTGGTCCCATTCTCCCGCAGATTAGATCATCTGTCAAGCCTGGAGATGTTGCATGACCTGCTGGAGTCATCCAACAGGGCAGGGGTCACAATTACAAATGAGCCCTGCTTTCATGCTCGCTAGGTGCTCGGCCTTGTGTAAAGTGCCCTGCCGGGATCCTTCCATTTCATCCTCACAGCTGCCCATGAAATGTAACCGGGGTGCCCCCCGTTACAGAAGAAGAATGGAGACTTGAGGATAGGAGGCAACTTGTCCAAGGGGAAGTGCCCAGGTGGGAGGGGCCGGGCCTCCCCAGCCCTCCAACAGGATGGCGCACACCTGGCCACGGTGTTTCTGACATCCTCATGGCATTTCACACATAACAATAATGACAATCTTAGTACACGTAATATACTAGGCTATTCTAAATGATATACACAGATTATACACATACACCCATATATTATGTGTGTGTGTGTATACCTACACTCACTTCATCCTCACAACATCCTTTTTAGGTAGATATTACTAAACCTTGCATTTGGTAGATGAGAAAACGGAAGGACAGAGGCTGGGAACTTTCTCAGGGTTTCACGGCTAGTTAGTGGTGAAGCCAGGATTTGCACTTGGGCCGTCTGGTTCCCAAGCCTGTGCTCCTGACCATCCCACTCCCCTGCTCACACGGACTCCCTCTGACTAAACTGTAAATTCCCAGCACAGTTCAAAGCTTCTAGGTGCTTCCTGTCCACACCTGGTGTCCAGCCCTCTACGGAATCCTTGATAAATGCCTATTAATGACCCAACAGGTGCATCCCACACTATTTATAGTGCCCAGCATGGCCAGCTGGCTATAATTAGCCCAGCCTCTGTCCAGCCTGGAGCTAAATTAAGCCAGTGGGATTAGAGGCCAGCAGCTCCGGACACCTCCTGCAAAGAAGAACTGGTGATACGTAAGAGGAGTCTCTTCAGGGAAACAGCCTAGTCTCAGCCAGTGGGCCTTTCTCTGGGCTGGTTTGTTGATCCAAAGGGTTGCCCACATGACTGAAATGTCCTGACCTCAGGCCTGCCCCTGGCATCCCCCAAGAACATCAAAAATCAAAAGTAGAGAAAGAATGACCCCTTTCTCACAGGGTCAGGAGACCGGGATGCGGCACCTGCCCCTACCTCTCAGCCCCGTGACAGAGGGACTCACCTTCTTAAATGAAGAGGTCAGCCAGGTCCATCACTGCAGTTCCCTGCAGCTCCAAACTCCCAGCCATCTCAGGGATCTCAAAAAGGGGCTCTGGGTTAAGTTCCGTGGCTGGGATAAAATGCCAGGAGGCTCCAAAGCAGGGTCTATGGGAAACCAGCAGCCCATCCACGAGGCAGAAACCTTGAGGGTGGATGCTGTTTACTCGGAGGGAGGGATGTGATGGAAAGACAGGGTGTGACTTCTCAGGCTGCTGGTGCAGTGGGCACTGGGGCAAAGAAAACTGATGGCCCCTCACCATCTCATGGGGCTGAAGACGAAATGGGCAGAGGGGGTTGGGAGACCCCAGAGCTTCTGGCAGCCCAGTGTCCTGCCTCATGCAGCACTCAGAGGCCTTCCCTGCCCTCCTTATCTTAAACAACCCACCCTCCCCTCCACTTCTCTGATGACCAGAAACTCTTTCCCCATCAATTTGTCAATATATGTGTCACTATCTTCCTCCACTCGAATGTAAGCCCCATGGGACAGAGCGGTGTCTGTCATCTTCACCGCTACAGCCCAAGCCCAGAAGAGTGCCTGGCAGGGATCAGGCACTGGACAGACGTCGCCTGATGAGTGAGCCATTTCCCCTGCAGGCCTGCTGCCCCTGTGCTAAGCACCCAGCCCCCCAGCTCTTGGGAGTCTCTGGGCTTCTCCCTGTTTCTTGTTATCCAAACAGGGCATCCCAGAGCAGGGAGCTGTGAAACCAGAGAGGGAGGAGAGGAAAGGAGGAAGAAGGTGGGAGCCTGGGAAGGTGGCTGCCACAGGAGGATGCAGTGCTATCTGGCCAAGGAAGGGGAAGGGCATTTCCTTGAGGAGAGAAGAGGAAGAGCAAAGGAGCAGAAGCAGCCAGTGAGGGCTCTCGGAGCAGCGGGCTGTGCCCAAGAGCAGAAAGGGCAGAAGAAGCAAGGTGGGGCTGGGGAGGCAGCAGTGCCCAGTGGCAGAGGGACTCTGATGCCATGCCAAGAAGCCTGAATTTAACTTTTTGAACAAGAGACACTGCATTTTCATTTTCCACTGGACCCTGCAAATTATGTAGCTGGGCCTGCCTTAAGTGGTTACGGTCACGTGGCTAAGCAGTGGTGGAGTCAGGGTTACCGTGGCAACAGGACTCTAGCAGCTGCCTGCCCGACCACTACTCCATCTGAAATGGCACAAAAGTGCCAACCAGGGCCCAGGCTCTGAAAAGCCCATGCCAGGACAGCCTCCAGGCTGTTCAACTCCAAGGACTGGACTTCTCACCCAGGCAGGAAAAACCCGCTGCATGGGTCTGGGCCAGTCCAGCCCCCAGGCCCAACCTTCCTCCCAAACATTCTCTCCCTCCTTGGGTAAGAGGCACCTTCTGCATGTGGCCATCCCTCCTGGGCCATGAAGCCTCCCAGCCACACCATGACATCCCTGGGATGGCAATACCGCAGAGGGGAGGCCGATGAAGGCCCACACAGCTGGCCCAGGTCTCTGGCTGTGGCTGAGCACACACACACACCTTGACAGGTGCAGGCAGAGCAAACTGCAAAGAGCACCCAAGTTTTAGGAGCGATGGAAGGGAGCCAGAACGGAGGCTGATGCTGCGGATCATCACCAGTCTCTGATATCCATCCCCATGAGAAAGCTTCCTAGAGAATGAAACCTTTTTTAAAAATTCAGCAAATCCAGGAGACATCCCCTCAGGATAGAGCTGGGAAGTTCAACTCCTCACATTTTCCAAGGGTTTAGAAGATGGGAAATTTCTCCAGCAAGATCAAAGGCATCTCCATGCAGACCCACAGGGCAAAAGCCTAGCACATCCCCAGGGTCAGCGGGCACGGAGGCAAGCGCGGGCTCTGGGGCCACCCTGCCCAGGCTTGAATCCTGGCTTGGTCACCTACTAGCTGACTGACCTTGGCAAGTTAGTGAACCTTCTTGTGCCTTAGTTTCCTCCTCTGTGAGACAGAGAAACTAGCACTTATCACATAGGGCTATTATGAAGCATAAATGTATTAATATATGTGGACTAAAAGCTTAAGAGTTGCTAGCAATTGGTATTACTGTCATCATCTCTGAGCTCTGATTTAGGAACACAAACAAATGTTCACAAACCCAGAAGCAGCCTCAGCCTTTCCTTCCCTCTAGAATCCCAGGGACAAGCAAGCAGTACTGCCCTTTCTTGACCAACTGCAGGGAAGTTACCTGTCCCTGCTAGGGCACTGGGTCTTTGCCAAAGCCCACCCCATGAGGTCAGCTCACAGAGCCACCCCTTCGGGGCCTCCTTGACTTGGGTGGTTGAGGCTCAGTTCCATATTTGATTCTGGATGAGACTTTCAATTGACTTTCACAGACACATGGCTGCTTAGATGCAGGTGTGGCCCCAACGCAGGGAACAAGCAGCCAGCCAGGAAGGACCCACTTCTTTGTGATCCGTCTGCACCTGTGACCAGCCAGCAGCCCATCTGCCAATTTGTGTATGGGGCAAAGTCGACTCTGGCAAGGTGACACAATTCCAGCATCTCCATCCCCTCCTGCTTCAATCAACAGCACTGTGGGCCTCCAACCTTCTTTTGGCTCCAAAGGTTGCTCGTGGGCCCAGGACTATCATGTCTAGCAGGCATCCCTGTGCTGGGCTCACAAGCAGGGCTGTTCTTGCCAGCCTGGATCCTGTGGCTCTGCCTGCCCCTCCCCAGCCCTGACCCTTGCTCTTGCTGCCTGGGCTCCCAGGCAAGGCTTCTCCCTCACCCCATTCTGGCCTGACCACAGCAAATACCATCCTGAGCAGTTAAAAGCTCATTAGAAATCAGGTCAATGTACCACAGGCCCAGTTTCACAGAAAGATGGATGGGGTCGCAAATGGGCACTGGAATCCAAGCTCTGGCAAACACACAGCAACTCCAGTTCAAAGGCAGTAACTGTGGGTACTGGTCATAACACTAGGAGAGTCTAACCCCAAAAAGGGATTAGTATCACACACGTGGCCTTGGGGGCCCATGCAGTGATAATATTCTAAGATCTGGAATTTGAGTAATACAACAACCATCAGCTTCACGATAAGGAGGCCACCCTTGAGGGAAACTGGCTTACCCCTCTCTGAAGAATTATTTCTGCAAGGAGGGCAAGATCAAGGCTAGTCCTGGGTCTTGCTGTAACCTCCTTGGCTTTGCGTGATGTTGAAGGATTATGGCTTTGGGGCTCTCCCAGAGATTTCCTGTCTCGGTCACCCACATTCCAAGTCCAGCCACAGCATTGGCGCAACAGGAGAAGCCAGTGCATCCAACCACACTTCTTCAGCCCAAGCTCTGGCCATACCCAGGGAGGAAATTCTAAGGAGGCATAACCATAGGTAGATTTAAGAAAAGTTTACATTTCTTAAAAGCAAAGTCTCATTCACAAAGGACACAGATAGCAGAGGGGCTGGATTTATGGGGTAGGATGATTAATCTCTGTTCCTCTTTAATATGTCATATTTAATCATACTTTACCAAGGATCTAATTGGTTAACAATTTGTTGATTGCTCCAATCGCATACATAGCTGTTACAAAAATCCAGAGGGCAGAAGAAAGTTGAACATAGAAGTACAATACGACCCAGCAATCCCATTTCTTGGTCTTCCCAAAAGACTTGAAAGCAGGGACTCCAACAGATATTTGTACACTAATGTTTAGAGCAAAAGGGGGGAAGAAACACAAGTCTCCATCAATAGATGAAAAGATAAACAAAATGTGGTATATACATACAATAGAATATTATTCAGCTGTAAAAAGAAATGAAGCCCTGATACACGCAACAACATAGATGAGCCTTGAAGATATGTCAAGTGAAATAAGCCAGACACAGAAAGACAAAATTATGTAATCTATCCTTGTTGTTAGGTGCACAGGAATCTTTTTTTGCATCAGCTCTCTGTGTGTGCAGCGCCACTCTTGGGCAGGCTGCACTTTATTTCACCCTGGGCAGCTCTCCTCATGGGGTGCACTCCTTGCATGTGGGGCTCCCCTACATGGGGGACACCCCTGCATGGCATGACACTCCTTGCATGCATCAGCACTGTGCAGGGCCAGCTCCACACGGGTCAAGGAGGCCCAGGGTTTGAACTGCAGACCTCCATGTGGTAAGCGGATGCCCTGCCCATTGGGCCAAGTCCACTTCCCCAAAGCTCCTTTCCGAAACCTCCCTCTCATAAGCACACAAGCCAGATGGCCTTCTAAACTCTCATATTTAACACAAATAGAAGCCAGTTTGACCAAGCACACTTTATATCACAATGTAATTAACTGTCCAAATCAAACAACATGCTTATTAGTACACATTTTCCCTTCACAGAATAAAAGACCCCAGTTTTCATCTGACATGTTTCTGAAATCATTGTGTACTCTCTCCTCTTCTGAATGTGACAGGGGATGAGCCAGTTTTACAGTCACCACTGGAGAGAATCTGCGATTGCAAAGAGGAGGCTAAGGTGCCAGATTCTGTCTTTATTTGTAATACAGGATCACACACTAACACTACTGAGCTTTTCCCACCAACGCTCTTGGTTCCAGGCGTGACAGAGGAAAAACAGTTGTAGCACTTAAATGCAGACTGTTTCAAGTTTGATGGCTTCTTGTTGTGCCCCAGAAGATACCTGTTCTGGATTCTGAAAGGACTGTCCTCCACTGTCTAGATTCATGATAAAGAGAGAAAGAGGGTTGTGGGTTTTCTCAAGAGCACAGCAACAAATCCAGGTTCTTACGGGTAAGTTCCTGTTGCATTTCATGTCAGAATAGAGATGCAGTGTTAAATTATTTGAGCTCTAATCAGATATTAAATATTACTGCCTATTTTAAAATGAAGGGTCCATTCATTTTTAACATTACACCATTAACTTGTACTAAAATAAATTGGAATAATTAAGCCTAATATTAATGGAGTAAAATTGTGAGAGAGGAAGAGAGGAGGGGAATAAGTTGAAGAACCATATTTTTTCCCTACATGAAAAAATAAAACATGCCGATAATGGAAACACACAGGAAAGAAGTGTTTATCTGCATACCAAGGAGCACAGAGAACTTTCCCAAATCTGCCCTCCCTATTGACTGCTAGCACAGTTTTTTGATCATCTGTTTTGGTTGTTTGACTCCAGTTTATTTCCATTATAGCCTAAGAGTTTTCTGTTCCAGTTAGAGGAGGGCCCTGACCTGGGACCCAGGCTCCCAGTTTGACCGGTTGTCTATACACTGCTCTCTTCTCCCAGCTTTGTGAAATGACAGCCTCCCGCATTCTAAGCAAACACTGCTTGAACTTATTTTTTCTGGAATTGAACCTCCCTCCTGCCACATGGCTGAAGTAAAGCATGAGGCCCGAGCTCAGCCCTCAACACCAAGGCTGTACCGTCACTCCCTGAAGAGGGAAGGAGGCTTTGCTGAGATTGTAGAGTCCGGACTTGTGTAAACAAGCAGTATAACTTGCACGTCTCTCTGAGCATTTTAAATGGGAAAGCAAAACTCATTACACAAATTAAACCCTCTGCTACATTCTTAAGTGTCCAAATAAACTTCTCCCCAGCAGTCAGCCTGCACGCCTATGGTTTTGCGTAACTGGGATGAGCCAAAGGGAGGGAAGAAAAGAGACTTTATCTCATAAGCGTAAAGAGATCAAAGTAAAGAGAACTGAGCTAAAGAAATGCAAGGATTCTGCCGGGTGCACTTTTCTCAGTGGGGTAGGATTTCTGTGTCTGGGTTATGGGCTCCTGAATGCACAGGCTTTGAGAACGTTTTTTGCAAAAGCTGTAGAAAGCAGAGCATGGTTTGCTTTCCCAGGCACTTTCACGTCTGGGATCGATCAATAAGCAAATGTTTACTGAGAGCCTACCAGACTTCAGGCTGATGCAGGAGATTATCTCACCTACAAATCATCTCACTGCCCCAAGCTCCAAATAGGCCTGCAGCTCTGAAGAGAAAAATAAGGCCGGATCTCCCCTCAAGAGGTTTACAGTTAATCTGAAGAGACAAGAAAGAGTCCTATAAAAAGATAATTTGAAGTTAGTGATCCTTCAACTTCAATCAGAATTATAACTCCATTAGGAGCTTGTTCAAAACACAATCAAACAAAGAGGCTTGTGCTCTCATTCCATGGGTCTGGGGTCTGGTCCCTGTTTTTAACAAGGATGCACAAAACCTTAAAAAAAAAAAAACAAAAAAAACACTACACTACAAAGGAGACAGTCACTCCTACTGACCAAGGTCAAAGGACTCCAGGAAGGTCAGACATTAGGGGAAACTGCAAAGGCCAACAGGCAGCAGACAACAGAGAAGAAGGGAAAAGGAAGGCACTCCTCCAAAGTGGGGCCAGGGGAAGGGGGTTCCCAGGCAAAGGTGGCACATGCAGGGGACAGTGTGCAGAAGGCTCTGAATGAAACAAACACTGACAGAACGAGAGACCAGGACAGACAGGTCAGAGTCAAAGCAAAGAGACTCCTGAAAGCCAGGCAGTGAGTGCTGAACTTTAGCCTGAAGGCAAATGGGAGCCTGCAAATGGGAGCACTGAAAGTGTGGGGACAGGGGAGCAAGAGGGCCCCAAAAAGAGAAGTGCTATTTTTAGGCTATGCCAGAACTATGCAAAAGACTGGAAGGTAGGCCCACAGTTAGGGTAAGATATTCTACTTTCCTGTTCTATCCTCACCACAGATTAGTGAACTCAACAGAGCCGACAAAATTGTCTTCTTTCTACAGAGAGAAAACTGGGGCACAAAGTGGTCAGACAGTGGGACAAATTGCTTAGGAAATAAAAAGAGAGAGGGGATGGCTCCAGCTTCATGGATAAGATTGTTGACAAATCAATTCACTGTATATCAAGTCTAGTCAATATGTATTTATTGAGTATCTTATTGGGAGCAAGGAATGGAAGATGCAAAAATATGTGAAACCTCATTCCTGCCCTCAAGAAGTTTGCCTTCTGGTGCTGGGATAGGTAGGCAAAGTTTCTCTGTAAAGAGCCAGAAAGTCAAGCTTTGAAGACCATTTGGTCGTTGCCTCAACTACTCAATTCTGCAGCTGTAGCACAAAAGCAGCCATGAGCAATTCATAAACAAATGGGCATCACTGTGTTCTAATAAAACTTTATGGACAAAAACTGGCAGTTCACCAAATTTGACCCACAGGCTGTAGCTTGATGATCCCTGATCTAGTGTGTAAAACAAACCCATACAAAACTAGTTAGAAAACAAGGGAAGTACTTCATAAATAAAACAGCTTTGGAGCATAGAGGAAAGAGAGCTATTTGGTCGGGCAATGGTTGGAGAGGTGACATTCAAGCAAGACAAGTCTTGGTCACAGATAAAATGATGGGGTCTCAGCAGAAGCCTGCTGATGGGTCCCTCTTGTCCCAACATTCTGTGGTTTGTATGACCTGCTGCCTTCCAGCCCAGAGTCTTTCAACCACACAAGCAATATGACCCCTCCCAAGCTACCCAGATGCCTCCCCTCACCTCTAACATCCATTTCAGAATGTCTAATATCCAATTTCAGAAGGGCACTTAAAGGAATAAAAATTCCTACATCATTCTGGAGTTTAAACACACGCACACACATGTAAACATCCCTCCCATCGCTGTGTGTTAAGTCTAAATATAATCTCATTCTTTATCTTCCTAAAGGCCTTCTCCCTCCTCCAAGGAATTTCTCCCCTTAAAAGAATCCATCTGCTCCCACACCAGATTCTCTGGTGAGATTCAAATGTTCTACTTGACCAAGTACCAGCCTTAAGAATAACATGAAGCCAGGAGTAAAGCAAGGGTGGCCACACACCTCATCTGGCCCTGCTGTGCTGGTGCCAGACGGGAAAACAGAAATAGAGCCACGGAACCCAACAGCAATACCTCTGATGGTGCCAGCAGGCAGTGAGTGAGACCCAGGCAAATAAGCACATTAAGACAGTCTGTGCAGTAAGGGACACGTCCAGGGCTCAGAGTGACTTCATCCAAGCTGGCCAAGGTCAACTTCAGGCAAAGCCTTAGTCAGCCTCCTCTTCTGGGGGCTCCAACTCTCCCAGCCAAGATTGCTCATGGTACCAAGAGAACTGGACAAGGCCGTGAGTGAGGCCAGATGCCAAGAGGAGAAAGGCCAGCAAAAGGTACCCACAGATTTCATGTGGTGACTCCAAGACGGCTGTGCATAAATTCCACCTCCATGCTCACTTGTTCCAATCGTACCCCACTCAAACCTAACCTCCTGTACCGAGCTCTCCCAGATTTTGCCAATTCACAATGACCTGTTTCTCCTCCACATCTACTTCTACAGCAGTGGTTCACAAAGGGTGGTCCCTGGACTGGCAGCATGAGCATCACCTGAGAACGTGTTGAAAATGCAAATTCTCAGGCCCTACCCAGTTCTAGTGAATGAGAAACCAGAGGGCAGGGCTAGCAATTTGTGCTTTGACAAAGTCCTCTGGGTGATTCTAAGGCATACAAAAGTGTGGGAGGATTCTAGGATTGAGTCTAGAATCCAAACTTGATTCTGGATTTGAAAAGTTCTTGGACTAGATTTGATTCTAGACTCTGCATTCTAGATGTGCTGCTGTCTATAGCATGGATCCAATGCTTCCCATGTGTTTCCCGAGGCTCTGAGTTCCACGGGGAATGTAATTGATTTCAGAGCCTCAATCACAGGTGCCCATGTCTTCAGTCCCCTTTGTCCAGCACAGGTTTCACAGCAAGTATGTGTTCAGTTAACATACACAGAATTCATGAACCACTACCAGGTTGTAAAATTACAGAATGTGAAGGTTAGAAGAGAAAACATCACCTGATGGTGCCTTGATTTGGATATTTTCCTTAGCCTCAAAACTGTAAACTTACAACCTAATAAATCCCCATTGTAAAAGCCAACCCATGTCTGGTATATTGCATTTTGGCAGCCCAGCAAACTAAAACACATGCTATGGAAAAAGAAATCGAGCCTGGAAAGAAGAGACAAATGGGGCTGGGAACTAGTTGTGTATCTGTACCTACAAACAGAGGGGTTTCCAAAGGCCTCAATGAGAAGGTGACACGTGAGCAAGACTGAAGGCAGCAGAGGAGTAGCCGGGGCTCGACAAGTAACAGGCCTAATAAGTCAGTCTCGCAAGGACTTTCACCAACTGCTCCTTGTCGTCTCTAGGTTAACTTAACGTGGGGAGCTCCTCAGTCTGCTCCTCAGAAGGAACTTTACAGTCCTGCAGCTGTCCCTCCTGAGTATGCCCTGGGGGCCAACGCCCCCCTAGAGAGGGCAGAGAGAGCATAGGAGGTGGGAGCTGGGGGAGGGGGTGTGGAGGGCCTATGAGCACCAAGGTCAGGAGCGGGCTCCTCACTTTCTTTGTTCTGGAAAACCCCTGGTCTCCTTTTCTTCCCAGCAAACAATTTCAGTTCCTCCTTCCTTCTCTCTTAGACCCTGTGCCCAACCTTTTCAGCATCTAAGCTCCTCCTCCAAGCACTCTCCACATTTTCCAAGAACCTCAAGCCATGGAGCTCGGCCTGGGGTCAGCAGGAGTGAGCCAATGTGAGTCAGAGCTGCAACTCCTCCTCAAGACCAAGGGTAAAGTCCCACCCAAAGCTCCAGGTTTCCAGCCTCTTCAGAATGGACAGAGCACCCTGACCTCAAAAAAACTAACAAAAGAGCCCACTCCCTAGAACTGAGAGTCTGAAGCCCCTACATTCTAGGGACCTTGGGCAAGTCTCTCCCCTCCATGTATCAGTTTCAACCTCTATAAAAGGATGAGGTTGGTTTAGTTAGGCCTCAAGCTTCTTACCCGTTCTAACATTCCATGACCAATGGCGTATCAAATGGACTTCCAGATGGTGACTGCAGATTTGAAATACAATGTGGGGTAGGAATGGCAGTGAGGTCGATGAGCTTCTACCCCAAATGGGTCACCAGGATTGCACATGACCACTGTTACCATAAATACAATATTACCTTATATTCAAGGGTGCTTTTCCATTTATAAAGCACTTCTACATAAATGTGATCCTCGTAAGAATCCAGGGTGGGAGGGCAGGTAGGGATATTATTTCTTTTGTACAGATGAAAAAAACAAAGTTGCATGGTCATTCAATCATAAGTGACAGTGCTAAGATCTGTGTGCAGGTCTTCTGATGGCTTGCTTTCTTTCTGCTCCTCGGTGCTGTCTCTGCCACCCTGATAACTCATAAAACAACCTAAAGGCGTGGGACACGACACCCGGGGATGAGCCTCCCAGGCACCGAGGGATCACTACCACATACCAGCTGAAGAAGCAACTAGAAAATGACCTTGAATTAAAGATTCAATGTGGAACAGCAGAATATACCTGTCTACATATAATAACATGACTTCGGGAAGCGGTTTGACCTAATGTAAGGGGGAAATGGAAAGGAGAAATGAGATTATAAGGCTGTGAGTCTCTAAAAAAGAGTCTGGAGGTTGTCAGAGGAATACCCCTATGTACAACTGAACAGAGTCTAAGAGACAGATAAGGTAGATACAACCCCAGGTATTGGTTCTTTTGAGGGATAAAGAGACCCACGGGTTCTATGGTCATGGCAGAAGGGATTCACTGCCATGACAGATGGCCCTTCTTTGGAGCTGGTGTTTCTGCATGATGGAATTGGACTCAGAGGGGATCTCTTTTCACAAGACTTGCATGCTACTTTATTGGAATTGTAGTAGGTGCTGGGTTTAAGATATATGTAGGGGATTTGAATCTCTGGACTGATAGTATGATACCCAGGCCCAGAGCCTCAACAGACTTCAGCTCCTACACTTTGATTTATTGGACTTACTCCACTCAGCTAACATGGAGTTGAAGAAGGTCAACCACCACAACATGGAGCCTAGAGTGTCTACAACTAGAAGCGGTAGGAGTGCATCCAGTACCCATGTGGAATCTAAGCCCTCACTTGACATAGGTGTGCAATGGACACAACCACTCCAATGCCCACAGAGAAAATGTGGAATGGGTGTGGGAAGGGTAGCCATGGTGGCTGCTGGGTGTGGGGAACGGGAGGAAGAGATGAGATGTGGAGGCGTTTTTGGGATGTGGAGTTGTCCTGGATAGTGCCTCATGGACAATTACAGGACACTGTAGATCCCCCCAGGGCCCACTGGATGGAACGTGAGAGAGTCTGGGCTATGATGTGGACCATTGACTATGGGGTGCAGTGATGCTCAGAGATGAAATTACCAGGTGCAATGGATGTGTCATGATGATGGGAGAGAGTGTTGCTGTAGGGGGAGTGGGGGGCGGGGGCGGTGGGGTTGAATGGGACCTCATATTTTTTTTAATGTAATTTAAAAAAAATAATAAATAAATAATTAAAAAAAAAAAAAAACAACTTAAAGGGTCTCTCTACAGACTTTGGCCAGGTTAGTTCAAGACATTCGTGCTATAAGGAAACCCAGATGTCCCCTTAGAGCGAAAAGCATCCAAGGTGTGCCCAGAGCAGCCATGCCTCTGCTCATCCAATGGGCTCTTGAGAGTGCAGCCCTTGCCGGGGGCAGGCGGGGGTGGTGACAGCATCTCACACGTGTTTCCCCAGTACTCAAAATAGAACCAATGCGATATCACAGCTTGCATGCTGATCTCACTGCAGCATCAGATGTTTTCAAAATAATTAAATAAAGGGCAATGGGAGTGTGAGGAAGAAGGCTCCAGTGTCAATGCCAGTGTGCCACACCAATGGTAAGAGAGGGACGACAGCTGAACTCAAGGTAAGGGGACAGCTCCCCTGGAGGCACCAGGTTCACAGCAGCCTGGGAAATTCTGCCCCACATGGGACACCTTGGCCAAGTCTTCCTACCCAGAGCAGTGCTGTCACCCCTCACCATTTGGCTGCTGTTGACGAAGGGCAAGGGACAACTGTCCCTCATGTCACTCACCAGGGCAGAGGAAGGGCTCCGGCCTGCCTCCAATTTTGCCTTTCTAAACC
The DNA here is from genome assembly GCF_030445035.2 of Dasypus novemcinctus. Lineage (NCBI taxonomy): Eukaryota > Metazoa > Chordata > Mammalia > Cingulata > Dasypodidae > Dasypus > Dasypus novemcinctus. The sequence continues at coordinate 106,069,722 of NC_080678.1, read as the reverse complement.
ACCCATTCTCCCCTGCCCACCATGCACAGAGGTGGCTCAGGTGCAGCCAAAGTGGGCGACCCCTCTAGTGCAATGAAAGAAAGGACCAGTGGGGTGAGAGCCTTGTTCTCAAGCCCATTCTCCATACCTGCTTTGTCCACTCCTAAAGGCCTCGCCTCACTTGGGAGTGTCCCTGGACCTAAGGTTCCTCGGCTTGAAAAGGGGTTCAGACACTAGACTCACCTCCTTTGCAGAGCTAGAATGATATCCCACTTGGGAAGCCACTCTGAGAACTTACAAGAGACAAGGGCACATGTGGGGAGGTCTGGGATCAGGGCCAAGGACTGGAGCACATGGCTTGCCTGCATTTCCCAGGCTCCCTGGGGCACTCGGTCCTAAGGCTGAGACTGGCCATGGACTGCCCCGGCAGCAAAGCACCTGGCCCATGCCACCCTCCACACAATCCTCTCATCCCTCTGCTGGCCCAGTATTCAGAGAACTCCGGGTCCTAGAAAGGGATGAGCCCCCAACACAAGGAGCATGGACCCTGACGGGTGCTGGAGAGCCCTGCCAGGAGAGCTCCCCCATGAGGATCCCCACCTGGCTCAGGATCCAGGGAGAGAAACCTTTGTATTGAGTTAAGATACCGACATCGGGGGTCCTTACAGCAGTTAGCACCAGGACTAAATCATAACCCAAAGGCGTCGTCACTTGGAAAACTCGCACACAATAGGATTGTAAATTCAAGCAAATGGAGAAACACATTTTAGTAGCAACCAAACAAGATTCCGCATATGTCCTCAAACCAATGACAGGATAACAATGAGACCATATAAAAGATACACACCAGCTGATGGACTCCAGGGTCAGCAGTTCACTGTCATGTCTGCTTTCAGCCTGTTTGAAGAACTGTTGGGGCAACACACCTGTCAAAACGCAACAGGCATGTACAGATGGTTGAGACATACCTCCCTTTTCTCCAATGCCTACACTTTCACTCCTGCCAACAAAGACAGTGTGGATCGACCTCTAACTAGTCAGATGGGTTAGGTTATCTGAGCACAGAGTCAAACACCCTCATAATGTGGACAGACCATGCTGAAAGCAGCCAGATAAGAAAAAGACTAATAATCCACCAAGAAGGAAAAAATAAAAGGCAAAGGACTGGAAATACAGTTCACACACACATAACAGAAATAGCTCGTGAATATCTGAAGAGATGTTCACCCTTACTCATGAGAAATAAATATAAAATGAAATGACAATAAAATAAGACATTGCACCCATCACACTGGTGAAAATCAGGAAGTGTGACCAGACCTGGTGCTGCTGCAGCAGGTGTGCGATGGCACTACTTACACCACCATGGTCAGGGACACCGGTTTCCCGTGTGGACGTCAATTTGGCAATCTCTATCAGCATTTGTAAACAGCAGATTCCTTTTGATCCAGCAGTTCCACTTTGAGAAATCTTCCCAAAAGATATACTCATCCATGTATAAAAAGACCCACGTGCAAGATAATTCATTGTTTGAATTGCAACAGAAAAGAAACATGTCCAACAGTACGAATCACACAAATACACATGTCTATTAAACAGAGGAAAAGTGTACTTCCAAGTTTATAAGACCCTGTTCCCATACGTTGAGAGTGGGAAAGGAGAGATGGGTAATTACTATGCCTTCCCCACTGTGATCTGGCCAAGCACCACCCACCCACCACCATTTTATAGGATTTACAAGGCCACAGAGAGCATGCAATGGAGAAACCATATCTTTAAGTTACCGGGCACAATTCAATATCAGACAAGGTGTGAATCTGTTTCCCAGCAGCGCTTAGGTGTTGTGCTTATTTTAAGCATATGGAAAATTAGATGTAATGCAAACAACACAGCAACAGCTGTGTTTTCATCTTCTTGGATATCCTGATGTCACAACCATCAAAAACAAACCCTAAAAAAGAGCAACCAATACTGCTCGCAGCAGCGTCCTCCAAAAGGCCACACACCTGCCCACCGGACAGAGGATTCTAGACTCATCCCTTTTGGTAGCTGTGACATCCCCCTCTGCAGAGTAGCTATTTATCTCCTTGGGAGCAAAGCCAGGCATCTGAGTTTTAGGAATGGAATTCTAGCAGGAAAAAAAAAAAAAAAAAAAACGGCCTCAACCTTTTTAGAGAGAACTCTAACAATATCTATTAAAAGTTAAATTATACACATGTTTTGAGCTAGCAATTCTACTCTCTAATTTCCAGAATATAAGTGCCAGAATGGAGGGCGGTGTATACAAGGATGTTAACTGCAGCTCTGTCATGGGGGTGGGGGAGGTAGGAGGTGGGACTCAAAGACACCTGAATGTCCATCAAAAGAGAATGGTTGAATAAATTAGGTACATCCACACCATGGATATTTCACAACTGTTAAAAACTAAGAGAAACAGATCTATATATCTATGGACCTGAAGGGGTGTCCATGATGTATTATTAAATAAGAAAAGCAAGTTGTGAGGAAAAAGACTACAAAATAAGGTCCCATTTTCATTGAACAACCAAAAAGGTCCTATAAGATGCCTGCAGGGCCCTCTGCAACCTGCGCTCCTCCAGCACCTTCCCCCTGCCTCTGTAACTTCACTTCCTGCCTTTCTTCTGGTATCACATTCTGTTCCAGTAGAAAGAGGCCATTTCTAGGCATAGTACTACCTCAGGGCCTTTGCACTTCCTCTCAGCCACAATATTCCTTCCCCAGAGATCTGAATAGCTTTCTCCCACATCTCCTGCAGGACTCTACAAAATTCACCTTTCAATGAACTCTACCCTGACCCTTCCTTTCAAATTGCAATAAAAAGGCAGGAGAAAAGGGTCATGCTTTATTTTTCTCCATAGCATTTATCATTGGCTGGCACAGTAGATACTTAACTATCAGATATTGTAACCCTCTGGTCTATAAGTTCCATGAGAGCTGGGAATTTTGTCTTTCTCGTTCTGGCATAGTGGCTGGCACAGAATAGACATTCAGTAAATACTTATTGAATGAACGAAAACATGTTTGCATATCTTGATGTGAGCCTGGAGGAAAAAGTGGAGGAGAAATGAGTTCTGACCACTGATTAGGGAAGCATGGGAAAAGGGGAGTGTAGCAGCCAAGAGCTTTCAAAGAAAAAAATAAATATGCTTGTATTTCTACCAGTTGCAATGAACATGTCATTTTTATCATTTTTGCAGAAGCATTTAATAAAATTTTAAAAAGCAAAAAATGTACATTGGATGAAGAGAAAGCAGTTGAGCCAATATGAAAAGAGAGGGACCCCAGGTCATAGCCAGCAGCTGCTTGATGCTGTCTGCCCTCTACGTGCCTCAACCAGGCACCCTCCGAAGGAAGCCAACTCCTCCCAGCATCAGACAAAGTGAGCATTCTAGGCAGATCAAGCTGCTGCTCATAAAAGAATTCAAAGAGTACATTCCAACCCAAATATAAATGTTTCTGGATTATCCCTTCCACCGAGATCTGCCACCACCGAAGATGGATAATAAAGAACTGACAGCACAAGACAAACTACTGGATACACAAAGGCCTGAAGAAGGTGGCAGAGAGCAACCAAGAAGAGGAGCCCTTCCTGGGAGGCCAAGTCCCCGCTCAGCCTCTTATTCACTAGGTGACCTTGGGCAAGGTCATTTTAACCTCTCTGAGTCAGTTTCCTCCCTATAAAAATAAAATTAAAGATACATATCTTGCCCCAACGGGCTTGATGTTATAGTACATATTTTTTTATTTTATAAATCTATTCATCTATTTTTATATTTAATAGTACTTATCACATTGTACAAATATATGTTAGGCAAAAATAATTGCTGCTGTGGTTGCCACATAGGATAAGTACCAATATTTCACACCAGATAGAACACTGGTTTCTTCAAATTTACCTTCTAATTAGTTGTATACTGGAAAGCCATGATTTTTGTACTTGCCCTTTGGCCACCTTGCTGAACTCCCTTGCTTCTAATAATTTATAGATTCAGAGTCTAGTGTTCCTCCAGCTAGATGATCAGATCCCCCCCCCAAAGAATGACTCTTTTACTCTTCTTTTCCAACGTTTGTGTCTCTCCTGCATTTCTCTTGTCTTATTGCACTGGCTCAGAACTAAGGGTCAATGCTGAGTAAGAGCAGTGATAGCGGGCATTCTTGTCTTATTCTTAACCTCAAGGGAATGTGTCTAGCATTTATCCACTGAGCACATGCTACAGATTTTAGCAAATACCATCACATTAAGAAAGTTTCCTTCTGTATGTAGTTTACTGTGTTTTATCCATGAAGTATCTATGGGATTCTCTTGAATGCTTCTCCAGCAACTTCAGGAGTCATCATCTGTTCTTCTCTATTCTCATAGAGAGCTGCACAGAACTGGGATGTTCCATTTGCCAGGCAGGCAGAACACGGCCTGTGATCCTGGACATGATGCCATCACTCCTACTCAGTGGCCAGACAGCTCCTGATGGACATTTCCTCCCAGACACAGCCCTTCCCCCTGTACCCTCAACTCCCCTAGCTAATCTCCTGCATCTCCATCCTGAACTAGTCCCTAAAATGCCACAGGCCATCACCTGTGGGAAGGGGACCATCAAGACAAGAGCAAGTTCACTATCAACCCATCTCTATGTCTTGACAAACAACCCAAGCATGAACTCTGGGAAGCAGGCAGATCATATCACATCTCAGGATTATTAACATTGATGTAAATAACAGCTTATTATTTTGATGTAAATACAACACCATCCACCTCAGCATGTTCAAAGGTTCACATAAAGCTGATACAAAATGGAAGGTGAGCTCTCAAGAGATAGTCAGTTCCCCCCTCACAAGATTATTTAAACAGAGGTGGGACTGCCACCCATGAATGTATTGCTGCACAAGATGAAAATGAACTAGAGTCTCCTCATGTGTAAAATGAGGATAATTAGACAAAACAAAAGGAATGTGAGCAGGAGGTGGTAACAGCCTAGAAGAAAGAGCAGGAGGTAGGATTTATCTAGAATTTCCAAGCACCCTATATACATTTCCTTGTTTAGTCCTCACAACAACTCTTTTCTCTTTACATAGAGAAGTTACTACAATATAAACACATGCACACACATGCACATACACAAACATGCACACACCTGGCTCAAGGTCACACAGTTAGCAGAGGACAGAGTCCAGATGTGCCTCAAAGTCCTCTGACTCCGTACCTTATGCTCAAACCACAGCTTCATTCTAACCCCCCCAAAAGGGCATGAAACCTCACGTTAAATGGCCTGACACAGCGATGACAGCCACATAATGGACACTTAATGATTCACCCCAGATTGAGATGATCAAAGGTCCCTCCCACTGAGCAAAGACAAAAGCAAGGGAAGACTTCATCCCAGCCCTTCACACAGAGCCAGGGCTGACTCCGTGCTCTCACAGCTAGCCCTTTCCTTTTTTTTTTTCAAACTATTTTCAGAAACATGATCTCATTTAAGCGTCACCCCTCTGAGAGGCAGGAACTTGACTGAGAAGGCAACTGAGGCTCAGATGTGAAGGTTCTACCCAAGGTCCCCAGTCAGACCAGCACGGACATATTCAAGAACACCAGCCAGCAGCCATCTTCCAATCCCAGCCAAAGCCATGGGTGGGGAGAATAAAGACCACCTCAAAACTTTCTTTTCAAGAAAGAGATACAATTAAACCCATATTCAAATACAAAGACTGTGATGTGTCTCGTATGTGATCAATACTCTGCAAGTGTTTGGTGAAGGGAGTTAGGAAGAAATCAGCACATGACTCAGCCATCCAAGCACAAATAATGCCATCACCTGAGACTGGGGGCATGGAACCTTTATACCCTTGGATTATACATTTGCTCTCCTTTTATAATCTAGGAACTGAAATATCTATTGGCAACTTACTTCCAGCAGCCCCACGATAAAGCAGCTCCAGCATATGGTTCCAATGAGGCCCCCCTTTAATCCTGATGGTCTGTTAATCACCAAAGGTCATTGCCATGGTACCTCCCCTCCCCATGGCCACTAGTAAGCATCAAGCCCACTTTATTTGCCAGTGACTCTATCAGGGACCATGTGTACTTCAAGGCAACATCTTGGCCTTCAAGGGCACGGCCAAGGTCATGTTGGTCAAAGGATATAACAAGTCACTTGGACCCAGAGACAAAGAAAATGACATACACTTGCTAAGGTCCAGGTAGCAAAGAGTAGTGACCAAGGTAACGTAGTCCCTGCTCCCTTGCTTATAAGAGGATGCCATGCCACCTACGAAACTAACCTTGCTGCTCATCAAACGGTATATCACAAAAGGGCAGTGAAAATGCCCTTTAATCCTGAATCCATCCTTTATACATTTCACCATCCTAGTTGGTGGGAGGGATCTTATTCCGACATGTGAGGCACACAAAACTTACCAATATCAGACAGCAAAATCTGATGGTCTCCCATCTGCCAGGGTAAGGGGAAAGAGAGATTCTCTCAAGATACCAACTTTTTTCAGATTCTAATTATTCATGCCTAACTTTCTGTCTTGATGGCCTAAGAGGCCTCTTCTTTGTGTCTGTTACCTATGAAATTATGTAGACAAACATGCTCAGAGAAAAAGACAGAACACTGTCACAGAACATGGAGATCAGAAGCTACCCACCGGAGGACACAATTTATATGAAACATCCAGAATAGGCAGAAAGCAGATTAGTCATTGCCAGGTGATATAGGAAGTGGGGTATGGGTACAGGGTTTCTTTTTGGGGTTGTGACAATATTTTGAAATTAGATCTTGGTGATGTTGGCATAACTTCGTGAGTCTACTAAAAGCCATTTAAAAGAGGGAAAGGTATGGCACATGAATTGTATCTCAATAAAGTTGTTCTGAAAAAGCATTCATGGTGGAGAGAGAGAACATGAATGTACCAAATGAGGAGGCACATCCCTGCCCCATGTCTTACCAGTTGCCCCCTGCACTGGGTCCTCATATCCTTGGTGGCCCTGCAGGGGTGGGACCCACATGCCACACACCCACATTTGTCCAGCCCTCAGCAGGCCCCTCCAGCCAAGCAGTCTCCTTCATCCTTCCGGCAGGCCAGCCTGGGGGACTCACAGGTTCCAAACAAGCCAGGCAGGCCTGGGAACATTCTCAGAACATTCCCAGGATACACCTCTGGGAATACTCATTCATCTGGGAGGGGAGCCGTCTGCGTTTCTGGCAACAGCCCAGGATGGGGAAGGATGTAAAACCAAAGAGGCTGCCACCTGCCTTCTGGGAGGAGCTGGATCTGGTAGGAAAGGAGAATGGAAACACCGCAGATTCACACCGTTCATTGCTTGCTCCTCCCAGCTGCGCTGAAGGAAAAGGAGTTTGGGGCTGCAGGCAAGGGAGACTTCAGAGGAAACGTAATCAGGCATAAACACTGCTAGAGGTTCCATTAACAAGATGAAGGAAAAAATAGGACTCCCACATCCCCCCCTGTTGCCCGAGGGCCCCTTATACTGCTAAAAATAGAGCAACGGACTCGGTCTTTCCAGTACCAGAATTCTCAGGATTCCCCGCTGAGCCAGCCTCACTCTGGGCACCCTTCGATTCGCCCCTTCTCAGCCACCTCGGCCATGGGTTTCCGCAGCCCAAGGCAGCAAGGAGCCCTGGCCTAAAGGAAGCGTGTCCACAGATATGGTTGTTTCCTCCTAATGTCCTGTTTCAGGGATGTGGTCCCGGCCTTGAGAACCAAGGGCAGTGTCTCTCAAGGCAGGCAGGCTGGCTGCCCAGGGTCCAGTGGTCGGGTCACACAGACGTGTGCCATTACTCACCCCCCCAGCCCCCTTACTCAGCAGGCAGTGCCACCTCTCCCTCCTTCCACAGCCACCCCCCAGCCCCTGGGCTGCCCAATACTCGTTTTTTATTATTATTAGAGAAACTGTAGGTTTACAGAAAAATCATGCAGAAAATACAAGTTCCCATATACCGCCCCCATTACTAACACCTTGCATTCGTTGCTATCATTACTACAACTGAGAAGAGCTCATCATTACATGTTAGCTAAAGTACATGGTTTACATTAGGGCTCACTGCATTGAACAGTCCTATAGGTTTGTTTTTCTTTTTAGTCATATACACAACCTAAAATTTGTCCTTTTAACCTCATTCAAATTCACAGTTCAGGGCCGTTCATTATGTTCACGATGCTGTTCTTCCATCACCACCAGCCATTTCCAAAACTTTTATATCACCCCAAACAGAAACTGTACAATTTTAGCCTTAACTCTTATCCTCTACCTCCACTCTGGCCCCTGATAGCCTATAATCTAATTCCTGACTCTGAGTTTGCTTATTCTAATTATTTTGGGTCAGTGAGCTCATACAACATGTGTCCTTTGTGACTGTCTGGCTTATTGCACTCCATGTAATGTCTCCAAGGTTCATCCATGTTGTCTCATGTATCAGAACTTCACTCTTTTCATAGCTCAATAATATTGCATGGATGTACTACATGTTGTTTATCCATTTGTCAGTTGGCCATCACTCCTTGTGGTGCTTCTACCTTCTGGCAATTGTGAATAGTATTGCTATGAATATTGGCACGCAAGTATCTGTTTGAGAACCTGTTATCAATTCTTTGAGTACATAGGTAAGAACGACACATGGTAGGAGAGCTTTAGTCTCTTAGAACCGGAACAGCCTTAGGGAGGCCATGTACCTTGAGTAAGTAAGTGTGGGCTCCAGAGTCAGAATGCCCAGGGTTCAAATCCCAGCTCTGCCACTCACTAGCTGTGTAACCTTGGACAAGTACTTGACCTCACTTTGCTTATCTGTAAAAGAAGGATAGCCATGCTTCCCGCCTCACAGGGTTACTGCAAAGTTCTTACAACAGCGGCCAATACATAAAGGTGTACAACAAACACCAGGTATTACTGGGGACTTTCTAACAGTGTCTCTCCAGGGAAGCCATGGCATTTGGGCTGGACAACACTTCATTCTCCAGGGCCACCTTGTACGTAGCAGGATTCTTGGCCCCTGGGAAGTAAGGACAGGGGCTCCTCTGGTCTCAATGACTACCCAGATGGCTGAGGGGTGACGACAGGGTTCCAACCAAGGTTAGTCCAGCTCTAACCACTGCCCTACACTAAACCACCTCCTGCAAAGCCTAAGGAGTATATAGTCCAGTGGGAGAAAATGTCAAAAGGCAGCCTTGAAAGGCAACCACTGTAAGGGACACGGATATAGGACGGGGGGGGGGAGGGAGGCAGCCTCTTCAAAAAATAATTAACTGACAGACAGGATCACTCATTATGTATTAGTTTTTTAAAGTCACCAAATTCTCCTCAGGTCTTTTGAGATTACTTTATGTCAGGACACAGAACCCAGAAGCATTCCAGTCCCACAGGCAAGCAGATCGCTCCCATGGCAGCAGGCAACGGGAAGAATAGACGCGCTGCCCGGGGGCCTTGGACTTCACCTGGGCAGCACTCTGCTCACAGCCCGTCCTCCCACCTCCTTCAGCTCGGTCCCCGCAGGCGGCTCCGGGCATGCACCCACCGTATGCTGCTGTGGTGCCATAAAGGCTCTAGGGAATGTCAAGGGCCCTGGCCCAGGCTGAGGTGTGGCTCCCAGAACACGGAGCCCGTAAAACCACCTCAAGACTGACAGCAAGGGAACAGCCATAAAAAACCATGGTTCTAACAGCAGATGCAGGGGCGGGCCAGGAGGCCAGCTGCTGGGCTCAGGGGAGCCGAGAGGGGCGTTCCCTCCCCCCAGCCCACCGGCTGCCACCCGGGGCCCGGGACTGCAGAGGTCCACTCAGACACCAGGAGCCCTGCGCCAGCACTTACGAGCTGCCAGGGCGTGCACCCCAGGCCCTCCTTGGGGCCAAAGAGACACTGCAAGAAAGAGCCAGCACAGAGTCCACAGCTGGGGAGGACTTCACAATGGGGCCCCCATGGTCTCTCCTCAGCCCACAGGTTGAGCAGTAACCTCATCCTTCAGTGGGGGAAACTGAGGCTCTTGGAAGTTACTAAATTTGGAAGTGACCAGGCTGGGCTTCACACCAGGGCTGTTTGACTCCAAACGTGGGGCTTTGCCCACCTCCCTCTTTCTCAGTTGCTCCTGGCAGGGATGCTAGACAAGGGGCCTGGAGCTCTTGACCCTCTGCTCAGGGCCTGCCCCAACGTGGGCAGCTCTGCCTCCAGGGCAGCCTACCTCAGTCTGCGGAAGAGCCCATAGGGGTCTCGGGGGGACGAGCCCTGAGACGGGAGGGCTGGAGGGAGGAGGCAGAGACTCCCCTTTCTGGAAAGCTTTTCCACGCATCAGGCAACCAAGGCTGGGCCCCACAGGCCCTGGGCTGGCTGACGTACAGGAGTGATGACAGAGTGATCTAGGGGCATCCTACGTGCCCAGTATTGAAGAGGATTAGCTCTCTGAGTCGGGCACACTCTGAGAGGGAGGCTCTGGGATTCTGCCCATTTCACAGAACACTAAAATTTCCGGAGGTTGGAAACAGCAGAGCTGGCACTGAATCCATGCTCCTCACCAGCCCACGTGGCCTGAAAGGAAGCAGGTGCGGATACAGCGCCACGTCATGAACACATCCCCTCGGCTGCCATCTTTCCTGCCACCACGGAAGGGCTGGGGCCCAGGGGTGCTCCTCAGGCTCCGTGTCCCACCCTTCGCTCAGACCTCCTGGCTCCCCCAGTTCCCGGGTCCCCTCGGTCCCTCTGTAGGTGACGCTGCTGAAAGGGCAGGCTGGCTCTAAGTTGGGGCCACCCCCACTCCTTTGGAAGGGGAGAGTCAGGTACAAGTACCTCTGAGTCAGAGCAACGAGCCCCAATGGCCCTCAGAAGGCGCCCCTCCCCAGAGCCAGGAAAGCCAGGTTTGCAACCCCAGCTCCCCCCACCCAACCCTTCTCTGGTGGTCCCCGAGCTGCAGGCAGCGCAGCTCACTAATCGCTCCTCCCCGAGGCCCTTCTGGGGAGCCTGGAGGGGAGCACCAGGAGGGCTTCATCAGGCTCAGTCCACACACTCTTGCACGCAGTCGTCTTAGACATCCATGCTCAAGGGCACCCTGATAGCTACAGAGCCCTCTGGGCAAGTCCGGAAAAGCCCACCCCACCAGTCCATGGCAGTGGCCTTGCTGGAGCCTCCCTGCCCAGCACTCTGTTCACCTCCATTAAATCACTCTGCCCCCAGGCCCTCGAGTCCAGAGTCACCTAAGCAGATGGGTCAGAAGGGAGACATGCGGCTCTGGACTTGGGGTGCCTCTGTGCCGATATTACTAGTCAATTGTCTATAATTCAGCAAGTGCTTACTAGGACATATAAGATAGAAAGGCAAAAAACACAGGAGCAAACACTGTGGTGTAAGGAAGATGCTGGCTGCAGAAGACAGTGAGAGTGAGGCTCCTGGGCCTCCAGAGAAACTGCCTCCAGCTGAAGCAGGTGCGAGGAGAGCATTAGGAGCAGCTAAGGGGGTGAACTAAAGGACTGAGCCTCTTACCCCTTTTTAAGGCACTGCTCCCCAACTTAGCACATGTCTCTTGTGCCCCTGCCCTCACAAGGGACATCCCGTCACCGTCCTTTAAAAATGCTGTTCATTTAACACACTGCAGAAGGTGGACACACGAACCCCAAGATGGGCACGTCCTAATCCCCAGAGCCTCTGAAAGTGGCCCTCTATGGCAAAAGGGACTTTGCAGATATGATTAACTCAAGGATTTTCATATGGGAGATTATCCTGGTGTATCCAGGTGAGCTCTAAATCAAAAGGGTCCTTATAAGAGGGAAATTTGACTACAGAAGAGGAGACTGCAATATGATGATGGAAGCAGGGGCAGCAGCCATGCGCTTTGAAGACAGAGGAAGGGGCCATGAGCCAAGGAATACAGGAGGCCATGAGGAGGGGAAAAAGTCCAGGAAACAGATTCTCCCCGCATGCTTCCAGAAGGAACCAGCCCTGCTGACACCTTGACTTTTTAGCCCTGTCGAGGCAGCTAGAACAGGGATGTATGGACAATGAGGACCAACAGTCAGTTCTGTGTAAAACTCCTGCTGGGATGCCCACCCTTGCCTGCCAACAAGGGGCCCAAGGCCGAATATCTAAAAACAACAGGTAAAGAGAAGCCCATTCAGGACCCCATCCCCTGAACTCCACTCGGGCCAGCAGACCCTCAGAACCAACGAACGGTCTGCTCCTTCTTCTGTGTACTCAGAACCAACGAGAATGTTGTGACTCACTAGCCCTCATTTACATCAGAGGTGCTTAATCTTTTTGTTCCACAGGCCCCTTTGCCAGTGAGGTGAAAACTAAGTCCACACTGTCCTGTGGATTATTTAATAAATACATCACACCCACACCAACATGTCCCCACAAGAACCATGCTTTTTGGTGTTTCAGTTCAAGCTCACGGACCCCTTGTTAAGAACCCCCGATGCATGGATGAGGGAAGGGGTGGCCAGCCTCATGGGGCCGCGGCCCCAGCCCCAGCACGCAACTCACCCTGGAGCATGCCCACACCGAGTCCCGAGGGTGTGCGCCTGCTCTTTTGCTTCTCATCGAGCCCTTGACGTGCCTGTCTACCCTGTGGGGCCTCTGAATTCTTTCCCGCCATGTAGCCAAGAACCTGGAAACTCACCACCCACCATGCAGTAAAACTGATTTCGGGTCTTAACCTCCAGAGCTGCGAGGGAATAAATCTGGCTTGTTTCGAGCCACTGGGTGTGTGGTCATTTGTTAGAGGAGCACAGGACACCACTCCACACTCCATCACTAAGCCCTTGGTGGCGCCTTCGCGCTATGCGCCGTGCTAGCCAGGAGGGGCTGAGCAATGAGGGATAGGCAGCCCCCCGGCCTCCTGGGGCTTGGGTGGCTATTCTCCGTCCTCTTCTGTCTTCTGTGCTCGGGTCCCAGGGGTCGGGAAGATGCTGTCTTCTGCCTCTCGAAGCCATCCCCCACCAGAGCCCTCAAATGCACCCATCTTTCCACACCCTCGTCACCCTGCCCCGGGCCTGGCTGACGTCTGCTCAGCCTTAGGTCTCACTTCTGCAGCGAAGCCTGCCCTGCAGGGCTGCTGCCAGCCCTGAGCGACTGGGTGCCCCATCACATCCCACGGCATTGCACCTCAGGCTTCTTGGGCAGGGAACATGTGTGCATGAGTGTTCAAGTGAGTTCAACCCAGTCCCTGAATGGTGTGTAATTAGGGTCCCCAACGGGACTGGTGAGCCCTGGGAGGGCAGGGCTACAGGCCGGCTTGCTCACCTTGCTCACCGCCGAACCTCCCCAGCCTGCAGCAGGCAGCTTCAGGGCTCCCCTCGGCTGCAGCGCCTTTAGTTAGAGCTCAGGGGAACAAGCCGCCCCAGCCCGGGGTCAGGAAGATGCCTGTGTGTGCCAGGGCTTCCCCCTCAGCCGCACCAACTCCTTATGGGCCTGAACTCCTCCTCCTCCAGACGGGGCAGGCAGCAGCACTCAGCATCACTGACATCATGCCCCTTGGCAAGGGACAGCGCGCCTGCCCCCGCCTGGGCCTGCATTCCCTCAAACCTGACAGACGTGACGTTGGAAGAGAAAGCATAAGGCTCGTCAAATACTCCAATTTGCCTTTTAAAAGCAAAAAAAGAAGACAGCTGATCGGCAACCTCAGGCCTAAATCAGTAAAATGAAATCAGGACCCAAAATTTGAACTCACAGAAAGATCCAGCTAAGCACAGACCCCAGCACCTCCAGGGACCTGATAAATAGGGAGGAAATGCCGAGGCCTTTTAGCAGTAGCCAAACCCTGCCAGGGTAGAGGCTGCAGGTAAAGGACAGTCCTGACATGGGAGGTGCCACTGGAAAAGCAGAAAGAACAAGGTGGCAGTGTCCCATGTCATCTCTAATTGTATAGAATGCCACCCTCATGCCTCCTGCAGACTTTTGCCTGGGACACCCTGGCCCCATGCCCAGCTGCCTCTCTCCATAGGCAGGTCTCCACTTGCCAGGAGGCCTTCCCAGACCACCCTTCCTAAGTAGCCCTTCTACACTGCAACTGTATCATCCTCTTCAGTTTGCTCCATGTGCCACCTGAAATTTTTCATTTGTTGGTGCATTTATCATCTGCCCTCCCATACACTCAGGCCCACACACAACTCAGCACCAACCAGCAGCCCTGGAGGGCAGGGACTGTTTCACTGCTGCTTCCCAGGGCTTCTCACATTGCTTGACCTAGAGGAGATCCTCAAGAATACAGAATAAATGATGACCGAGCAGAGTATGTACCAGGCCTTCCATAGGTACTGGGTACAGAAAAAAGCACATCCCACCCTCCCAGAGCCCCAGGCTGGTGGCACCACCAAAAAGCAAACAGAGCACACATCCCGAGCCGCCTCTCTCCCTCTCCCACCTTCTCCGTCCCTTTCCTCTCTCTTCCTTTCCCTCTCTTTCTCCCTCTACCTCCCTCTCTCCCCCTTCCCTCTTATAGAGAAATTCTTTCCCAGTCCCTGAGCAGCACTGTCCATTTCATGAAGGGAAAGGTGAGGCGGAAGAAGCCTTGACTTCAGGCACAGCTGATCCCAATAAAAAATTTAAAATCATTGACTAAGAGAAAGAGTTGCATGATTCCATTTATACAAATGTTCAGAAGAGGCAAATCCATAGAGACAGAAAGTAGAGCAGCCAGTGGCTGGGGGAAGGGAGAAGGGAGAGTTCCTGCTAATGGGTACAAGGTTTCTTTGGGGGATGGTAAAAAATGTTTGGAGTTAGGTAGTAGCAATGGTTGCACAGTCTTGTGAATATACTAGAAACCACTGGAATGCACATTTGAAAATGGTGAATTTTATCTCAATTTTTAAAAACAAAAATGATTTATTGCCCTAAAAAGGCACTTTGTCCAAGAGTGGTTAGAAGAACAGGTTCTAGAGTCAATTGTCCTGGTTTAATTCCTGTTGTGAGTTTATACTAGCTAAGGCAAATTACTAGACCTCTCTGTACCTGAGTTTCTTGTCTATAAATGGGGGTGGCAGCAGTGCCAGGCTCGCTGAGGCTTTGTGAGAATTACTTGAGCCCATCTACTTTGGCTGACTGCTTTCTAAACTTTCATCTTCCTCTTTCCTTGCAGACCCTGTTTTCCATTTGGGGAGCATTGAGTTTCTGAGGACACTGACCACACACCCCAGTCTCAATTAGAGTGATGTGCAGGATTTGGGCTAGGAAGGCAAGAACAAAACTGCTTCACTGTCTGCCAAGACTGACCCAAGCACGTGCCCTCCAGAGCTGTAGGCGGCCCTCTTAGAACCAGAAGCAAACCAGCCTCAGCATGAGGCCAAGCACACGAAAAGCAGATTGGAGTGACAGCAAGAAACTGGGTCCTGGATGACATCACTGAGACTCTGGATCAAGACTCACCTGAAGTTACCTGACTTTTCAATGATATGAGCCAATGAAATCCCCTTAATGTTTAATCCAACTTAAATCAGAGATTCTGCTACTTGCAACCAGAAGCATCATAACTGATTCTACTATGTAAGGTCCTTCATACAGGACCTGGCCCACGGCAAGTTCTCTATAAGTGTGCTATTGTGACTTTGCCAAACTTTTCTCCTGCTGTTCACCAAGGTCAACGGTGAGAATTTGGAGGTTCATCCAGATGCCCAGAGATAAGCACTCTTGTATTAAGCTTACAACCAGGTCCAATTTCATGTCCCTGGGATAGCAAGTGACAAACAATTTTGATGAAGACCCTAAAGTCAGTGCACACAATGAGCATTGATGAGGAACTGAGGGTGTGCTGGAATAGTACAAAAGAAGAGCAAGGCACTGTCACCTGTGGAGGAGTTTATCATCTAAACTCGAAGGCAAGATCAAGACCCACAAAACAGTAAAGCAACTATTTGCCTAGTGAGATGATTTAAGTAAAAGCTTACAAGAGCTCAAGGAAAAAAGACAAGAAATCCCAGCAGCTTTCTGCTTTCTCTTGGTTCCCTCTGCATCTACCCAGATCCAAATGCACTCCCCTAAGAATGAATGCAGGGCCCACATGTGAGAGCCTAGCAGCAGCCCTGCTCTTGCAAACCCCAGAGATCCGGCTACCTAATAACATACATATTCCATGCGCATGGCCAGAGACCCAGATAAAGTTCAGGTCATGGGCACGAAGCCGGCTAAGCTATTCAAGGTGTCCAGTCGTTCACTTTCCCCAGTTTATTTTCTTCTCCCTCTTTCTGCCCCCCCAGTGCAATAGATGTGATGTATGAAATAATTATCATTCAGAACCCCAAGGGCAGGTGGGGAGCTTCAAATCCAGAGAAAGCAAAATGTAAGCGATGCAAAAAGAGATCAAGATACATGAATATTCATCTTCTCCCTTCTGATGGAAACCAGGTTTGGGGGCAGGGTCATGGAGCTCCACTTCCTCTGAATTCCTTGGAGCACTCCTGGTGGAATTCTATTTTTTAACCGAACAGAGAGTGTGGTTGCTGCCTCCAGGAACTGGTGGTTACACAGGTACATATCCAGGTAAAAATGCTCCAAGCTGTACACTAAGATCTGCGCAATCCCTGTCTGAATGTCAGACTCCAGCTAAAAAACCTAAATTCAAACACCGGCAGAGTCCTCCCCTCCTCATCCACATTGCAAGTGTGACATTCTCAGGGGAGCCTTCCTGTCTTCAGCACCTTTGCCTCACCTCATACACAGCCCTGACACGGCTCCTGGACCTACCCTAAGCCCTGAAGTCCAAGAGTCCAGACAGGGCTATGTGCTCCCTGAAAGACAAAGCTGGGCTCCTTCATTCCTGGATCCCCAGCTCTGCACACAGGGCCAGGCCTGCAGTCAGCACTCAATGATAGATGGCAGGAATACCTTCAAATGGACCATGACTCTTGCCCAAGGTCCTGAGGTCCTACCTCCTGGGACACCCGCGTGACCCTGGGCAGCTGTAGTCTCAGCCTCTGAGGCACACCTAGCCTTCTGGGCTGCTGCAAGGCTTCATCAGCTCAGGTGCAGAGCAGCTAGCTCAGAACACGGTCGGTTGTGAGGCCTTGACAAGTGGCAGCTCCCTGGCCCCATCCCTCACAGCATGTTGAAAACTTCCCCAGGGTCCAATTAACAGCGCTGGACTGGGATAAACCAACCAACCCCTGGATGCACATGCCCATACACATGGAGCCTCATCAAAGAAGTCAAAGCAAGCCCAGCTCAAAAACAAGTATCTGCACTCAAAGCAGACAGAATGGGAGCAACAGGTAAAGCCCACTGAGGCATCCAACCCAACGTATCCTGGCCGGCAACTGGTGCCAAGGAGATGCAGACCGGGCTCACGTGGCAACTCAAGTGTGCACAGAAGGGTTAATTAGCAGTAAAGAGACTTGGCAATTCACCTCTGTGCTGTTATTTCCCCGTGTGCAGGAAAAACTATGACCGCTCTGTTCTAAGACAGGATATTTGCGTTTGAGCTAAAATTGCCACCTCCATCTGATGTGCCACGGTTCTGGACATCACAGCACAATGAGGAACTTGGCTCTCCTGGGGATGGCTGGTGCCTGGCCTGACAGAGGCCCCTTCACATGGCAAATGAAAGGAGCTGGGTGGGGTAAGGTGGGATGGGGAATAAGAGAACAAATTTGTCATTTTATCAAACACAGGAGAAGACTGTCTGGCAGGAAGCTGCCACCCAACACTTAGACACACACGGAGCACACAAAATACTCTTTCTTTTCTGCGGAAGTTGGGCATAAGACTTCTCAGGAGCCCGGGCCAAGCCTCAGGCAAGCAAGGCCGGGGTGAGGGCAGACAGGTTAACTTTGCAAGTCCACCCCAGGGCTTCCATATGCTGTGGCAGCCCAGGCAGGGACAGCTGTCTCCTCTGCTTGGAGCCTGGGACCTGGTGAAGGTGGCCTGATGTCTGGCTTCCAGAAATATCTCAATGCCCTCAGAGCCCAAGGAGCCACAGACAAGAAAGAGACAGTGCATGAAATGTACAGTTAACAGGTGTGGACTCTTAGCCAATTCATTAGCAAGAATTTGTTGAATGACCATTTGTTCACTCATTCACCCAGTGTTTCCCAAGGACCTGCCTTATGCCACACTGCTGGCTTGGGGCAGGGGATACAGAGATAAAAGAAGAAGAGGCAGCTTACATTTAGGAGCTTACAACCTAGCTGGAGAGCCAGGCAAGGGAAGCTAGGTGGAATTCTCGGGAGTCATCTACATCCCCACCTAACACAGTGCTTTGGTAAGATGTGCTCAAAGGTGGGGTTTACTCTATCGACATTTGCTAAATGACATCATTTCAGATGGAGACATAATTAAAATGGTGGGCACATCTATTGAGTATTTCTTATGGGTTAGACAGAACTATCTCTGTGGTCCTCATCCCATCGGGAAGAGAAACCGAGGCTGGGGGAGGATGGCCAACTTGTCCAAGATGACACAGCTCCTCGGTGGTGGAGGCGAGAGCTGAACCCAGGTCTTTGTGCCCCCAAGTCCATGCCCTTGCCCCCACTCACCAGCAGAGGAAGGACAGCCTGCGTCCACCCCTCATCCAGTGCCACTATGACCAATACTCTTGGTATTCTCTTCATAGCCTGGCCCAGTGTGGGACAAATTGCCAGTGAGTAAAATATTTGTTTAACTGAATGACTGTGGCAAAACAAATTTGAGATTAGAGCAGGTGGAAGGTAGGAAAGAAGTTCAATCTGGGAAGTCTTCCAGGAGGAGATCAGTGTGCAGACAAATGCTTTTGGTGCCTCACAACACATAATCCCCAGGAGAGGAAAAAGTCTAAGGACAAATACCAGATGTTATGTAAACCTTAAAGCCAGTGCCCGGCCTGCCCCCGCGTATCAGAGAAGTACATATTCCTTAACGCGTGAAACTGGTAGCCAGGAGCTAGGATGGACACATCTTCTTTGCCCTTATGCTCCAAAAGGCGCCTGTGGCCCACCGAGCACTCACTCCAGTCCCCTGTGAGTATTCCAGCCCCAGGATGGTGGATGGAGGGGTGCATGGAAAGACTGCCCACCCGGCTCTGTGCAGTCTTGCCCCTTGACTCAAAAGCCTCTTTGCAGACCCTCCACCTTCTGAAGGAAGTGACTTCCATGCCTTCCAGCACTTGACACCCTTTCTGTTCCCTTTGCTCCTGTTCATGTCTGCCTGAGGCTGTGGAAGGGGGTTGGTGTGGGGAAACAACAGTTAGGAGCAAAGGCAAAGCTCTTCCAAAGCATGGGTGATTGGTGGAGCTGCAAGCAAGGACCTGATTGCCTAATCCAACCTTCATGTTACAGATGGGCAAACTGAGGCCCACAGAAACAACCCTATAAAGTAAGGTCTCTTATATTCCAAAATTATTCCTTTCCCATCCTCCCACCCCTTTCCATCCCTTCTCTTCCTTCCTATAGTAGCACAGAGGGCAGGGGAATGGTGTAAAGGTAGAGGGAAGGAGCATTTTTGGATGCCATTTTTTCTTTCATACTAAATTTTGTCTCCATATTTTGTGTCCCAAGGGAAACAGACATGCCTTACTGTCCTCTCATCTTGGTACTTACTGTGGCCCCTGACTTCCACACTTCCCACCAGCAGCCTCCTCCTCCTCTCCATAGCATCCTCACTGTGGCTACTGATGGAGAGGCATCTACAGTTAAGTCCACCTTGTCATCACCAGTGCCATTTATGGAGCACTTCCAAAAGGCTGTGTATTCATCTTGATCATCTATCTCAGTTAGCCCTCCCAAAAACTCAATGTGGTGGGTATTTTCAGTATTTGCATTTTACCAGTATATGACACCAGCTTGGTGAGGTTCAGTAAATTGTTCAAAAGCACCAAGCTTATGAAAGGAAAAGCTGGGATTTAAAACTATCTTTGTTCAATGCCAAAGCTAGGCTATCAAGTCCACAAGACTGAATTTAAGAGACCATAGTTAATATTCAAAATGACAGCTGTCCCTTTGTGGTGGGAAGTTGGGGGAGGAGTACACCTTTATTCCAATGCCTCCAAAACTCAAAACGTTTCTGGAACTTTTCTTTGGAAATTGCTCACAAATTGACAAACCACCTAAAACTTCCAGATTTAACACTTCATAATTACATATTTATAAGACCAGAGATCCCTTATCCATTGGCTTCCTCTCTTATTCATGCCACCTGCCTGCAAACTACTTCTGATGCTTTCCTAAAATCAAGGTGAGTTTCCAATGCTGAGAGATGTCACCCAGGACAGCATTAAAAAGAATGAAATCAGCACTATCAAGGCTGTCCCCAAGAAGACTCCCTCATCGTTCAAATAAGGATGAAATCATTCATCCTTTCAATCCTGCATTTGTTCAAAGAGTGTTTTGTGATGTTGGACACTGTCATAGGTTGCTAAGGAACATGATGAGCATAAAAGGGTCCCTGTCCTCAAAGAGGCCTCAGCCACTGGGCAGCCGGTCATAAGCATGGGTTCAACGTTGCAGGCAGCCTGTGGCAAGTACTCAACAGACACACGCACTAGATAGACATTGCAGATACAAAGCTGGAGAGGACACTGTTCCAGACCTCAGAAAGTCTACCTTCCAGCAGGGGAGATGGCCATGTGATCGTGTGTGAACCTCTCTGAAGTCAGTGGACTGGAGGAGGGCATAATAGAAGAGAGGGTGACCCTCTACTGTCATGGTCCACATTAGAAAAAAAGTCACGGTCTCCCAGAGGAGACCAGATTGAAATAATAATAAGAGCTAAAACGTATACAGAGCTTACTCTGTATATGTCACTACTCTAAGCATTGTATACTTCTTATCCTCCAAACAGCTTCACGAAGCAGCTCCCATTACCAGTTCCTCTTTTTGTTTTTTTGTTTTGTTTTGAGGTACCAGAGGTCAGAGATTGAACGCAGGACCTCATATGTGGGGAGCCAGTGCTCAACCACCAAGCCATATCAGCTTCCCTGAGTTGATTTTTTTTTTAAGATCAATTTTTATTTATATATTCCCCCCCCTTGTGGCTTGCCCCTTTTCTTTTTGCTGTCTCTTCTCTGTGTCCATTTGCTGCATGTTTTTTCTGTATCTGCTTGTCTCCCTTTTGCTGTCATCTTTTTTTTTTAAGGATTTACTTATTTATTTATTTCTCTCCCCTTCCCCCTTGCCTGGGTTGTCTGTTCTCTGTGTCTATTTACTGCGTGTTCTTCTTTGCCTGCTTCTGTTGTTGTCAGTGGAATGGAAATCTGTGTTTCTTTTTGTTGCGTCATCTTGTGTCAGCTCTCCGTGTGTGCGGCAACATTCCTGGGCAGGCTGCACTTTCTTTCGCACTGGGCGGCTCTCCTTACAGGGTGCACTCCTTGCGTGTGGGGTTCCCTACGCAGGGGACACCCCTTCGTGGCACGGCACTCCTTGTGTGCATCAGCACTGCTCATGGGCCAGCTCCACACGGGTCAAGGAGGCCCAGGATTTGAACCGTGGACCTCCCATGTGGTAGACAGACACCCTAAGCACTGGGCCAAGTTTGCTTCCCCTCTGTTGCATCATCTTGCTGCATAAGCTCTCCATGGCACATGGGCCATCAGCTCTCCTCTGCACATGCACCAGCTTTGTCTTCACAAGGAGGTCTTAGGACTTGAACCCTTGACTCCCATATGGTAGATGGGAGCCCAACTAATTGAGCCACAGCCGCTTACCCCGAGTTGATTTTTTTGCTTGTTTTGCTTGTTGTTTTTGTTTTTTCAGGAAGCACCAGGAACCGTATCTGGAACTTCCCACAGTGGGAGGTGGGTGTTCAACAGCTTGACCCACATCTGTTCCCACCAGTTCCTCCTTTCAAGTGAGTACATGGAAGACCCAAGAAGTTAACTTGCCCAAGGTCTACAAGTCAGCAAGTAGCAGAACTGTGGTCTGAGGCCAAGTTGTCCAGCTCAAAGGGCAGGCTCTTGATGACTACACTGGACTGCATAGAACAAGAAAAGCTCATTCGGACACCTACAATCTGGTCCATTGGATTTGAGAAAAAAGCCACATTGCTCATGTTGTTACTCACCTTCAATCCCATTTTCTCACCAGTGAACTCCTGAACTCTCCTTAAATATGAAATCTGAACTGAGCGGAATGGGCTTTGGGGATGCACCATGGGGAGAAAGATGAGGGACCCAGGAAGCAGCCTCTGTCATCCAGCCCACTTATGCTCCTCGTGTTCCAGGCGAAGAGCCACTCAAGGTAATATTCAAAGCAGGAAAGAGCTGAGCAGCAGACGGTGCTTTCAAATCCTAAGGATGAGTGCGGGCCACCACTTTCAGCTCAAAGCCCTTTAACGACACCAGGGAGGGCAAGGGCAACGTCATCTTGGGACAGCGAAGATGCCTTTGTTCTCTACGGCACGCAGAGAGAGGAGGAGGTTAAGCCCCTTCGTCCCTTTGCTCCTCAGGTGTTTAAGAAGTGGAGTAGCTTCAAGCTGAAAGCAGGGACCAAAAGTGGCAGAGCAGAGGGAACCCCAGAGCAGAGGGGCAGGGAACAAGAAATAACACTCTGGAAACGTATGCACCTTGGACAAACAACATAAGCACCTTTTGCTCACCTATAAAATGGGGATAATAATAATAATACTTACCACACAGAGGATTAAGAATGTGTGTTGCATAAAGTCAGATCTGTAACCTGGTAGATACCAGCAAATATTCAGTTTCACTATTTAGGCCATGGTAATTATTAATTAGGGCAGACCCAGCTATGGACGGACAACCGGAGACCTCACCCAGATTCTTACTCAGCCTGGGACTCTGCAATCCAGGTACTACAGAAACTGGCTTGAGGTCCTCCAAACCCATTTCTGATTCCTGGGCACACTCCTACATTTCTCAGCATCTATTGCAGGTGCCTGAATTCTGGCCAGTGCACTGTGTGGGCAGAAGGGATGTGAACGACTGCCAGGCTTTGCTCCACAAAAACTACCCCTCACGGTCCCTCCTTCTCACTCCCCATCTGCCAGGCTGATGCAGAGGATCTAGCAGAGGTCTTCAGAGCCCCTGGGAGATGGCAGATCCACAGGAGCCGAGGCCCCGGAATGACTGTGTGGAGCATGTCCCTCCACCCCTACCAGCAATGGTACTTTATATGAATAATATCTAAATTCTATTGCATTTGGTCACTGACATGTTAGGGTTGTTGTTGCAGCAGCCGGTCTAACCTGAATGCTACACACAGCTAACCGAGCCTCAAGTTGAACTGGTAGGTGCTTCCATGACCACCACATGCACTGCAGAGACTAGACAGCATAATGTCCAAGAAAGAAAGGATAGGATGCAACTGGCTAGGACTGGTGAGCATGAGGAAGGGCCAGCGGCAACTCACGAGACACCACGGGAGGACCAGTAGCCTACGGGAGAAGTGGGCCAGCCCAGCAGCGGAACTGCCTGTGCTCACGGTCAGCCACTGGTTCTTCAGGAGGGCAGTGTGGTGCTGTGGGGAGAGCAGGGGCTTTGAGGCTTAGCAGACCAGAGCCCATATCTGCCAGTGACTATCTCAGAAAGTGGCGGAACCTCTCTGGTCTTCAGTGTCCTTGTCTGGGAAGTGTAGATACCAATGCCTGCCTCTGGGTTCGGTGGCATCTGGTACCGTGAAATTAGCTGTGATGGGAGCAGTTGCTCCCCGGAAACTGGCAAATGCTACTACCTGGGACATTTTTCCCTGGAAGGCCAGTTGTTATCCAGTGACCAGCACACCACAGAAATGGCATCAGCTAAGTGGTAGGGGAGAGGGAACACAAGGGAAGAGAATCCCCGCAGCATGCAGAGCATGTGTGAAGGTCCAGGGGTATAAGAACAAAAGGTGTGATAAAATGAAAGAAGCCCAGGGGGCTGAGGGTGGAGAGCTTGGGAAGAGAGGCCAAGAGACACTGAGACAGAGGGCATGAGATGGCTCTTGGGGAAGGAGTTCACTAAAGAGTGGCTCTTTGTTCAAATTACCTATGGCTGGGTAACAAATCACCCTAAAACAAAGAGGTTTTTTTTTTTAAGATTTATTTATTTTATTTATTTCTCTCCCCTTCCCCCCCCCACCCCAGTTGTCTGTTCTCTGTGTCTATTTGCTGCATCTTATTTGCCCGCTTCTGTTGTTGTCAGTGGCACGGGAATCTGTGTTTCTTTTTGTTGTGTCATCTTGTTGCGTCAGCTCTCCGTGTGTGCGGCGCCATTCCTGGGCAGGCTGCACTTTCTTTCACACTGGGTGACTCTCCTTATGGGGCGCACTCCTTGCACGTGGGGCTCCCCTACGCCGGGGATACCCCTTCGTGGCAGGGCACTCCTTGTGTGCATCAGCACTGCGCATGGGCCAGCTCCACATGGGTCAAGGAGGTCCGGGTTTGAACTGGAAACCTCTCATGTGGTAGACTAACGCCCTAACCACTGGGCCAAGTCCGCAGCCCAAAGTGGCTTAAAATGATCACTTTATTTTGTTCATGATTTTTAAGTCAAAAATTCAGGAAGGGATCAGCTGGTCGGTTCATCTCTGATCTATCTGATGTCAGTTGGGGTTCAAGGATCTGCTTCTAAAACGGTGTCTTTACTCACATGCTGGGGGCCTGTATCTCTCTCTCTCTCTCTGTCTATCTTCATGTAGTAGCTCACCTTCCAGTGCCTTTCCAGGTGGCCCACTCTTGTCACAACAAGGTAAGCTCAGGCATCTTACATGGTGGCTAGCTGCTCCAGGAGCAGGCATTGCAAGGCTCTTCTTCCTACCCAGCTTCAGAATTCCCGCTCCTCACTTCCCCCATGCCCCCATGGTTACCAGCTACGACAGAGCCAGCCCGACTCAAAGGAGGGTTCTGCCCCTAGATGTGAACACCAGGAGCCAAACACATGGAGAGGCTTCTTTGGAGACTGGCTATGGCACTGCTAGTGAGCAGCCGATGCTCCCTGGCCACACTCCAGGCACAGCAGGAGATCAGAAAAGAAAAAGACCAAAACCAAAGAAAGACCGCTGCTGTCCACAGGGAGCTTGCAGCCAAAGAGGCGAGGTGCTGGCCACATAAACAGCAGTGCAGCCTCAGATGGATGATGACCACACGAGACATCGAAACAGAGTGGGGAGTCGCCAAAAAGAGCATGGGACAGACCTCTAACTAGGGCGGATGGAGACTTCCCAGGAAGGTGGTATCTGAGCTGAGCCATGAGTGACAGGGTGAGGCCAGCTGGAGGGCTGGAAAGGGGAGCAGTGGACCAACTCTGAGGCCACCCCAGCCTTCCACCACATCTGGACCGCATGTGTCCGAATGTGGCCATCGCCATGTTCCCCACCATTGGGGATGTTGCTCAAGTCTGGAGCACTCCTCCGTCATGGGCAGGGGGCTGGAGAGCACAGCAGCTGCTGAGTGTGACAGCTCCCCGCCGGGCTGGTGATGCTGCCCCACGCTCCGGCACTCAGGGAGGGGCCGGGGACAGCAGACCTGCTCACGCTGGTCTGACCTCACCCAAACCAGCAGGCCCCATGGCCAGCAGAAAGGCTGGAGACGCAGCTCCCTCACAGCAACCTGCCGGCCTCGGAGGCACGGCCAGGCTAGTAGGTCCCCCAGATACACTGCCAGGGCCACACAAGGCAGACCCAGTGGTGACGGCCATTTTCCATGCGTGCAGGATGCTCTGCTGACAAACACCTGGGACAGCAGAGGGCGTGGGAGGGAGCTAAAAATAGCACCGCTGGCAGCAGAGAAGCATCTTCTAAGTCCCCGGGGTCCTGTTATGCCTCGCCAGGGGCCTCTGGGATACACATGGGCTGGCATGCGAGCATTCTCCCTTCTCAACACCACAGGCATGGGGGCCTGGGAGGGCTCGTCCAGCACACCAGGAGGTCCGCCCAGGGCTCCCAAGTCCTCGTGGAAACAGCCCTGGGGGCTGGGCTTGGAGGTGGGCAGGCTGGGGTGGTCTTCACACCGCTCACCCCAGGGCCCTCTCTAGCCACCCCCTCTCTGAGCGATTCTCGATGTTCTCTGCCATTTCCGGGCAGCCAGGCTTCATGAAGACCTGCTCACTGCCCACTTCACCACCTGTTGCCAAATATTTTGTGCCTGGGGCTCAGCAGGCACAGGCTGCCATGCCCAGTGGCCTCAGAAGAGATCCACCCCAGGCTACGGTGACAGGCTTCCAGGCTGTGAGTGGAGAGGGGCAAGGCAGGGTCCGTCTAAGGCAAGGGGACATGCACAGCCACTGAATGGGTTCCCGCCACCATCTGCCGAGTGT
The DNA here is from genome assembly GCF_030445035.2 of Dasypus novemcinctus. Lineage (NCBI taxonomy): Eukaryota > Metazoa > Chordata > Mammalia > Cingulata > Dasypodidae > Dasypus > Dasypus novemcinctus. Next base: position 106,043,581 of record NC_080678.1, on the reverse strand, counting down.
TCAGATTAAATTCTCTGTCCTGCTGATATCCAAAATACACGTCATTGATAATAGACCTGAGAATTCTGGGATTTTTTTTGCCTTTCATGGAATTTCCATTCATACAATAACAGAGTTTCAGAATTTGAGATATGAGTAGATCGCCTGTAGAAACAATAAGGCATCCTCCTGTGCTGGATGCTTAGACTCACGCTTTAATGATAATACTTTGCCCGTATGTCTCAAACTTTTCCATCAAAAGACACTTCTCAGCAGAGAAGGAACACAAACTTCCGGGGGGTGGCCCAGGCCACTCCTCCGTGCCCTCATGCACCAATGCCGATGACACTCACACACACACAAACCTCTCACAAACACATCTCTCTCAAGTGTGTACACATGTGCTTGAATTCTGCCTCCCACTCCTAAGGTATCTGTGTATGTGTTAACATTAAAAACCATGTTCTTCAACTCAAAAGAGAATCACTAAAGAAACAAAACAATTGAACAGTATATCAGAAGAGCTGGATATAATAGACATATATAGATCATTACACCCAAACACAGCAGGATATACATTTTTCTCAAGCACACATGGATCATTCTCCAAGATAGACCATATGCTAGGCCACAAAGAAAGGCTTAATGAATTCAGAAAGATCAAAATCATACAAAACAATATCTCTGACCACAGTGGAGTCAAGCTGGAAATTTGCAAGGGACAGAGGCCCAGACTTCACACTACAATTTGGAAATTAAACAGCACACTCTTAGAAAAACAGTGGGTCAAAGAGGAAATCTCAAAAGAAATCAAGGACTACCTTGAAACAAATGATAATGATAACACAACATACCAAAATTTATGGGATGCAGCAAAAGCGGTACTGAGAGGGAAATTTATAGCCATAAATTCATACATCAAAAAAGAAGAAAGAGCAAAAATTGAAGAACTAACTGCACTTTTGACGGAATTAGAAAAACAACAACAAAGTAACCCAACAGGAAGAAGAATGAAGGAAAAGCAAAGATAAGAGCAGAACTAAATGAAATAGAAAATAAGAAAGCAGTTGAAAAAATAAACAAGACCAAGAGCTGGTTTTTTGAGAAGATCAACAAAATTGGCAAACCTTTAGCGAGACTAACAAAGAAAAAAAGAGAAAAGATGCAAATACACAAAATAAGAAATGAGAAAGGTGATATCACCACTGACCCCACAGAAATAAAGACTATCATAAGAGGATACTTTGAAAAACTATATTCCAACAAAAATGACAATTTAGAGGAAATGGACAAATTCCTAGAAACACATAAGCAGCCCATATTGACGAAAGAAGAAATTGATGATCATAACAAACCAATCACAAGCAAAGAGATAGAATCAGTCATTAAAAATCTCCCGACTAAGAAGAGCCCAGGGCCAGATGGCTTCACAGGTGAATTCTACAAAACATTCCAGAAAGAACTAACACCAATCCTGTTGAAACGATTCCAAAAAATTGAAACAGAAGGAACATTGCCTAACTCCTTCTATGATGCCAACATTACCCTAGTACCAAAGCCAAACAAAGACACCACAAGAAAGGAAAATTACAGACCAATTTCTCTAATGAACCTAGACGCAAAAATACTTAACAAAATACTTGCTAATCATATTCAACAACACATTAAATAAATTATACACCATGACCAAGTGGGATTTATTCCAGGTATGCAAGGATGGTTCAACATAAGAAAATCAATCAATGTGATACACCATATAAACAGATTGAGAGAAAAAAACCACATGACTAAATCTATAGATGCAGAAAAGGCATTTGACAAAATACAGCACCCCTTCCTAATAAAAACACTCCAAAAGATCGGAATACAAGGAAACTTTTTGAACATGATAAAGAGTATATATGAAAAACCTAAAGCCAACATTGTTTACAATTGTGAAATCCTGAAATCCTTCCCTCTAAACTCAGGAACAAGACAAGGATGCCCATTGTCTCCACTCCTATTTAACATTGTCTTGGAAGTACTTGCTCGAGCACTGAGACAAGAATCAGATATAAAAGGCATTCAAATTGGAAGGGAAGAAGTCAAAATTTCATTATTTGCAGATGACATGATCCTATATATAGAAAACCCTGAGAGATCGACAACAAAGCTCCTAGAACTCATAAATGCGTTTAGCAAAGTCGCAGGTTATAAGATCAATGTGCAAAAATCAGTAGCATTTCTGTACACCAATAATGAGCAAGATCAGGAGGAAATAAAGAAACAAATACCATTCACAATAGTAAATAAAAAAATCAAATACTTAGGAATAAATTTAACTAAAGAGGTAAAAAACTTATACATCGAGAACTATACAAGACTGTTCAAGGAAATCAAAGAAGACCTAAATAAATGGAAGAATAGTCCCTGTTCATGGATAGGAAGACTGAATATTATTAAGATGTCTATCCTACCAAAACTGATCTACACATTCAATGCAATCCCAATAAAAATCAACACAGCCTTCTTTAAGGAACTAGAAAAACGAATTATGAAATTTATTTGGAAAGGAAAGAGGCCCCGAATAGCCAAAGACATATTGAAAAAGAAAAATGAAATAGGAGGAATCACACTTCCTGACTTCAAAACATACTACAAAGATACAATAGTGAAAACAGCATGGTACTGGCATAAGGAGAGACACACAGACCAATGGAATTGAATTGAAAGTTCAGATATAGAACCTCATGTATATAGCCATATAATATTCGATAAAGCCACCAAACCCTCTCAACTGGGAGAGAATGGCCTATTCAACAAATGGTGCCTGGAGAACTGGATAGCCATATGTAGAAGAATGAAAGAGGATTACCATCTCACACCTTATACAAAGATCAACTCAAGATGGATCAAAGACCTAAATATAAGAGCCAAGACCATAAAGACCTTAGAAAGCAATGTAGGGAAACATCTACAAGACCTTGTAATAGGAAATGGCTTCATGAATATCACACCAAAAGCACGAGCAGCAAAAGAACAAATAGATAAATGGGACTACCTCAAAATTGAAGCCTTCTGCACCTCAAAGGAGTTTGTCAAGAAAGTAAAAAGGGAAACCACACAATGGGAGAAAATATTTGGCAACCATATATCTGATAAGAGACTTATAACTTGCATATATAAAGAGCTCATATATCTTGAAAACAAAAAGATAAACAACCCATTTAAAAAATGGGAAAAAGATTTAAACAGACACTTCTCCAAAGAAGAAATACAAATGGCTAAAAAGCACATGAAAAAATGCTCCAAATCTCTAGGTATCAGGGAAATGCAAATCAAAACTACAATGAGATACCATCTTATTCCCATAAGATTGGTAGCCATGAAAAAAACAGTAGAATACAAATGCTGGAGAGGATGTGAAGAAAGGGGAACACTCATCCATTGCTGGTGGGAATGCAGAATGATACAACCATTCTGGAGGACAGTTTGGCGGTTTCTCAAAAAACTATCCATAGATTTGCTATATGACCCAGCAATACCACTGCTGGGTATATACCCAGCAGAACTGAAAACAAGGACACAAACCGATATATGTACACCAATGTTCATAGCAGCATTGTTCACTATCGCCAAAAGTTGGAATCAATCCAAATGTCCATCAACAGATGAGTGGATCAATAAAATGTGGTATATACACACAATGGAATACTACTCAGCTGTAAGAACCAATACACTACAATCGCACGTGATAACATGAATGAACCTTGAGAATCTTATGTTGAGTGAAGCAACCCAGGCATTGAAGGACAAATACTACATGACCTCAATGATATGAAATAAGTTAACTGCCTCAGAGAGCTAGAGTCTGGAAAAGTGGCTTACAGGAAATCGGGGGGTGGAGGAAGGATGTGAGTTAATGTCTGCAGGGGTGGAATCTGTGATGAGCTGGCGGTAAGTATGAGCACAAAGAAGGGACAAAATGGGGGCAAGGGGTTACCTTTGGGTGGGGTTTTCTGGGTTTGAGGAGGGCTGGGGATGGGCAGAGGGGTAATATTGTCCAAGAAATAGGGGGGAGGGAGGGGCAACATACAAACATGGGAGAGTGTCAGATGTTCGTTGAGAACAAAATGTTGAGTAAAACGTATCAAAGTATAAGTAGGAGGATTACCTGGTTAGGATGCACAGGGGGTATGGTCTGATGCAGGACGGACTCTGGAGGGAATAGCTGAAGGCTCATTTTGCCAAACTGGGTTCTACCATTGGGTGGGGTGGACCCATATCCTGGGGAAGACTAATGCCGTCAAATAGAGAGAACTGTATCTCTCGTGAGAAAGGATGGCTCCCAGGGCATTAGATTGGCAGGCATTGTGGGCCCTAAGGGGAGGGGAAAATGGATGTGGAATGGATGGAACAAAGGTAAATAAGGGGGCAAGAGAGGAGTTATGTGAGAGTACACGAGGATGAATATAAAACAGCTATTACACCAAAAACATATAGGGGACAACAGATTAATAATGAAAACCATAAGACAAAACATAGGATAACTAAAAAAAGTTAGAAAACTGTACAACCTAAAGTATGGACCACATAGTAAGCACAGATGTCACCTTGTTTGAAAACTATTGTTTCAGAATTTGTACATCAGTTTCAGGAAATATGATATGAATAAGTTAAAAGATTATTGCTGAGGAAGGGAAAAGATTTTATGGTGGATCTGAGGAAGTACTGTATATTGTATATATGAATTTCGGTGATCTAAGACTCTTCTGAAGCTGACATTTTGTTGGGATTCACTTTACGGGAAGTTTTGGATCGCAGAGTGGTTCAATAATGGCAGCGGAGGAATACTGATATGGGATGTTATTGACAGGATATATATGGTTGACAGGGAGTTATACAGGGCATATGCCCAGGGTATATGGTAATGTCTATATATACTCATAGTGGAAACAATTAAAAACAACAGCTCAGGGGGTACTGGGCTCCTGGCCGGGGGGTCACTGTTGTGGGCCCTGGGAGAGCAGTGGCAATCCTCCAGGTGCAACGACAAGAACCAGGAAGGAAGGAGGGCCCAACAGTGGGTTCTTGATACTAATGGCTACACTTTTGAGCCTATACACCTGCAATAAGAACAAGGCCTAGAGCAGCATTGTGCCTGGGGGTTTCCTCCTGACAGCCTTCATGTTACTCAAATGTGGCCACTCTCACAGCCAAACTCAGCATGTAGATGCGATGCATTCCCCCCAGCGTGGGACATGACACCCGGGGATGAGCCTCCCTGGCACCGAGGGATCACTACCACATACCAGCTGAAGATGCAACTAGAAAATGACCTTGAATTAAAGGTTCAATGCGGATCAGCAGAATATCCCTGTCTACATATAATAACACGACTTCAGGAAGCTGTTTTACCTAATTTAAGGGGGAAATGGAAAGGAGAAATGAGATTATAAGACTGTGAGTCTCTAAAAAAGAGTCTGGAGGTTGTCAGAAGGAATACCCCTATGTACAACTGAACAGAGTCTAAGAGACAGATAAGGTAGATACAACCCCAGGTATTGGTTCTTTTGAGGGATAAAGAGACCCACGGGTTCTATGGCCATGGCAGAAGGGATTCACTGCCATGACAGATGGCCCTTCTTTAGAGCTGGTGTTTCTGCGTGATGGAATTGGACTCAGAGGGATCTCTTTTCACAAGACTTGCATGCTACTTTATTGGAATTGTAGTAGGTGCTGGGTTTAAGATATATGTAGGGGATTTGAATCTCTGGACTGATAATATGACTCCCAGGCCCAGAGCCTCAACAGACTTCAGCTCCTACACTTTGATTTATTGGACTTACTCCACTCAGCTAACATGGAGTTGAAGAAGGTCAACCACCACAACATGGAGCCTAGAGTGTCTACAACTGGAAGTGGGAGAAGTGCAACCAGTACTGTGGTCACCCCTCAGGCTGAAGTGTGGCCCGGCGGGGGAGCGGCCGCGGCAGGCCAAGCCGCTGCCCCCATAATAGGGTGGCTGGTCGGACTCACCGCCACCCTTGAAGGAAGCTCGGCATGGGTGCAGAGTGCCCTCGGGTCTCCCCTTCTCGGCAGCCATGCTTCCACGGCCGCCCCTCCTCCCAGATGGCGCCACATGATGCCTATGGGGCGGCACCCTTCTTCTTCTTTCTCCCTGCGCAGGCACAGGGTGGAAAATTCCAGTCTGCCCTTTTCCCCTCCCCCGACAGCAGCAACAGCCAGGCGTGGGCGGGAAAATCCAGTCTGCCCTTTTCCCCTCCCCTGACAGCAGCAACAGCCAGGCGTGGGCGGGAAAATCCAGTCTGCCCTTTTCCCTCCCCCGACAGCAGCAACAGCCAGGTGTGGGCGGGAAACTCCAGTCTGCCCTCCACCCCAGCAACAGCAGCCACCAATCCCTAAACCCTGCCCCTTCCCCCAGCAACAGCGACAGCCAATCCCTAACCACCACCCCTCCCCCATCCAGTACCGCCCACTGACCTTTCGCCGGCAACCAATCAGAACAGGGCATGGCTTCGACCAATCAGCCTTCCCCAGCCCCTATAAAACTATTGCCTCTCCCTCAATAAAGTGCACTTTCGTGTTTACCTTGTCTCCGCGGTAGTTCTTCTGCCGTGCGCCCTCCAGTCCTGAGAGCCCCCGACAAGGGCCTGGCCTCCCTTGTCCCCAGTTCGTCTCCTGCTTCTCTGGGTGACCCCTTCTTCGCCTGCTTCTCCGGGCGACCCCTTCGTCGCCGGCTTCGCCGGGCGACCCCGTCAGCTGAACCACGCAACCCCTTGTGAGACCGATCCCTCATCTGCTGCCGGACCGACCCCTCATCCCAAGTGGGACCGACCCCTCGTCCCAAGCAGGACCGACCCCTCGTCCAGAGCTGGACCGACCCCTCGTCCGCAGCCAGACCCCACCTCTACCGACCGAGCAAACCGTCGCAGTTGGCGCCCAACGTGGGGCAAGGCAACTCCACCACAGCCTTACTCCATAACCTGGCGGCCCCCCCCCTCTTCTCACCGTGGGGCTTCTCTCATGCAACATTGCTGCTACCTGAGCCTTGGCTACCTCATACGATCCACGGCAGTCTGGGAGAATCGCTGGATGGCTTTCTCCTTCCATGTCGGGGGCTTATACCGACCCGCTATGATTAAGAGGAGCCTTGGATTTCTCGGGAGCATGCGCTTGCACGTCTGAAGTAATCCTACCACAGCCCTACACCCTCCTCTCTTCTCACCTTGGGACTTCTCTCGTGCAACATTGCTGCTACCTGAGCCTTGGCTACCTCATACGATCCACGGCGGTCTGGGAGAATCGCTGGATGGCTTTCTCCTTCCATGTCGGGGGCTTATACCAACCCGCTATGATTAAGAGGCGCCAATAAAACTCTCAGGAGCACGTGCCTGAGCACCTCCACCCCTGCCTTCACCTCTGCCTCCTCCCCTCTGCGCTTGCTCCCCTTTGCCTTGCTCCACTGCTCGTCGTCCCACCCTCCCCTCGTCAGGGCCTTCTCTTGGCCCGCGACCACCGTCGGAGCCCCACCAGCTCTGACCCCTCATCTCACCGCGCACCTCGGCTCCCATCGCCGCGCTCTCAAGGTAAGGGCCCCTTTTCTTATCGGCTCCAAAAGGCCATTAGCAATGGGTAACATCCTATCTGCTAAGCAAGCCCCACAAGGTCGGGCCCTCACCGGTCTCCTAGACACTCACCGGTGTAAGATCTCTTTGAAACAGCTCCAAGTATATTGGGACCTTCTTCTCCCCTTTAATCCGTGGCTTACCACATGTCAGCTTTGGGACCTGGACACCTATACTCGCCTTATAGATAGGGTCACTTTTGCTGTGGAGCAGGAAGGTAAAAGATTCCCTCCTGGCTTATTACAGGCAGCATGAAGTCCAGAAGAAATCTTGAAGGGTATAATCTATGATATGCCATATAAAAAAGGATTTAAAAGCAGCTATACCAAGAAAGTAAGAGTTATGAGTCAACTGTAAATATATATTCCTGTTAATGTGTTGTAATTGTTCTGTGTTTGTCTGTCTGTTCATTCAATGTCAACATATATTATGATACCTCCGGATGGTAAATATAAATTACTAGAAATCTTTAAAAGAGCTCTATTCAAATGGCCAAAAATTAAATAAGCGCTTATATTAATACTTAAGTTTATTATATTAATACATAAGTTTAAATGTTAATAAGATATCTACAATTTTTAAAAAAAATTGTAAGTCTTAATTAACAAAATTAACTGTACGTCTTCATAAAAAGTTGTTCTTGCCTAGATTAAAATGAATAACTTATTTTTCTTCACAGGATAATATGAAGAATGTAAAACTTATATGAATATTAAAAAGGTTAAAAGTTTGTAAAAATGCTAACGGAAATGTAATAAGTTTTGCAAAAAGACGTATTTTGTCCTAAAGTAGGATGGCTAATTTTTCATAAACTCTTGAAACTTAATTTGCATGCGGCAAGTGTAAAAGGTATTGTGATAACATTACGTAAGGGAATGTGTTCTGTAAACATAAAATTTATCTTCAATAGTCTATATGGTTATAAATAATAATAAAAGGTTTAATAAAGCATTGTTTATATTAAGGTATTAAATTGCTCATTCCAAAAGGTCATTCTTAAATATATATATATAAAACTGAATTGATGATAATAATAATAAAAGGTAATTTTATAACAGGAAAGATTAACAGCAACCAAGCTCCCCTGCCAACTTGCTTTTAGGAAATGGTTTCTAATATTGCATGCTACTAAGTATTTAAAGAAAAGTTATTCTTAAGGAAACAGAAGATGATTTTGTCTTTGCAGCCATTGTCTATTTAGCAACACCCCTCGCTATCGGCCTAGCCACTGTTGCGCCAGACGATTGGAACCTTAAACAAAGACTCCTCCTCACTGTCATCTCTCTATCTATCATTACTATATTTACTGCCCTCATTCTCCTTCGTTTATAAAACAGTCTCCTACAAACCACAAAGCTTCTGTCTTAAACATACCATTCTCAACCCTATCCTCTAAATGATCTTCTCACTTCCCCCACAGCCTTTAATACTTTATTTCTTCCTCATAACCCTTGCTTTCTTGATAATATTTTCCGCCATCTGTCTAGCCGCTACCGCTCCAGATGATTGGAACCTCGGCCAACGAATTCTACTCTCCATCGCGTTTCTGTTTATTATCCTCTTTTATGCTTTACTCCTTATCTTCCTCCCATAATGACTTCACCAAGCCTCCTCTTGTCCAAAACTGTCACCCTTCTTTTCCTCACACTCCCCATTGCACTCACCAACCCCAGTCATCAGCCTTTTAATTGGACAGTAAGCCTCTGGCAGGAAAAAGTAATCCTCTCTTACAATGTCTTCGCTGCCAAGGAGAGATCAACTACCTGCAACGCGCTGTCATCCTGGACTTTTAACAGCAGATGGACCTTATAGCCACCGAGATCAACGAGAATTGGACATTGGCCACCTTTGCTTGCAACGGCAAGATACCGCCCCCTAAATTGTACATTTATATCCCCGTCATACTCACCTCCCTCTTCAGCCCTGCTTCCCTCATTGCTTACTGCCTCTTGGGCCTCGGCTACTTGTTACTGCTGCCATCCTGGCCCTTATTTGAAAAGAAGGGGGAAATGCGGTCACCCCTCGGGCTGAAGTGTGGTTTGCTGGCCTGGCGGGGGAGCAGCCGTGGCAGGCCAAGCCGCTGCCCCCATAATAGGGTGGCTGGTCGGACTCACCGCCACCCCTGAAGGGAGCTCGGCATGGGCGCAGAGTGCCCTCGGGTCTCCCCTTCTTGGCAGCCATGCTTCCGCAGCCGCCCCTCCTCCCAGATGGCGCCACACGATGCCTGTGGGGCGGCACCCTTCTTCTTCTTTCTCCCTGCGCAGGCACAGGGCGGAAAATTCCAGTCTGCCCTTTTCCCCTCCCCCGACAGCAGCAACAGCCAGACGTGGGCGGAAAAATCCAGTCTGCCCTTTTCCCTCCCCCCGACAGCAGCAACAGCCAGGCGTGGGCGGGAAACTCAAGTCTGCCCTCCACCCCAGCAACAGCAGCCACCAATCCCTAAACCCTGCCCCTTCCCCCAGCAACAGCAACAGCCAATCCCTAACCACCACCCTTCCCCCATCCAGTACCGCCCACTGACCTTTCGCTGGCAACCAATCAGAACAGGGCGTGGCTTCGACCAATCAGCCTTCCCCAGCCCCTATAAAACTGTTGCCTCTCCCTCAATAAAGTGGACTTGCGTGTTTACCTTGTCTCCGCGGTAGTTCTTCTGCCGTGCGCCCTCCAGTCCTGAGAGCCCCCGACAAGGGCCTGGCCTCCCTTGTCCCCAGTTCGTCACCTGCTTCTCCGGGCGACCCCCTCGTCGCCGGCTTCGCCAGGCGACCCCGTCAGCCCAACCGCGCAACCCCTTGTGAGACCGATCCTTCGTCTGATGCTGGACCGACCCCTCGTCCCAAGTGGGACCGACCCCTCGTCCCAAGCGGGACTGACCCCTCGTCCAGAGGTGGACCGACCCCTCGTCCGCAGCCAGACCCCACCTCTACCGACCGAGCAAGCTGCCGCAGCTGGCGCCTAACGTGGGGCAGTGCAACCCCACCTCTACCGACCGAGCAAGCCGCCGCATAAGAGTATTTCCAAATTAGTGTTCTAATCCTGAGTGAAGCCAGTTGCCCAAGGAGTGCCAGTTCACCAGGAGCATCTGACAGAGCGAATGAGTGTCAATCATTGAACAGCTTGGAATGTGTCTTCAGACAAAGCTAAGTGTCTGTTGCAATTTCTCTCTAAAGATGGATAACTTAAAAAAGAATATATATGCTGTTCCCACCAGCTTTTAAGGAATGCCATCTTTATAGGCACCTAACCTTGTCTACCTCTGTAATCCAATGTGTCCTCTTTTAAAAACAGGTATTCCAAATTTTTAATTAAGTTAGTTTCTTTCAGAGTGAACATCTTATTAACCATATGAAAACTTCATCCAACGTCGTACAGAATGCCAGATCCATCTTCCTCCAGTTAGAATAAATTAAAGAGTTTTACACCTTATTAGGCAATGACTACAGCCCATGGCCAGCAGGAAGCAGTTACAGAAAAGAGATCATCTCCCTTCAGCACCCCTTTTAAATTAAAGGTGTAAACTCTTTAAGAGTAAAATAAAAGTAATAGATGGATCTGGAACCTGACTGGAAATCCACGTGAGTGCCAGTGGCAGCAGAATAACTGCAGGAGGCCCCAGCCCAAGATTCTGCTGTCCAGAATGAAAAGTTCTAAACTTCTAAAAACAGTCCTGGATGCTGTACTAAAGACTGATAAATAATCAATCAAGACAACAAACAGCCATCCACCTCATAGCTCCAACAATAATTATGCCAAAGCTTAGCAAGTTAAACTTTGGCAAAAGGGGGGAATGATGTGGGCTATGGGTGGAAGGCTCTTTGTCTCTTCAGAGATAACTAAGTTGTTTGACTTGTGGGTGTGGAACGAAGAGGCTGCAGTCCTGCCCTTAGGGACAGTGGCAGTGGCTCCAGTCCCAGGAAATGTTTAACAATGCAAGGGCTATAAACTTTAAGTATTTAGGGGAAATGCAAAAAGCAAATATGCTAAAAGCTTATCTAGAATATCTGGAGTCCATGCTAAAAGCTTACCTAAGATGTGGAAGAGATATATGCTAATTGAAGCCTATTGAGAACTGAAACAAAGGGACCATTTGGCCTTTCCTCTCTGTATAAAAGACGTTTGAAAATCTTGTTCAGGGCTCGGGATTCAAACAGAAGTTCCCGAGTTCGGCCGGCCGTCAGTAAACCATTTTTCCTTCTCAAAATCATTCCTGAGTCCTGGCCTCTCTATACTCAAATAATTGAACTTCTCTTAAATTCTACAACAGTATGGGCTTCAGTGATAGGGGACACATGGAAGGAAGTTCACCTGGGCAAACCTATAAGGTACATAAATATGTTCAAATGTTTATGGGGCATTGTCATAGTGGAGATTCAAACAATAACCCAAAGAACATTGAATTCCCATCCTGGGAGCTCTGCCACATTCTCTAATGGAACATCACTGATCCCCGAAGTGCAGGGCAATGACTAGTGAAGAAGGATGGTCCATTGAGGGACCCTTGATACTGACATTATGCTTATGAGAATTTGCTCTTGAAATTGCAACTTAGCTTAGTGCTACAGGGTGCCTAAGATTTCCATCCTGTGAGCCACCTTGTTGCTACAATGTGGCCTCTCTAAGCCAAACTCAGCATACACATGCTTTATTTTCCTCCAAGCATGAGATATGACTCCCAAGGATGAGCATCCCTGGCACCAAGGGATTACTACCAAGCACCCAAAAGCAATGGAACTGGAAAAAGACCTTGAATAAAAGGGGGAATAAGGTTAAAATCATGTCCTTTTTCAAGCAGATTTATGAGCAGATTTCTATCAAGTAAGTCTTTTTCTTTTCTGCCTAATCATCCTAATACTTAAATGCATCAGGGAATAGCTCTGCTGGAAAAGCATTTATTCCATGCATGACATCCCTGTCTGTGCACTCAAGGTTCAAAATATGAAAACCTGTTCTGTGTGTGTTTGAATAAAAACCATAAATAAGTGTTTTCTTTAAATAAAAAAAAAGGGGGGGGGAGTAAAGACAAATGAGTTTATATGGCTAGGAGACTTCAATGTGAGTCGGGAAGTCATTCCACAGGTAATGCTTATATAAGTCTCAGTAGGAGCTCATAAATTGCCAAAGATACTGCCCCAAATAGTGGGGCTCCTGAGTGCTACGGAGACACCCAGGGCCTACTGTCACAGCAGATAGCTCCAGAGTCTGGTCCCTTGCCAGTGGGCCCTATTTTGGAGTTTGTGCTCCCCAGTGTGACAGAGTTTGATTCAGGTGTGACTTCTCTACACATGCCTCCACCATCCCATTTTATGTGAATCTATATTTGGTACTAGAGTTCTTAGGTGTATGTCCAAGAGATTTAAATCTTTGGGCTGCCCATGTACCAGCTAGGCCCTGAGCCTCTGCAGAGTTTCAACACTTACTCTCCAGTTTATTGGACTCAACCAGGACAACTAACGAGAAGGTGAGGATGAATAACCACCATGCCAAGGAAATGAGAGAGTCTACAGTTGTAACCAAGAGAGTCCCATCCATCAATAGGCAAGATGGCGGCAGAGTAAGGGGTTCCTAAAGTCAGCTTCTGCTACAGGGCAGTTAGTAAACACCCAGAGCTATCTGGAGCTAGCTGAAACACCTATCTGGGGCTTCCAGAAGACCAGAAGAGCATTCTGCAACATCCTGGAAAGAATGGAAAGAGGAGACTGCCCATCTGCAGAGAAGACTCATAAGTAGAGACCTCAATGCCAAGGAGGGCAGAGCCCATCCTCTACTGGAGGCTCAAGCCATCTTGGGAGCTGTTCTGGGACTGGAACTGAAAGCTCCATTTCCCAAAAACAGGGTAAGAAGAGACAGTTTTTCACCAACTTCAGCTACTTATGAGTAAATTCAGCAGGCTCAAGTATAATCCTGAGAAAGCTAAAGTTTGAATCTGTCCAAGTCAGAAAGAGGCCAGTAACCACCATCTTAACTCCATGACTGGCATCAGGAGAAGCAGGGCAGAATGAAAATCACAGTGCTGGTAGGGACTGGCTTCTTTCCATCTAGATCAGTTTGCAGCTCTAGCATAAGACCAAACCCCACCTGGAAGCCAGGGGGACCTGTGCCAGACTCTCCAGGAAATTACTGGCCAAGCCACAGTGGCCAGTGATCATCCTACTTTGGCACCACAAACTGTTCCAGGAGCTATTCTGTGGCTTGAATTTGAAGCTCCATTTCCCTAAAACAGGGGAGGAGGAGATGGTTGGACACTGATTTCAGCTACTGATTGGCAGATTTGACTGGCTAAAGTATAACCCTAAGAATAGATAAAGTTTGAACTTGTCCAGGTCAGAAAGACGCTGATACTTGCCATTTTGACTCCAACCCCAGCATGAGGGAAAGCTGGGCTGGTGGAAAATCACAGTGAGGGTAGGAACTAGTTTCTTTCACCCAGATCAGCCTACAGCCCTAGCCTAGGCATCAGCCCCACCCCTAGCAGGGAGAAGGCTGGCAGGCCCTGTACCAGCCTATGCAGGAAACTGCAGGTACATTTGATTGGCACAGACTGAATAATCAGAAATCTATCAGGGCAACTGCAGTCATCTTGGACCCACACTGCTTAGATTGCTGCCCACAGCTGCAGCTTCATCACCACCCCAGGCAGGGGAGAAAAGGACAAGAAGGACATCAGTCTCTCTGGGCAACTAGAGTATAGGCCTAAACAACTTGAATTATTCCACACAGCTGTGACTCCATCCCTACCCCTGGAAAAGGAGAAAATTGGGAGAAGCTTCATCAGTCCCTGGGGTAATGAGGGCAGCCTGAGCCGCCACAGCTTATAACACCAACTACATCCTTGGTTTCTACTGCACAATCAGCAAGGGAGAAAGGGCAAGAAGCCCTAAACTAAAGAGAAAAACTGCACCCAGAATAATTACTCTAGTAAGCCAAGTGCCAGGACATCAACAAAAAAAATTACATCCACACCAAGAAAAAGGAAGCTATGGCACAGTTAAAGGAATAAGTTAAGCCTCCAGATGACATAAAGGAGTTGAGACAACTAATCATAGATGTTCAAATAAATCTCCTTAATAAATTCAATGAGATGGCAAAAGCGATTAAGGATATTAAGAAGACATTGGGTGAGCACAAAGAAGAATTTGAAAGCATACATAGAAAAATAGCAGATCTTATGGGAATGAAAGGCACAATAAATGAAATTTTAAAAACACTGGAATCATATAACAGCATATTTGAAGAGGCAGAAGAAAGCATTGGTGAGCTTGAAGAAATGGCCTCTGAAAGTGAACATACAAAAGAACAGATGAAGAATAGAATGGAAAAAATTGAAAAAGTTTTCAGGGAACTAAATAACAGCAAAAGATGTGCAAACAAACATGTCATGGGTGTCCCGGAAGGAGAAGAGAAGAGAAAAGAGGAAGAAGGAATATTTGAAGAAATACTGGTAGAAAATTTCCCAACCCTAATGAAGGACATAGATATCCACATCCAAGAAGCACAATGTACTCCCATCCAAAAAACTCCAAATAGACCAACTCTGAGACACATAGTCTAATGCCAAAGACAGAGAGAATGCTGAGAATAGCATAAGAAAGCAATGTATATCATATAAGGGATACCCAATAAGATTAAGTGCCAATTTCTCACCAGAAACCATGAATGCAAGAAGACAGTGATATATTTAAGATACTACAGGACAAATATTTCCAGCCAAGAATCTTTTTTTTTTTTAAATATTTATTATTATTTTTTAATTACATTAAAAAAAATATATGAGGTCCCATTCAACCCCACCGCCCCCGCCCCCCACTCCCCCCACAGCAACACTCTCTCCCATCATCGTGATACATCCATTGCACCTGGTAAGTTCATCTCTGAGCATCACTGCACCCCATAGTCAATGGTCCACATCATAGCCCAGACTCTCTCACGTTCCATCCAGTGGGCCCTGGGGGGATCTACAGTGTCCCGTAATTGTCCGTGAAGCACTATCCAGGACAACTCCACGTCCCGAAAACGCCTAGAAATCTCATCTCTTCCTCCCGTTCCCCACACCCAGCAGCCCCCATGGCTACCGTTCCCACACCCATTTCACATTTCCTCTGTGGACATTGGATTGGTTGTGTCCATTGCACACCTATGTCAAGTGAGGGCTTAGATTCCACATGGGTACTGGATGCACTCTTCCCGCTTCTAGTTGTAGACACTCTAGGCTCCATGTTGTGGTGGTTAACCTTCTTCAACTCCATGTTAGCTGAGTGGAGTAAGTCCAAAAAGTCAAAGTGTAGGAGCTGAAGTCTGTTGAGGCTCTGGGCCTGGGTGTCATATTATCAGTCCAGAGATTCAAATCCCCTACATATATCTTAAACTCAGCACCAACTACAATTCCAATAAAGTAGCATGCAAGTCTTGTGAAAAGAGATCCCCTCTGAGTCCATTTCCATCACGCAGAAACACCAGCTCCAAAGAAGGGCCATCTGTCATGGCAGTGAACCCCTTCTGCCATGACCATAGAACCCGTGGGTCTCTTTATCCCTCAAAAGAACCAATACCTGGGGTTGTATCTACCTTATCTGTCTCTTAGACTCTGTTCAGTTGTACATAGGGGTATTCCTTCTGACAACCTCCCGACTCTTTTTTAGAGACTCACAGCCTTATAATCTCATTTCTCCTTTCCATTTCCCCCTTACATTAAGTCAAACCGCTTCCCGAAGTCATGTTATTATATGTAGACAGGTATATTCTGCTGTTCCGCATTGAATCTTTAATTCAAGGTCATTTTCTAGTTGCTTCTTCAGCTGGTATGTGGTAGTGATCCCTCAGTGCCAGGGAGGCTCATCCCCAGGTGTCGTGTCCCACGCTGGGGGGAATGCATCACATCTACACGCTGAGTTTGGCTGTGAGAGTGGCCACATTTGAGTAACATGAAGGCTGTCAGGAGGAAACCCCCAGGCACAATGCTACTCTAGGCCTTGTTCTTATTGCAGGTGCATAGGCTCAAAAGTGTAGCCATTAGTATCAAGAGCCCATTGTTGGGCCCTCCTTCCTTCCTGGTTCTTGCCGTTGCACCTGGAGGATTGCCGCTGCTCTCCCAGGGCCCACAACAGTGACCCGCCGGCCAGGAGCCCAGTACCCCCCCAGCTGTTGTTTTTAATTGTTTCCACTATGAGTATATATAGACATTACCATATACCCTGGGCATATGCCCTGTATAACTCCCTGTCAACCATATATATCCTGTCAATAACATCCCATATCAGTATTCCTCCGCTGCCATTGTTGAACCACTCTGTGATCCAAAACTTCCCGTAAAGTGAATCCCAACATAATGTCAGCTTCAGAAGAGTCTTAGATCACCAAAATTCATATATACAATATACAGTATTTCCCCAGATCCACCATAAAACCTTTTCCCTTCCACAGCAATAATCTTTTAACTTATTCATATCATATTTCCTGAAACTGATGTACAGATTCCAAAACTATAGTTTTCAAACAAGGTAACATTTGTGCTTACTATGTGGTCCATACTTTAGGTTGTACAGTTTTCTAAATTTTTTAGTTATCCTATGTTTTGTCTTATGGTTTTCATTATTAGTCTGTCGTCCCCTATATGTTTTTGGTGTAATATTAGCTGTTTTATATTCATCCTCGTGTACTCTCACATAACTCCTCTTTTGCCCCCTTATTTACCTTTGTTCTATCCATTGCACGTCCATTTTCCCCTCCCCTTAGGGCCCACAACGCCTGCCAATCTAATGCCCTGGGAGCCGTCCTTTCTCACGAGAGATACAGTTCTCTCTATTCGACGGCATTAGTCTTCCCCAGGATATGGGTCCACCCCACCCAATGGTAGAACCCACCTTGGCAAAATGAGCCTTCAGCTATTCCCTCCGGAGTCCGTCCCACATCAGACCATAGCCCCTGAGCGTCCTAACCAGGTGACCCTCCTATTTATACTTTGATACGTTTTACTCAACATTTAGTTCTCAACGAACTTCCGGCACTCTCCCATGTTTGTATGTTGCCCCTCCCTCCCACCTATTTCTTGGACCATATTACCCCTCTTCCCATCCCCGGCCCCCCTCAAACCCAGAAAACCCCACCCGAAGGTAATCCCTTGCCCCCATTTTGTCCCTTCTTTGTGCTCATACTTACCCCCAGCTCATCACAGATTCCACCCCTACAGACATTAACTCACATCCTTCCTCCACCCCCCGATTTCCAGTAAGCCACTTTTCCAGACTCTAGCTCTCTGAGGCAGTTAACTTATTTCATATCATTGAGGTCATATAGTATTTGTCCTTCAATGCCTGGGTTGCTTCACTTAACATAAGATTCTCAAGGTTCATCCATGTTATCACGTGCGATTGTAGTGTATTGGTTCTTACAGCTGAGTAGTATTCCATTGTGTGTATATACCACATTTTATTGATCCACTCATCTGTTGATGGACTTTTGGATTGATTCCAACTTTTGGCGATGGTGAACAATGCTGCTATGAACATTGGTGTACATATATCGGTTTGTGTCCTTGTTTTCAGATCTGATGGGTATATACCCAGCAGTGGTATTGCTGGGTCATATGGCAAATCTATGGATAATTTTTTGAGAAACTGCCAAACTGTCCTCCAGAATGGTTGGATCCTTCTGCATTCCCACCAGCAATGGATGAGTGTTCCCCTTTCTTCACATCCTCTCCAGCATTTGTATTCTACTGTTTTTTTCATGGCTGCCAATCTTATGGGAGTAAGATGGTATCTCATTGTAGTTTTGATTTGCATTTCCCTGATGGCTAGGGATTTGGAGCATTTTTTCATGTGCTTTTTAGCCATTTGTATTTCTTCTTTGGAGAAGTGTCTGTTTAAATCTTTTTCCCATTTTTTAAATGGGTTGTTTATCTTTTTGTTTTCGAGATATATGAGTTCTTTATATATGCAAGTTATAAGTCTCTTATCAGATATATGGTTGCCAAATATTTTCTCCCATTGTGTGGGTTCCCTTTTTACTTTCTTGACAAACTCCTTTGAGGTGCAGAAGGCTTTAATTTTGAGGTAGTCCCATTTATCTATTTGTTCTTTTGCTGCTCGTGCTTTTGGTGTGACATTCATGAAGCCATTCCTATTACAAGGTCCTGTAGATGTTTCCCTACACTGCTTTCTAAGGTCTTTATGGTCTTGGCTCTTATATTTAGGTCTTTGATCCATCTTGAGTTGATCTTTGTATAAGGTGTGAGATGGTAATCCTCTTTCATTCTTCTACATATGGCTATCCAGTTCTCCAGGCACCATTTGTTGAATAGGCCATTCTCTCCCAGTTGAGAGGGTTTGGTGGCTTTGTCGAATATTATATGGCTATATACATGAGGTTCTATATCTGAACTTTCAATTCGATTCCATTGGTCTGTGTGTCTCTCCTTATGCCAGTACCATGCTGTTTTCACTACTGTAGCTTTGTAGTATGTTTTGAAGTCAGGAAGTGTGATTCCTCCTATTTCGTTTTTCTTTTTCAATATGTCTTTGGCTATTCGGGGCCTCTTTTTATTCCAAATAAATTTCATAGTTAGTTTTTCTAGTTCCTTAAAGAAAGCTGTGTTGATTTTTATTGGGATTGCATTGAATGTGTAGATCAGTTTTGGTAGGATAGACATCTTAATAATATTCAGTCTTCCTATCCATGAACAGGGAATATTCTTCCATTTATTTAGGTCTTCTTTGATTTCCTTGAACAATCTTGTATAGTTCTCGATGTATAAGTTTTTTACCTCTTTAGTTAAATTTATTCCTAAGTATTTGATTTTTTTATTTACTATTGTGAATGGTATTTGTTTCTTGATTTCCTCCTGATCTTGCTCATTATTGGTGTATAGAAATGCTACTGATTTTTGCGCATTGATCTTATAACCTGCGACTTTGCTAAACTCATTTATGAGTTCTAGGAGCTTTGTTGAAGATCTCTCAGGGTTTTCTATATATAGGATCATGTCATCTGCAAATAATGAAATTTTGACTTCTTCCCTTCCAATTTGAATGCCTTTTATATCTGGTTCTTGTCTCAGTGCTCGAGCCAGTACTTCCAAGACAATGTTAAATAGGAGCGGAGACAATGGGCATCCTTGTCTTGTTCCTGATTTTAGAGGGAAGGATTTCAGGACTTCGCCATTGTAAACAATGTTGGCTTTAGGTTTTTCATATATACTCTTTATCGTGTTCAAAAAGTTTCCTTGTATTCCGATCTTTTGGAGTGTTTTTATCAGGAAGGGGTGCTGTATTTTGTAAAATGCCTTTTCTGCATCTATAGATATAATCATGTGGTTTTTTTCTCTCAATCTGTTTATATGGTGTATTACATTGATTGATTTTCTTATGTTGAACCATCCTTGCATACCTGGGATAAATCCCACTTGGTCATGGTGTATAATTCGTTTAATGTGTTGTTGAATACGATTAGCAAGTATTTTGTTAAGTATTTTTGCGTCTAGGTTCATTAGAGAAATTGGTCTGTAATTTTCCTTTCTTGTGGTGTCTTTGTTTGGCTTTGGTACTAGGGTAATGTTGGCATCATAGAAGGAATTAGGCAGTGTTCCCTCTGTTTCGATTTTTTGGAATAGTTTCAACAGGATTGGTGTTAGTTCTTTCCGGAATGTTTTGTAGAATTCACCTGTGAAGCCGTCTGGCCCTGGGCTCTTCTTAGTTGGGAGATTTTTAATGACTGATTCTATCTCTTTGCTTGTGATTGGTTTGTTAAGATCATCAATTTCTTCTTTCGTCAGTATGGGCTGCTTATGTATTTCTAGGAATTTGTCCATTTCCTCTAAATTGTCATTTTTGTTGGAATATAGTTTTTCAAAGTATCCTCTTATGATAGTCTTTATTTCTGTGGGGTCAGTGGTGATATCACCTTTCTCATTTCTTATTTTGTGTATTTGCATCTTCTCTCTTTTTTTCTTTGTTAGTCTCGCTAAAGGTTTGTCAATTTTGTTGATCTTCTCAAAAAACCAGCTCTTGGTCTTGTTTATTTTTTCAAGTGCTTTCTTATTTTCTATTTCATTTAGTTCTGCTCTTATCTTTGTTATTTCCTTCCTTCTTCTTCCTGTTGGGTTACTTTGTTGTTGTTTTTCTAATTCCTTCAAATGTGCAGTTAATTCTTCAATTTCTGCTCTTTCTTCTTTTTTGATATATGAATTTATGGCTATAAATTTCCCTCTCAGTACCGCTTTTGCTGCATCCCATAAATTTTGGTATGTTGTGTTATCATTATCATTTGTTTCAAGGTAGTCATTGATTTCTTTTGAGATTTCCTCTTTGACCCACTGTTTTTCTAAGAGTGTGCTGTTTAATTTCCAAATTGTCGTGTGAAGTCTGGGTCTCTGTCCCTTGCAAATTTCCAGCTTGACTCCACTGTGGTCAGAGATATTGTTTTGTATGATTTCGATCTTTCTGAATTCATTAAGCCTTTCTTTGTGGCCTAGCATATGGTCAATCTTGGAGAATGTTCCATGTGCGCTTGAGAAAAATGTATATCCTGCTGTGTTTGGGTGTAATGATCTATATATGTCTATTAGATCCAGCTCTTCTAATATACTGTTCAAATGTTTTGTTTCTTTAGTGATTCTCTTTTGAGATGTTCTGTCCAGAGTTGATAGTGGTGTATTAAAATCCCCCACTATAATTGTAGATGCATCTATTCTTTCACTTAGTTTTTCCAGCGTTTGCCTCACATATTTAGAGGCGCCCTTGTTAGGAGCCTAAATATTTATGATTGTTCGATCTTCTTGACAAATTGTCCCTTTCACTAAAATATAGTATCCTTCTTTGTCTCTCACAATTGTTTCACATTTAAAGTCTATTTTGTCTGATATTAATATAGCTACTCCTGCCTTTTTTTGGTTGTTGTTTGCTTGTATGATTGTTTTCCAGCCATTCACTTTCAACCTCCATGAGTCTCTGGGTCTAAGGTGTGTCTCTTGTAGGCAGCATATAGATGGGTTGTATTTCCTTATCCAGTGTCCCATTCTGAATCTTTTGATAGGTGAGTTTAATCCGTTGACATTCAGTGTTATTACGTTTAGAGAGTTATTTATGGTAGCCATATTTTGGTTGGATTTGTGTTTGTTATATTTTGTTTGTATTATTTTATTTTCCCCTTCTATTTTTGTCTTTCTTGTTGCTTTTACACTCTCCTCCATCTCTGACTGTCCTGTTTTTTCCTTTCTTCCTGCAGAATTCCCTTAAGAATTTCTTGAAGGGGAGGTTTCTTGTTGATATACTCTTTCAGTTTCTGTTTATCTGTGAATATTTTGAACTCTCCATCATTTTTGAATGCTAGTTTAGCTGGATAGAGTATTCTTGGTTGGAGATTTTTTTCCTTTAGTACCTTGACTATATCATACCACTGCCTTCTTGCCTCCATCGTTTCAGATGAGAAATCAGCACTTAATCTTATGGAGTTTCCCTTGTATGTGATGGTTTTCTTTTCTCTTGCTGCTTTTAGAATTTTTTCTTTGTCTTGAGCATTGGATAATTTGACAAGTATATGTCTTGGGGTGGGCCTGTTGGAGTTTATGACCAGTGGAGTGCGCTGTGCTTCTTGGATATGTACATCTGTCTCTTTCAGTAGATTTGGGAAGTTTTCATTCATTATTTCCTGCAACACTCCTTCTGACCCCTTTCCCTTCTCTTCTCCTTCTGGAATGCCTATAATATGTATGTTTGAGCGTTTTGCGTTATCATTCAGGTCCCTAAGTCCTATCTGGATTTTTTCTACCTTTTTATTGACCACTTCTACTATCTGTTTGATTTCCAATGCACTGTCTTCCACATCACTAATTCTCTGCTCTGCCTCTTCTAGTCTGCTGATATTTGCTGCAAGTGTATTTTTGATTTCTTGAATTGTGGTGTTCATTTCCATCATATCTGTTATTTTTTTGCGCATGTCTGCAATTTCCCCTCCAAGTGTTGTCTTCACGCTGTTAACCTCTTTCATTACTTCATCAAATTTGTCGGTGATAAATGTTCTGAGATCTTTCATTGCTTGTGCAAAGTCCTGCCCCCCTTCCTGATTTTCAGTTTGTTGATTGGATTCAGCCATGTTTTCCTGATTACTGGTTTGGTTTGTAGATTTTTGTTGCTGTCTTGTCAACATTTTTTCTTGACGGGTTTAATCAGTTCCTTAGCTTCTTTGTCTAGTCTTGGAGATTAATTAGCTGTTGTTTTTGCGTAAGTGTTACATCTTCTCTTTGTCACTTTGTTCTTCTTATTCCAATTTCTTATTGCTAGTTAAGCTCGCTTTAAAGGAAAGTATTAGTGCTGGGGAAAGTCAATTGTGTAAGGAAGGAAAAAGTGTGAAGTAGTATTGGTGATATATGTTTACAAAGCAACAATATGAGTTCTGGGAGGATGGAGGTTAGATCATGTAAATTGTGTAGAGTTATAGTAGTAGGAAAGTACCTATAATGAGGTAGACGACTGAATATGGGAGGAATGTGGTACGTACTAAGAGGCTATTGTTTTCGTGAGAGAGGGAAAGAGAAAAGAAAGGTAATAGTTTCAGGGACGAATACCAGATGGAAAACTAAACAAAGGTATTAGACATTAAGAGTTAGACACTTCGTGGATCAAAGAAAGGGAGATGGAATATAGGAGAGATAGCAGATGGTGGAGGATATCAAGTTGTAGGGGAAAGGGGATAGTGTAGATAGGCTAAATCTATTCACAGAGAAATGAGGCAGTACCAGCCAAGAATCTTATATCCAGCAAGACTGTCTTTCAAAAATGAGGGTGAGTTTAGAATATTCACAGATAAAAAGAAATTGCGAGAATTTCTAATCAAGAGACCAGATTTTTAGGGAATTCTAAAGGGTGTGCTAGAGCCTGAAAAGAAAAGACAGGAGAGAGAGGGGCCTAGAAGAGAGTCTAGAAATGAAGATTATATCAATAAAAGTAACCAAAAGTGTCAAAATAGTGGTGAAAACAAATTACGACAGATAAAACACAAATAGGAATAAACTTAACCAAAGATGTAAAGCACTTGTATTTAGAAAACTGCAAATCAGTGTTAAAAGAAATAAAAAAGTCTGAAATAACTGAAAGAACATTCCATGCTCATGTATTGGAAGACTAAATATCATTAAGATGTCAATTCTCTTCAAATTGATATACAGACTCAATGCAATCCCAATAAAAATTCTACCAGCATTATTTTAAGTTGAAAACATGATTATCAAATTTATTTGAAAGGATAAGTGGTCCTGAACAGCCAGAAACATCTAAAAAAGGAAAAGCAAACTCTCCTTTCTGGACTTTAAATTATATTACCTAGCTATGGTGGTAAAAACAGAATGGTACTGGCATAAAGACAGACACATAGACCAATGGAATCAAACTGATGGTTCAGAAACAGACCCTCGCATGTATGATCAAGTGATTTTTGACTAGCCTGTCCAAAACAGCTTGGGCAGAACAGTCAATTCAACAAATGGTGCTGAAAGAACTGGACGTCCATAGCCAAAATAAGGAAAGAGGACCCCTATCTCACACCTTATCCAAAATTACCTCAAAATGAATAAAAAAACCTAAAAATAAAAGCAGTAATCATAAAGCTTCTAGAATAAATTATAGGAAAATAGCTTCAAGACCTGGTGGTAGTTGGTGGATTCTTAAAGGAGAAATGAGAAGGACTGAGATCTACCACTGATGTTTAATGTATGTAGAGTTTTAATTACCTTTACTCTAAAAGTGAATGGCAACACATAGTAACAGCTAGTTTATAAATGGGGATGTGGCTAAAAATGGTAGTCTAGGGATGTAAATGCCAGTTAACAGAATGCTAGAGAATATTCTAGGAAAAGAATAACATGGTAAACCAAGAGGTGAATGAGAATTGTGGTTGATGGTATAGATGCAAGGGTGTCCTTTGTTAGCTAGAGCAAATGTACATCACTATTGCATGGTGGTGGGAATATGGAGAAGCATGGGAAAGATACAACTGGAGTGACCTATAGACTATGGTTAGCAGTAATAATATTCTTGCATCTATGCCAAAGATGTACTGTGTTGATAATGGGGCAATATGGAAAATGTGTGCCAAGTGTATACTATGGACATGGTAACAATCAGATGATATTATCTTATCTGTAACAAATGCTCCACCATAGTGTTGTGTGTTGATAGAAAGGTGTTTGGGAATTCTGCACATGTGCATGTTTTATAAGTCTACTACTTCTGTCATTAAAATATATTTAAAAAATAACAATAGGCTGGTTTGGGGAAAAATACACCAAATATAAGAAAAGGAGTATAATTAGTAGTAAGATTTTGACAACATTCTTTCATAATTTGTAACAAACATCTCACAACAATGTAAGGTGTTGGTGGAGGGTTGATGTATGGGACCTCTATATGATACTGTGCATGTTTGCTTTGTAAGTACACAACTTTTGCTATACACTTATCATTTATGTATGTTCATATATAAATATACAAAGATAATAATAATGGGGGTTGGGGGAAAATACCTTGGTTAGTAGTAATATTTTGACAATGCTCTTTAATCATTAGTTAAAAAGGTTTAACAACAATGCAAGGTGTTAGTGGTAGGGTGAGGTGTGAAAGTCCTGTATGATGTTATATATATGTTTGTTTTGTAAGTTCACAACTATTACTGTACACTTATTGTTTATTTATGAGTGATATACTTCAATAAATCTTTTAAAAATATGGACTAGAATGGACTTACTATTGTACTATGGACTTATGATTATAGCAGTGGAAGAAATTATATCACTGATATGGAAACAGTGGCACTGGAGATGCTGAAGGCATAGAGAGGGAAAAAGAGATGTAATATGGGGGCATTTGGGGGACTTGGAATTGTCCTGAATATCTTTGCAAAGACAGATACAGAATTGAGTGGGAGAGAGTGTACAGTGTAAACAATAATCCATGCTTAGTGGCAATGCTCCAAATGTGTTCATCAATTGTAATGAATATACCATACTAATGAAGTAAGTTACTAATGTGGGGAGGGCTGGGAGGTGTTGGGATTGGGGCATATGGGAATCTCATATTTTTTTGTGTAACATTTTGTGTAATCTAAGTATCTTTAAAAATATTTTTTAATGTATTGAAAAATAAATACGTTAAAAATAAAAAATTACATGTCTTTAAATTTCAAATATATGTTTTATCATATTGTGATTAATTTCTAATTGAATTGTACGATGCCAGAGCACAATCAGTACTATAATGACTGACATTAATGTAGTACATGGTAAATATTCATAAATGTTAACATGCATGCTTGAAAAGAATGTATGTTCTCTAATTTTGGATTCAAGTTCTGTACATGTTCATTGTATATATCTTACTCGTGTTTAATTTCTATACTCTTAAATAAATGTCTGATCTATTAACAAAATTAATGTTTTGAAGTAGCCCACTATCATGTTGAAAATCTCAATTCCTCCTTGAAACTGTCAACAATTGATGCATTTTCTTAAATTTTTACTGCAGTAAATGATATAAAGCACAAAATTTCCCATTTAACCCACATTAAATATACAATTCAGTAGTATTAACTATATTCACTATACTGTGCTACCATCACCAACAACCATTACCCCTCCTTTTTCATCATGTCATGCAGAAACTACTTACCTATTAAGCTTTAACTCCCTCTTCTCACACCACCTCCCCCCAGCTCTGCCCTCCACACCTGGTAATCTATAAACTACCATCTGTCTCTGTTAAGTTTGCTTCTTTTGGATATTTCATATAAACAAGATCATACAATATTTGTCTTTTTGTGTCTGGCTTATCTAACTAAACATTATGCCTTCGAAGTCCACCCATGTTGCAGAACACAGTAAAACATCATTCCCTTTTACAGCTGAATATGCCAGTGTATTTATATACTACATTTTGTTAATCACTCATCCATTGATGGACATTTGGGTTGCTTTCCTCCTTTTGGCTTTTGTAAATAACAATGTACACTAAAACATTAGTGTACAAATATCTGTTTAAGTCCCTGCTTTCCATTCTTCTCAGAATATACCTAGAAGTGGAATTTCTAAGTCATATAGAATTCTATTTTTGATTTTCAAAAAACAACCAAATTGATTTCCACACTGGCTGCACCATTCTACATTGCCACCAGCAAAGTATAAGTGTTTTTCTGTCTCTGAATCCTCACCATTTACTATACCTGTTTTTATAACAGCCATCCCAGTAGATGTGCAGTGGTATATCATTGTGATGTTGATTTGCATTACCCTGATGACCAGTGATGTCAAGGCATTTATATAACATTTACATATCTTCTTTAGAAAAATGTCTATTTAAGTCCTTTACCCAAATTTAATTGGGCTGTCTTTTTGTGATTGAGTTGTAGGAATTCTTTACATATTCTCTATACCAAACACTTAACAACTATATGGATCACAATGATTTTCTCCCATTCTGTAAGTTATCTTTTCACTTTAAAAGTGTCTTTTGATATGCAAAACTTTTCATTTTAATGGAGACCATTTTATCTATTTTTCCTTTTGTTGCTCCTGCTTTTGGTGTCTTATCTAAGAAATGAATACCATATCTATGATTATGAATGCCCACCCACCCTGTTTTCTTCTAGGACTTCTAGGATATTAGCTCTTTTGTTCAGGTACACAATTCAATTAGAGTTAATTTTTTTTATATGGTGTGAGGAAGGGTCTGAATTCTCTCATTTGCATATGGATATCCACTTTTCCAATACCATTTGTTGAAGAGACCATTTTTTTTCCCAATTAATTTTGTTGTCACTCTTGCCAAAAGGTTTATTTCTGAACTCTCACTTCTAATCCTAAGAAATATCTTAATGCCAGTACCATGCTGTTTTGATTACTGTAGCTCAGTTGTAAGTTTTTAAATTGGGAAGTGTGGAGATTTCCAACTTTGTTTCCTCTTTGCAATATAGATTTAGCTAAATCATGTAATCATGAGATTACATATGATTTTACAGACTGGCTTTTCAATTACTGTAAAATAAATAAAAATAAAAGGCTGCAGGGATTTTGTTAGGTACTGTGTTGAATCTGTGGATAGTTTTGGGTAATACTGACATCTTAATAAGATTATGTCTGCCTATCCATAAACACAGGATGTCTTAGCAATTATTTAGAACTTTCATTTCTTATAGAAATACTTTGTAGTTTACAGTGTACAAGTCCTTCATTTCCTCAGTTAAATGTATTCCTAAGTGATGTATCCTTTTATGAGCTATTGTGAATGGGAGTCTTTTTTTATTTCCAATTTCAAATATTTTTTGGTGATATATAGAAACAAATGATTTGGAGTTGTTGATATTGTAGCCTGAAACTTTGCTGAATTTATCATTTCCAGTAGACTAATTGTGGATTCTTTGGAATCTCCTATATATAGGATCCTGTCATCTTCAAATAGAGATGGTTTTACTTCCTTGGTTCTGACTTCGGTCTTTTTACCTCTTTTTCTTGCCTAGTTATTCTGGCAAGGACTACAAGTACAGTGGTGAAAGCAAGCAGGCATTCTTGTACTGTTCCTGTTCTCAAGTGGAAGGCATTCAGTCTTTCAACACTGAGTATACAGGTAGCTGAGAGATATGTCCTTAATCAAGTTGAGGAAGTTCCTTCTATTCCTATTTTTCTAAGTGTTTTAATCATGAAAGGATGTTGGATTTTGTCAAAAGCCTTGTCTGTATCAATTGAGATGACCATGTCAATATATTACTCCATTCTATTAATGGGATTATTACATTGGTTGATTTTCTTATGCTAAAACATCCTTGCATTCCTACATCCCACTTGGTCATGATTGTATAATTATTTTAATATACTATTGGATTGGATTTGCTAGTATTTTATTGAGGATTTTTGCATCTATGTTCATAAAGGAAATTGGTCTATAGTTTCCTTTTCTTGTGATGTCATTATCTGGCTTTGATATTAGGGTAACATTTGCTTCATAAAATGAGTTAGGAATAGTTCCATTCTCTTCAATTTTTTGGAAAAGCTTGAGGACTGATGCTTATTCTTCTTTGAATATTTGGTAAAATTTATCAATGAAGCTATGTGGTCCTGGGTTTTACTTTGTTGGGATGCTTTTGATTACTTATTCAATCTCTTTAATTGTTATAGGTATGTTGCAATATTCTATATTTACATGAGTCAGTTTAGGTAAGATGTGTGTTTCTAGGAATTTGCCCATTTCCTCTCAATTATTGAATATGTTGGCATACAGTTTTCAGAGTATTCTTATAATCCATTTCATTTCTGTAAGGTCAATTTTAATGTCTCTCCTTTCATTCTGCATTTTAGTATTTGCATCCTTTCTCTTTTTTCCTTGCTAGTCTTGTTAAGGTTTGTCAATTTTATTGATCTTTTCGGGGAAGCAACATTTTTAAATTTTTTAAAAGAAGCTTTAGATTACATAAATGTTACATAAAAAATATAGGGGATTCACATATGCACCACTTCCTCCCCCTTCCATACTTTCCCACATTAACAATATCTTCCACTAGCACGGTACATTTGTTTCAATTGATGAACAAATATTGAAGTATTGCTACCAATCTTGTACTAAACCTTGTAGTTTAGGGTTTACATTTTGCCCCACACAATTTTATATGTTCTGACAAAATGTATAATGCCTGTATCTGCCATTGCAATGTCATGTAGGACAATTTCAATGTCCTGAAAATGTTCCCATGTTACACCTATTCTTCCCTCTCACTCCCCTCAGAACCCCTAGTGGCCACTGCATCTACATCAATGATAAAAGTTCGTCCATTGCTAGAATAATAGTAAATCTATAACAGAATTATAACAAGTCTATATAGTCCCTTGTTTATTCCCCTATTTTGAGGATTTAGGATGGTAATGCACACTCTGCTTAAAATTGAGAGGGGGCTTACATTCCATGGGGTAGAGGGATGGAATTATCTTGCTTGCAGTTGCAGACATTGTCTCTTCCTTGGGATGGGTGTTGTCCATCATCATCTCCTTGTTAATTGTCCTGGGTGAGTCCAATGAACTGGAGAGTAGGTGTTGCAAGTCTGCTGAGATTCAGGGCTCAACTGGTACATGAACAGATCAAAGATTTAAGTCTCTGGGACATATATTTAACAAGTATAATGCTAATTACAGGTTCAAATAAAAGAGGCAGAAGAGCCATGTGTAGGGAAACTACAAATGGTCTAACTCTGTTACACTGGGGAGCATAAATTCCAAAGTAAGGCCCACTGACTGCCTGTCTGCCCTGCTTATAGTGTTTGGCTGTCTCTAGAGCCTTCAGGAGCCCTAAAGTTTGAGGCACTGTTTACTGTAGCAGTCAATGAGATCCTGCTGAGACATGCATAAGAGTAACCTCTGGAATGACCTCCGACTCACTTTGAAATTTCTTAGCCATAAAAATTCATTTGTATTTAATATTTTCCCCTTTTGGTCAAGGTCTTTTTCCAGATACATTGCTGGCTGGTACTTCCTAATAATCCCTCAGTGCCAGGGAGGTTTATCCTAGAAGTCATGTCCCACACCAGAGGGAAGGTAGTATATTTATATGCTGAGTTTGGCTTAGAGAGAGCAACAAGGAGGCTTTCAGGAGATAACTCTTAGGCAATATATAATACTAGGTTAAGTTTCAATTTCACAAGAAAGGTTCATAAATACAATCATCAATATCAAGGGCCTGGTGTAATGATCTGTCTTCCTTCACTAGGCACTGCCCATTTACTTGGGGGATTCTTGCCACTCTAATAGAGAATGTAGCAGTATTCCCCAGGATGGGAATTCAATATTCTTTTGTTTATTGTGCAGTTTTCCACCCACCAAAACAACACCTCAGGAACACTGGAGCATATTCATATGCCTTAGAGGCATGCCCCAGGTGTACCCCTCCACATACACTGTCCCATCACCAACACCCCATACCTATGATCCTCCTCTGCCACAGTTGTGATCCAAAACCTTTCTAAAAATGAAACCAAAAAATGATAATATTAATAAAATAACAAATTTTAAAATAACAACAAAAAAATATTAAAAATTTGAAATGAAAAATTTTTATACATTGTCTTTCATGTAAGATCTATTATGTTGTATATATAGAGACAATTTCTTGCCTATGTTCCCCCACTGTCTTTTTTTTTTTCTCTCATTTTATTTTCAAAGAAGCTTTAGGTTACAGAAAAGTCACATAGAAAATATAGGAGATGCCCATATACCTAATGCCCTCCCCCTTTTCCACTCTTCCCTATTAATGACATTCTACATGTGTATGGTACATTTTTAACAATTGATGTACAAATATTGAAGCATTGCTACTAACCATGGTCAATGGTTTACATTATGGTTTACATTTTCCACCATACACTTTTATAAGTTTTGATGAAATTTTGAAAGGCCTGTATTTGTTACTGCAAGATCATGTAGAACAATTCTAATGTCCTAAAAAATGCCCTATGTTCCATCTCTCCCCCTGTTATCAGAACTTACGGCAACCACTAAGTTTCAATTTTTAAAATTTATTTATTTATTTCACCACCATCACAAATTATGCAGTCGAATTTCCAGCATTTCGGAAAATGACAGGAGTCAGCACATATGGAGTACAATGGATAAGCTTTGCCCTGAGAAAACCCCCTTCACGATCATGTTATCTCCCCTGCCAGGTAAGTATTACTAAGTTTCAATTTTAGAAAAATAAGATTTATAGTTACTTGCAATAATATTGAGGGCTGGACATATTGGTCTGTTTTCTTTTATTAGGCACAGTGCCTATGTTCTTGAGAGATTCTTTTCTTTCTAATTGAGAACATAGCAGGGCTCACCAGGATAGGAGTTTAATATTTTCTTGTGTATTGTGTGGGTCTCCACCCACTGAGATAACACACTATGACAAGATGAACACTTAAATATTCCATAAAGGCATGTCCCAGGTGTGCTCTATCCTGCATATCCCTCACACCCAACTCCCTATACTAGTAACCCTCCTCTGCCCTATTTGCCAAAAGAACATTCCCACCAATGTAGTTTTAACCACAGACTTCCAAATCCCTGCTCCTTCCTCCAAGCATTCCCCAGTTACATGGATAGTCCAACCAAATGCCCCCACCCGATTCCCCCTCACAGACCAGCACCACTGAACCCAAGCTCATCACTGCATCACTCTCACACCCATCCACTGCTCAACCACACCCTTCCACCTTATCATAGATTTTGTCCATATGAGCATTGACTCACCACTCTCTATGACCTGCCTCCTGTTAAGCTATCTTCCAGAATCTAGCTCTGTGAGTCTGCTCAATTTGCTTAAGTCATATCAGTGAGGTCATGTAATATTTGTCCTTCAGTGACTGGCTTACTTTATTCAACATAAGGTCTTCCAGATTCATCCATGTTATCCTGTGTGTTAAAACTGCATTTCTTATTACAGCTGAGAAATATTCCATTTATTGTATATACCATGGTTTGCCTATCCATTCATCTGTTGATGGACATGTGGATTGCTTACAATTTTAGGCAATAGTGAATAATACTGCTATAAACTTTGGCTGTGCATATATCTGTTCATGTCCCTGTGTCAATGCTTCTGTGTATCTACCCAGCAGTGGAATGGCTGGATCAGATGGCAGATCTATAGTTAGTTTTTTGAGGATCTGCAAAACTGTCTCCCATAATGGTTGCACCATTCTACATTCACACCAGCAGTAGATAAGTGTTCTCTTTCCTCCACATTCTCTCCAATGCTTGTAGTCCTCTGTTTTCATAATAGCCTCCTGTATAATAGGTGTAAGATGATATCTTATTGTAGTTTTGATTTATATTTACCTAATAACTAAGGATACATCTTTTCATGTACTTTTTAGCAATATGTATTTCTTCTTTGGAGAAGTATCGATTCAAATCATTTGCCTATTTTAAAAATGGGTTGTTTGCCTTTTTATTTTCAAGATTTCTGATATCAGATGACTGTATATGTGAGGATGTATATCAGAATTTTCAATTCACTTCCATTGGTCAGTACGTCTATCCTTGTGCCAATACCATGCAGTTTTGACCACTGTAGCTTTGCAGTATGTTTTGTCAGGTAGTGTGAGTTCCCCCCATTTCATTTTAGTTTGTTAATATCTTTAGCTATTTGGAGCCTCTTGTTCTTCAAAATAAACTTCATAGTTAGCTTTTCCAATTCTGCAAAAAATGCTATTGCAATTTTTATTGGGATTGTGTTAAATCTGTAAATCAATTTGGGTAGGGCAGACATCTTAATGATGTTTAGTCTTCCAATCCATGAACATGGAATATCCTTCCATTTATTTAGGTGTTCTTTGATTTCTTTAAACAATGTTGTGTAGTTTTCTGCATAGAAGTCCTTTACATCTTTAAATTTGAATAAAAAATGATTCTTTTTGTTGCTGTTGTAAATGGATTTTTTTCTTGATTTCCTCCTCAGATTGCTCATTATTGGAGTACAGAAATGCTATGGATTTTTGCACATTGATCGTATATCCTGCCACTTTACTGAACTCGTTTATTAGCTCTAGAAGCTTTGTTGTAGATTTCTCAGGGCTTTCTATGTATAAGATCATGTCATCTGAAAAAAGTGAAATTTTTACTTTTTCCTTTCCAATTTGGATGCCTTTTATGTCTTTTTATTGTCTAAGTGCTAAAGCAAGTATTTCTAACACAATTTTAAATAAGAATAGTGAAAATGAGCATCCTTGTCTTGTCCCAGTTTTTAGAGGGAAAGCCTTTAGCATTTCACCATTGAATATGATGTTAGCTGTGGGTTATGCACATGTAGCCTTTATCATATTGATGAAGTTTCCTTCTATTCCTATCTTTTGAAGTGTTTTTGTCAAGACAGAGTGTGTATTTTGTCAAATGCTTTTTCTGCATCATTAAAGATGATCATGTGATTTTTTTTTCTTTTGATCTGTTAATGTGGTATACCATTGATTAATCTTATTTTGAACCATCCTTGCATACCAGGGATGAAACTCACTTGGTCATGGTGTATAATTTGTTTGATGTGTTGTTAAATACAATTAGCACATATTTTGTTGATGATTTCAGCATCCAATTTCGTTAGAGAGATTGGTCTGTTGTTTTCTTTTCTTGTGGCGTCTTTATGTGGATTTGGTATTAGGGTGATGTTATCATCACAGAATGAGTTAGGCAATGTTCCCTCTACTTTTTTGGAAGTGTTTAAACAGGATTATGGTTAGTTTTTTCCAGAATGACTTACAGAATTCACCTGTGAAACATCTGGTCCTGGGCTCTTCTTAATTGGGAGGTTTTTGATGACTAAGACAATCTCGTTATTTGTGATTGGTCTGCTGAGTTCATCAATTTCTTCTTTCATCAATGAAGGCTGCTCATGTATTTCTAGAAATTTATCCATTTCATCTAAGCTATCCATCTTTTTGGCACACAATTTTTTAAAATATCCTCTTATGATACTCTATTTTTGTGGAATTAGTGGTGATATCCCCTTCCTCATTTCTTATTTCATGTATTCTCTCTTTTTTTCTTTGTTAGTCTTGCTAAGGGTTTGTCAATTTTAATGATTTCCTCAAAGAACCAGCTTTTTGTTTGCATTTTTTCTAGTGTTATCATTTTCAGTTTCATTTAGCTCTGCTCTAATCTTTGTTATTTCCTTCTTTATACTTGCTTTGGGATTAATTTGTTGTTCTTTTTCTCATTCCTACAGGTATGCAATTAGGTCTTTGATTTTAGCTCTTCATTCTTTTTTAAGGTAGGCATTTATGGCTATAAATTTCCCTCTCAGCACTGCTTTTGCTGCATCCCTTAGGTTTTGATATGTTGTGTTCTCATTTTCATTCACTTCCAGGTAGTTACTGATTTCTTTTGCAATTTCCTCCTTAACACACTGATTATCTAAGATTATGTTGCTTAACTTCCATATCTTTGTGCCTAATCTGGTTCTCTGGCCCTTACTGATTTCCAGCTTCATTCCATTGTGGTCAGAGAAATTATTTGTATAAATTAAATCTTTCTGAATTTTTTGAGAGTTGTTCTGTGGCCTAGCATGTGATCTGTCCTGGAGAGTGACCCATGTGTGACAAAGAGGCAATTTTTGGTTTCATTGACTCTAGATTGTTTTCCTATTTTCCATTTCATTTATATTCATTGTAAAATTTACTATCTTCTTTCCACTTACTTTAGGTTTAATTTTCTCTTCTTAGATATGAATTTCCTCTTCTAGATATGATGTTAGGTCATTGACTTGAGATAGTTCTTTTTTAATATAGGTATTCATAACTACAAATTTCCTTCTGAAAAGTGCCTTTAGTGGGTCCCATAAGTTTTGGTATGTTGTGTTCACATTTTTATTCATCACAAGACATTTTCTAATTTCCCTTGTGGTTTCCCTCTTTGACTCTTTGATTGTTAGAAAGTATCTTCTTTTAACTCCCATATATTTGTTGATATTCCAGTATTCTAATGATCTCTACTTTCATTCATTTGGGGTCAGAGAAGATGATTTGTATAACTTCAATCTTTTAAAATTTATTGAGACATGTTTTGTGACCAAACATGTGGTCTATCCTGGAGAATGACCCATGTGCACTTGAAAAGAATGTGTATTCTGCTGTTGTTGGGTGCAATGTTCTGTACATATCCGTAGGATCTAGTTCATTTATAGTATTGGTCAAGATCTTTAAAGTGCTGCAGTGGGTCTGTGAAGTCTTGGTCACTGTATTTGTGTGTTCAATTAAACTGCTGGTGTGGGTGGAACTGCAGTGAATGACTGCAGTAGGAGGTATCCAGACCAGGAATACATCTGTGAGTCAAATAAACCTGGCAGATCTGAGAATGGGGAAGAGGTCTGGAACAATAAATACATCTTGCCTCTCTTTTATCTTTTTTAGATGTTTGCTTTATTTGTTTTTCAATTCAGCATTCATTGAGTTTTTTCCATTCTTAATTGTTCCACAGAGTCCAGTGAGTTGAACCTGTTGTTTTATTTAGCTGTTTCTAAGAGGGGATGTTTACAGGCATTTCTTATACTGCCAT
Source organism: Dasypus novemcinctus (assembly GCF_030445035.2). Classification (NCBI taxonomy): domain Eukaryota; kingdom Metazoa; phylum Chordata; class Mammalia; order Cingulata; family Dasypodidae; genus Dasypus; species Dasypus novemcinctus. The sequence goes on along the minus strand of NC_080678.1, from coordinate 106,007,929 downwards.
TGTTCAATTTATACATTTTGAAGTTGTTATTAGGTATAAATAAATTTGGAATTTATCACACATTTTAGTGTAAAATATATGAAGAGAAAGTTATATGACGACCCCTTTATCACTAATGCCTTTTGCTTTTAAGTCTATTTTATCTAATACTACTACTGTTATACCAGATTTATTTTCTTTGCATTTTTCTTGGTGTGTATTTAATCCTTTTAATATATCAAGGGAAAATGATGTCCCCTTAATGTCCCTTCTTATTAAACTACATATCTACCAATTAATTAAATGAAATGAGCTATGGGTTATAAAGTTGACCTAGTCCTGAAAATTAAAAAGCAACACTAATTGGTAAAACATCTGTAAAAACTAATTTCAGGATAACAAAATAGGACTATGGAGTTGTCAGTGCAATGGAATAGAGGAAAATAAGTCTATCAGTGCCACTACACTAACAACCATCCCTGCCCTCCTAGCTAGATATATTTTAAAGCAATTTGAGCACAACTCATTTACTTAAAAAAAGTAACACCACCTGAGTGAGAAGTCCTAGCACAATTTAAACCCAAGACATATTTCAAGTCATGCTCCAAAATCAACTTGACTCGGGAAACGGACTTGGCCCAGTGGTTGGGGCATCCGTCTACCACATGGGAGGTCCGCAGTTCAGACCCTGGGCCTCCTTGACCCGTGTGGGGCTGGCCCATGTGCAGTGCTGATGCACGCGGGGAGTGCCCTGCCACGCAGGGGTGTCCCCCGCATAGGGGAGCCCCATGTGCAGGGGGTGTGCCCCATGAGGAGAGCCGCCCAGCGCGGGGGAGAGTGCAGCCTGCCCAGGAACGGCACCGCCCATACTTCCCATGCCGCTGACGACAACAGAAGCAGACAAAGAAACAAGATGCAGCAAATAGACACAGAGAACAGACAACCGGGGGAGGGGGGAAATTAAATAAATAAATCTTAAAAAATAAAATAAAATAAAATAAAATAAATAAAATAAATTAAAAAAACAACAAAATCAACTTGACTATATTTATCAAAGAAGCAAACCAGTCCAGATGGTTGCTATTCAAATTGAAGGCTCACTTAGGACTCTAATATGTCTTTGATGGAATGAAATAGTGATTTGGCTAACAATACCAGGAAGTAATACAATAAATTATCAAGATTCCAGGTCTTTTTGGAGACTGCTCACTGAATCAAATTAGTGTCAAAAAGGTTGGACAGATTTTTCCAAGGAGCTAAAATTAGCTTTTCTGCTCTGTATTATGCCAAAGATTTATAAGTACAAAGTGAAATTAGTTATACTAGGAGATAAGAGCCTGGTTTCTAAGTCTTTTCACTATGACTGAAGAGTTGTATAATCTTGGACAGCTCTTTGGGCCTAAGTTATGTTACTTCTAAAATGAATGTTGGAATAAAAACATATCAACTATCTTCAAAACCTACCTACAGGACTATGAGTCTAGACAATTCCTAGGGGACAGCATCATAACTGACAGTACAAGTGGCTACAACATCAAATTGCTACATGAAATATAAGAAAAGAAAATTCTGGTAAAGCAAGATTTTCCAAAGATAACCTAAAAAACATCCAGGAATATTCTAAGACACTCTTTTATAAAAGGAAACTTTAAAAGATATAAAAATTCATCCAGGATAGGTCATAAAATTTAGGCCATAAAATTTAGGGAAAAAAAAAAGAATACATACATAAATAATGGACTCGGTTCTAGAATGGAGAGAATAAGGTTATATAAAGAATCTACTTGGGACATTCTATGACATTGCTTACTTTCAAATGATCTCTCTACAAGTAGAAAATAATAGTAATCAAAGAAAAAGTATTATTCGTAGGCTGATAGCTAAAAATCTGTCCTAAGAGTAAGAGATTCCTATCCAGAAATGTGACTTTAAATATAACAGAGGACTGAACAGTTTCCTACATGAGAGAAGAGCCAAACTGCCATGTCACTTTTCAAAGCTGCATTACTGCCAGGCAGGCATGGGGATACTGAATGAATTGAGAAGTTGGGGGAAGCAGTGTTTGCTCTTGGTACTGACTTTTCTCTCTAATAATGAAGGAACGTATAGGAAGTGAGTATGAGGACAGCATCATCATAGAAGTCTCAATGCTTCAGTGCATTAGATAAAGGAAAAAAAATACAAGGCACCCACAAGATGAGAATGCATTTCCTCTTTTGTGTTCTGTAATATTGGCAGTATCTCCACAAGGCAGGTAATATGTTAAAGCAAGGCTTATTACCACCAATTTTTCACATTCCTCTACTCTTCTGCTTTGAAGACATTGTATCACACTGTCTTCATTAATTAAAAGGCCATCCACACTATATCTACGCATGCCTCCTACTTCATGTGAAACTTATCATGTATCTCTATTAGTAGCACAAAATAAGATCAATACTAAAATACGTAAATTCAGGGTAGAATTGAAAGGGTTTTTCTTCACGTTTTTGTTTTCTTTACAGTTGTAAAACATTTCCATTCCTTCAAATTCCTAATTGGGTCATCTTCAACATCAGAGTGACACAGAATGGAAAAGCTAACGTGGTGAGGAGAGGACGGGGTCAGTGATTTAGGTAATAGGCACAGTCAATGAGCACAGGTCCCTCTTCTTGAGTTTTACCTCCCGAGTCATTAAGCTATGTGTTTCCTGACTTGATGCAGGCCAAGTCTCCAGGGAATTCAGGTCTTCCTAAACAGGGTCATCTCCCTCAGGAGCCTTTCCTGAACAAAGAGAAGACAAGACATGATCAAATGGGAAAAAACACACAGATGGAAAGATTAAGCCTAAATGAGAAAGTCATGCTACTCAGGGAAATTGTTTTAATCTACCCCTCTATTCTAGAATCATATCATCTTTATCTCCTATATTAATTTCTTTTCCCCCTGCTTTGACAAAATCAAATAGCAAAGATAATCTTTCCTCCAGGATGAGCCTCAGGAGTTTTATTTTTAAGTAGTTCTTTTGTTCCTAAAGGCCATATTATTTAAGAAAGTACTTTTCAGGTAAATCATAGATATATACAACCTTGTAAACCTATACATTAGGATCTAAAGAACACAAATCTTTTGTGTTTCAGAGTCTACCTTTTGGATCAAGAATACTGTGCTCCATAAGTCTCACTTAAACATTTGTATTACCAATAATATATAAATTAGTAAATTCTTAATCTTTATAGAAAGTTGTTTAAAGCTTTATTAAAGATCATAATATCATTACAATGAGACTTGATTGCTGGGTTTATTATAGGATTGTTACTACTTATTTTGTTAATTTCACTGTATGGACTCTTTCTGATAAGAGGCCAAGCGAGATAGTTTTCTCTGATTTCAGAATTCAGTTCTCAGAATATATTATGGCAGCCTTAAATACTATGATTTAGAAATTTTGTGATAAAGTAAAAATCAAGAATGACAACATCAACAATAAAAAAGACAAGCACATTGGAAACTAAAAAGAGCATTCATTAATTAGTGTTAAAAAAAAAGAAATTATAAACTATTATAACACCTGAATTAAAATTTAAATATATAATACTAAGAAATATCAATGAAAGGACAACATACCAAAATAAAGGTGAAGGAACTAAAGCAGTGTATAAAGGAGAACAGTATAACTTTAAGTGTGTTGCTAAAAAAGACAGAAAAAATGAATAAAAATGAATTCTGTATTTAATGATAAAGACCAAGCAAAGAATAAATAAGTAAACCCAAAGAAAGCAGAAAGGAAAAAATAATAAAGAATAGAATATAACAAATAGAAAACAAGCTAAAAGAAAAAAACTAGCAAAACAACAAAGAATAGTTCTTTACAAACAACTTTAAAAATACACAAAACTTTGTCACTATTAACCAATGGAGAGAAAAAACACAATTAAAAGTAGGAATAAAAAATGGCACAGGAACAGATGGTATGATCATTTTTTAAAATAATAAGCAAATATTATGAACAACTTTATGAAAAAGTTGATGAAATGGACATTTTATAGAGAATTATAAATCATAAAAATTTACTCTAGAGTTTCAAAAGGACAAAAAATAATAAGCATTTAAAAAGTTGGCACAATAATAAAAAGCTCACTCCTTAGGGAGAAAAAGCCACCTGGCCCCCAACAGGTATCCAGAAGAGGCTTTATCAAACTTTTAATGAACAAAAATACCTTTCTTCTATAAATACTTTCTGAAAATTTTTAGAGTTAATTTATATTAAAAGTTAGTATAATTCTAACACAAAAATTAAAAAGGTAAAATTATTAGCCAAATAAGGAAAAGTTTTAGCCACGTTCAGTTATGAACAATAATATAAAAGTCCTGAATAATTTATTACTAAATGAAGCAGTAGAAAAAAATGCATCTAGACTAAACCTTGTCACAAGAAATCATTTGAAAAATTCAATAGCCATTCGAGCTAGAAATAGAAGAGAACTTCTTTGACTTACAATGAAGGTTTATCTATCCAAAATGTTGAGCCAACATGAAAATTAATGATAAAACTTTAGACATTATTATTTTAAAGAAAAGGCAAGGGTTCCTATCACCACCCTTTCTTAATATTGCTAATATAGAGGGTTCAGGCAAAGTGAAATAAGTAAAACAAACAAACAAACAAACAAACAGGCCCATAAGGAATGGAAATGAAGCAAGTAAGCTTATTTGCAAACACTTTAATTGTCTTCATAGAAAATTAAAGAGACTGTACAGTAAAACTACTAGAAAAAATAAGAAAGTTTGACAGAAGAACTGATATAAGATAAATAAATTAGGAGCATTCCATAATAACCAGATACAGCTATAAAAGAAAATATGATTCCCAATAGAAACAAATAGTATAAGGTAACTAGAAATAAATTTAACCAAAATTATATAGTGACAATTGCAACATTTTATTGAAGAGCACAAAAGATAGATTACATAGAAAGGGTCTAATCATGTAGGAGAAAACTCAACATCATAATAAAGGCAACTATCCCCCAAATGGATCCATAGATGCAATGCAATTCCAATCAAAGTTCATGTAGAATTTGCACACATGTACACATGGGTGTGAGTATGTAGACAAACTGACTCTAAAGTTTATGCTATAGAATACAAGGTCTAAGAACATCAAAGACAACTTTGGAAAAGGAGAAAGTACTGGAGAAATTTGCCCTACTACTACCAGATACTGAAACCACTGCATAATAACCAACTTTTAAAGTAACCCCTCCCTTACCAGCTTGCAGAAGTTTGTTTCCCTTTTTGTAGAACTCGCACTTCCTTATGAAGTTACCTATATCTAATTTTAATAGTAAAAATCACAACCATTCAACATGCTAAGCTGCCATTTTTAAAAGTGCAATGCATTAACTAGCATAACTTGTAGCAGCACAGGCTCCACTTAATCCTGCCCCATGACCCATGTCATCTTACCTAATCCTGTATTACTTCCCTAGACCAACCCTCTCCAAACCATTTAAGAATCTCAAACCTCTTCAGCTCGGGGAGACAGATTTGAGCTTGTCTCCTGTCTCCTTGCTATGGTGCTTTGCAAAAAACCCTCTTCTTGAAATCCAAGTATCAGGTCATTGATTTCTGTGGGCTTTGGGCAATAAGCCCATTCAGGTGGTATAATCTGGTGATCCCAGTCTTAAATATCTTTACTGGAGGCCCTGTGGCTCCTGTGGGACAGAGATGCCCAGTCACTGATCCTGCACGGCCACCTATCCCAGTTACTTTACAGGCTCGATGGACAGTACTCTCTTGTACTCCTGCCAGTGTCACTGGCCCTGTTGTGCAGTTCCATTTCGAGGGGAGTTACAGATACAGGTACAGTCATCTTCTGGTGAGTAACTTCATTGTAGTGCCTACTCTTTGGTGAAACCAATTAATTCATTTTGGTTTTCTGGTTATTGGCTGTTAATCAAAATTGTGGTTCAAGTTCCACATTAGCTCTGCTCTGGTTGCTGGGTACAGGTCCCAGGCTTGTGAGAGGTAGCCACTGAAGTACTCACAATACAATTTTCATATTCTGGTTCTGCTTTCTGGTATTTCTGATTTAATCAGTTTAATTCTGTGTACACCTTAATTTAGCATGCTGAAAAATATAATCATGAGAAATGTTAGCAGTACTGATGACTATAGTCCTTTGGAATTTGTTTGAGATCATTGGTCTATGTTCAGTTATGAACCAATGAAAAAGAAAAAGATGAAATTCTTTTGTAATACTCCCTGGCCTCAATACAAATTTGAATCTAGAGAAAAATGGTCAGAAAATGTATTTCTTAAGTTTAGACTGTAAAAGAGAAGAGAACTAAAAATAAATCCCAAAAGCTCATGTCTTTGTATCAGAATGAGAATTTACAGAAAAAGGTACAAAATTATAATTTAAGCTAACAAGTTTTATATCTCTGCATTTCTGTGTTTCTGTATCTGACTCATGGCTAAATATTTTAACTGGCAGTGGATTTGGCCCAGTGGTTAGGACATCTGTCTACCACATGGGAGGTCCGTGGTTCAAACCCCAGGCCTCCTTGACCCATGTGGAGCCAGCCCATGCGCAGTGCTGATGCACGCAAGGAGTGCTCTGCCACGCAGGGGTGTCCCCACGTAGGGGAGCCCCATGTGCAAGGAGTGCACCCCATAAGGAGAGCCGCCCAGTGCAAAAGAAAGTGCAGCCTGCCCAGGAATGGTGCTTCCCACACGGAGAGTTGACATAGCAAGATGATGCAGCAAAAAGAAACAGATTCCCGTGTCACTGACAACAACAGAAGTGGACAAAGAAGAACACGCAGCAAATGGACACAGAGAAAAGACAACCGGGGTGGGGAGAGAAATAAATAAATAAATCTTTAAAAAAAAAAGATTTTAACTGATGCTACATGGTTTTTTATTTGCGTCTGTCTGTTTGATGCACATTTTCCTACCTCCAAATGGTAATATCAAATTAAGAATAAAAAAATTCTTAGGAGACCTCCATTCAAATTGCTTAAAAATAAATGTGTGCTAATATACATATATGTGTTTACATATATACATATGAAAATATTAAAAATACACACAGATGTATATGTAAATTGGTACCCTGGATTTCCAGGAATTAGGGACATCAAACTTATATCCTTCAGACTCTTCCTGTCTTCCTTGTCTATGTCCTGGCTTACTCAACCTCCCCTTCTATAGTGATAAGATTCATCAAACCCTACTGAAGACTCAAAGGGTATTACAAATAATTCAGTCTTATTTCAGACTTAGGAGCCTGGATATCTTTACCATTTAATTTAAGGACTGCGGGTGAAGGTCATACAGAAATCTAGATGTACAAAATTATTTGAAGAAGTGACAAAAAAGAATGGAAAGAAGCTGGCTACTTTTATAAGCCTGACATTAAATCATAGCTTTAAACCAGTCCTCCCTAATTGCCTCCAGAAAACTATTTCAGAAATTATTCATACTGTATCTCACTGGAATACTAATAAAATGGCAAAGTGAGGAAAGTAATATTTTTGAAAACCGTAACTAAAATAGCTATGTCCTCTGTACTACCATGTTAATTGCAATACAAACATAAAATTTTATTCTACTTGGGTATATTCTCCCTAAATTTATACAGATTTACTGATAAAATAAGCCTGCATTATGGCTATTAGATCTTAAAATTATGAAAAAAGTTAATTTCTGTTTAATGTAACTGAATTATTTTTAAAAACTTTATTTCAAATATAATTATTTTTGTAGGATGTTTGAAGACAGTTTCAAAGATCTTTTTAGTAACTTAAGGTGGCAGGTATGTAAAGTATGCAGGATGTTCTTTGTTAAAGAAAAAAGACAGATTTTTCCCAAAATAAAATTACTGTTTTTCACAGAATGGGAAGCAAGAATGTGTAAGAAAAAGCCTGAATGGATATAGAAAGTTGTGGAGGGTTCATAGAAATGAATTTTATTTGTTGTGGTCAGTGCTGAATAATATTTGATAAGGTTATTTCTATTTGTTTTGTTTGTTTGTTTTAATGCCATCTAAGTATTCTGCTTATAAGACAAAGATTCTATGTCATATTAGAATAACATCCTCGTTAATGTTTATGTTGACCTTACCATCCTTTATTGTTTTAGAAGACAAGTCTTCTATTATTTAAAGGAATTAAGACTTTTTCTTATAATCATATTAAGTCTTATTTCATTATTTTATTGTCACTTTGGTTAAATAGGTAAATAAATATTGTTTTACGGGGACCATTTTCCTGTTTAACATAATGTTTAAACCTGACAACTTTTGTATTTTGTCTTCCCCAAAACCAAACCCTAAAAGCTATCTTTTATTTCAAACAGTTGCAAAGGATTTATTCTTTCATCATGTAAAAATATGGTGCTAAAAATCTTTGGGTTCCTCTGATATGTTAGGAATTTCATGGGAAATACAAAAATTAAAAGAGATTTTCTAACCTTCTATTGGTTGAATTTATATGGATAAAATGTACTTACAAATACTTAAAGATTGTATAAAATTCCTAGAGAACTGACCATGTTCTCACTGAGGCAGGCTAGGAAGGGAATCAAGAGATGAATCTGGAAACTGGCAGGATGCCCATGTGGCCACTGGTACCCCCAGGATGGCTGCTGGAAGACCCTTGAGAGAAACCTCATTCAGAACAAGATTTCCTCTGGAAGACAGGAGAAGACCGGGATCTTCTCCAGGAGGCCTTATCATTGGGCCCTCCCAGGGGATTGATGGGTGGGGTAATCAATCAAAACAGCAAACTGCTGGGACTCCTCCCCTGTCAGTAGCAAAGGGGAAGAATAATTAATGGTTTAAAAGGTAAGGGCCAAAACAAGACTCCCCTGTTCTTGCCTGGAACAGCACACAAGTAAAACCTGGGCATTTGTAATCTGTAAATCAGCCCTCTTTATCTCTTTTCAACCCCTTCCCCTGTACTTGGGACCTGTAATCTGTTATTTTCTCCCATTTATCTTCCCTCCCTTCCTTAATAAATTACTGGCCTAACTAAGCTGGCTCACTCTTGAAACTCATTTTATGTAGTTTAGCCAAGAACTGAGAGAAATTCTGGCAACATCACTGACCATATTATATCCTGATACTGATCTGTAGGATATTAGTTTCACTCTGATGCTTCTTTGAAAAGGCATGTGGTTGCCTCAGGTCAGAACAACAACAAAATGGGATTTCAAAAGAGAAGCAAGGCACAAACTTCTGGGGAAGATGGCAGTGTAGGGAGCTCTAACACTCGGTCTTTCCAACAAAGCAACTATTAAACAGGCAGGAACTATCTGAAACAACTGTTCTGGGGCTCCAGAGGCCAGAACAGCATCCAGGGAAGAGAGGGAGGAAGAGACTGATAAACTACAGTAAAGAATAGTGAGTAGCTCTCTCTGCCGCAGCTGCTGACACCCATCCCCCATTCTTATGGTGGGCCAACCTGGGGTCAAGTCCCTGGCTACCTGCTGCTGGCTGAAAGGAACATAAATATCCTTTCCCCCAAAACAGGAATAGGCATGGCAGAGCACTGATCATGGCTTTTGATTACCAAATTTGAATCATTGGGTCCCATCTTTATGCTACTGTTTCGACATGCCCTGGATAAGGGCAGCAGAAGCCATTTTGACTGCACCCTGGACAGGGGTGGAAGCAGTGGAGATTTAAAGACAAAGCACCTCCTTGAGGTAGTGGGAACAGTTTGTTAAAGGGCAGCATTTGATGGACAGGCCAGAAGGCACAGCTTTGGGAAACCACTGGGGAGAATTTTGGCAACCTTTCTGATCCCCTTCCCAGAACACATTGGAATTGGTCATTGATCCCTTTGTGGATTCCTGGCCATGTCTGGGTGGGGAAATATGGTCTTGAGAAGGTCTTTTCTGGAATGACCTTCAGGCAAGAGTTGCCTTCCAGGGAGGGGGAGCTGGAGACAACAAAAGAAGTGTAAATGAAACTACAGAGGCAAAACTGAAACAAACAGAACAGATCAAGATTCCCAGAGGGGAGCAGATAGAGCTCAAATGATTGAGTGCCTGCCTGCTTCCCATGTATGAAGTCCTGGCTTTGATTTCAGGTACCTCCTAAAAACAAATGAAAAAACCACCTCTCATTGTGGAGCAGATGTTACTCAGTGGTTGAGTGCTCATTCGCATGTATGAGGTCCCAGGTTCAAGCCCCAGTACTTCCTCAAAAAAGATTCTCAGAGAAGGAAGACAGGAAAGGAAGAAAGGAATTTTTCTCCTGGGGGTAAAACATTCACAAAAACTGTAATATTAAAAATTGCACCACATATACAGGGAAAGAATCAGGTCAGTTAAAAGTGTACAGTAAGTTGAACCAAGTGTCAAAGAAAAGCCTTAACACAAACAACCAACAATAAAACCCTGGGCAAGATGTAGAAACTGACCTTCAAAACAAACTCAACAATATTATCATATGTCTAGACATCACAAACCATACTAAGAAACTTGAAGATATGGTCCAGTCAAAGGAACAAATTAAAACCTGAGGTGACACAGAATTTGGGAAAACTAAATAAAAATATTCAAACAAACCTCCTAAATCAATACAAGGAGATGAAGGAAAATAAAGTTAAAGGGAGAAAGGAAATTAAGAAGACACTGTGATCATAAGGAACAATTTGAAAGTATATAAAGAAACAGCAGAAATTATGGGGAAGAAACATATTAAAAGATATTAAAAATACACTACAGGGAGTGGATTGGGCTCCAGCAGTTGAATACCCACCTCCCACATGGGAGGTCCTGGGTTCGGTTCCCAATGCCTCCTGAAAAAATAACAAACAAGCAAAACAGATGATAAAGTCAACTCAGGGAAGCTGATGTGGCTCAGTGGTTGAGTGCTGGCTTCCCACATACAAGGCCTTGGATTCAATCTCCGGTTCCCAGTACCTCAATAACAAAACAAAAAACCCAGAGGTATGCAACAGCAGATTTGAACAGGCAGAAGAAATAATTAGTGAACTAGAAAACAGGAAAATTGAAACTCAGAAGAGCAGATAGAGAAAAAATGAAAAAAAAATTGAACAGGGTCTCAGGGATTTGAATGACAGCATGAAATGCACAAATGTACATATAATGGGTATCCTTGAAGGAGAAGAAAAGGGAAAAAGAGCAGAAATAATAGTTGAGGAAATAATAGCTGAAAAGTTCCCAATGCTTATGAGTGTATGTACTACAAACAGAATAAATCCCAACAGACCTGCCCTGAGACATATACTAATCAGAATGTCAATGCTAAAGATAAAATTCTAAAAACAGCAAGGGAAAAGTGATTTATCACATACAAGGGATCCACAATAAGATTAAGTGCCAATTTCTCATCAGAAATCATGGAAGTGAGAAGAAAATGAAATGATATATTTGAGATCATGAAAGAGAAAAACTGCCAACCAAAAATTCTTTCATGGAAGAAAGTGTCCTTCAAAAATGAGGGAGAATTTTAAATATTCACAGATAAACAAAAATTGAAAGAATTTATCAACAAGAGGCCTGCCCTGCAGAAATACTAAAAGGAATTCTACAGTCTGAAAGGAAAAACAGGAGAGAGGCATGGAATAGAGTGAAGAAGTGAGAATTATCAATAAAGGTATTGAAAAGGTAAAAAGAGAGACCAAAAAGATGAAATATGAAAACCAAAGGATAACGTTGTTAAAGTAATAATATTACAATAATAATATTGAATGTTAATGGATTAAACTCCTCCATTAAAAGAGACTCACCTTACATCCAAAGACAAATAAGTTGAAAGTAAATGTTGTAAAGAATATTCCATACAAAACTGTAACCAAAAAATAATTGACATAGCTAAACCTCCACTGGACAATACAGACTTTATGAGACAAAGAAGGACATTATGTATCAATAAAAGGGGCAATCCACCAAGAAGAAATAATAATCATAAATATCTAGGCACCTAGCCATCATGCCTCAAAATACGTGAAGCAAATATGGCAAACTGAAGGGAGAAATAGACATCTCTACAATAATAGATGGAGACATCAATATATCTACTCTCATAAACAGATAGAACATCTAGGCAGAGGATCAACAGGGAAACCGAGAACTTGAGTAATACGATAAATGAACTAGACCTAACATGTATATAGGACACTGCAACCCATAACAGCAAGATATATATATTTCTCAAGTGCACATGGATCATTCTCCAAGAGAGACCACATGTTTGGTTATAAAACATGCCTCAAAAAATTTATAAAGATTGAAATTACACAAAGCACTTTCTCTGACCATAATGGAATGAAGCTAGAAGTCAATCACAGGAGGAGAACTGAAAAATCCACAAATACAAAAGACATATTCAAACAATTAGTGGGTTAAAGAAGAAATTGCAAGAGAGATCAATGTGTCTAGAGAAGCCCCCTCTCAATTAAGAAGTAGAGTGGGTATCACCATCCCAGAGTCTTCTGGATTGGGGAATAAAATATAGATCTGAGGGGACTTACTGGTATTCTTCTATAGAATTATTGTGACTCTAGCAATGGAAGAAATTATATCATTGATGTGGAGACAATCAATGTCTGGAGTTGCTGAAGGCAGGGAGGGGGAAAAAGAGGTGTAATATGGGCACATTTTTGGGACTTGAAGCTGTCCTGAATGATACTGCAGAAACAGATGCAGGACATTATATGCTCTGCCATAACCCACTGAATTCACTGGGAGAGAGTGTAAACTACAATGTAAACTATAATCCATACTCTGTAGCAGTGCTCCAAAATGCATTTATCAAATGCAATGAATGTATAACACTAATGAAAGAAGTTGTTGATGTGGGGAAAGTGGGGGGTGTGGGGAGTGGGGTATATGGGAATCTCCTATATTTTTTAATGTAACATTTTGTGTGATTTATTATCTTTTAAAAATAAATTTAAAAATATATATATTAAAAAAACTTAGGAGATACAGTGAAGGCAGTGCTAAGAGGAAAATTTATAGCCCTAAACACTTATAATAAAAAAGAAGAGAGAGCTAAAATCAAAGAACTAAATACATACCTCAAGGAACTAGGAAAAAAACCCAGCAAACTAATTCCAAAACAAGTAGAAGAAAATAAATAACAAATATTAGAGAAGAATACAAGAAATTGAGAATTAAAAAAAACAAGAGAGAATCAACAAAACCAAAAGTTGGTTCTTGGAGAAGAGCAATAAAATTGACAAGTCCTATGCTAAACTGACAAAAAAAGAGATAAGTTATAAATAAATGAAATAAAAAATGAGAAAGGGACATAACTACTGGCCCCACAGAATAAAAAGTAACTTAAGAAATACTATGAACAACTGAACAACTGTATGACAACAAATTAGGCAACTTAGATGAAATGGAAAAATTCCTGGAAACACACAAACAAACTACACTGACTCTAGAAGAAATAGATGACCTATACAGACCAAATTACAAGTAAAGAGATTGAATCAGTAATCAAAAACCACCCAACAAAGAAAACCCAGGACCAGATGGATTCACAGGGGAATTCTACCAATCATTCCAAGAAGAATTAATACAAATTCTGTTCAAACTATTCCAATAAATTGAAGAGGAGGGAACACTACCTAACTCATTCCATACAACAAGAAAAGAAAATTCAGAGCAATTTCTCACATGAATATAGATGAAAAATCTTCAACATACCCAAACACAGAATCCAACAGTACATGAAAATAATAATATACCATGATCAAGTGGGTTTTATCCCAGGTATGCAATGGTGATTCCACATAAGAAAACCAATTAATGTAATACACTATATTAACAAAACAAAAGGAAAAATCACATGATCCTCTCAATTGATGCAGAAAAGGCATTTAACAAAACCCAGCATTCTTTCTTGATTTAAAAAAAAAAACCAGAAAAGTATGAATAAAAGGAACATTCTGGGAAACAGATGCAGCTCAACCAACTAGGCTCTCACCTACCATATAGAAGGTCCAGAGTTCGATGCCAGGGCCTCCTAGTGAGGGCAAGCTGACCCATGTGGCAAGCTGGCTCACATAGAGTGCCAGCCTATGCTGGAATGCCACCCCACACAGGAGTGCCACCCTGCATGGGAATGGCACCCCACAGAGGATTGCCAGCTGACACTGAGAGCTTACACAGCAAGATACACAATAAGAGACACAGAGAAAAGAAATAAGATGTAGCAGAACAGGGAGCTGAGGTGGCACAAGAGAGTAATCACCTCTCTCCCACTCCAGAAGGTCCCAGGATCAGTTCCTGGTGCTGCCTAATGAGAATACAAGCAGACACAGAAGAATATACAGCAAATGGACACAGAAAGCAGGGAATGTCGGGGAGCGGGGGGGGGGGCAGGGAGAAATAAATATTTTTAAAAAAAGAGAGGAACCTTCTTCAACATGATAAAGGGAATACATGAAAAATCCACAGCTAACAAAACAATCAATGGTAAAAGACTGAAAGCTTTCCTGCTGAGATTGGGAACAGGATGTGCACTGTCACCACTGTCATTTAACATTTTACTGGAAGTTCTAGTCAGAGAAGTTAGGTAAGAAAAAAATAAAAAGCATACAAATTAGATAGGAAGAAGCACAACTTTCACTATTTCCACAGGACATGATCCTATATACAGAAAGTCCTAAAAAACTACAATAAAAGCTACTGGAGCTAATAAACAAATTGGTGGAGTACAAGATCAACATGCAAAAATCAGTATTGTTTCTATATGCTAGTACTGAGTAAGCAGAGGAGAAAATCAAGATTATATACATATATATATATAAAGTGCTCATAAATATAAGCTCAATGACTTTTCACAAAGTGACTGTACTTTGTGTAACCAGCACCCAGAACAAGAAGCAGAACATTACCAGAATGCTGGAGTGCCTTTTTATGAATGCCCTTTCAATCATTTCCCTTTTTCCCAGGATAACCACTATTTCGACTTCTTGAACCACAGTTTAATTTTGCATATTGTGGAACTTTATATAAACGGGATCCTCTATTTTTACTCTTATGTATCTGGCTTCTTTTTTAAAAATATTACTGTGCTAAAATATATATTCACAATTGCAAAAAATAAAAGCAACCCAAGTGCCCATCAACTAATGAATGGATAAATAAAATGAGTGATATACATATGATGGAATATTATAAAGCTGTAAAAAGGAATGAAGTACTGGAGTACCTAGAAGTGAAATAGATAGGCAGTCTACAAAATTACGACTTGATCTGTATAAGTGGAAGAGTTCTAGATCAAGTAAATAAAACCCTAAACTGAACTGCAGACACAGAGAATCACAGCCCCTTAATCAATTGCCAGACTTGAGACAGGATACGGACCAGAGCACCATGAATGAATGGAATGCCAGGTACTCCTGGGGAGGGACCCTGTTAAACTGCCAAAAATTTATCCTGTTATTCTTCCTCCCACCTTTCCCCCAAAGAGACTTATGGCCTTTAAATAGGATAACCATGCACTGGGGAAAAGGAAATGATCAGGTATTTGGGGGATTACTAGATACGGGCTTAAAAGTGACATTAATTCCAGAAAACCCAAAATGTCACTGTGGTACACAAGTCTGTAGGGGTTTATGGAGATCAGGTGATCAATGGGGTTTTAGCTCAGATATGTCTCACAGTGAATCCAGTGGGTCCTTGGACCCATTCTGTAGCTATTTTCTTAGTTCTAGAATATGTAATTGGAACAGATACACTCAGCTACTGGCAAAATCCCCACATTGGATCCCTGACTTGTGGAGTGAGGGTTATTATGATAGGAAAGGCCAAAAAGAAGCCACAGGAACTACCTCTACCTAGCAAAATAGTAGATTCCTGGAGAGATTGCAAAGATCAGTGCCACCACTAAGGATGTGAAGGACACAGGGGTGGTGATTCCCACCACATCTCCACTCAGCTCTCCTATCTGACCTGTGCAGAAAACAGATGGATCTTGGAGGATGACAGTGGATTATGCCAATTACAGCTGCTGTTCCAGATGTGGTACCACTGTTTGAGCAAATCAGCACATCTGCTGGTACCTGGAATGCAGCTATCTATCTAACAAATGCTTTTTTCTCAATTGCCATTAGTAAGGACCACCAGAACAGTTTGCTTTCCAGCTGGCAATGTCAGCAATAAATTGTCACTGTCCTATCTCAAGGGTGTATCAACTTTCCAGTCCTAAGTCATAATATTGTCTGCAGGGACCTTGATCAACTCTCCCTCCCAGAAGATATCATACTGGCCCATTATATTGATGATATCATGTTGATAGGACCTAGTGAGCAAGAAGTAGCAATGACTTTAGACTCACTGGTAATGCATTTGTGTGAGAAAGGATAGGAGATAAATCCAACAAAAATACAGGGTCCTTCCACTGCAGTGAAATTTCTAGGTGTCTAGTGATTTGGGGCATGTCAAGATATCCCTTCCACAGTAAAGGATAAGCTCTTGCTTCTGGCCCCTCCTATGACCAAAAAAAAGAGGCACAATTCTTAAGTGGCCTCTTCAGATTTTGGAGATAACACATTCCTCATTTGGGTGTGCTACTTAGCCCATTTACCAATTGACCAGAAAAGCCGCTAGTTTTGAGTGGGGACTTGAATAAAAGGAGGCTCTGTGACAGGTCCAGGCTGTTGTACAAGCCGCACTACCACTTGGGCCATATGATCCAGCAGATCCAATGGGATGGAAGTGTCAGTGGCAAATAGAGATGCCATCTGGAGCCTTCGGCAGGCCCCTACATGAGAATCCCAATGCAGACCCTTAGGATTTCGGAGCAAAGCCCTACCATCCTATGTAGATATTTATTCTCTTTTTGAGAACAGCTTTTGGCCAGCTACTGGGCCTTAGTTGACACTGAACTAAGTTACAGGCCAATTACAGTTGCTGTTCCAGATGTGGTACCATTGTTTGAGCAAATCAGCACATCTGCTGGTACCTGGAATGCAGCTATCTATCTGACAAATGCTTGGTTACAGGCCACCAAGTAACCATGAGACCCGAGTTGCCTATCATGAGCTGGGTATTGTCTGACCCACCAAACCATAAAATTTGGCATGCATAGCAGCACTCCATCATAAAGTGGAAGTGGTATATATACGACTCATGGGTTGTTGCCAAAGGTTTAGGTGGATGGTCAGGGACTTGGAAGAACATGATTCAAAAATTGGTAATGAAGAATATGTGAACAGAACTTTCTGAGTGTGCCAAAAAAACTTGAAAATATTTGTGTCCCACCTAAATGCTCACATAAGGGAGACTTCAGCTGAGGAAGACTTTAATAATCAAGTGGATAAGATGACCCACTCTGTGGCTAGCATTCAGATTCTTTCCCCAGCCACTCTTGTCATTGCCCAATGGGCTCATGAACAAAGTAGCCATGGTGGTAGGGATGGAGATTATGCAAGGGATCAGCAATATAGACTTACCCACCCTCATCAGGACCAACTTGGCTACAGCCACTGCTGAATGCCCAATCTGCCAGCAGCAGAGACCCACAATCAGTCCCCAATATGGCACCATTCCCCAAGGTGATCAGCCTGCTACCTAGTGGCAGGTTGATTACACTGGATAACTTCCATCATGGAATGAGCAGCAATTTGTTCTAACTGGAATAGACATACACCATGGATATGGGTTTGCCTTCCCTGCAGGCAATGGTTCTTCTAAAACTACCATCTGTGGACTTATCAAATATTTTTTCCACTGCCACTGCATTCCACATAGCATTGCTTCTGATCAAGGAATTAACTTTACAGCAAGTGATGTGCAGGAATGGGCATACACTCATGGAATTCACTGGCCCTACCATGTTCATGACCATCCTGAAGAAGCTGGATTGTTAGAACGGTGTTCTGGCACCAACTAGGTGGCAATACTTCACACAGCTGGGTCAAGTTTCTCCAGGAGGCTGTGTATGCTCTAACTCACTCTAAGGTACTATTTCTCCCATAGCCAGGATTCACAGGTCCAGGAATCAAGGATGGAAATGGGAGTGACACCACTAGCTATTACCCTGAGTGATCCACTAGGAAAAAATTTTGCCTCCTTTTTCGCAACCTGAAACTCTGCTTGTCTGTGGGTCGTATTGCCAAAAGGAGGAGTGCTTCCATCAGGGAACACAATGATTCCACTGACCTGGAAGTTAAGACTGCCACCTGGCCACTTTGGGTTCCTCATGCCTCTTTACTAACAGGCAAAGAAGGAAATTACTATTTCCTGGGGTAATTGATCCTGCTATCAAGGGGAAATAGGAATACAGGAGATCCTCTAGGGTGGCTCCTAATACTACCATGACCTGTGATTAAATACAATGGAAAACTGCACCAACCCAATTCAGGCAGGACTAAAAAAGGCCCAGAATCTTCAGGAATGAAAGTTTGGGTCATCCCACCAGGTAAAGAACCACAGCCAGCTGAGGAGCTGGTTAATGGTAAAGAGAACATGGAATGGATAGTGGAAGAAAATAGTGATAAATATGAACTTCAATCACATGACCAGTTACAGAAATAAGAACTGTAATCATGAATCTTCCTTCCTTGTTTTGTTATGAGTATGTTTGTATATATACATAAAATGAATCTTTGTTTTCTTCCCTAGCCTTTCCCCTTATTATATGAAATAAGGTGTACAGCTCTATGTCGCACTATTTAAGGATGTGAAGTTTAACAGTGAATACTACCCAAGTACTTGCACCCTATTGTGGAGGGAATTAGCGTGTTTCTGATTTATGTAGTACAGTTGAATAGTGTTAGGCAGAAATATACATATATATGTATGAATCTGTTGTTTTTATTTACAGACCAAGTATGATTTAAGGTGATAATAAAGCTGCCAGGTTGACAAGGGGTAGACTTTGATGGTTAGGCTATGGTGTCAACTCATCCAGGTAATGGTATCAGTTATTTGGTCAACCAAGTACTGGGATAATTGTAATACAATGACATTGACTTTAATTATCAGTGAGTTGATTGCATAGATGGCTGGTTACTTCTACAATCAACTGCAGAGACTGCTATCAGCAATGAGTGACATGTAATCCAATTAGCTGAAGGCCTTAAAAGGAGAAGGGATTCCAGCATTCACAGTGAGAATCCCAATCTTTACTGCAGGCAGCCAGTATCTCCTGAGGAATTCAAGGAGGACTCTTATCTGAGCCCTGGGTTTGCACCTGTCCTGCAGAATTTGGACTTGTGCATCCCCACGGTTGCATGAGACCATTTTATAAAATCTCATACTATTTACAGATATCTCCCATAGGTTCTATTTCCCTAGAGACCCCTAATACAGGGGAAAACATTAAATACAAAAGAGTTCTTATGGCTAAGAGACCTAAAAGTGAGCCAGGAGTTCATTTCAGACATGCTTATGCATGTCTCAGGCAGATCTCACTAACTGACACAGTAAACAAAGCCTCAAACAGGGGTGCTCCCAAGGGTTCTAGTAACATCCAGTCACTACAGGCAAGGCACATACTCACGAAATCAGCATTCCAGCAGCGGACCTTATTCTGTAAGATACAATATTCTGTTTCCCCAATATAAGGAATTAGACTCATTCATAATTTCCCTACTGGCAATTCTTCTATCCCTTTTATTTGAACCTATAAGTAGCATTATACCCCTTAAATATAAGTTTCAGAGACTTAAGGTTTCTATCCCTTTCATTTGAACCTAATAATTAGCATTATACCCATTAAATACAAGTTCCAGAGACCTAAGGCTTTAGTCTGTTTATATGCCAGCTGAACCCTGATACTCAGCAGAGTTACCCACTCTCCAGTCCATTAGATTTGCCCAGGACAACTATCAAAATGCTGAGGATGGACAACTCCCATCCCCCAAAACTGAAGAGTATATACAACTGCCAGCAAAACAGTTCTTTCCATCTGCCCCATAAGATCTAAGCCCTCTTCCAATATGAAGCCAAGTGGCAACATCATCCCAAAAGCCTCAAAATTGAGGAATGAACAATATAAAGGGGGAATACAACCCCCAATCAAAGTAGAATTATTATATTGTAGCAAAGAACTTACAACATTGATATAAAGATATGATTACCAGAGTTGCTGAGGGGAGGGGGAGGAAGAACAGGTGGAATATAGCACATTTTGGAGGCAGTGGAATTGTTCTGAATGATATTGCAATGGCAGATAAAGACCCTATACATTTTGCCAAAACCTATAAAACTGCACAGTGAAAAGTGTAAACTATCATGTAAGTTGAAGACCCTGGCTAGTAGCAAAGCTTCAGTATTGGTTCATCAGTTGTACAAATGTACCACACTAATGTAAGATATTACTAACAGGGGAAAATATGGGAGGGGAAGGATGGGTTATATGGCAATTCCCTACACTTTCTATTCACTTCTATGTAATCTAAAACTTCTCTAAAAATAGTTTATTAATTTAAAAAAAGAAAAGAAACAAACTGAAAATCAACAACTCTTCCCAGATGCATCTGACAACTGAGGTCACAGGCAAACCATCATCATGGAAACTAAAAAGACTTGCCACTATAGATATTCACAGGATTAGAGCAAGTATTGGATAGGACTTCTTGCAGAGTGAAAGGCTAATTGCTGGAGGCTGAGTGTGGACTAGATTGGGAGATAAAAACTCCTGGAGACGCAGCCTTGGGGGAGGGGCCCACACTTTCAGGAGTTTTACCCCTAGGAGCCAACCAGGTTCTCACTGTGAAGATTAGAGATAAGTCCTGTGACAGTGTGAATTTTGTGAATCTCAAAAAGCAAAAATACAAATGTTTATCCTATGTACGTCCCTCCTTTCGATATTGGAAGCAGATAATTTGTAAGTTTCACAGGTCTACAGCCAGAGGGGAATGTTGCCCCAGGACAAACTGCAAGCCTATAACCGATTTCTATGAAATTTTTTTAAAGCATTACTACTGAAATAATATAAGGCTTTTGAAATATTGTGATGTAATGAACGTATTTTGCATATGGAAAGACATGTCTTTTTGGGATTCAGAGGGTAGAATGTGGCAGGTTGAGATTATTTTATGAATCCCAAAAAGAGAATGATCATTAGTTTGTAAACTAATCTACTCCTCTGGGTATGATACTCTACTCTCTGATTGCAATAAATTTAGTTGAGGGACCTTTGATCAGATTACTTGATAAGGTGGATTTAGGGCTTTTCATTAGACTACCTCAGTGAGCTGTGACTCAGTTTGATTCTTCACTCTCTTCCTGGGGCTGATATAAACAGATACACAGAGAGAGAGAGGGACACAGACAGGCACAGGAAAAGGAAGTCACCATGTTTGATCCTGTCATGTAAGAGAGAGGGCTAGAGGATCGCTTAAGCATGAAGCCTCAAGAGGCTGAGCCCACAGAGCAGCTCAAGAGATGGTGAACCCAGAGGGGAAGGCTGGAATCTTATCAGAGATTGGCAGCCATCTTGCTTCAACATGTGGCAGCTGATTTTGGTGAAAAAGCATCTCTGGTGGTGCCTCGGTTTTGACTTTTCACAGCCCTGGAACGGGAATGATTTAAGGCTTTTGAAATATTTTATTTTGCACATGGAAAAGACATGGCTTTTTGGGATTCAGGTGGTAGAATTGGAAGGTTTAGCCCTTTGGCAAACTAAAACAGAAACTGGTACCAGGAGAGTGAGTCACGCTGTTTGCAATTCCCAAAAATGCTGGAACAGTTTTATTTTATAAAACCATCTCTTGGAGTTCAGCTGTCAGGAACTGTGAGACAGTTGATAGAAAAGGTCTAGACTGCTTTGAAGAGACTGTTGGTAGAAATACAGATGGTAAATATAGTGCTGATAAGGCCTTAGAAGGAAATGATGAAACTATTATTTGAACCTGGAGGAAAGGTGATCTTTGTTTTAATGTTGCAGGGAACTTGGCAAAATTGACTCCTGAAGTTAGATGGAAGGCAGAATTTGAAAATGACAATCTTGGACATTTAGCTGAGGAGGTTTCAAAGTAAATGTGGAAAATGCACCCTGGCTTTTCTTGCAGCTTACAGAAAAATGTAAAAGGAAAGAGATAAACTGAGAACTAAATTGCTGGGCACAAAGAAACCAAAGACTGATTTGGGAAATTCTAAGCTTCTGGAAAACAAGCCCCCAGATGATAGTGCCCCATGTGAGGATTTAACTAAACATGGAGCTTGTAAGTTAAGATTGGAAACGCAGTTATCCAGGAAGGATCTGTGGTGGAAAGTCCTACTGTCTGATGCCTGGACCCCTGTGAGGTTCATCTAAACCAACAAGCTTTCTGTGAGAACTGTAGGAACAAAACCACTGTCAGCCTGGACTAAAAGTCAGGGGAGGGAGAGACTGAGGGAGAAACAGCATCAAAAGGAAAACCATGGAAGCTGAAGCCTGGAATTAAGATATTCCCTTGGGCCAAGAGAGAGACCCCACCCATGTGTACAGAGAAGGTGAGTTTGTCCCAGCCTTTGAAGAGGACGGATGTTCCAGCACATTGTTAAGGGAGAGTTTGGTCTCCCCAGGCTACAGAGGGTGGAGCATATTTCCCAATGTTTGGGGAGAGTGAGGTCAACACTCCATTTCTCTGAGGGGGTTGGGCCTATATGCCAAAGATTAGAGAGAATATTGCTGCCATTTCACTGTACTAAGAGGAATGAGCCTGTCCCCCAGAGATTGGGGAAAGTGTGACCATCACTCCAATATCCTTGGTGGGTAACATCGGTAGCTCAGTTTCCACCCAGATGCTTGAGGAACATGGAGCTGAAAGTATGGCCTTTGGGCAAACCCACGAAAAGGATGGGCTCCCATGAGGCCCCAAGGAGAAGAAACCATTATCTTAAGGATGACTCTCAGACTTCGAAATCTAGTGCAGTATGCCCTGCAAGTTTTCAGAACTATTGGGACCTGTGACACCCTTTTCCCTTCCAAGTTCTCCTTATGGTAAAGCAAATGTTTATCCTATATATGCCCCTCTTTTGTATATTGGAAGCAGATAATTTCTTTGTAAGTTTCATTGGTCTACCGCCAGAGGGGAATATTTCCCCAAGACAAACTGCATACCTATAACTGATTTCTATGAAATTTTATACTTAGCATTGCACTGAAATGATTTAAGGCTTTTGAAATATTGTGATGTAGTGAATGTATTTTGCATATGGAAAGAATATATATTTTGGGATCCATAGGGTGGAGTATAACAGTTTGAATTGTGTGAATCCAAAAAAAACAAAAGATTGTTTTAAACTAATCCATTCCTGTGGATGTGAGATCCATTTGACTGGAGTACATCATCGGGGTGTGATTCTTGTTGTGTCTAACCCTCTGGCTGGGTCTGATATAAAAGGAGACACAGAGAGACAGACACAGGAAAAGAGAGCTGCCATGTTTGACTCTGCCATGAGAGAGAACTGCAGGAAAACAGAAGCCCCTGAGAGGCTCAAAGAGCTGAGGTCCAAAAAGAAACAGACAAGCCTTATGCTTGATTGCTCACAGCTGAGCTCCAAGAGATGGTGGATTCTGGAGGGGAAGGCAGAGACTTCTGTAGAGATGGGCAGCCATCTTGCTTCACCATGTGGCAACAATGCCAGTATCACCAGCAACTGACTTTGGTGAGAAAGCATCTCTGCTGATGTCTTGATTTGGCATTTCATGGCCTTGGAACTGTAAATTTCTACTCCCAATAAATCCCCATCATAAAAGCCAAGAGATTTCTGGTACTTTGCATAGACAGCCTTTTGGCAAACTATAACAAACCCCCTCTGTTTCCAGTAGGAGGAAGAAGGGAAGACAAAAAGAGAAACAAATACAGAAGATCATACAGCAAATGGACACAGACAGCTAAAACAGCAGGGCAGGGGATAGAAAAAAAATCTTCAAAAAAAAAAGCCCAGAGAACTCTCCTCTCTTTTACAAAGGGCTGCCCTCGAAAGAAGCTAGTTTACCAGAACCAACCTACTTGAGTTTTATCAGAACCTAACCAACCCAGTGAACGAAGAACACTGAATTCCATGTCTAGCTTTTGACATGGGGAAGAGGAAATACCCAATTCCAGTCCCCACTATCCAATAAGGGGTGATTTTTTAAAAAGATGCAAAGCACCTGGGATGGTCACCATCTAGGAGCAGCAGCTCATTAAAAGAATGAGACCTAGTCACAGCACTGTAGAGCTATCCCTTCCTTCACCTCTGACAACCACATCAGTAGGGTTCCTGGAAAATAGGGGATTAGTGTTGAAATGGCAAAACTCAGACTGTATTTTAGAAGTAGTATACCAGGAAACCCACAGACAACAGGGAAGATAAAAACAAGACCACCACAGGAAATTTTAGCCTCCATTAACAGCTACAGCAAAAAATAAATACAGCTTAACTCTGGCCAGATAAACATAAAACCTCACACTAAGCACACCTATTTAACTCAGTTCCTCTTACCTGATACATCATGCCTGGCTCTTAATAAAAAACTACAAGGCATGCATAAAGCCAAAAAAAACAAACAAACAAACAAACAATACACACACACAATTTGAAGAGACAGGGTAAATATCAGACTGATATATGAGAGCAGTTTGGGAATTATTAGGGCAAGATTTAAAATAACTATGATTAGTATGTTAAGGGCTCTAATGGGAAAAGCAGACAGCAGGCAAAAAGTGGCAGGTAACATAAGCAAAGAGATGGAAACTCTACAAAAGAATAAAAGAGAAACACTAGAAATCAAAACCACTGTGACATAAATGAAGAATGCCTTTGATAGGCCCATCAGAATAGACACAGCTGAGGGAAAAAAAACAGTAAGCTTGAAGATACATAACTAGAAACTTCCAAACTGAAAAGCAGAGAGATAAAAACTGAAAAAGTAGAACAGAATATCTAAGACCTGTGGGACTACTACAAATGGTGTAACATGCACGTATGAAGGTATTGACCAGAAGGAAAAAAAGAAACAAAACAATTATTTGAATTAATAATGGCTGAGAGTTTTCCAAAATTAATGACAGAGCACAGGTCTGAGAAGTTCAGAAAATACCAACCATGATAAATGTAAAATAACCCACCCCTAGGCATATCTATTCAAATGTAAGTAAGTCAGAGAAAAAAAGAAAACCTTGAAAGAAGCCATAGAAAAAGAAGCACCTTCCTATAGAGGTACAAGGGTAAGAATTACATCAGATTCTCTCCAGATACAATACAAGCAGGAAGAGACTGGACTGAAATACTAAAAGCATTGAAAGTAAAACAAACAAACAAACAAAACACACATACACAACCTAGAATTATAGAACTCAGCAAACTATTCTTCAAAAGTGAAGGAGAAGTAAACTTTCTAGACAAACAAAAATTAAGGAAATTTGTTACCAACAGACCTGTCCTGCAGGAAATGTTAAAAGAAGCACTTCAGAGAGAAAGAAAATGATAAAGGTCAGAAACTCTGATCTACAAAAGAAAGGAAGAGTGTTAAGAAAAAATAAATGAAGGTAAAATATTTTGTTTCTCTTATGCTTAACTGATCTAACAAATAAAAGTTTGTTCAAAATTATAATACCAACAATGATTACAGTTTATGGATAAATTAAATATATGATGGCTGCTATAAGGAATGGAAGGGGAGAATTGGGATTATTCTGTTATATAAGGTACCTGCACTACCCATGAAGCAGTACTCAGATTACTTGTAAATGTATATTGAAACCTCTAGGGAAACCATTAAATTTTTTAAAAAATATGTATAATTGAAATTCTAAGATGGAGAGACAATGGAATTATATAAAATGCTTGATTAAAATTAGAAAAGGAAAAAAAGACTGGAAGACACAGAGCACAATGTCAATGAATAAAAAGTAGTTAAAATATGGTAGATATTAATCGAATGATATAAATAATCACTTTAAATGTGAATGACTTAAATACACCAGTTAATAGAGACTAGTAGAGTGGATTAAAACATAAGACCCAACTATATTTTGTTAATAAACTCACCTTAAATACATAGTCAAAGATAGATAAAAGTAAAGAGATAGAGAAGAATATACCATGCTAACACTAATCAACAGAAAGCTGGAGTAGCTGTATTGATTTCAAACAAAACGTATTTCAGAGCAAGAAAAATTATCAAGGATATATAGGGAAATAACATAACGAAAAAGGAGTCAATGTTCCAAAAAATAACAATTCTTAACATGTATGTCCCTAACAACAGGGCACGAAAATATGTGATACAAAAACTGATAGAACTGCTAGGAGACATAGACAACTCCACTCATATTTGGAGACATCAATATCCCTCTGTGAGTAACTGTCAGATTCATCAGGCAGAAAATCAGTAAAGGTGTATTAGAACTGAGGAGCACCATCCATCAACTGGATCTCATTGACATCTATAGAAACATCAAACAGCAATAGAATATACATTTTCCTCAAGCCCACATAACATTCACCAAGACAGACCACATACTGTGCTATAAGATACCCCTCAACAAATGTAAAAGAACAGAACTTTCAATCCATAACAGAATTAAACTAGAAATCAATAACAGAAAGATAGATGGAAATTCCAAAATATTTGGAGCTTAAACAAAACATAAATAACACATGGGTCAGAGAAGAAGTTTCAAAAGAAATTTTAAAAATATCTTGAACTACAGAAAAATGAAAAGACAGCTTATCAAAATTCGTTGGATGCATCTCAAGTTGTTTATATAAGCTTCCACCTTAGGAAACTCAAAAAAAAAAAAAAAAAAAAAAAGAGAGATCAAATTAAACCAAAAAAGCAGAAAAAAATAATAAGGATTAGAGCAGACATCAGTGAAACTGAAAATAAGAAAATAAAGAACTTCAACAAAATAAAAAACTGGTTCTTTGAAATTATGAACAAAATTGATAAACCTCTAGCTAAGACAGTCAAGAAAAAAAAAAAAAAGAGAATACACCAATTGCCCACTGAATATATTTTAAGTACAGTTTACCTCGATCATATTATTCTAGAGCTAAAATTTTAACATTAAACACAAATTTTAATTTTATTCCTTTATTTAAACTTGTTTAATTAGTTTCCTTTCTAGATCTGCTGAGATAACCTTACTATAGCACTTAGTTCATGCAACTATAATAGGATTCCCATTTGTATTATAATTACCTATATATAAATGTCTACAATATTTTATAATCTCCTTGGAAAAATGTTTACCTGCTTCTCTTTTTCCAACCCAGAATGTAGTGCCTAGTCCAGAATGGTAACTAGAAAAAAGGAATTTTGTATTGTCACTGTGTGGTTCATTTTATTATGTTTCTCTAGTAAAATGAGTACTATTCCCAGGTCTTGACAAACCTGGTGTAGCAGTTTGATAATATTTATGATTTCCAAAAATATATATTGGATTATGTTGTGAACTGGTCTGTTCCTCTGGGCATATTAGATTGGATTGCAGTCAGAGGTTTCACTTTTACTTGATTAATAATGATTAAGGCTTTGACTGGGCCACAGCAGTAGTACGTGAGTAGTAGTCACAGAGAAAATGACATGGCAGAGAAGAAAATTGGAGTTTTGATCCTGGAGTTCAGGAAGTAAGCACACAAAGAAGCAGATACATGAGGAAAGAGTGAAGGCTCCATTAGACATTGCAGAGGCCCCAGGAAGAGAGTCAAGCTGTTCCCCTGACAGTTTACAGCTGGCCTTGTGGAGAGAGCAGAGCAGCTGAGCCTGGAAAGAAACAAACCTTGGAAAAGAGCCAAGACTTGTCCCAGTCTGTGGCTGAGACTGGAAGAAGCTAGACCATGGAGCCTTGGGAGGAGGAGTAAGACAGAACCCTCACAGGCATCACCCACCATCCTGCTCCAACATGTGGCAACAGACTCTGGGTGAGAAAGTACCTCTTACAGTACCTTTAGGTGGACTTTTTAGGGCCTTGTGATGGAAAGCTTCTATCCCAAATAAATACCCTTTATAAAAATCAAGCGATTTCTGGTATTTTGCATCAGTAGCCCTTTAGCTGACCAATATACCTGGGAAACAAAGAACTTCCACTATGGTTGGGAACCCTTTCATCATGGATTCTAGATTAGTAGAGTATAATGGGCAAGGTACTTTCCCAAATTCATTGATAATCTAGGCTGGGAAAGTTCCTCCAGGTCTTATAATTCACAGATGGTACTGCCTCAGGATAAGAACAGGATGTTCCTTTTCCCAGTGTTAAGATCCCACCCCAAAGAAAATCTATTTGAGATAGTGTCCCTATGTACTCCTCTGTTGTCCAATCTCTCCTCTTGACTCAGGTGCTGGAGCAGGTCTTGGTGGAGGCAGTGTGTGGAGCACATCCTGAAAGTACTGGCTGCAATGTCCAAAGGAGCTGGATATGGTCGAAAGGGATGCCAATTGACAGTGAAAGACAGGGATAATATGAATGAAGCCATGGTAGGCAGAAAGGTGGCAACCTTCATTACTTTAGCAATTTGGGAAGAACCCAAAATGTAGTCTTTGAGTTTCCTGAATGGGCAGGTCAAAGAGATTTCATGGGAGGTGAGTGATTCTAGATTGCCTAATTTGATACTGTCTACTGGAGAGCCATGCTGTGTCAGTTGAGGCTTAGTAAATGGTCTTTGGTGGGGTATCCTAAAATCCTTACTGGTGGATTGAGACTCCTTGACCAATGGCCAGAATCAGGATGGCACTAGATCAAATATAGAACTAGAAGTGAAAAACATTATTACTATGAAAGATGTGTATGCCAATTTAACTACTTGCACATTTAAAATAGTAGCTCTGTAGCCTACTATTTTATCCATACAAGGCACAGTACCCAAAGTACTTCCCAGTGACTCCTTAAATGCCCCTTCTGGATTACTGATAGGTGGACATGATCTTGGAGAGTCTTCTAAGTGCAAGACATAATAAATGTGGCCCTCTCTCAACACATGAGTGGGAAGCACACAAAGAAACATCTCTTCCGAAAAAATGGGGTTGACTGGGGGAGACAAAGGTGAGCCAGCACAAAGAGCCATATGGTCTGTTTTGGCAAGGTCATTGCATAGAATGAGAACTGTATTCTGGGCATCTTAGGAAGGGTGAGGCTCTCCGAGGTTACTCAGAAATTGAGGATAAGTAACATAAACCCTGATCACTGGCTCAGGTCCTATAAGGTCCTATGTAATTCAGAATATTGGACCTGATAGAGCAATTTCAGGTTATCGTGGCTAAGTTTTAAAGAAGTCTGAAAGATGGAAAAAACTGATGACCTTCACACAGGCTTTTACCAATGGAACATCTCAGTGATCTTGCTGTACTGGTAAGTATTAACACAGCTCCTATGTATCCTACCCTTTTTATTATCAAAAAGGGATGGTTTTAGATTACAGAAAACAATGATAGGCTCAAGCACCCCTGTCTGGCCTCCTAAGGGGAGTGTGGCTTAAGGGACACAAAGTACTTAAGCAAGTAATTCCCTGGGGTTTGGTGGTTTTAATAACTAGGAAGAAGAGTGCCTGCCCCACCAGGAAGAGGTGAACGTCTTCATGATCCAGGGCTGCTCTCCACAATGCCGGTTAGAAGCTGGGTTAGCCCACCTTGACTTAAAGAAACTCAGCCAGTTCTTAAAGATAATAACATTCTTTCCTAAGGGCGCACACTCCATCTGTTTAGTATTAGGAACCATGCCATAAACCAAGATTTTTAATTAGTAGTTTCTTAAAGGACAACGTACTGTAGAAACTTCTGTTTAGTAGTACTTTGGTTCTCTGGTTGCTTACACCACCAAGAGTGGCTCTGAGGAAATGTTCAACCCAACAAATGTTTATGAACCTTCTACAGCATACCAAGTACTGAGCCTGCCTAAATGAACACGAAAAAAGACCTGGCCTATTTTCTCAGGGAGCTAACACTCCACTAGAGAAATATAAAAATAAATGGAATTAGACAACAAATAAGCACTTGAATAGGCATATAAATAAAGCTTCACAGGAGCCCCGAAAAGGGAATACACATTCCAGCGGGGATTCCATGACTACTGTAAATGCTTTTAATTAGTGATTTCAGTACTGTGTCTATGGCTAAAGACTAATTCACTTAAAGTAACCAGGGGCTCTCCATCTATAGCTGTCTAACCTTTCAATTTTGCAAAGCATTCCTTTTCCCCGAAGAGGCCATTCACTAGGTGGAAATGAAGAGCAGAACAATAAATTAACGTAACATGATGCAGTACTTTTTGAATACAGATAAAATATATTTAGAACCTCAAAATTTCTGCCCATAAAATATAACAAATGTTGCTACTTTCATTGTAATTTCTTTTAAGACAATCCACCTAGCTTGGCCACTTAATATTAATTTACAAATGAAATGTATTAAATGAGTGCCTCAACTATCTTTTTATGTGCTTGCCTTTTCCTTTTTATTGGAAGCTAAAATAAAGGCACAGAGTGTCTGTGTAAAATAGGGAAGACTCTGAGTGGAAATCATACTTAAAATGACTTTAGTAAAATTTATCATTTCATCAGTTTCTTGAATAGGTCAGAAGAGACCAACTATTAACTGACAGAATTGTTTATGCACAATTACTACAAAAAAGAAAGAGTATCAAGCAAATAAAAAAGAAAATTAAGCTACAACAAAAGGAGATAAATAATCCTGGGTGGTAATCAAAGAAATATAAATCAAAGAAGCTCAAGGCATCATTTCACAAATAAATTATCAGGTCTCTTCTTGCTATGATAACACCAAAAGCTCGTGTGGGTGCAGTGTAAATAGAGTAACGCTGGTAAATTGTTTGACCACTTCTGGAAAATAACATAGCAACAGAGAGCAAAAGCAATGTGAAATTTGCACCCGTAGTTGAAGAGTACCACTCTTGAGAATTTATCCTAAAGAAACAATTCAATGAAAGAATAAAAGTCACAAATATTAACATGGTATGAATAGTAATGTCTATAATAGGGAAGAAAAAACTGGAAACAATGCATCTGCTATGGAGTAATTAATATTACAATGAGAAAGAAAGCTGTTTCCGATCTCTCTGCGAGTAAGCAGACATACCCAGAAGCAGCCTGGCAAAGGACTGTCCTGCAGACGGCTGTGGCTTTAAACCTCTAGAGAAGGAGAGCAGCACTGATGACAGTAAGGGTGGGCAGGAGAGGGAACAGGGACAGGGCTAACGCAGAAGGAACAAGGAAACATAGAAGGACATGAAAAACGAGGGCAAGCTACTCAGGTTTGAGGCAAGGTAATGACAATACAGGTCAGTTGGAAGACAGCTGGCATCTAATTTAAAGAAATCACATTAGTATTACATACCAAAAGTCTTAGAAAAATATATCCCCTAAAGCCATATCTAAGAAAAATATGGAAATACTAAGAGACTTGTGGCAAATTACAGGGTGCTTTTGTGCTTATTTGAACCTTCCAAATCCTCTATAATGCACATGTATTACTTTTATAATCAGAGAACCCATGCTCTTTGGGAAAATAAAGACCAAAAAACACAATAATCACTGTTACTCTTCAGTGTGATGGCTTGTTAGAAACACCTAACTTGGGGACCCAGGGACCCCAAACTGTGCTGTTAACAAGATGGCACATCTCAGTCTGAAAAGCTCTGCTCTTCTCCCCACCCCCCACTCCCCACACCCTCCCCAAGTGAACAGTGTGTGGGAACCTACCAGACTCTGCTGGGACCCTGGATAAAGACATGTCGCCATAGCCCGCATGAGGTGGCGCAAAGCCTTCTGCAGATATGGAGCTTGGTGTCCTGAGGCAGGCAGGCCCAGTCAGCACCCTGGGGGCCAGAACACAACAGTCCTTCACTTGGGCAAACACAAAGCCAAGGATTTTCTATAAGACAACTGGTGTTTCCACAGCTCTGACACATTACTCATTTATTCAGTCAGTGTCATTCAGTGGATACTTAATTCCTTAAATAGCACATCTACACTGAATGAGATGCTGGGGATTCAATATGGAAATAATAAATAAGAATTAACTATAGAGCCTGTCCTCAAGAAATGTGGTCACCTTGATTCAATCAATAAATATTATCATGTAAAAAAGCATTTTTTCCTCTAATATTTGCCATAATTGGACTGCAAGGTCATGTTACATTGCTGTCATTTGTTAAAGCTTGGAGTATTTTTTGTCTGGCTACCTACAAATGAAATGGGATTACTGTAACCTGAAACCAAAAATTACTGTTTTAAACAGATTCATTTTTAAAAACTCTGAGATTTACAATATTAAGAAAAATATTTAAAATTTTTCCTTAAGGCAAAAATGTAGGTGGCACCTCCTTTTAATGCCACATAAGGATAATGTTTAACTGGCCCTCCCAAGGATTATTTAATAACGTAGGGAAATTGTACTTTGGTCCACTCATTGCTTACTGTTGACTAAGAGTCCTACACTTAGTGAAATGACATATCATTTGTAAACTTTTTTTTAAATTCTACTTTGACAAGGAGAAAAGGCATCTCTTTTTCAAAAAGAAGAACTATGGTGACTGGCAATGAAGAGCTTTCCCTGTACACATACCTGAGAATTGAAGTACCTCCTTGTTAATGAAGAACCACTAAGGACCAGAGGATCTGCCATCCAACTACTTGGTATATTTTTAACTAAAGACAACTAAAGTCAATTTTCTCTAAAAATTTTGTCTGAAAATTAATTTTAAGACAGTCCTTGATAATTAGTGAAACCCTTAACACAAGTACCAGGGTTTAAATAAATGGCCCACATGAAATAAACATGTGAATGGCCCTGTACCCAAACAACTTATCTTCTTTGTACACACACATACACACACACACACACACATAGATAAGGTCTCTCTAGCAAACAAATAAATAGACTGAAACTCATATTAATTCATACCAAGAGTCACCTATTTCAAATCTTCCACCAAAGTCAGCAGTGCTTCCAGGACAAACAGTTTTGATTAGAAACACATGCCCATTTCTGGGACTTGTTAGGTAATGAATCAGAGATAATCCTATAGAAAAACAAAAGTCCATCAACTGGATGAATTTCTCTTCTCTTACATGTTATCTAGTATATCATAGTACAACTAGATAAAAGAATACCAACGTTAAGATGATTAATATTTAATTCAATTTTAAATTGCAACTACTGCAGTAAATTAGACATAGCATAATGCCTAAGTAACAGTTTATACAAGTCACCATCAACAAATGTACACTGAGTGCCGAGTCAGTCCATAAAGTTTAAAAAATAAATTATATAAATCCCTGTTCCCTCTCCTGCCCACCCTTACTATCATTATTTCATTTATTATAAAGCAAAAGAAAACTTTTCAGGAAATACAGTGCCCACCTCCTCCCAAGTTTGGCTAGGTAAGCAGCCATTAGTGTTTCCCCTCTAATCTCTGTGGGGATTTTTGGTTATTTTTTTAATTAGAGAAGTTGAGGGTTTTAGAACAATTGTGCATCAAATACAGGATTCCCATATACCAGCCTATTATTAACAACTTGCACTGGTGTGGTACCTTTGTTACAAATGATGAACACACATGTTTATAATCATACCATTAACTGTAGTCCATGGTTTAACTTATGGTTAAACACTGTTCTGTGGGGTTTTTTTCTTTTCATAATTGAGGTTTATCAGTCATTTTGAAGTTCAGTACACAGACATTTATGAACAATCTGAACACAATTCTAAATATAAATACCAAAAACCTAAAAAGCCATGTAGTTGTTTTTCTAAAGTTATTCCAGTTACTTTCCAGCTTAAAATTTGAATGTAAGTTTTCCTTAAGAGGCTATCTAGTACCTACATCTTCAAGTGCTGATAAGCTGTTCCATCTTTATATCCCACTAATTCACAATTCAATATCATACACACAACACACATTTCCAATCTTTCACAGCACATAACACAGTAATTAGAAAAACTGGATGGCCATGACCAAGGATGTTATAGAGTACACACAGTTCAGACAAGGGATGGTTTCAAGAAAGAATTCTACTAAAAAACAGGGGAATAGAAGTAATTTAAAATGTTTGTGATGGCTACTGTGTCAACTCAGCCAGGTAATTGTACCCAGTTGTTTGGTCAAGCAAGCACTGGGCTAACTGTAATACAAGGGCATTTATGGACTTTAGTCACCATTGACTTTACTGCAGTGGTAAATCATAGAGAGCTCATTATAATTACATCAATCAGGGAGATTGCAATCAGCAGTGAGTGACACTTAACCCAATCAGTTGAATGCCTTAAAAGAGGAAGTGATTTCAGCATTGAGTGATAATTTCCCAGCTCATCTTTGGACAACCAACATCTCCCAGAACTTATCAAGAAACTTCATTGGACTTTCATCGGAGCCCCTGGTTGCAGCCTGCCTGCAAAACCTGGATTTGTGCATCCCCACAGCTGCATAATACAGACTCATAAAATAACATACAATTGACAGATATCTCTTGTTGATTCTGTTTCCCTAGAGAACCCTGATTAATAACAATGTTCAACCATATTCAATGCATGACTGTGATTTCAAATCACCAGTTAATATGCATTACAAGGTACAAAAACTGCCAACCCCTACGCCATGGAGTGTTTTTGTTTGTTTGTTTGTTTGTTTTAATATTTATATTTATTTCTCTCCCCTTTCCCCCACCCCGCCCTAGTTGTCTGTTCTCTGTGTCTATTTGCTGCATGTTCTTTGTCCGCTTCTGTTGTTGTCAGCAGCACGGGAATCTGTATTTCTTTTTCTTGCGTCATCTTGTGTGTCAGCTCTCCGTGTGTGTGCAGCACCATTCCTAGGCAGGCTGAACTTTCTTTTGCACTGGGCAGCTCTCCTTATGGGGAGCACTCCTTGTGTGGGGGGCTCTCCTATGCAAGGACGTGGCAGGGCACTCCTTGCGTGCATCAGCACTGCACATGGGCCCGCTCCACACGGGTCAAGGAGGCCCAGGGTTTGAACCATGGACCTCCCATGTGGTAGATGGATGCCCTATCCACTGGGCCAAGTCCGCTTCCCCCTGCCATGGAGTGTTGACATCTAATATACCAGAAATGTGTATATATTTTTTACAATGAAAAAAAAAAAGTTGACATCCAAGATAGTCAAAGACTATCAATATCCACTATTTTCTGGTTGTACCAAGAAATAAACAACCAGCAAATGACTTCCCCCTTAAAAAAAAAAAAAAAGCATTTACACTTTAAAAAATGGGATGAAGTAGGATCCCAATCTTCTTAACACTGTTTCTTCTAGAGCTACTAAAAACATTGCATTTATAAAATAACTTTTTTTGGTAATGTATATATTTTCAAAAAAATACAATTTACAAAAATGGTGGGGTGGGGAGTGGAGAGTGGGTTATATGGGAACCGCTTATGTTTTTTAATGTAACATTCTTTACAATCTATTAGCATTAATTTTAAAAATGTAAAAAAAAAATAGCTGATAAAAATATTCCTCTGGGTTATACAAGAAAGGAGAAATGGACCACTGAGAAGACATGGTATACAATATTTAACCAGACCTGGCTTCTTTCTCTCCTGCTTCATCAGAGGCTGGACTCTTCTCATTTTTAGTTTCTCCATTTTCTGCAAGTAAATCCTGTTGAGTTTCTTGGTTACCACGTCAGCTTGTTTTCCCTTTGCTTCCCTTTTCCCTTTGAGGGTTGTACTTTTCAGTCTGAAGGTTTATCCTTTCCCACTGTCATTTTTGGCTTCACGTCTGCTTTCATAGGAGCAGGTTTAGCAGACAGCCTTGCCGACCTCCTCCTGGGCTCATCCTTCCCTACCGCTTCAGCGGAGCGGAGCTTCCTCTCAGACAAATCAGAATCTAAGCATTTAAGGGTAGAATTGTTGCTGTTTCTTCAGTGACTAGCACATTGGAAATACTCAAGAAATGTTCGATTAATTAATTTCATGAAAATGTGTATCATCACTGATCAGTCCACACAGCCACATCAATAACTCTGGGAAGTCTCAGAAGTCTTATACGGTCCCTGAGAGAAGGGCTGTAAAAGATAAAGTTCAAGGTTTCCTTCCAACTCCTGGGGAAGGTGCCAGAGTGCTGAAAATCAGGGCATTAACCCTGAGAAGGGAGAAAACTAAAAGCAGAGCTAGTTTCTGGATACATAACTCAGGAGAGAGAAAAAGTGGTCTAACCTGATGCAAAGTGATCCCATTTGATCATAAGAGGAAGAAAACACAAGTGTTTGTGTTGCCCAGGCAAAAGAAGCATGACATTTTCCTTCAGAAGTTAGGGTGACATAGTGGAAGAACCAATGAATTCTTATTTTCAAATGATAACTATTGTAAATCCAGTTGGGGTACTATTTATAGCCTATCTCAAAACTTTAGCAGATACTGGCAAAGACCACTTCTTCATAATGGACTTTAAGCAGGTACTAGATGCCAAGATAAATAAGTTGAAATGACCTGCTGAGCACCTTGTCTAGGCCAATTCTTAACTACAGGCTGAGACTCTTCAAACTCTCCTGAAGGTTCTGTCATACCCCATTCACTGAGTCGTGTATTAGCCTAGAATAAAGGGCAGGAAAGAAGGCCAAGTGCCCAATACTGAATGGCTCTTGCTGTCTTTCCTGTAGTCCTATGGAGAGAGGAGTTCCCTCCTCTGAAATCTATTTTCCTGTGGCCAAGTGCCAGTGTAAGCATGTTGGACTATTACAAATTATACAGCACTATTTATACCTTTTAAGAATTGTTTTTTCAGACTATGCTTTTTCTAAGAATTACTATTGTTGATTTTTCTGACTATAAAGATAACCAATAGTAAAGTTACAAATAGGAAATTTCATTTTGTAGTTTATTAACCATTCTCAGTATGTGTGTCTGGAGAGAGGGTTGCAGGGAAACAGGGAGAAGAGAGGTGTGAACTGCTACCTCAAGAGCTGCTGTGGTGGTGGAGACGAGTGTGGTGGAGTGAGGGAGAGAAAAGCAAAGGACACAGAAGGCAGGGCTCCAGGATCCCTCCAGGCTCCCATAATTTTTTCAACAAAGTTCTTCCACTAAAAGAAGTTCAAAAACAACTGTTCCAAACAGTATTTTAAGTAATCATCTCCGAGTAATTTTATACATATCTTTATCACTTAAAAGATGTAAAAATCACTATTCTAGACTTGCTCTAAATAAATCAACAACTTTCCCCCTTACAGATATGCATAATTCAGGTGCAGTCATCTTATAGGAAAATATTACTGCTACTTAAAGACAGTGGCTCAGGGGAGCATTGGTGACTCTGGGACAAGTCATGTGACATCCACCAAAGAAATATTAAGTTCACTAAAAGGGAAAGAAAGAGGAAGAGAAAAAGGAGAATAAAAGAAAGGATGGAAGAAGAATAAAAGAGCCAGACTAATAACAGTGAAAAATCACACTCGAAAAAAACGGAATAAAAATTTAAAAGGTGGAAATAAAAGTAAGAGGAAAAATATAAAAGATCAGAATGATGAGAAGAGAGGAATGAAATAAAGACCAAACAAGAGAAGGTGGAAAGAAAGAAAAATAAAGAAAGAGGGGGAAATGAAAGAAAGAGAAATAAACAAAATAAGGAGAAAAAGCAAAACCACCACCACCACAACAGAAAACTAGATCTCCCTCTCAGGCCACCAACAAGTGTCTCAAGCTGCCTGTGCTCACCAATCACCCCCATGGCCTGCCTTCCACAGTTTGGCTGACTACTGGTTTTCTGGTTGTAAAAGAAATGCAGAAAAATATAGCTCTCAGCTGACAACTGCCAATGCAACCTATGGAGTCTGTGGCCTTTAAAGATGTAGCTATAGACTTCCCCCAAGAAGAATAGGCTCTCCTGGACCAGTCCCAGAGAAAGGTGTTCAGAGATGTCACAGCAGAGATCACCAATCATCTGGTTTCGGTGGGTATTCAGGTCTGCAAATCAGATGTCTTTTCCCAGTTGGAGCAAGTAGAGGAACTGTGGAGTGAAGGAATAGGATTTCCCCATGACTAGAGTTCAAGCAGGCAAAGCAGCCATAAAAAAATAAATGGTAGCCATACAAAATATCTGCAGGAAAGATGTATCTTCCATCATGTCATTGAGATTTCACATTTGAAAGAATCCCTCTAGATGTAATATATTTGCAAGAAGAATTCACACAAAGATCAACAGATTTTCAACATGTGTCAACTCACAAGGGAAAGAAACCCTGTTTCAGCAATTTGGAAAGGCCTTCAGTGACAGTCATCTTTTACTCAACATGAACCAGTTCACAGTAGAAGTAAATCATATGAATATCACATAAATGGTAAAACCTTTATTCAGTCGTATGCCCTTAGATGATTCAATGGATCTGACATTGTTGAGAAACCCTCCAGATGTCATCTATGTGGGAAAGGCTTCAGTCAATCTTTAACCCTTAGGCAACATGAGAGAACTCACACCAGAGAGAAACCCTATGAATGTCATATATGTGGGAAAGCCTTTGAATCTATCCTTAGCACCAGAGGACTCACAGGGAGAGAAACCCTAAAAAGACCATCTATGTGGGAAAGTCTTCAACACTTCTTCTAGCATTAGGCAACGTGAGAGGCTTCACACTGGAGAGAAGCCCTTCACATGTGCTGTATGTGGGAAAACCACATACAGAACCACTCTTCTGGCCTTAGGAAACAGGAGAAGACTACTACTCAAGAGAAATCCTATGAATGCCATCTATGTGAGAAAGCCTTCAGAACAAGTTCCCAACTTAAAGGCCATGAGAGAACTCACACTGGAGAGAAACCATATGAGTGTCTTTTATGTGGCAAAGCTTTCATCCACTGGTCCCACTATCGACAACATGAGAGTACTCACACTGGAGAAAAAGTCTATGGATGTCATCTATGTGGGAAAGTCTTCAATCACTTTTCAAGCCTTTGTCAACAGGAGAGAATTCACACTGGAGAGAAACCCTATGAATGTCATTTATATGGGAAAGCCTTTGCCTTTTTTTTTTGTCCTTAGACAACATGAGAGAACTCACACTGGTTAAAAAAAAAACCCTAGTAATGCCATCTATGAGGGAAAGCCTTCACCCATTGTTCTGACCTTAGAAAACATGAGAACACTCACAGTAAAGTGAAATCTTGTGAATGTCATCTATGTGGGAAAACATTCACTTACTGTTCAGCCCTTAGCATCATAAGAGATTTCACAATGAGGGAAAAACACATGAATGTTCTCTATGTAGTAAAACTTTCATTCATTCTGGCCTTAGATGACATGAGAGAACACACACTGGAGAGAAATCCTATGAATGTCATCTATGTTGGAAAACCTTCCATCATTATTCTTACCTTAGAGAACATGAGGGAATTCACTGAACAGAAACCATGTGAATATCACCTATGTCATAAAGTCCTAACTCATTGTTCTCTCCTTTGGAAACATGAGAGAATTCCCAATGAGGAGAAACCACATGAATGTTGTCTGTGTGGGAAAGCTTTCACTCATTCTGAACTTAGATGACATGAGTGTACTCACATTTGAAAGAAACTGCATGAATGTCTTAATATGAATGGGAAGACCTTAAGTTTATTTTTTTAATTTACGCAATATATAAGAACTTAAATAGGAATAAAATACAAGTATATGGGACAGCTCTCAAGCAATGTTTTTATCTGAGGATATGACAGCAGTCACTAACATTCAATATACAGAAGAGATTATAAACATAAAATTAACCTTTAATACACCACAGAGCTCACACACTGAAGAAACACTATGCTTGTAATCAACAGGGAATAGCTTTTTATCTTATAACTACTTCATCTTACCTAAGCAAATCTATACAATGTCATAGTTGTTGCAAAACCTTCTATTGATGGTTTGATATAAAATGAGTGAACTAATTATATAAATACAATAAAAATAGAAGAGTCTTCACCTGCTTTTCAAAATTATAAAGAAACCAGGAAAATGATATGTGAGAGAAATTCTACATTGTAAATCAATGGAGGAATGCCTAAGTTTATATTCTCCTTTAAATTAAATGAAGGAACACAACAAGAGAAACACTAAGTTTGTAATGGATGTGTATAACTATTTACTCAAGGACCAACCTTGGTGTGCAAAAGAAAATTCAGTGTAGGAATAATCACTAAAAACAAAAAATAATCATGAAAAGTCTTTATGAGAAAGACAAAACTCCTAGGAGGAATACCAGATATTTCATGCTGAAAAACTGTTTGATGAAAACCACATGAAATCCCTTATTCATACAGCAACATTTGCAGGGCATGTAGGAATTCACATTATTTAAAACACTTTTCAGGTCATATATGAAAGAGTGTGTTCAGTGAGCATTCATTTCCTAGTAGCTTTAATATTCTTCCAATGAAGAAACAACCATTCTGAAGGTCAGATGGGTAAACCTTCAGCTGGATTTCACATCAGCTAACTCATACTGGAAAATAATACAATTTATATGTAGAATTTTGAAAAAAGAAAAAAGCCTTATGATTGAAAACATGTAATAAGGCAATGTAGACCTGTGAGGTGACCTGGAAATATTGGGTGAAGAATTTTTAAGAATATAAAATGAGATTCAACTCAATAGATTAGTATTTGCATATATGGAAGCAACAAAAGTTGTTGCTGAAAAATCTAATTTGGCAAATTGTAGTTTTCTATGTAGCCCTAAACAGAAATATTTGGATATGTTGGAAAATAATCTTTAATGTAAACTGAAACATAGAACAGAAAATGAAATGTCTTAGTCTTATGTTAATATTATAACATGTATGTGATATCAGGGATTTAGACAAATATGAATAAACATACCTTAGGAAAAAAGACAGTGACTCAAATATTAGATCTTATAGGCAGGTAGCCACTTCCTCCTTAGTCATACCAAGGCATTGTAGATAACTAAGAATTATGGCATATTTTGAGTGTACACAACACCCCAGAACACCTGAAAACAAGAGGGCAACAGATGTGCAGAAGCCATTCCTGGTTATAAGGCCAACCAATATGCTAAAGCACCTTTTATCCTACCAGTCTTGCATTATGGAATTGTTACAACTCAAAAACTTATTAAAATTCACATAATTTCAACAATTAAAATCTACTCACAAAAATAGAGCAAACTGGATAGCCATCAAAAAAAATAGATATTATATACAACAAAAAAGGTTTCAGCATAACTCCACCAACACTTCCTGCATAGTATCAGCAACTGTACAGAAGAAAAGAGGAAGAAAGAAAAAGGGACTTCTGATGGTCTTGAAAGTTACAGAACCCCCAAATCTCCAATAGGTACTCAGAAAATCTGTCGAAGAACAACATCTGAAACTGGAAGTGGCTTTGCAGGGTCCAATTCTTGGATGAGTGCAATGGAAACATAGTAAGGCTGGGGGGTACTAGAGTGATGGGAATCCTATAAAGTCCTGAAACTAACCAGCTGAAAGTTTTCTTATAGGACAAGGCTTCATAGTGAAGAGAAACTGCCAGGAGTATAAATCAAATTGAGCAGCGGGGGAAAATAGGATCAAAGGAAACAGAAGGGCCAAATAAAGTTGGGAATGGGGATAGGAGGAAACCAGTGCATGTCATAAAAAGCACACTTTGAACACCTGGTGGAAAGAGAGGACACCTAGAACTACAAAGGTAGCAAAGCACTCCTCACCCACTCTCCCTTTCTTAGCCATAGGAAAATTCTTCACATCTACACATGAGCAACAGTAAAACACTGAGATCAGTGCTCACAAAAAGTTATAATAAAAAAGGAAATCAGGAGAAAAATAATATCCTTTCAAGTAACAAAGGCACATTAGAAAAGCACGCCCACAAATGAGTTAAAAACCATAACCTAAAATTTGTAAACTAGCTTACAATAAAATTATTAGTAAAACAGTAACTTAAAACAAAATAAAAAAATAAAAACTTGCCCAAATATCTGAAACATTATCAAAAGATAGAGCAAGCAATTAAATAAACTACATAGTAAAAGAAAGGACAGAGAATACCAATACACACACACACAAAAATACACATTACAAA
Source organism: Dasypus novemcinctus (assembly GCF_030445035.2). Lineage (NCBI taxonomy): Eukaryota > Metazoa > Chordata > Mammalia > Cingulata > Dasypodidae > Dasypus > Dasypus novemcinctus. Next base: position 105,966,008 of record NC_080678.1, on the reverse strand, counting down.
ACATTTTTTAATAAATGGAAGCAAGTACCTTTAAACTTAAAACAATGGTTAAATATAAGGGAAGGAAGGATAAAGGGTAGAGGGACAGATTGGACAAGAGACTTCTTTGGACTAAACCTTGCTTTGTGTAAATTTAACTCTGAAACCATGCAAATAACTTTGAAACAATTAAATTTTGAAAATGAGATCCACTAAAAATTGAAAGCAAAATTAAAGGAAAAAACCTCTATATAAATTTGGTGGCATAATCACACAGAGGAAATATAATAGTAATCCAACTGACTTTCACTGCTCCCAGAATAAAGATCAAGAAGACTTCTAGGAAAACAAAAATATCCAGTACCCACAAAGTAAAATTCAGTCTGACTACCAATAAATGATTACCTAGCATGCAAAGATAAGAAGGAAAATACTTAATTAAAACTGAGCCTTAACAGATGAATTAGCAGGTAAATATATTAAAAGTTGTTATAAAAGAGAAGATTTGTGAACTAGAAGGCAAAGCAATAGAATATCCAAACTGAAACACAAGTAGGTGTAGCCCAGTGGTTGAGCACCTGCTTTCCATGTACAAGGTCCTGGGTTCAATCCCTGGTATCTCCTAAAAAATAAACAAAACAAAACAAAAACAAAAAAACCCAAACTGAAACACAAAGACAAAAAAATCTTTGAATAAAATGAAAAGAGCATCAGTGAGCTCTAAGACAACTTCAAACAGTCTAATATGCATGTAGTTTGATTCCATCAAAGAAAGAAGGGAGGCCAGAAAAAATATTTGAAGAAAGAATGGTCATTTTCCAAATCTGATGAGAAACCACAGACCAAGAAACTTAATGAAATCGAGGCAAAAAAATGAGTAAGGAAACTACACTCAGGTACATCTGATCAAGTTGCTCAAAACCAAAGATAAAGGGAATTTTTTAAAAGCAACCAGAGGAAAAAAGACATGCTATTGATAAAAGAACAAAGGTAAGGATACTAGTGGAAAGGCAGTGGAAGAACATCACACAAAAAAATTTTGTTTAAGAATAGAAAGAAATGGACAATATAGCGATATATAAACAGTGAAAATCTCTTTCAAAAACAAAGGCAAAATAAAGATTTTTCAGACATACAAGAGCTGAAAGAACTCCTTAATCAGCAAACCTGTAAAACAATATATGTTACATGAAGTCCTTTAGGCAAAAGTAAAATGATATCACATTGAAATCTATATGTATACAAAGGAATGAAGGGCACAGGAAATGGTAACAATAAGGATAAATATATCACAAATATTCTTATCACTTAAAAAGAAAATTGACTAATAAAAAATAATAACAATGCATTTTACAGTTTACAACCATATAAGTAAGTTGCATGACAAAAATACTACAAAGGGGAGCGATTATGGCTCAAGCAGTTGAGTGCATGCCTCCCACATGAGAGGTCCTGAGTTCAGTTCCCAGGGCCTCCAAAAGAAAAAAACAAACAGACAACAAGCAGACAATGAGCAAAAACAAACAGATAAGGGAGTCACACTGGGAGACATACACACACACTCAAAAATATTATAAAGGTCAAGGAGAAAAGGAAGTATATTATCAATAAAGATTCTAACACCATATGTGCAGTGGCATAATATCACTTTGGTAGGGTGAATTATGTATTCCTGTGGGTGTGAACCCATGGAAAATAGGACCTTTTGAAGACGTTATTTTTAGTTAAGGTGTGGCCCACCTGAATGAGGCTGGGCTTTAATCCTATTACTGGAAATTTTTTGAAGAGAAAGCCACATAGACAAGTAGAAGCAGGAAGTCAATGGAGCCTGGAAGAGAAAGAAAGGATACATCATGTGACAGAAAAGTCAAGGAACCCAGCCAGGGATTGCCAGCCAACCAGAACACTGCCTACCCCAAGAGGAAGCAAGTCTTCTAGCCTCTGAAACCATGAGCCAATAAATTCCAGTTGTTAAACCAACCCATTGTGTGGTATTTCTTGTCCATACAGCTGAGAAACTAAGGCAATCACTTAAAGGTAAACTGTAATAGTTTAAAGATGTATACTATAAATTCTGAAGCAACCACAAAATTACTTTATCAAAAAGAAGGAATAAAAATGGAAAAGGGAACACAAAACAGACAGGACGAATAGAAAACAAAAGTAAGATGACAGATTCAAATGTAACTATTACAATATCATATTAAATGTATATGGATTGAATACCCCAATTAAAAAACAGATATCATCAGAATGAATAAAAAAGAAAGACCAAACTATATGCTACTTAAAATACACTTTAAATATAAAGACACAAATAGGTTAAAAGTAAAAGATGGAAAATGCTATATCATACTAACACTAGTCAAATGAAAGATGGAGGGACGATGTTAATATTACAGAAGACAATTTCAGAGCAAGGAATGGTACCAGAAACAAAGAAGGTCATTTCACATTGATAAAGGGGTCAATTAATCAAGAGAACATAATATTCCTAAACATTTATACACCCAATAACAAAGCTTCAAAATAAAAAAACCAAGAATTTTGGTTTGCTAAGGAAAAATAGACAAATTCATAATTATAGATGGAGATTTAAATGCCCCACTCTCAAAAATGGATAGAACAAGTAGGAAGAAAATCAGCAAAAAATATAGTAGATTTGAACAATATCATCCAGCAGCTTGACATAACTAATATTTATAGAGAATGTTCTACCTAAAACAGAAGATTATTCTTCTTGAGTGCACATGAAACATTTGCCAAGATAAAGCAAATTCTGTACAATAAAATAATCTTTAAAAATTCAAAAGAATTCAAGTTATTCAAAGTATATTATTTGACCACAATGGAATTAAATCAGATATCAATACCAGAGTGGTCTCTGAAAAAAGCCTAAATATTTGGAAGCTAAATAACTCCCTCTTATATAACCCACAGATCAGAGAAGAAACCAAAAAGGAGGTCAGAATATATTTTAGACTAAATGAAAATTAAAACCTAACATAACAGAATTTATGGAATGTTGCTAAAAAAGTTCTGAGTGAGAAATTTACCACTTACACTAAAAAAGAAAAGAGAGCTCAAATTACCTGAGCTTCCACCTTAAGAAACTAGGAAAAGAAAAGCAAATAAAACTCAAAATAGTCATAAGAAATTAAATAAATATTAAAGCAGAAATTAATGAAATAGAAAAAACTAATAAAATACCAAAAGAGAAAACCAAAGAAACCAAAAGCTGGTTCTTTGAGTAGATCGATAAAATTAATAAAACTCTAGCCATACTGATAAAGAAAAAAAAGAGAGATACAAACCACAAAAATCAGAAGTGAAAGAAGTGACATCACTTCAGATTCAACAGATATAAAAAGGGTTATCAGGAAATACTATAACAACTTTATATCATTAAATTCAATAATCTAATTAAAATGGACAAATTCCTTGAATGATACAAACTAAAAAGCTCAATTATGGAAGAAAAAGATAATATGAATAGTCCTGAATCATTTTTAAAATCAAAACATCTCCAGACCTAGATGGCTTCCCTGGTGAATTCTATCAAACATCAAAGGAAAATTATACCAAATCTACACAAATGTTCCCCCAAAATTGAAGAGAAGTGAATTATGCCCAATATATTCTATGAAGCCAGTATCACCAGGATGCTAAAATAAGACAAAGACACTACAAAAAAATAAAACTATTCACTGAACAGAGATGCAAAATTTAAAACAAAATTTCATCAAATCAAGTCCAACAATGTTTTTCAAGGGTAAGAGATCATAACTAAATGGGCTTTGTGCCAGGAATTCACAGTTGGCAAACATTCAAAAATCAAACAATATAATTCACCATAATAACAAACCTAAAAAGCCATATGAAAACCTCAATATAGGAAAAAAGTCATTTGAAAAAGTATCCAAAATCCTTTCCTGATAATAATTACCAGCAATCTAGGGATGAAAGGGAATTTCCTCAATCTGATAAATGGTATCTACCAAAAAGTTCTAACTATAGTTAACATCATACCTAAAGGTGAAAGACTGAATGCTTTGACCTAAGATCAGGAACAAAACAAGTACATTCATTCTCACCCTTGCTATTCAACATTGTACTAGAGTTCTGACCAATACTAATGGGCAAGGAAAAGAAATAAGGGTATTCAAATAGGCCAAAAAATTAAATAAATGGGACTTTATTCATCAGGTAAAGATTACTGTACATAACTGTACCTGAAAAAAGTTGATTTTTAAAAGGTAAAATGATTTTAATAAAGTTGATTTTTGAACCATAGAAGATAAATAACTCACTTCATTAAGGGTAAAAATGGGAAGCAGATTTGGCCCAACAGATAGGGCCTCTGCCTACCAAGGTTCAAACCCAGGGCCTCCTGACCCTGTGGAGCTAGCCCATGCGCAGTGCTGATGCACGCAAGGAGTGCTGTGCCACACAGGGCTGTCCCCTGCATAGGGGAGCCCCAAGCGCAAGGACTGCACCCCATAAGGAGAGCCGCCAGCATGAAAGAAAGTGCAGTCGGCCCAGGATTAGCACCACCCACATGGAGAGCTGACGCAGCAGCAAGGTGATGCAACAAAATGAGACACAATTCTGGATACCACTGACAAGAATACAAGTGGACACAGAAGAACACACAGCAAATGGACACAAAGAGCAGACAACTGGGGGGGGGAGGGGAGAGAAATTAATTAATTAAAAAATAAAGGTTAAAATAAAATATGTAGAAGCAATTGCATGAAAACAATCAAGTTACTAATGAAAGTTTAAACATTAAAAACAAGTTTTTACCTACCACTCAGAGAAATGATGGAGAACTATCACATCCCATGTGTTAGCAGCAAGATCAAGGACTTCTGTGATAGTCCCAGGTTCCATTATCATCCTTTTTGCATTATAAGGATCGGACCCCTGCCAACAATTGCAACTGATCGACACAGAACCTCACTCTGAGCAAATGCTTTGCAATTATTAAAATGGAATAAGTAAAAATAACTAAACACTTAAAATAGCACTTTTAAATTACTCCATTTTCTAGATGCTTCTGCTATTTAGGCGCCAAGGTAAATAATCTAGTTTCTTTCTTTCATGATGTAAATTGCTTCAGCATATTTCCTCCTCCAAGCCCCTGAACCCTGGGTCCATCTGTCCTTTCTTTCCCCTCATTCCTTCCCCTCTCTACCACTAATTACAGACAGGACTTTATTTCAAAGTACAAAGTTCCTGCATCACCAATTAGAAGACCTGGGCATATGTAACACAAGGAACTACTGATTTATAGGTGACAACTGAACAATTTCCCTGAGATCATGACAGTCAAGAACACGTACACATTACATACTTGTGCAAAAGACAGTCAACAGAGTAGGCTGGAAACAGCTACCTTAGAGGGGCCTGCTTGCACAGCTGGCCCTTGGTTGACATCTGAGAACCTGACTTGTACACAGTTCCCTAACTGATATAAAACTAACTGGTAACAGTGGATCAATGTGCTGAAGCAACTGTACAAACAATGTGGCTTATGTTGAACACCTGCTGTCCTCCTGAGAGTCTCCTGAGTCTGTGCCTACATGATTCACCTCCAATAAAACCCCTGGACTCCTAGCCTCAGGTTACAGTAACATGTTTTGTCACAACCTGTAGCTGGAGGAACTGAAGCCTTTGTGACTCCACTGAGAGATGACTCTTGGAAGCATGTACCTGGTCTCCTTCAGACCTTACCCCACGAGCCTTTCCTTTTTGCTGATTTTGCTTTGTAACTGGTACCCTGTATTTATTATATAGATTCACTGTAATCATCACAGTGTAATTATTTATACTGTAAATATCACAATGAATAAATTCACTGTAATAGCCCTACAACTTCATGCTGATTCTTATGAGGCCTTCCAGTCAATTACTGAATCTGGGGGTGGATTTGGGGACCCTTGGTACAGTAGTGTTTACCTCGCTGGGAGAACACATTGCTGTCTCAATGAGCAGGTCCTACTTAATTGCATTTCCTGCCTCACATTTGCCAGGAGAGAAAGACCTACACAAGGGCTACCTGCACATCATCCCTGGGCAATCTCAGAACAGCCACCTCTGCAAAGTGAGAAATCATATAATGCTTCATTACTTTTACCATAATGAGTTTTGCATACATGGCATGCCTGCATCTGATTGTTTTTATAAATATGTTTTATTAAGTAACAAGTTTTTCTTAATATAAGAATATATTTCTCCAACAAAATGCAATTTGTTCTGCTATTATCAAGAGAGGAACTCCAGCCACATGTTTCATAATGTGCTATCAATAGGCATATGTGGATATGGTCTAAAATGAGAAACTCAATAAAAGATTAAGCCAGGGTAGACTCAAAGGAAAATGTAAAATGCCATTGTCTCTCTTCAGAAATGACTGCTCTGCCTATTCCCTCAAGATTCTACCTTTAAATTAATTCCCTTTAATACATGAGCATTTTCATGGGGGGTCTCCTGAAAAAACAGTCACTTACAGGACAAAGAAGGCATCTATGTTAGGAAAACAAGAAGTGAGGGAGATAACTTGTGAAAGGGGACTTCCCAACCTCTCTCAAATTATTTGTCCTCATATGCCTCAAGGCCACCTTTGTTCTTAATCTTTAGTTATCTAACATGTCAAACATAAGCTTTAAAACAGGGGACATCAAATATAAGAAGAAAACTTAAAAAACAAAACTGGGGGAAAAAAAACAACAGGGATGTTAGCAATGTTTTTTTCAATTAGAAAATTCTAAGTCCATAAATTCTCTCCTAGAAAGACTGATGTTCATTTGTCATGGTTAAAATATTCTTCTCTGAACTTAGAGTATAATCAGTTCCTTTGAGAAGTCCTGGACCCTTAGGGAAAAAAGAAAACACATGTTGCCACAACCCTTTTCTTCTTAGACATCTTCCCTCTGAGAGAAGTTAAAAGGGAGAAGAGAAAGCCAATGCTCTGGATTTCTAGGTCACTTTATGGCTTGAGCCCTGAGCTTCTAAAGGCTGGAAAAAAAGAAACAAGTTTCCCACCTCTGAAAATCTTCCCTCTCCCAACTCATCACCCCCACCTTCTCCCTTCTCTGGAAAGCCTCTGGGCCACTTCCCAGCAGTCTTGTGATTAGCAAGTGAAGTCTGAGCCACCTCTGGAAACAAGGTTGCTCCTGAAGATTTCAAATGGCACTCGTGCTTCAAGACAGCCCTGCTCTACTATGAAGCAAGTGGCTTAAGCTGTCCAACTACTCACTCAGGGACAACAAGGTGGGGAGAACAAAAAGAGGCATGAGGAGGGGAGGCAAGCTCAGCTTCAATGAGGCAGTTCTAAAAGAGTGACCATGAAGGCTCTAAACTTCCAACCCCATCCTCTTATCCAGTCACCAAGCAACAGAAGCTGCCCTTGGTTGCCTGGCAATGGTGCCTGACATGCCCTGAGTCTCTATATCCACCTGTCAGGAATGTGATCACAGATCACGTCTGGGAAGAGGAAAAATCCCCAATCGATTCCTCAGGCTTTGAGTGCCTACAATGTGCTGTACACTGTTAGGACTGAAAATACAGAGAGGAATATAACTTCCACCTTCAAGGAGCTCTCAGTTGAGTGGGCATCTGGGAAAATTCCTCACTGATTCTTGAAATCAGTCCAATGAAATGGAAGATAACTTTAGAGACCTCTTAAGAGTCCCCTAAAAGCCCTGTCTTAACACAATTATTTATGTGCATGTCTCTTCCATTCAAACTTCCAAAGGAATTAAATGTTTTAAGAGAAGTCTGGATATAGCTCCACTCCTAGGAATATACCCAAATGAATTTAAGAATTTAAAATCCACACAAAAACTTCATTGCAACATTATCCATAGTAGCCAAAGAGTGGAAACAACCCAAATGTCTATCAACTGATCGACGGATAAACAAAATATAGTATATCCATGTTAAGGGAATGTTAGTCACCATAAAAAAAGATTAAGGTGTTGAGGATAAACCTTGAAAACCTGGAAGTCAGACACAAATGGCCACATAGCATATGACTCCACTGATAAGAAATGTCCAGAAGAGACAAACCCATAGAGGCAGAAAACAGATTAGTGGTTTCCAAGGACTGGACCTGGAAGGGACTGCTTGAAGGGTAAGGGGTTTCATTTTTGGTTGTTGAAAATGTTCTGAAATTTGACACAGCTCATGGTTGAACAACTTCATAAATATACAAGTCCTGAATCATACACTTCACAAGGGTAAAATTTGTGGTATGTGAATTATATCTCAGCAAAAAAAAAAAATGATCATTTTAAAAAACAAAGGAAGAAAATAAATAAGTCCAAGAGGTTGCTTTAAAATACCAAGACTTCAATCTTAATTTAGGATTCATCTGCCACGTCATAAGAAATGGACATCAACAGATGAATGGAAAAATAAAATGTGGTATATACATGCAATGGACTATCATTCAGCCATGAAAATGAACTTCTGATACATGGGACAGCATGGGTGAACCTTGAAGACATCAGGTTGAGTGAAATAAGCCAAACACAAAGGTCAGATATTGTTTGATTTCACTTATATTCAATAACTAGAATATGCAAATTCATAGAGACAAAGTAGATTAAAGGTTACCAGGAACAGAGGGAAGAGGGAGTCAATGCTTAATGATTATAGCATTTCTGTTTGGGATGATGGAAAAGTTTTAGTAACCGATGGTGGTGATTGTAGTACAACATTGGTACTTCAATTACCATTGAATTGTAAGGTTGAAAGTGGTTAAAACGGGCTATTTTATATTGTATATGTTACCATAATATCAAAAGGAAAAAAGAGAAATTGTAGCCAATTCTTTTTCAAATTGGAATAACCCCAATAAATGTTGATAAAAGTTTGTGGGTAATGAGGAAAAGGGGAGTACAAGCATCAGTGAGGTTAGTTCTAATTCCCCAGTGGTCTGGTGGAGACATTCCAAGGCTGTAAAAGCTTAGTAATTCAAATATTTGGAGAAGTAGGAAAGAGGAAAGGGAAAGGAAAAAGAAGACTGTAGTTAATTCCACCTTGTCTAAAGTGGCAGCCTTCGTGTAACTGGATGAGTAACAACCTGCTCTTTGTATTCTCCATAAGCTCCCAAAGCAAACTTGCAAGAGAACACTGAAGATTTAAATAAACGGAAAGATATTCCAAGTTCATGGACAGGAAGACTCAAAATTGTTAAGTTATCAATTCTTCCCAATGTGATCAACAGATTTAAGGAAATCCCAATGAAAATGCTGGCAAGTTATTCTGTGGATATCAACAAACCAATTCTAAAGTTTAGATGAAATGGCAAAAGACCCAGAAAAGCCACTACAATACTAAGAACAAAGTTAAGAGGACTGACACTACTTGAATTCAAAACAATCTAAAGCTGCAGTAATCAAGTCAGTGTAGTAGTGGTGAAAGAATACACAAATAGATTGAAGGACCAGAAGAGCAAGCCTCCAGAGAAATACAATCAATTGGTCTTTGACAGAGAGCAAAGGCAACTCAATGGAGAAAGCACAGGGTTTTCAACAAATGGTTCTGGAACAAGGGGACATCTGTGTGCAAAATATAAATAAATCTAGACACAGATCTTAAACCTTTCACAAAAAAACAAACTCAAAATGGATCACAGACCAAAATGTATAATGCAAAGCTATAAAAGTGCCAGAGGATAACATAAGATATAATCTATTTGACCTTGAGTTTGGCACTGAAGTTCTAGATACAACATGAAAAGCACAATCCATGAAAGAAAAACAATGATAAACTGGACTTCATTAAAATTAAAAACTTCTTTACAGAAGACTCTATTAAGAGGATGAAAAGACAAACCACAGATGGGGAGAAAACATTGGAAAATACGTATCTGATAAAGGACTTATATTCAAAGTATACAAAGGACTCTTAAATAAGAAAATAACCCAATTACATATTGGCCAGAAGACAAAATTAATAGGGAGAAAGGAATGAAGGCAGGCAGAAAGTAGGGGAAGAAGGTGGAAGAGGGGAGAGAAAGATATAAAAGGGTAACCAAAACAAGAAATGAGAGGACTTCACTAGAGATCTTAATATTAGAGCTCTCAGAAGGATAACAAGCAAGTATTATGAACAACCATATACCAAATTTGATAACATAAACAAAAAGGACAATTTCTTGAAAAACTCAATGTACTGAAGTTATCCAATAAAAAAATTGAGTAGCATATATAACCCAAGTAGCCATGTATCTATATATGTGTATATGCATATGTATGAACATGTGTGTGTGTATATAAAAGAAACTGGGTCCATAGCTAAAAACCAACATGAGGAAAACTCCAGGCCCATAGGGCCTGACTGCTGAATTCTACCAAAGGTTTCAAGAAAAAATAACAAATTCTACACAAAATCTTGCAAAAATTAAAGAGGGAGGAATACTTCCCACTTGTTTTATGAGGCCATCATTAACCTGATATCAAAAGCATAATTATAGAACAGAATCTTTAATTACAGGCCATAGTCTCTCATGATGAAAAAATCATCAACAAAATATTAGCAAATAAAATTCATAGATATTTCTCCATTTATTTAGGTTTCCTTTCATTTCTCTTTTCTGTGTTTTGTAGTTTTTAGTACTCAACTATTTCAGTGATTCATTAGATTTATCCCTAAGTTTTTCATATTTTTGAAGCCATTGTAAATGGTATTTTTAAAATTTCAATTTCTAAGTATTCATTGCTAGTATATAGAAATACAATTGATTTTTGGATATTAACCTAGTATCCTGTGTCTTTGCTACAAACTCTTAGTATTACTAGTAACTTTTTCATAGATTCCTTGGGATATTCTATATAGACAATGTGTTGTCTACAAATAAAGACCACTGTATATTTTCCTTTTCAATCTGTGTACCTTTTGTCTTTTGCTTCCCTAGATTGCACTGGCTAAGACCTTTTGTAATGGTGAATACAAGTGATGAGATGGAACATCTAGACACAGTCATATAGTATAAGGATAGACATAACACCTCTCGGAACAGAATAAAATCAACTAATTCCCTTTTCAGGAAAGGTGCTGAGAATACACAACACAGATAGGAGAGTATTTTCAACAAATGGTGCTGGAACAACTGAACACCCACATGCAAAATTATGAACAGAGCTCTACAATATATACAAAATCAACTGAGAATGGCTCATGGGCCTAAATATGTAAACCTTCTGGAAGAAAACCTAGAAGAAAATCTTTGTGACATTGCGACATACAAGGATTTCTTAGGATACTAGAGTACAAACCACAGAAAGAAAACAATTGGCAGACAAATTAAAAACCATTAAGAAAAAGCAAAGACAAACCACAGATTGGGAGAAAATATTTGTGAAACACATATTGAAGAAGGACTTTATGCCACATATATAAAGACCAATTCACAAAGAAGCCAAGCAACCTAATATTTTTCAGTGAGCAAAATATTTGTACAGACATTTTACCAAAGAAATATGGATGACAAATAAACACATGAAAAGGTGCTCAACACTCCCGAAAAATACCAAAATGCAAAAGAAAACCATAATGAAATACTACTACATACCTATTAGAATACAGAATGACTAAAATCAAACACACACACACACAGCACAAAGTTCTGGCAAGGATATGAAGCAACTGGAACTCTCATTCATTGCCAGTGATATTTCAAAATGGTACAGCCATTTTGAAAAACACCGTGGCAGTTTCTTAAAGAATTAAAAATATACTTGCCTTACGACCCGCAACCCTACTGTCAGGTGTAGTTTCATACAAAAACCTGTGCCTGAACATTTACAGCAGCTTTACTTAGAAATGGCAAAAACTGGAAACAATTCAAGTATCCATCAACTGGTGAGTGGATGAATGATGGACTGATGAAAATGTGGCAGTGTTACATGACTTGACACATTTGTCAAAACTAATCAAACTGAATACCTAAAAAGAGTGAGTTTTCCTGTAATTAAATTATACCCCTATTGAAAAGATATTTAAACTGGATTGTGTTACTCCTGTGATTAAAACCCTCCATGAGCTTCTGTTTGCATTTCAAGTAAAATCCAAACTCCTCATTATTGCCAATAAAAGCCCCCATCATCTGGCCCTATCCCTCTGAACTCCTCTGCCACTCATTCCCTCACTGTCATTTTGTTCCAGCCATACCTAGTGGCTGCTCATTCATTCATCCAACAAATATTTATTGAGGGATGCGCCAGGTGCTGTTCTGGTGCTTTGAATGAAATAGAGATCTGGGTATTCCTCAATCTACCTTCTGGCAGGGAGCTCATTCTTCAAATGAGCCAAGTTCATCTCCTGCTACCTAAAACATGCACAGCATTTCGATTTCTGCCTACTTATCCTTGGAAATACCTCCCCTCATCAGCCAACCTACAGAGGCCCTCTGAGTCTGCATGGCTCTCCTCATTACCCCACTTTATTTTTCTTTGAAGTACCATTCATCACCCGAAAATCTGCTCTGTGTGTAATCCATGTGAATCTGCTCACGTGCTTCCTGCCTGTCTCCTCCAAGGTAAGTACCATGAGGACAGGGGCCTGGCTGTCTTGTCACCACTGAGGCACTCCAGCACCAAGAAAAATGTCTGGCACATGGTAGGCACTCAATACCTATTTATTAAGATACAGGAAGGCATGGAAAGAAAGGACACTAAGACAAGTATAAGTGAACGGATGGAGGCAGGGGCCCCAGTGGTGGCAGCCTACACAGGGACAATCTGCTGGTGTGGAAGAAAGTGAATTTAGGTCACCAGGAGGCTACAAGGTGTAAGACAGGGATTCACAACTTCAGCTGCACATTAGGATTAGGACTAACTGGAGAGCTTTCCAAAATCCCAGTTCCAGGACAGTCCAGGCCAATGAAACCAGAGAAATCTCTAAGAATGGTACACAACACTGGGTCATTTTTAAAACTTCCTGAGGGATTCCAACATGCAGTGACACTTGAGAACCACTGATGGAGTGCAGTATGGACTTGGGAGTTGTACGTTTCTGAATGCAAACCTTGGGCAAGTAACATAACTGCCCTCAGTCTCCAAATCCTCATCAACAAAATGGGAAGAATAAACATCTCCCAGAACCGCTGCAAGATGGAAATTCTACACAATGCTCTCAGTGCATGTTAATTCTCTTCCCCAGGGCAAAATGTCAGGAAATCTTCATGGCTTAGCTTAAGAAATGCTGATTTCTTTTACTTTCCTACCTGGAGATATGTTTCCTTTAAATCCAGGAGTAACAAAACTGTGAACAGAAACCAAGCTGATCATTCATAGACAATGATACTCAAACCTGGCTGCACAGAAGAATCAGGTGGGAAGCTTTTTAAACACACCAATGGCCAGCTCTTAAACAGATCAATTAAATCAGAATCTTTTGGGTGAGCCAGGGAATCATTTTTTGTTTGTGTGTGTGTCTGTGTATGTGTTTGTTTGGTAAAACTTCCCAGGTGATTCTGAAATAGTCAAGGCTAAAAAGCACTGACTGGCACTAACGATATCTCGTGCATACCAGACTCACTTAGAGCGCACTTAAAAAACAGATCCCAGCACCCTACCTGTGCTTTACTGCTTGAGAATCTGCAGAAGTAAAGCCTGCCGTTCTGCCAGGTTTTATGAACCACCCCTGCTGATGCAGATGCCAGCCCACGGGGCACCATGCCTTTCTAGCATGCATTCAGGCGATCTGTTGTACCTCATCAAAGATCACTTAGAGCTGTCCCTGGTCTCACATGCAAGGCCTGCCCAGGTGCTTTTCATCAGGAACCGACACCACACATCACAGTCACCCCAAAGATTTGGCCAAGCTTGTCCATACATTTTAGCACGCAGCCACGGAACCACACACCATTTACCACACTCCGTGCCCAGCACCAGCTATATAATAACTGGCCTTTCAACCACCCCTTGCATGGGCTGCTGATTCAGGAATGAAAATGGAATTACATTACTCCTCGAGGCTTACTGCCCTTTTCTAGGTGATGTGCAATTCCAGGACTAATGAAATAAACACCAGGGGTCAGATGAGTCTGAATAAAGTGTTCGCTCACCTCGGAGAGCTAATAAAATCGGAACCCTGAGGGAGGAGCAGGGATCCAGCGCCCTTCCATGCTCAAGCTCCACCAAGCCGTGGCAGCAGGACCCTCGGGGACGGGTTTGGGGGTGCGGGTCAGGGTCAGTCAGTCCCCATAGCGCCATGACTGTACTACCATCTGCCTGAATGCAGCCAGGCACTAGCTGGGCAGGTTAACTCTAATTTATTTAATCCTCGCAGGTGCTACTATGATTCCCACTTTCTGGACAAGGAAATAAAGGCACACAGAGGTGAAATGATTTGCCCAAGTCATATAGCTAGCAAGTGGAAGTTTTTTAATCCAGCTCATCTGGCTTTGGGCCCATTACCTTAACTACTCTACTCCAGACGAGTGATGGCTCAGCCAAATAAAAAAAATTCAAGTCCGTGGCAGAAACTAGGCCATGTGTAACTTGGGCAAGTTCCTTAACCACTCTGAGCCTATTTTTTCTTCTAAAAAAAAAGAGATATAATAGTAAGTGCCTCACAGAGTTGAGAGTATGCATATGAAGTGCTTGTAGTAGTGGCTCTCATTCAGACCTCAGTCAATGGCAGTTAGTATTGCTATATTTGTGTTAATACTGCCCAGCAGTCAGGAAGAAGAGTCAACCTAATAAACTGAAAATTTCCCCCTGGTAATCAAACTGTAGATGCCACAGATCCAATACAAAATGCAGGAAGAAGAGATCTTCACAGAAACTTAAGAACTGCCATGGCTGACAAACTCTGGTGCATCCAGTTGGGAACTCTGAAACAGTCTGATGATGGAGGGTTTTAGCTGCTACCCCATGGCTTTGAAAAGCAAACATCCTCGATCACCAAACTGTATAAAGAGAACCACACCAGGAGTCTGACCCCCACCAAAGGAACGTTCAGGACCCAACCCCCAGGCCTGTGGGTGTGAACACAAGTGAAAGGACCCCTGGAGATATTATTAGTTAAGCTGTGCCCAACTGAAGCAAGAAGCTGCCAACTGCAGTGGACTGGTTTTACTGGAGAACATGACAAGATGCCACAGGAGAAGATCCTGCAAAGTGGTCAATGTCAGCTCTCTTTAGCCACGTTTGTATAAACTGAGATGCCCAATGAGGACGGAAATAAAAACAGATAACACTGATCACGTGCTTGGCACTATATTAACTGGATTACCTCATTTAACCCTCACAGCACCATTACAAGGTTGACCATTCCTGAAGAAAATGACACATCCACACTGGTTAAGCTCACTTTAAACTCATGCCTGCATTTCGCAAATAGGCTCTCAATACAGCCTGGCCATCCAATTCTACCTCACAGGTTATTTCACTTTCCCACTCTCCAAAATGGCCATGTCTCAGGTCTCTCCTCCAATTTCCAGTACCTGTTTTTTCTCCTACTGCCCTCACTCAGCCAATGACTCTGCCTTTCCCACCAATGTTACTGACCTACCTGCATCCGCAGTTACCGTGGTGGATTAGGGCCCCTGCTCATTTCAAAGTCAGTCAGTCACCTCTTTTGTATCCCCTGTCCTCTCAGGCAGTCAAGGATTTCCCATGCAGTCTTCTCCTCTCTCATCAATATCATAACTTCTCTCCTTCCATGAGTTCAACCCCACTGGTGTATTAACTAGATGGTCTAGTTTCTTCTAGCTAGAAAAAAAATCTACTTGACCCTAAAGCCTCTCCACTCCACTATCATTGCTCTAGTTAAAATTATCAAAATCCTTCTGTTGGGGAATGAATCCTGTCCCCCACAAAAGGAACAATCAAGTCCCAACCCCCAGGTCTGTGGACATGAACCCAAGTGAAATAGGACCTCTGGAGATGTTATTAGCTAAGTCATGCCCAAACTCAAGGAGGGTGACCCTTTCCAGTTGGTGGAGGTCCTGATGAGTGAAGGAAACTGGACAGAGAAGCCAAGGGGAACAGCCAGAAGCTGGGAGTCAGCGGCGCCCAGAACAGAAAGGAGAAGGCGCTGCCATGTGCCTGAAAAGCCAAGGACCAAGGGAGCTGGCGGCCAGCCCCAGTCTGCAGGCAGAAAGCATCATTTTGCTGATGCCTTGACTTTGGACTTCTCCTAACCACAAAGTCATGGGCCTGGTAAACCCCCTTGTTCAAGCCAACCCATTAGCCAGAAAACTCAAACGCCTCCTAACTGCCAAATTCATTCTAAATAGCAGCATTAAGCATGGCTGACCACATTTCTCCCTTTTATTTACTTATTTATTTTTGACTTAACCCTACTCTTCTTTGTGTCCTGGCTCAACCTAGGCTTATCCAGTGGCTCAGTTTAACTACATCTATGGGTGATAATTCCAAAAATTAACTTTAGCCCTGACAGCCCCACGACTTCTGACTCAAATTTCCAATGGCCTATTTGACATCTCAACTAAAAATGTACTAGGCAATTGACAGATGGATAGAGAGATGAATAGATAAATAGAAATGTGAAAACACAAGGAGAGTTAAATGCCACCAGTGGGTGCATGGCCTTCACTGTAAAAAAAATTTTTTGAACTATGCTGTTAGTACAGTGTATGTTGGGAAAAAACCTACTACACATCTCAAGCCTAACATAGTCACATCATAATTATTGCTTCCATCCCTTTCAAACTCCTTACAGTATTCTTGTAAATACCAAGGCAAAAATAGACAAGGCAAAAATCCAGGGCTGAGCCTTGACTGCCTGTCTCCCACCTGGAACATAACGCCATGAATGCAGGGACCTTGCCCAGCTCGTTCATCAATATTCTCAGAGTCTAGAATAGTGCCTGGCACACAGGAAGTGTTCAAAACCAGTGGCTGAACTAATTAATGAGGGATTACTGTTCTGCTTCTCTTAAGGCCCTTCACCCTTCCTTGATCCTTGAACCAGAATGGAGCTCGTGGACTCCAACCGCCCCAGGCCCCAGGCAGCAGAGACTGTGTCATACTATCTCATTATGGATTCTGACCAGTCATATCAGACCCTTAAAGGAGAGTTCAAGAACTTTCTTTACCACAGACCCAAACTGTTCTCTGTCCCAAACCTGCTAAACACAGGAGCCACAGCACTTGTCACAGTACGTGGGCATCCGCTGCGCAGGGCCCGGCCATTCAGGCCTCACCAGGTCTCCAGCCACAATCACCCCTTTAGGCTCCCTGCACAGCACATGGTCTCTCCCTTCGTGACCGCAGGGCCTCACCTGAGGCCTGACAGGGCCCAGGGCAGCATAGCCCCGCCCTCAGGGGCTGCTGGACCTCACCTGAGAACCCGCCAGGCCCGCGGCACCCCGGCCCCGCCCTCTGGGGCCCACGCCCCCACGCCCCGGCGGGCCACCGTCGCCCTCCTCCCGGTGCCCTGCACTTGTCCTCACCCGGCCTGCCCCGCCCCCTCCGCCTCACCAGTTAGGTTCCGTGCAGGGTCCTCTCAGCCAACCCCGGCGCCGCCTGCGCGCTGCACACTGGAGCCTTGGCCCGCGCCCCTGACTTAGGCTGACTGAGCCCAGAGCGGTAGTGCTGCCCCTGCTGGTGGCCCGAGGCACTGCAGCGCCCTTCGCTGCCAGCAGTAAATTCTCTGGAGTGACAGCGGCCCGTCGCCCGTCTCCCAGGCCAGTGTCTTGGTGCCAACAGCCCTGCTCACTGAGGACTTCAGGGCACACCCTCTCCACCCAGCAAGGACTAGGTGGCTGCGCTCTCCAGGGAGGGCCTGGCCCGCACCTGAGCACCCTACTGATCCTGCAGGGGCGGCAGGGGAGGTTTGCAGTGTCAGAGCAGGGCGCATAGAGTGCTTGAGCACTCTGGACCGGATAGACCACTGCAGAAGGAGTCACTAGCCTGGCCAAAATAGGAGGTCAGTGGCCAATAGGCCAGTCGAGACAGTTTCAGGTCTGGTGGTCAGTCAAGAGAGAGTTCAGGGAGCAGACATCAGCTCAGAATCTGAAGCCAGAAACTTTACTTCTTAACAAGCACGCCCCTATCCATTTGATCCTAACCAGAGCCAAAACTGGCTGACCTGGCTCTTTGAAAGGTATGACAAGACCTGCCTCACAGCGCACAGCCTTCCTTGGGCTATGCCAGGAGACAGTCTCATGCTTGAGCTGAACTGGGCTGCGCAGGAATGGCCACCCCCTGCCCAGGTGAGGAGGAGTCGGCTTCCTGCTCCATGGTGTACTGGCAGCAGGTGCCTTCTTGCCCTCATCAGCCTGGCCTTCCCTCAGCTTCCAGGACATCCTTCGGGCAAGCATGTAAGTACCAGGGTTCAATTCCTCCTTAAAGATGGGCAGCGTGTCTTGTGTATCTTTTTCTTCCTCAGGATGCCTAAAATCAAGACTCTGCACCTGCTCACCATTTCATAAACGTGAGCAGAATGAATGAATTGAAATGTTGCAGACATCGTTGTGTCCCTACATAGGTGGCTGCTCCGGGGACACATAGAAGGAAGAATCCCTGCTTGCTACATCAGGAAATTCCCCTTGGTGGGCCCTGAGGTCTCAACCCATCTCTCCCAGGAACTTGGAAATTCCTACTGGACCACCCAATACTCCCAGTGGCCACTGACCTCCAGGGCTCTTCGTGATTTTGTTTCTACCAGTGAAAAATGAAAAGTACTATGAAGTTTAGGACTCTGTCATAGATTTGCACCATTCCTTCGAGGCCTTTGCAAGCCCTTGTGCCTTGTCAGTTACTGGGAGTGCAAGGAGGTGGGCAGACCTAGATTTAGATCTCTGCTCTGCTGCCTAATCCTGGGTGGCCTTGGCAGATTCTTCCCCGGCTTCTGTCTCAGCCTCCCTTTCATAGGTTTGAGTGTCTAATTGAGACAGAGGATGGTGGCCCCCCCCCCCCCCTTGCAGCCAACGCTTCCCGCCCTCCCCAGGAGATTAACTTCCTACAGGTCTCTAGAGCTGCCCCTCCCCGCACTCACTGGGCTCCTTGCTCCTACCTACCACCGTGTTTCCCTCTGAGCAAAGAACCCTCTGCAGGAGCAGCTCGGTACTGTTGGGGATAAGACCAGATGCCTGGATATTCTCCAGGGGCCTTATTAATGGCCCTCCTGGGGAATTGACAGTGGGGTAATCAATCAAAGCAGCAAACAGCTGGGACACATCCTGTGTCATTAACAAAGGGGCGGAACAATTAGTCGTTTAAAAAGCAAGCTCAAAGTGGTCTTGCTCTCTCCTCTGCTCTCCTGCCTTTGGAACCCTATTCTGGCCTTCTTCAGCCCTGCCTGGATCAATTCCACAGTCAAGAACCTAGACAAAATCAGGTTACAACCTCACATAAAAGACTATAAAAATAAATTGTGTGGAAGTCCAATGCCAATAAAAAAATTCCCAGTGGAGGCTGAAAAATATTTTATTGAAAGACCAAATGGACACATAATTACCTCGGTGTGAAGTCTGGGGCCACCTAGTCCCTGAGCCTTGGTGGGTACCCAATAAATATTAATGGCTCATTCCATTAATTGCCAGCTCACCCATTTGCAAAGCTTCAGCCAGTGCATTGCCCTGCACCCATCCCCCATAAGGAGAGAGAATCCTTAGGCTTTGAAGAGAGGGAGCATCTGGGTGGACAGGAAAACCTGGCACACACCCTTGAACATAAATGCCCTGCTTTATTAACTCTAAAATCATGATGTGGCAGAAAGTGGCGTGTAGAAATTGCCGGCTTCTAGAGAGCAGCTGGACTCGGAGCCTTTCAATCCTCCCATGTTACGGCAGCCTGTGCAGAGCCCGTGCTTCACAGTGGGAAAACAGGCGTGGCTATTGTATTGCATCTTATTAGCTGGACCTCGTAGGGCGCCTGCAGGAGGCAACTGCTTTGTTTCTTTCCAATAACCATTCAAACTCAATGCACAGATTCATTTTTGCCTAGGCCCTTGTAAATAAAATCTTGGGCATGTCCAGTTACTTTAAGCACTCCAAACAGAAAACTCTGTGTTCTGATCTGATTTGCAGGCTCTTGCCTCCTCCAGGCCTGTTCTGCTTTGGGCAGAAAACAGTCTTGAGAAAGAGGCATCCTCAACCTCTCCCTTTACGCCCAGCTTCACAGCCAGCCGAATGGATCAGCTCAGACACCTCCTCCCCTGGAATCTGGCCTGAGGCCCTCTAGGCTTGGCGGATACTTTGCAGAAAGAGAATCCTGTGGTTTCCCCAGGAATTGCCCTGGGGAAGGGGAAATCTCCAAATGCAACTCTGTTGATTAATGAGGTCCTGACCTTGGCTAGCTGCACACAGCGCCCTCCCTCAGCCCTCGCCCTTCCTGGGTCCACTCCAGGGCTACCAATATGTTTATATATTTCACACCATGAATGAAGGTGCCAAACAGGTGGGTCCCTGAAGGCCAGGATGCAGGCAGCGCTTTGTTAGCTAAGCCCTGAACCCTGATGAGTGGGGGAGGAAGGGTCACCTTTGTGTAATTCATCAGCCAAAAGGAGGGTGCCCTTTAGTCATTTTCCCAAAAGCCCCCTCTATGTGAGCAGATATCTCGGCTCACTCACTCTCTGTCCAGGCCCATATCGCCCCTCCATATTTCATGGCGGGTCCTGGCTGCCGCTCCCGTCCAGGTCCCCTTGGACATCCACATCATTGCCCTGGCATGGGTATTGACTCTTCCTCTTTGCCCTCCCACCAGGCAGGTTGTCAGAGCCATCACCTCTCACCTTTGACTTGCTCAGGCACGTGCCAGGCCCCCAGCTCTTGTGCCACCCCAACCCCCGAATTGCAGGACCCCTATGTAAAGCCTTACAAACTTCTTTTTTTTAATGTGGCCAAAGTTGAAGAAAAGCATATGAAGGGGCAGGAGTGAGCACAGCATGACTGTCCTGGGTATTCCAGGACCACCCATGTGGCTGCAGGAGGAAGAGTTCCTCCGGGAATGGTCAAGAGATGGCATTAGAATGGAAAAACTCGGGAAACGGACTTTGGCCCAGTGGTTAGGGCATCCGTCTACCATATGGGAGGTCCACGGTTCAAACCCCGGGCCTCCTTGACCCGTGTGGAGCTGGCCATGCGCAGCGCTGATGCGCGCAAGGAGTGCCGTGTCACGCAAGGGTGTCCCCCGCGTGGGCCCCACGCGCAAGGAGTGCGCCCGTGAGGAGAGCCACCCAGGGTGAAAAGAAAGAGCAGCCTGCCCAGGAATGGCGCCGCCCACACTTCCCGTGCCACTGACGACAACAGAAGCGGACAAAGAAACAAGACGTAGCAAATAGACACCAAGAACAGACAACCAGGGGATGGGGGGGAAATTAAATAAATAAATAAATCTTTAAAAAAAAAAAAAAAGAATGGAAAAACTGGGTTGTAGCCAGATCCTGGAGTGTTTTGCATGCCAGGCTAAGAAATTTGAATGTTATGCCAGAGGATTAGGCAAAAAAGCAGAGCACATGGCTTTATGTGCATCCCAGTGTGCTTTGGGGGACACTGTGGGGGCGGGCACAGTGAAAGAGGAGACTTCTTTGGTATGAGCTAAGCACGGGGAAGAAGCAATGTTTGGAGAGTCTTCCAATCAGTGAAAGAATTTCTCACCTTTTTCTCTGAGTGTCTTCAGTAGAATCTGGATAGCCACTCAGGCCTTTTGTTTGACCAGGTCTTTAAGGAAGCAGGGTGATTGAGTGGAAAGGTCCTGGACTTTATTTCAGAGTAACCACAGTTTTATTTGGGGGGACAATGAATAGTCCCCTCTTTACTGGTGATCTGAGACAAATAATTACCTTCTCTGAATCTCAGTTCGCTCCTCTACAAAAATGACACTAACAACGTTTAAGTCAGAATAAACCAGATTATGCTGCTGTAGAGCGAACAAACCCCCCATCTTAGTGACTCCTCGCAATGCAGGTTTTATTCTTGCTCTCCAGCGTGGGTCAGGGGGCAGCTCTGCTCCATGTTTCCTTTCTCCTTGCTTGTTATGATCCCTGGGCCAGATCACAGAGGGGTGGGGGTGGGTGGGATCTGCACATCTGCACATGCAATTAATGTGCCAGGATGGCATGGAAGTAGCACCCATGGCCTCTTCTCATCACTTTTTGGCCAGAATAAGTCCATGGCCCTGTGCTCAGAATGAAGAAACCAGAAATATTTGGAACACAGCATGAATGACTTCCCTGAATGTCAACTCCTCAAGGCTATGGTGAGGACGAGATCTGGTGAGACACACTAAGTGGCAGGAACCGATCTTGAACTCTATCAGGTTCTGACAGAAATGGAAGCTCCTCGAGGAAGAGCACCCCTACCCACAGCTGTAGTTAAGACTCCTAGCTTCTAACTGATAAGAACTTTAGGAAACCTTTTGTCTCCTTGGCCACAGAGGTAGACATAGGCCTTCCGTGTGAAAATACTTTCAAAATGATAAAAGGAAATTTGAAAATTCCAGCAAAGAAAATCCTTGGTGGGAAACAGAGATCCAAAAAGATCAGGACTGACAAATGTCTCTGAGTCATAGATACAGAGGGCCCTCAAGGACAGAATTTAGGGAAAAGCGGGTGAAAATCGCTGGTGACAGACAGAAGGCTTTTGGCTGCAAGTGTCAGGCAGTGCTCCTTAAACAGGAGTAGGAGAACTCCCAGAGCCACTGCAGGCAGGGTTCAGGTTGGTTGATTCAGCAGCTCAATTATGTCGACATGGACCCAGATTCTCTCCATCTTTCTGCTTGACCATCCAGTGTGTTGATTTCATTTGTCTTCATCTTCAGGCTGCTTCCTCTTGAGGTCATGGAAAGGCTTTCAGAAACTATCCAGTGGGAGAGATAAGTAATTGCTTTCTGGAAACTTTCTCTAGAGATGCATGGGGAACTTCCTAAAAGCCTCTACAAAGTATCTACACTGTGTATGCGTGTGTGTGTGTGTGTGTGTTGGCTTAAATTTCATCATTTGTTCTGTCCATAGTAAGAGAGATTACCCTTAAAGCAATTGGGTCTTATCCTAGAAGGAAAAATGAGAGATGGATGCTGAATGGACAATGACTAGTCTACTCTGTGTCCACTGATACTAAGCAGGCCTGGTTTTAAGAACTGCTTCAGAGATAGATGGTTTCCAGCACTGATCCTTAGCAGTTTCTTATTAAGGGGATAGTATTACATAGGACTTGTCAGCAGATTAGGAGTATAAGGAAGAACCAGAGAGCAGACAACTGGGGGGGGGGGGGGGAAGAGGTAGGAAAGGGAGAGAAATAAATTAAAAAATAATAAAAAATTTAAAAAGAACCAACTAGGAGACACCAATCCTCTCCCACTTCATTCCTTGTTTGCCCCTCAGCCGTGAAATATGTCCATGTGTACTCACCCTTAAAATCTTCTTCCAAGGCTTCTCCCTTTATGCTAGAGTTTCACAACACAGCCTTCTTTAGGGTTCTTTCCATAGGATCTCTTGTGGGTAAAGTTACACTATATCACTGCTCTGAGACCCTGCAGCTGCATCCCTTGCAATGGCATTCAGGATGAACCCACATTAGCTAAAGTAGCCAGCTAACCCTCTGGGGTATCTCATTCCAGAAATATCTCAAATTCCAAATGTACAAAACTGATCATCAAATGGGATTTTCTAACACCTCCATTCTCTCTTATATGAAATGAACAATAGCCTCCAAAGTGATTTCACTAATTCTTGTCTCTCCCACACCAAGAATTCATTCACCTCCACAAACCAGACTAATCTTTTTTAAACAGGGTTTGATTATAATGAATTCCAACTCAAAACCCAGAATTCTTGGTTCACAGTCTGTTCCCAGCCCATCTCTCCTGGCTCCTCTCCCATATTCCAGTTCCCAGGCACCCGTATGCTGCATCTTTGCTTGCCTCCTCCACATGCTCAAATGCTAAGCCCTTTAATTTTTACAGCACTCTCTCAGAGGAATACCTTGATCTTGCAGACCCAACCCTTAGGCATGATTACATTTTCCTTCTGGGAAAAATTTCTGTTTTCTATATGCCATCTGTCTTATTGGCCAAGCTGCTATGAAAAATGCCATACATTTGGTTGGTGGGGTATGTATTGTCTTGTAGTTTGGGAGGCTAGAAATCCAAAATCCAGGCTTTGGCAAGACCATGCTTTCTCCCCAAAGTCATCAGCGTTCTGGCGCTGGCTTGCACCAATCCTTGGAGTTCCTTAGCTTATTTCCTGCCTCCCTTGCATAGGGCTTTCTCTCTCCTTATGTCTGCATTTCTGTGTGACCTTCTCTGACTGCTAGCTTCCAGTTTCTTCCTTTTAAATGGCCTCTAGTAATGTGGATTAAGACTCATCCTGGGAAAGTGGATGTGGCTCAACTGATAGAGCATCTGCCTACCATAGAGGAAGTCCAGGGTTTAAACCCAGGGCCTCCCGGCCCGTGTGGTGAGTTGGCCCATGAGCAGTGCTGCCACGCACAAGGAGTGCTGTGCCATGCAGGGGTGTCCCCTGTGCAGGAGAGCCCCATGTGCAAGGAGTGCGCCCTGCAAGGAGAGCCACCCCACACAAAAAAAGCACAGCCTGCCCAGGAGTGACACTACATACATGGAGAGCTGATGCAGCAAGATGATGCAACAAAGAGACACAGATTCCCAGTGCTGCTGAGAATGCAAGCAGACACAGAAGAATACACAGCAAGTGGACACAGAGCAGACAATGGGAGGTAGAGGGGGGAAAGGGGAGAAATAGATAAATAAATAAATAAATCTTAAAAAAAAAGAAGACTCATCCTGATTCAGTTGGCTATACCCTCCAAGAATTCCCATTTACAAAGAGTTTCACAACCTACCACAACATCATTACAGCATTTATTCCATGCATTATAGTAATGTGCTTTTATTTTACCTCCTTCTCTGGAGTGTAAGCCCCTGGAGGGTAATGATCCAAGTTCATCACTATCTGCTTGGTCTTGCCCAGACCCTGCTATACAGTACATGCTCAATGAATGCATGTCGAGTTGAAAATGGAACAGAAACATTTAGATATGTTCCAATATTTGTCCAATTTTCTTTGTCTCCAGGATTCTTTGACTCTGTAAAGACAAGTCCATTATTCTGCAGCAGACTTACCAGTAGCTAAAGGATGGCGTTGGCTTAGATTTCTGTAATCTATGACCAAAAATGTTTTAAATGCAGTGACACTGCTAACTCTGGAGACAGCCTTTGGGGGGAGCACATGCACCCCAGTTGGCCACTGAAGCTGGCCATGCTCACTCTTCAAAGGATCTGTCACTTTCTGTAAAAACCCATCTGCCAAAATGCAGAGCTGCCACGGCAAGGTTGCCTCTTACAGTATCACAACCAGGACTTGACCTTAATAATGAATCCATCCATCTTGTTCAGATTTCTCCTGTTTTAGTTGTAATTATTTGTATGTGTGTATTTAGCTCTAGACAATTCTATCATGTGATTGGGTACATGTATCAACCACCACAATGAAAACACAAAACATTTCCATCACCACAAGAATCCCTTGCATTGCCCTTTATAACCACACCCACTTCCCTCCCACCTTACTACTCCAACCCCCCACCCTACCCCATTCCACACTTAACCCCTGGCAACCACTAATCTGTTCAGCATTTCTATAACTTTGTCATTTCAAGAATATTAGATAGATGGAATCATACAGTATGTATAACATTTTGGGCTTGCCTTTTTAAATTAAGCAGTCTCTGGAGAGTCATTCAATTTGTTGCATGTATCAGTAGCCTTTTTTTTTTATTTTGAAGTACCACCTCATGATTTGGATGTGCCACAGATGGTTTAGCTATCCACCTGTTGAAGAGCTTCTGGGTTGTTTCCATTTGGGGGCTGTTATGAACAAAGTTGCTCTGAACATTCGTGTACAGGTTTTGTGTAAACATAAACTTTAATTTCTCTGGAATAAATTCCCAAGGTGCAATTGCTGGGTCTTATAGTAATTACATGTTCACTTTTATAAGAAAGTGCCAAACTGTTTTTCAAGGGACTGTACAATTTTACATTCCCACCAGTGGTGTATGAGTGATCCAGTTTTTCCACATACTCATGAGCATTTGATGTCCCTATTTTTTTTCCCATTTCAGCCATTCTGCTAGGTTTATCATATCTCATTGTGGTTTTAGTTTGCATTTCCTTAATGGCTAATGAAGTTGAACAACTTTATATGTGCTTATCTGTAATCTGTATATAATCTTTAGTCAACTATCTGTTTATGTTTTTTGACAATTTTCCAATTGGGTTGTTTGTTCTTTAACTGTTAAGGTTTGAAAGTTCTTTATGTAGTCTAGATAATAATCCTTTGTTGGATTTATGGTTTGCTAATATTGCCTATCTTTCTAACAGTGTCTTACACAGGGCACAAGAGAAATTAATAACCGATTCTTATTATGGATTGTACTTTTGGTATCAAGTCTAAGAACTGTTTGCTTAGCTCCAGATCCCAAAGTTGTTCTCTTATATTTTTTTCCTAAAAGTTTTAGAGTTTTACATTTACATTTAAGTCCATGACCCATTTTGAATTAAATTTTGTATAAGGTGTAAGGTGTAGGTCAATTTTCATTTTTTTTGCCTATGGATGTCCAATTGTTCCAACAGCATTTGTGGAGAAGGCTATTCTTCCTCCATTGATTATCTTTTTTTTTAAAAGATTGATTGATTGATTAATTGATTGATTGATTCCTCCCCCCTCCCTCCATTGTCTGCTCTCTGTGTCCATTCACTGTGTGTTCTTCTGTGTCTGCTTATATTCTCATTAGGTGGCTCCAGGAACTGATCCTGGGACCTTCCAGAGTGGGAGAGAGGTGATCATTCTCTTGCACCTCCTCACCTCCCTGGTCGGCTGCATCTCTTATTGTCTCTTCTCTGTGTCTCTTTTTGTTGTGTCATCTTGCTGTGTCAGCTCTCTGCATGGGGCAGCACGTCACATGGGGCAGCTCGCCACACAGGCCAGCTTGCCTTCACCGGGAGGCCCTGGGTTTCAAACCCTGGCCCTTCCATATGGTAGACAGGAGCCCAATTGCTTGAGCCACACCTGCTTCCCCATTGATTAGCTTTTGCACTTGGTCAGTCGTCAGGGCATGAGTCTCTTTCTGGGTCCTCTGTTTTGTTCCACTGAGCTATAAGGCTGTCCCTCTGCAATACCATACTGTTTTGTTTACACAGCTATAGAATAAGTCTTAATATGGGATAGTGTGATTCCTCTCACTTTTTTCTACTTTTTCAAGGTTGTTTTAGCTAGTCTAGATTGTGTGCCTCCTTTCCACATAAATTTTAGAATAAATTTGCCTCTGTCTACAGTAAAACTTTGTTGGGATTTTGATAGGAAGTGCTTTAAACCTATAAATCAATTTGGGGAGGATTGACATCTTTACTGTGTTGAACTGGAAGTCCACTTTTGCTTCACAATTTAATGACAAACATTTGTACATTTGGGCCATCTTGGACAAATGATGTGCTGGTGCATAATAGGAGCTAAAGAAATGATTATGACGGAGAAGGAGGATGGTAGGGGCAGGCGGAGTCTTCAGGAGTCTGGAGCCTGCTTCCTAAATCTGGCCACACATGCAATCATCTGCTGAGCCCTACTGATTCAGAGTCTCCAGGGGTGAGGCCAGGGAATCTGCAGTTTTAGCACCCTTGAATGTTGTTTTCCTTGTCCAGTTGGATTTGTGAATGCCACACGCAGAGACTGAAAATGGGAGCTTTGTGCAGGCAATGAGCACAGTCCCTCTTTCTGACTCTTCTTCTGACTTTTGTCCTGAAACAAAGCAAAGTGGCAGATGCAATAGAGTCTGATTAAAACAAATACATTCATCCTGAGATATGACTCAAAAATGAGTATTGCCAGGTCTGGGGGTCCTATCCTACAAGCAGGAGGGCTAGATTAATTAATTGTGAAACTGCACCCACCCATTTCTTTTCCAAAAGGAAATAAGCAGAGTTCAGCAGAGGGCAAGCAGTTCTAAAATTGTACATACTGTTATCTATTCACTTCATTGCCTACTTGATTAATTACCTAACCTTGAGGTCAATGAAACTGTGTAATGCTGAACCAAAGGAGCTGGCCATGGCCCTAAGAGCATTTGAAACAAGACTGTTCAGATCCTTGAAAAATTCTTTTTCATTAATGGCAGAACCAGCCAAATGACCTCAAAGGCTTTACCATCACAGAGAGAACATGAAAACTAGAAATAAAAACATGTAGAGAAGAATTACAAATTGGATTTTAAAGGAAAAGTGTTTTTGAAATCTCTGCCTTTGTTTGCTGTTGAAATCCTTGTATTTTTCAATATGAAATTTACTATAAAGCAAAAAAGGAATTTTTTTAATAAAGGATTTTTTAACAAAATAAAGAGCATTTTCATAATCCTGTCACTGAAACAGTAGCTGATTTCTATTCCATTTATGAATGTTCTTTCTATTCTTTGAACTTCTTTGTGTGCGTACATGTTCTCCTATTATTGTAATCAGTTAGCATACAATTTTAAGTTATTACATCAAACTCTTTCTAAGTGTGACTTTCTTATAGTTATTATTTGGTTGCATAATATTCTATCATGCTGAAACAGAAGTACCAGAATTGCCTTTAATATTACCATATTGTAAAGCATTTTATTCACTTCCAATTTGTTGTTTTATGGAGAGCACTTTAATGAATATCTTAAAATAAATGAATATTTTATTTTTCTTATTCTGGATATTTAGGATAAATTCTGAAAATTGGCATTATTGGCTTAATGGGCGTAAACATTTTTATGGCTTTTGATACCTTGGAGTACAGCAGCTTCATCATTATCTTACCAACATTGGATAATATTCTTTTTTATTTTGAGAGTATAGTGAACGTAACTTAGTACATTGACTTTTTACCAGAATATTTTCCATGGGTTTGCCTAGCATTTGTATTTTTCTTGTGTACATTATCTATTCAAATTCCTTGTTTGATAAGTTATAATAAATTCCAAGGTTCTCTAAATATAATCTCTATTTACCATCATATAAACATTTTCCCAATTATTCTAGTTTTACATGAATTTTATCATGGTTATTATGTAGAAGTTTGAATATTTTCAATATTGTCAAGTTTGTAGTTCTTCTTTGTTAATGCTTTTTGCCAGAGGCCAAAGGAAATTATCATTCCTCTATAGATCTGATAAAAATTAGATTCTGTTTTCTACCAATTTTCCCCTGGTGGAGTTTTTTATATTTAATCTACCTGTACTTAATTTTAGTAAAATAAGGGGACTACGAATGTCAATCATGTTTTCAGCTATCCCAGCTCTATTCATGAAATCACCGTCCCCCCACCACCCTGTGTGAGAATCTGACTCGGCTGTGTGTCTCCCCATTAGACAGACTCAGGTAAGTAAGTATTCCTTGGTGCTCCCCTCTGTTCCACTGGATCTATTTCTTTTGTGCATTTGCTAACACCACATGGCTTGAGTTTTCCTTTTTGGTGGCAGGTATATGGCCTGATAGCTGGCAATGCTGCATCTGCCACTTCACAATTCCTTTTTTATGAGATAGTCCCATCTGGTTTTTTTCCTTCATATTATCTTTAGGATCAGATTGTTGAATCTCAAGGGAAAATGAGTTTGTAACTCTTTGGGGCTGGATAGGAAGGGCGCAGCCTGTATTACTCCCATTGCTTTGCGCCAAACTCCTTAGCAGATTCCTTCTAAGAAACCAGGCCACTTTGAAAACCACAGAAACCCCTTTGGCCAGTGGGGAACCCAAAAGTACACAGGTTCACGTTGCCACTGTCCCTAGAGAGCAGTAACCAGTGCAGCAGCAAGGCCTCACCCTGCCGGAGTGATCTCGAGGGGTTCTCAAGCCCTTTCCCAAAGGAGCACACCCACCCCTAACACACACACACAGCGCTTTACTTGACATAACCCCAAAACCGAAGACAGGTCATACCTACTCCTCAAAATGAGCCTCAAAGGTGGCAGGCATGATCTTTCTGGCAGTTAGCTCTTTTTTTTTAATTAAAAAAAAATTAATTGCTTTTTAAAAAGATAAATAGATCACAAAAAATTTACATTAAAAATAGAAGAGGTTCCCATATACCCCCCCCCCCCGCCTTCTCCCACATCAACAACCTCTTTCATCATTGTGGCACATTCATTACATTTGGCAAATACATCTTGGAGCACTGCTGCACCGCATGGATTATAGTTTATATTGCAGTTTACACTCTCCCAAGAACATTCAGTGGGTTATGGCAGGGTATATAATGTCCAGCATCTGTCCCTGCAGTGTCATTCAGGACAACTCCAAGTCCCAAAAATGCCTCTTAACCACTGGCCCAGGTCATTCATCCCAGGCTGCCACAGGCTTCCTTCTTGGAGGCGGAGCCGGTGGATACATCCTCTGGCTCGGTGACATCGGAGGCTCGTCTGCACGATTGCAGTCAGAAGGGTGTCCATGCAGAAGCTCCGGGGTCTGCCTGGCGTGGCTGTCTCCCTCTCCATTTACCTAAAACAGTAAGCAGCTTTGGAAGGGTGGCCCTGCCAGCTGGCCAGCAGCCTTCCCTAAAATGACAGTGTCATGTCCTTCTTCACCCCACTGGATATGGGGCTTTGTAAAGTCTCACGAAAGAAATACACTGTGAAGAAGAAGTAGGACCGGTGCCATTTGGCAGAAAGGCGGTTTGGGTAAATGTGCACACCACACAAATCCACGAGATGACACATTTCAGGAGAAATATAAAAATGCATCCAAAGTAGAATCAAACAGATGTATTGTGAAACCACCTCTCCTTGACATATGAGCTTGGACAAATTAAACTTCCCCACCCAACTTATAAAAGAGGAATAATAACATTCAGAGTTGAAGAGAGGATTAAATTAAATCACTTACAGACACTTCCTATGAAGTCTACTCTCTTAATGTCCATAAGGACCAAACAAAATCATTTGTTTTATAGGTTTAAACCCCTGCTCCTCATTCCATAAGCAGAGGCCTCTCTATATCCTCCAAGACATCTCCTCACTTCCAGGGCAAAAGGAAGAATATAAATAACAGAGCTCCCAAACCTTTCAGGAGTTGCTGGACCTCCTGGAGTATTTAAAGGGCTGCATTTTAAAAGCATGCAAGTTAACACTCTAGAAGTGCAGGGACTTCTTGACTTCCCTGAAGGCCACCCCGAGAGCACCCGTGTCACCCATCAGCAGGGCAGGTGACACCTGCTCCCTCTTCTGTGCAGGATAAATGGTAGTGACAGGACTGCCCCCCCATATCCCATGCACCATTCTCAACTGAGGGCTACTCAGTCCACCCCAGGTTCTTACTCCCATACCAGAGACAAGTGCTTCTTCCCACCCACGCCACACCCCATGTTAAGGCACAGCACCAGCTGACCAGTTCCTTCATCGACAGGGAAACAAAACAAACTCCAACACAGTAATACCGTTCATCGTCTCGCTGAATTAACTTCCCCCTTTATTAATGATGGAATTAGCTAACATCCTCGAGAGCTTCTTCCGGGTCGGGCAGACCATGAGCCAAACATGTGCTGTGCATTGTCATCTAATCCTCTCAATACCAGCGTGAAGCCAGCTTCGTTCTCTCCCTTTCACAGTCAGTTGACTGAGTCTTAAAGGGTTTAGAAGTCGTTGGTCCAAGGTCCCCAGTCTCCAGCAGGAGCCCCTCCAGCCACAAGCCCAGCTCCTATCTGCTCTGTTCTTTGCTGCCCCTTCAAATGCTCTGCCGACCTCCGTGGCACGTGTCATAAGTACTGGCCCTCGTGGCCCCTCGGCTGCTTACATGTGGGCCTCGAAGCCTCACCCACCTTCCGTCTTTTAGTTCTCCAGCCCTGTGCACCCCCAGCCTGGAAGGTGGCCTTGCTCATAGAAGCCACTCCCCATTGGCTCCACACGTCTGTGGATCCACAGTGCATTATTCCCCACGCTGGCAAGTGTCCGACTTCCCCATAAATGAGCAGGGCAGAGTCTTCAAAGCCTCCATGTTGGCCCCTCTATTAACTTGTTGCTTCCTATTTCAGGTAAGAGCCAGCTTTTATGTGCTATTTGAATTTCAATATCCATGGTCCTTATCAGCTTGCCTGCCACTGTCACCTGAGAATCCAGCTTAATCATCTGTGCCCACTGAACTTCCTTTTATACCAGAAGGAAGAAGTAGCTGGAGTATAATGAAATGGAAGGGAATGAAATGTGTTTCAATTATACCTGAATCTTCACACACCAAGGCTCTGGAAAGTTTCCATATGCTTCCTAAAGTGTGTTTCTGTTACAGTTTCTTGAACGTTCAGCATTTTTCAAAATGCTGGCCCTACGTACATTGTCAGCACTTTAAGAGAATGTTGGGTGGCTTATAGTGGCTTGTCAAGAATTTAATTTTCTCTGCTCCCAGTCTGACAGCATTTGCCGCACTTACTCCTCCCACATCTTTATCTACAGGAAGCTGACCCCAACCTGGCAGGCCCCTCTCAGCATCTGGCAACTCTTTCCATTAACAATTCGACTTGACTTTCTAGATTCTGGTCTCTACCCAGCCACTGTGGCTCAACAGGAAGGGCCCAAATTTGCATGATGTCCAGTCTCTCCTCTGAAATAGATCTAACTCAGGGGCAGGCAGGAGCAGACAAAACAAGCACCTGTGCATCCCATGCAGCCAAACAGGAGAGGGACCTGAGAGCATGACACCCACCTGAGGTCACCATCAGCCAGGTCCCCGGGCTCCTCCAGGTCTTCCCATTCACTCTCACTATCATGGAGATCTTCTGAGAGGACTCCCCAAGAGCAGACCTGCAGCAAGGGAATGGTCTCCGAATCTGCCTCCACACATTGGCTGCAGGGGAGCTGGCTCCGAGGTGTAGAGTTGACCCTGAGATGCTCTTCATCCACCATGACAGGAGAAGGGGGTTCATGTGGATGACACAGGTGATCTTCATCATCAACCCTATCCAAGGCAGGACTAGAAAACAGAAACTCATGCCTCTGCCAATGCTGATCAGAAATTCCTCTCACCACTTTTCCCTTATCTTAAGGATGCTCAACATGAGGCATCATGTGAGACCCAATCAGCCAGGATTCATACAGTTCCTGGCAGAGATTGCTCTGGGCACTCAGAAGTGAATAATTACTGTCCCGAGGAGCTTCCAATTTAATGGAAGGAGAGACCAATAAGCAAATGTTACAATTCAGATAGAAAGTGCTATGACAGAGGTGATATAGCACAGAGCATCATGGGAGCTTGAGGCAAACCTTACAGAGCCCAGGCGACCATAGAAGGCTTTCCAGGGGACATGCTATTGAAAGAAGAGAAATGACCCAGCTCTAGGACAGACCCTTCCCATGGTAATCTGAGTTGGTCAGATCCTGGGCAAGTATATTGGCTTCTTTGGGACCTTGATTTTCTCCTCTGAAAAATGAGAAGGTCAAGTGACAGATAGGATTGTTGGACATTCAAAATTAAATAATACGATGCGGCCCTTCCATGGCTCCTGGGACATAAGTTCTCAATAAATGTTGGGTGTTATTAGTAGTAGTATGATTACTGTTTCCACAGAAGAAATCAGGTAGAGAAAGGGCCAAAGAAGGAGGCTGGGAGCAATTCAAGTAGAAAACGTTCAAAGCCCTTTTTGCAAAGAGCAGGTTCTTTTCAGAGCACTGACCAAGTGCTATTTGGAGAGGCAGGCAGTCCGAGCAGCCTTTGTCTCAGGGAGAAAACAAGAGGCAGGCCAACAGTGAAGCTCTGTGTCTCCGGAGGCAACCAGCAGACAGCAGGGTAGAAGGATAAGTCTTCCCAGGGGCTGCCCTGACATTACCACGCCGCTTTTAGATTAGAAAAAGCAGTCCATGCAGACAGCAGGGCCTTTTGCACAGCATATCAAACATGTAGAGAAGGCACTTAGAAAATATCTGTGGAGAGTCTGGTTAGAGAGGATGAGAAGGTGAATCTAAGAGAAGAGCACAGAGATTTAGCTTTTTACTCAAGACACTAATCATTGCTTATCTTTGTGATTAAAGTTGTGGTCAAATTGGCCGGGTTGTAGTGGCTAGTGTTTGCTCAAACACTGGCCTAGTTGTTGGGGTGGAGGTATTTTGTAGTTGGAATTAGCATCTATAATCAGTAGACACGGAATAAAGGAAGTGAAGGAGATCACCATCAGCAATGTGGGTGGGCTCCTCCAATCAGCTGGAGGGCTTAAGACTGGACTTCGAGGTTTTTGCAACAACCAGAATGAACTCTGTCTGAAGAGGATACCCTCCACACCTCCCAGCCCTCCCTATAGGCTAGGACTAAAGACTTCAGCATACTCCAGGAATTGCCCATCTCTAAGCTGTTCTGTGGAATTTGGACTTGGCAGCCCTCACTCAGGTAAGCCAATTCTTTAAAACAGATCTTGACAGATGATTTAGGTAGGTGATTGAAAGTCACACAGACAGATAGAGATAGAATAGACAGATGGTAGATATGATAAATGATTAGATAGATAGGTATAGATAGGTAGGTGATACAGATAGAAAGATAGAGATAGATAATAGATGAGATAGATGATAAATAGGTAAGTTGATGACAAAGACAATAGATAAAAGATAGATATGGATTTAGATATACACATGATATAAAGAAATAGATATAGATATAAACATAGACATGACATAGACATAGATGTAGATGTAGACATATAGATATATAGATACATAAATGTATAGATATATTCCTATATCCATTTATATTCATTTGGTTCTGTTTCTCTGGAGAACTCCTTCCCCACACCTGGATTAATGGGTGATCTTTGCTGTGTGCCACCCGCCCTCCCCTCCCCTCTCCCACAATGTCTCTCATTTTTAGAATCAGCTCTGGCTCCTCCCAAAAGCTAAAAACCCCAAATGCCCATGGAGCCATCAGAGCAGGGGCTGCCTGTCCCAAGTGGAGTTTCAACATGAAGGAGAAATCCTTCTGCTTATGAGAGCTATAGGGTATGTGTAAATGTGTATTTCATGTACCTGTATGTACACTCAGGTGTATAAAAAGAAACTTTTTACAAGGTCTTAAGAGGAACCTTTGCTTTAAAAAAAAAAAAAAAAGATTCAAAATCACTGAGCACTTTGAAGGATAATTGGATTAAATAAAAAACTTAGCCCAAATAATTTCCTTATCAACATAGGGAGGGAACAGCCACAGAAGTTTAGTCTCAGAAAGGGAAACCCAGCCTGTTGCTTGAGTCCATACCCAATCCCTTTGCGAGGTGTGCAGAGCCTGCTAAGGAGCCACCAACAGCAGCCACGTGCCCACGAGGCCCACACCCCAATTCTCCATGTGTGGTCTCTCACCACGATGCTCCCTCCATGCCTTCTATTAAACTCCTTGCACTCTGACTTTGATTGGGTCTCCAGCTATGCCCTTGCCTGGACAGTGACCCTGAGCTGAGTCTGCCTGGGAGGCAGGAGGTGGTCAGAGTGTCAGAGGAGGCTCGGTGGTCCTAAGAGTAGAGTCCAGCCCACCATCCCAGGCTGAGTCAGGGAGAATGACCGTGCTGGACCTTTCCTTCCTCACATGCTGCCTGCAGCCCTGGAGAGTGCTGGGAAAGGTGAGCAAGAAAAGGCGAGGAAGAAGAAGTATCCTTGTTGAGTCCCAAGTCTGAGCTTATTTCATGGAAAAGGCAAGACTTGGAGATTTGGGGAACTTGCTAAAGACATGGCATTTCTTTAGAGCAAGAATGTTTGGGCAGGTGGGCTGGCTACAAGCATGCCAGGCAAAGAGGCAGAGCCCTGCACCCAGGGCTCCAGGCAAGCTTGAGCACCCAGGGCTCCAGGCAAGCTTGAGCACCCAGGTCTAACGCAGCCTCCCTTCTACAGCCTGAAGCCACTGGGGCTTCCTTTATGATGAGGACTCAGTGCTTTCTGCTCTCCCCCTATCTCCAGATACATTGATGACCTTGGCTGCTCCCAGCCCTAGTTACCTGTGATGGTTAAGTTCATGCGTCTACTTGGCCAAGTGATGGTGTCCAGTTATTGGGTTAAGCAAGCATTGGCCTGATTGTTACTATGAGGACATTTTGTAGACTTAAATCACCAGTCAGTTAATTGCATCTGTGGCTAATGACATCTACAATCAAATTAGAAGATTGCCTTCAACAATGAGAAAAGGGAAGTAGACTTGGCTCAATGGTTAGGGCATCCATCTACCATATGGGAGGTCTGCGGTTCAAACCCTGGGCCTCCTTGACCTGTGTGGAGCTGGCCCACATGCAGTGCTGATGTGCCCAAGGAGTGCTGTGCCACACAGGGGTGTCCCCCATGTAGGGGAGCCCCATGCACAAGGAGTGCACCCCATAAGAAGAGCTGCCAGCATGAAAGAAAGTGCAGCCTGCCCAGGAATGACGTCACACACACGGAGAGCTGACGCAGCAAGATGATGCAACAGAAAGAAACACAGATTCCCATGCTGCTGACAACAACAGAAGTGGACAAAGAAGATGCAGCAAATGGACACAGAGAACAGACAACTGGGGTGGGGGGTGGGAGAGAAATAAATAAATCTTTAAAAAAAAAAAAAAAGAACAATGAGAAAAGTCTCACCCAATCAGTTGAAGGCTTTAAAAGAAGAAGTGATGATTTCAGCAGTCAGAAGGGAGGGTTTCCATCTCTATTTCAGCCAACCAGCAGCCCCTGGGGAATTTGTGGAATGCCTTCATTGCTTGTGGACCTGTGCATTCCCACAGTCATGTGAGACAATTTTTCTATAATCTCATAATATTTACAGTTATCTCCTGTCAGTTCTGTTTCCCTAGAGAGCCCTGACTAATATATTACCTCTCTACCAACTTTCTCCCACAGAAGAAGCCTTTTATAAACAGATGAAACCTAGAGGCAGACCTGGGAACCTCACATGGTCTCTCTACCCCAAATCCTACCACTCTCCGGTGGCTATTTTTGAGGAGAGGAATCCACTTCTCTGTGCAGTTTTAAGGTCAGTGCAATAGTTCTGAAGCCTCTGCTTATGATAGGGTATTTACTGAGAGAAGAGGACACTTGCTGACTTTCCTGAACAACTATTCTTTAAAGAGTTGGGCCACCAAAATTATTTCCACATTTCAGGAGGACAAGCCAATTAGTAAATAGCATTTCCAGGTTGCCAGATTAAGATACTATAGTCACCCTGTTTACTTTCTGTTAAATTCAAAATGAAATTCAGTTTTGGTTTCTCTTCATGTAAGGTTCCACCACCTTGTCCAGTTCTCCAATGTCAGCCCCTACGAGGGTCAGGTCCCCATTAGCCAAGGTGAATGCACCCTGCAGCTGAGGGCCTCTGCTCCTGCCAGCATGAGTTCAGGGTTTGGCAGGTTGGGTTGGTGGTGTCCCTAAGACAGGCAGAGAGGTTCCTTGGACTGCTAGACTTGAAACTCAAAAGGAAAACCTGGGTAGGTTAGGGCAATAGGTAGGGGCAGAGTGAACGTTCTGGGACAGCATCATTGTGCAGAGAAAGCTCTGCTCTCCTCTGCTCTGAGCTCACCTCCGGCCTGGGTTCCTTCCTCACTGGTTGCCCTCAGCCTCACTCCAGGCCCTCCCACTTGTTTGGCAGCCCAGCTCCCCTGGCACCTCGCCCCTTGATTAGCTGCCTGACATATCACCTGGCATGGCCAGTGCAGGTGAATTCAGCCTTGAACCTCCAATCTTGCTCTGGAAGGAACTAGCACCTTCTCCTGAGATATACTTCAGGTCAAGGATTCAGTTTGACATTGCGTTCTTAGATGGCCATAAAGTCTTAGAGTGGTTAGATCATGACTTTTATGAATGGTGCTTGCTGCACTTGTGTTTGCATGTATGTTATTTATAAGTCTAACTAGATTTGCTAGGCAAAAAAAAAAAAAGAGGACAAAAAATAAGCTTGGAGAGTCTGCAGTGGCCACCTTTCCCTGAGATGAGGGCAAGCCCTCCCGTGGTCAGGAAGGTGGAGCCTGGAGTCAGCCTTGGTTCCCACAAGACCAGCCTTGAAAGCATTGCAGCTTCACTCAGCCCAGGCCAGAGACACGAGCCTTCAGATATCATCTGAAGTGACAGGCTCCCACAGCAAGCAGCCAAATGACATCACACATCCCAAGCGGTGTTCAAGGGTAACGCGACTACAGGTGATTTTCACCTATGTCCTAGCGTAAAAACTAACCTTGCCTAAGATACAACTCCAGCCAAGACCCATGCCTTCCTCAGTCAGGCACAGCAGCCCAACTTCCTGAGTAAAAATGCACTGCTGTATTCCAAGGTGCTTTCTGAAGATCTACTGCTGTAGGATAGATCTCCGGATACACAGCACAGTAAAAGAAGAGAAGAGGGAAGGAAAAATAAAACCTCATTTTCTCCTTGAGCACACGGGGTTTGCTGGGTGCTGGCTGGCCACCATCTGGCTGGAAGAAGTAGCCCCCTGGCAGATGGCACGTTCTGATTATTTTCTGGAGATTTCAATTGCTGAGACCTGGTCCTTCGGTGGAAACCTGGCAGGGTTGAGCTCCCGCTATGTCCCACACACTGAGCTAACACACCGTCGGGGTTAGTTCTTCTGATGCTCATGGCCCCGTGCAGTTGTCACTGTCCCCTTTTACCTTGAGAACCCCAAGCTCAAGAAAGCCACCTCTCCCAGCACACCCAAACATGGTAAAGCTGAACACAAGTCCATATGACTGGGAAGTCCATGCTCTTTTTGCTCTGAACTGCTGAAAGAGAGCTGGACTCAGGAATACCAGAAACAGAGGCCACTGGCCAGGGCCAGCCACCTCTGAACTGAGCTGCTGGCTCAGTCCCCCACTGGAATCCCAATTCTGGAGGTGGAGGAACCATTTCCAGGCTGAGTGTGAGCCCTGCTTGTCTTCCCGGAGGAGGCAATCACTACTTGTGCATTAAATACTAGCTGGGTCCCTCTCACTTGAGGAAAACCTGACCTGGTCTGTGTCCTTCGTTCCGAGAGGAGGAAAGCTTCCTAAGTGGGAGAGAGAAGATAGGGTAAAAATGAAGCCAGGCAATGTGAGGCAGCAGCACGCCATTGTCACCGGTGCCAGAGGGCCTGCAGCCTCTGAACCAGAGCCGCCCAGGCGACAAGCACCATGAGGGTCAGAGGCTCTACCAACATCTTCTGGAAAAGTCCTGAGGACTCCGGTATAACTCTCAGCAACTGTCTCGCCCAGTAATGGCAGATTCTGGACATCTGGTATAACCTGGCAAAGCAAAGACACTACGACACTATGCCAAATTTAATTAGATTTGGAAAAATAAAAGAATATGACATCTCTTGTGAAAAAAAAAAAAAGCAAATGACCAAAAGATAGCAGAAAAGAGGGCACTAGGACTTGTGAGCAGAAGAAATAGACTGGCAGATTTCACCTTAATTTTAAAAGGGACCTTCTGATCAACTACATGATGATAAAATGGGGTGCCCTGAGAGTCACCAAGTTCTGCCTCCTGGAGATTTTCAAGCAAAGGTTAGTCACCCTTTCTTCAAGGGTGTTACAGAGCAGTTTCCAGCGTGGGGTATGTGGTGAGATTAGACCATTTTTATTTTGAACAACCCTGAGATGCTGTGAATGCACATATGAAACTGGGACTATCTATACTAACAATTAATAAAAAATAATTTCATCATTAACAACTTTTAGTATTAAAAATAATACCACTAATGAATGACTCTATTTAACTACAGGCACACCAGGCAGGTGAAACACCAGGCCTGTAAATGAACCCAGAGCCCCTGTGTGATCCAGTTCTCAGGGCTACTGTTTATCACGCCAGCACCTGGCAGTAAAGCCTTTACAAATCCAGGAGTGGTCCCCCGCCTTTGGTGAAATACAGCTCCTTTTATACTTCCTACAAGATCAGGCAGAATGTTTTCCTTGGCTAAACCAATGGAGATGATTTCCTTTCTCTTTCTGTCAAGTCTATCATTGGTTGCCTGAAATGCGATTGTAAGGAACAATAAATAAGTTTGTGTTTATAAATTTTCAGACAATGAAAATGAAAATCCCTAATGAACATACCTGCCCACTCTGGTCTACCTTGGGACTTTTGGGCATGCACTGTGTTCTCTAAGAAATTGTATTTGCATGCTTACAGGGAGTGTATGGCTGGCTCCTGCTCACCCCAGGTGCCACCTGCCTAATTGTCTAGACCAGCTGCTTCAGACTTCATGTCACCCAACAGTTCCTATAAATCTGCCCTACCAGGTCATCTGGAATGACCAACAAATAAGAGCCATTTAATCTCAGTGGGCTTTATGTAATCTCAAACCACAAACTATTATTTCTTACTATTTGCCTGCTGTGTGCGTGAGCATCTAGCAAACTCCTAGAAGCAGTATCCGACCTGCATCTGTCCGCTTCTAGCAGATTCCCAAGCAGCCGTCATCAAAATGAATCAAAAGTGTGTTCTCCATCAGAACGGGACAAGGAACTAGAAATATTTATGGGTGCATGGGCACAAAAATGCAGATGAAGTTAAAAATGGCTATCAAAAAAGAATGTTTCATAACTCGGTTTCTGTGGATTTTTTTTAAAGGAAGAGACGATTACAAAGTATTAAAGTCAGTAATAGAAATGAGTTGTCTACAAAGGAACTTCTTTCTTACCCTGATGCTGTCAGATGCACAATAAAGGATTGTGTGCTGCCAGAGACCCCATGGCCAGCCAGGGGCTGCCTCCAGCATGTACTGGGGGGACAGACGAGGGCTGGGTGGGGTTTGCTTCCTTGAAAGAACACAAGTGCTAGTGACAACAGCTCCACACCTCCTTTTCCCTTGTTTCCTCCTCTCCCTCCAAATGCCTAGAACAGGGGTGGCTGCAGTGGCCTCTGAGCATCGTGAGTAATTGCTGGGTTACCACGTCCACCCACGAAAGCCCTGCCTTTACCCACTGTCGGCAAACAGGGCGATGCTTACCTGTCAAGTCTCCTGACATCACACACGGAATAGCAGTTTTGCCTCACATCCTTTTCCAAGGAGGTGGCCACACCGATGCGTCCAGTTCTCAGTGAGGTCCACGTAAGTGAGGGAGGGAATCCTGATGCCGGGTCAAGGAAGGGGCCCGAGGCTTCTCTCTGTGGGTGCTGTGTCTCTCCGGTAGCCCTCTGGAAGGACTCCCGCCCAAGAGCCAGGACTTGCTCTGCGACTGGTGATGCACCGCCTGCCTGGCTGTTGTCCCCATCCCTGCTGGAGCACCGCTCCAAGGCAGGGCAGGTTTTCCTCAGGGACTCCTTGCCTACCCAGAGCCCAGGAGTCTGTTAGAGAAATGCAAAGCACCCTGAGCCACATTTGGAGATTGCTCCTTTAAGGAGCGAAAAGGTCTCGGTCCATGGGATTTTAGAGCAGAGCTGGCTCCCCAGGGCAGTCCACATCCGTGAGAATCCAGCTCCTGCACCTGCTGCCACTGGCACCTGAGCCCCGCACTGAGTCATCCCAAAGCCCCTTAGCCTGGGGACTCTTGGGAAACCCCCAATATTGTGGTGGTTTTTATGTGTTTAATGGAGAAAGAATCTGCACATTTTAGACCAAGACAAAAACAGAAGTGACCGTGACAATCCCACTTTTTAGTAAGAAATGTTTAGGGGATTTTTGGGTGTGTTTTTGTTTTTCTGGGTTTTTTTTTTTTAGTTTTTTGTCTTCCTCTGTCCTCACCCAGGAAGCCTCATTTTCCCATTTCCCTGGCTCATCCACCCTACCCTCAGCATGCTGCCCTCTCCTAGAGGGCCTCACTGCTCAAAGCACGAGCTGATCTGGCTCAACTGCTAACGTCCCTACCGGCCCTTTGAGGTTGGCTGTCGAGGCCTTGTTAGCCCTGCTCAACCTTCTGAGATAAAAACATACAAAGCTGTGTATTATCTTCTGAGTTAGAATCTGAGTCTACCAGATTCATTGTCTTTGATCTATTTTACAACTCTGTGTGAATAAATATTGTGGTTCTTTGAATTCTCTTTTCAAACCAGCGTCCTCCCTCAGTGAATGAGTTAAATAAAATCTTTAACATGTATTCATTTTTATATCTGCATTATGGCCATGATTTTCCCTTTTGTTGAACATTCTTTACTACCACCATCCCACAGCCTACATGGATTTTGCTAGAGCGCACAGACTTTCAGGCCAGTTCTCACCTGTAACAGAGGAATCTTTACTTCTGCCCCCCACCGAGTGGCCTTGTGACCTCTCTGACTGTGCACACCCTACTGTGAGAGGGGCACAGCCCCAAATATCCAAATCTGCATAAGTATTTGGCTACAAACCATAACCACTTACTACTCAGCTGGTATAATGCATTATAATGTATTATAATGATATAGTACATGATCAAGGAATGCCCAAAGCAGAAATGTGTCATGGATGAGATTAAAAAATATGTATATATAGCAGTTATCCTATTTTCTTCAGCATGACTTGGGGAGACCTCCAAACCTCACTTTGAAACCATTCTCTCCTACCAAGTCTTCTCCAATGCTCCCTCCACAGCCATCCTCCAACCTCTTCAAGACTCCAATCAAGAGAGCCTGCTGCTTTTTCATTATCACCATCTCCACCTGCAATGTCCCCACTTTCCCTCTTATCCATGCTTAGAGCCCATGACTCTGCCCAGTAACCACTCCTTTCAGAGGAAACCCCAAGCTCCCATCCTTTGTGCTTCTGTCCTCATTATATGTAATGTGCAGGCATTTTAATTCCAGTACCTGGTGAAACCACATGCATACACCATGTCTGCTTTGGAGCAACTGATCAGATTTACTTCAAATGTATGACTGCAGATCTCAATGGGCACTCAAGTGCCAGATCATCTTTCTCTACTTCCTTAATAAATTCAGTGTCTGTGGTAGTTTGAGACTGCATGTACTCCAGAAAAGCATGTTCCTAAAGCTAGTCCATTCTTGTGGGTGTGAACATATTGTGGATGGGACCTTCTGATTAGGTTGCTTCAGTAACATGTGATCCAGGGTGGGTCTTAGTCCTCTTACTAGAGCCTTTATTAATGGGATGAATAGGGAGACAGAAGCAGGAAGAGCCACAAAAGCAGGATGCTGAAGGCAAGGAAGCCCAGAGGAGAAGAGGCCAGCTGATACCGCCATGTGCACTGCCATGTGACAGAGGAGTCTAGGATCACTAGCAGCCATCTTTAGAGAGAGAATACCTGATGGTGCCTTGGTTTGAATGTTTTTCTCAGCCTCAAAACTGTAAGCTTGTAACCCATTGTTAAAAGCCAACCCATTTTGGTATATTGCAATTTGGCAACCTAGCAGACTAAAATCATCTTCCCTCTCCTCAAGTCTCCAATAACTCAAAAGTTGACTTGGCCTCTTTCTTCACAGTAAGAATGGACACAACCAGATGAAATCCTCCATCTTCCCAGAGCAAATTCTACCAGCCAACCTGCATCTTATCCCCATGTCCTCCTCTACCTCTCATCCACCCAATTTCTCTGCTCTACTTCATAGAAAAATTCTTCAAGTGAATGTCTGTACTTACTATTTCTGCATCTCCCCCCTTCTCTCCTGTACCCACCCCAACCAGACTTCAGATGATCACCCACTCAGCCAAAAGGAATCTCTTTAATCAGGGTTCTAATGACCTACATCTTTCTACAGCCAAAGGACAACTCTGTTCTCATTTCACTCTACCACACAGCAACATTTGACACAATTGACCCCTTGCTCCAACTTGAGGGCTTTCTTTACCCAACTTCTAAGCTCTGCTCTTGCCTTGCTTTTGTACCCCCTCCCTGGCTCCTTCCTCTTGGTCTCATTTCTCTGGACCATACCTCTCAATATTGCAGGGTCCCATGACTCACTTGTCCCACTTCTTGTCTTTACCTGTACTTCCCCCCAAGGTAACTTTATCCAGTTCATGGCTTTAAACATCTATGTGCTGATAACTCCCAAATTCACCCTCTCTAGCCCTGACTTCATGCCTATTCTCCAGAAAAGAAAAAAGAAAAAAAAAAAAACTTTCTTAGTGACATCTCCACTAGATGTCCTGTAAGCATCTCAGTTTTACATGCTGTTGAGAATGCTTCTCCTCCATCCACCCCAAGCTGCTCAGCCTGAGCATCCCTTCTCTTACTTAGCAAGTGATACTACCATTCACCCAGGTGCCCAAACCAAACTTCCATTGCTTTCTCTCATAGCCTATCAATAATCCCATGATTATTGATACCTCCAAAACGTATTCCAAATCTGACGCCTTCTCACTTATGATTCTGCTCTAACCCCAGTCCCAGCCACAAAAATACCTATCCAAATGATTACAATAGCTTCAACCCATTTCCCCCCTCCAATCCATCTCTACCAGGAATCCATGTGATCTTACTAAAGTAGAAATCAGATGAGGACACGCTCCTGCTTGAACCCCCAGTGGCTTCCCATCATTGCCAGGATGGAATTAGTACGTACTATGACCTACATAGTCCTACCTGATCCCAGTCCTGCCTATCCCTGTGACTTCTTTCCCCTCCATCCTCCCTTCCATTCACTGCAGCCCAGGCACACCTGGCTTCTCTCTGTCCCTCAAACATCCAGACTCATTACTGTCAGAGAGCCTTTGCCCTTGTTGTTCCTCCTGCCAGGAATGACCTTACCCCAGATCTTTGTCTGGATGCTTCTTTCTCATCATCAGATT
Organism: Dasypus novemcinctus; assembly: GCF_030445035.2. NCBI lineage: Eukaryota > Metazoa > Chordata > Mammalia > Cingulata > Dasypodidae > Dasypus > Dasypus novemcinctus. The sequence goes on along the minus strand of NC_080678.1, from coordinate 105,921,444 downwards.
TCAAATACTCCTCCCTGACCACACTAGCTAATCCCCAGGTACTCTCAGTAGCATCATCCTACCTGATTTTCTCCAGAGTGCAGATCCTGATCTCAAACTCACTTCTTTCATCATGTATGTACTTGTCTCTCCCCCTACACTAGTAGGTGTACTCCCCCAGGACAAGGGCTCTTTTTTGTTCACTGCTGTGTCTCAGATACTTGATGGAATATGTGCAAGTCCCTTAACTTCTACCACCTCAGAATCCTCATCTTTAAAACAGTATATCAGTACCTACCTAGGCAGCAATTGCATATTAGATTAGATTAGAGAGTGCAGGCAGGTTTCCAGACAGCACCTAGGGTACAGCAGAGGCTCAGGAAGTCTGGGTCCCTTCTCTCTTCCCTCTTTGTCATTCACAGATTTGGAAGGTGTAGCAGTTTGATATTATTTATGAATCCCAAAAAGAGATACTGACTATGTTTGTAAACTGGTCTGTTTCTCTGAGCATGATACCTTTGACTGTATAAGAGTCAGCTGAGATGCCTTTGATTAAATTATGTTAAAATTAGGACTTTGATTCAACACACATCATTAGGGCCTGTAGAGTTGAGTTGCTGCCCCCTTGGTGGGCTATATAAATGGATACTCAATCAAGAACACTGAAGTAGATACATGGAGAGGAACACAGAGGAAGAGAGACAGCTCCATAGTCATGGTAGAAGCCCTGGGAAGAGAGATGAACCTGATAGTCTACAGCTGACCTTGTGAAGAGACCAAAGCATCTCAGCCCAGAGAGAAATGAGCCCTCCAGCCTACAGCTGAGATCAGAGGAAGCTGGGTGCATGGAACCTTAAGAGGAAGAGGAAGGCTGAACCCTCACAGACATCTTCTGCCATCTTGTTTCAACATGTGGCAACAAAGTTTGGTGAGGAAGTAACTTTGAATTGGACTCCTTAGGGCCTTGTGACTGCAAGCTTCTATCCCAAATAAATACCCTTTATCAAAGCCAACAGATTTCTGCTACCTTGCATCAGCACCCCTTTTGGCTAATACAGAAGGTTCTCAGAGTTCCTCTCCTTCACTCAACAGGTTGACTCTTCTCAAAAGCATCCCCCCCAAGTCTTGACTCTCCTCTACTTAAACACTCTGATGGCAAATAATTTACTCTCCTTGGGCAGTCACTGTATTTTGTGGATAGTTCTGGTGCTAAAAACTTTATTCTAGAATCCGAGGCCTAGAGAAGTGAGGTAACTTTCCAAGGCCCATGAACCAGCTAGCAGCAGAACAAGTTCAATAGATGCCACAGATGCTGCTTCAGGATGAAGACACTTCCTCAGAGGTGCTGGAGGCTCACAGCTAGCCTTCCACAGGAATTGCCCTCAGCTGAAGGGGCTCCCTCACCCTAGGTTTGCCCTCTCCCTGGTCAGTCTATCCCCCAACACTGGTTGATGCTGAGATGCAAAGGCCCAGGTTCTCCTGCCCCTATTCAGGACAGCTCTTCCCTCTCCCAAGCTTCTCACAAGCTTCCGCAGGGTCAGCTGAGGGTGCAGGGGCAGCTGCACCATTTTCAACTTCTCTGCCTAGTCCTGCTTCCCTCCCCTCTCAGGTGTGGTTCCAGAGAGCCCTCCCCAGAAACTTCCCACCCACCAATCTGCTTTAGTCTGTTTCCTGCAGACCCAATGGACAGCCTCAGGCAAAAATCCTTGACTTTCCTGCTTTCAGTGCCTCTTTTCTTGGCACAGCACCACCCAAGCCCTCATTCATATTTCAGGAAGGAGGACATCTGTCCTGTTTTTTTTACACTTCAGTCCTCAGAATGAAGTACCTGGTTTTCTGTGCTCTGGTTGTGTGTCTACTTTCCTTTTTCTTTATTTCTGCTCCTGGAGGCCCAGGCTGCTGGAGAACCTGGCTCTAGAAGTTCTACAGTGAAGAAATAAACATCTACAGGAAAAGTCAAATGTCACAAGAGGCAGAAGTAGGGAGTGGAAGCCCAAAGGAGCAGGCAGAGATGCCATCTCATGAGCTTGTCCCAGACTGCGGTGGATGTGCACCCGTTTGGACATGGTCTTGGTCTTGGTCCACATTCTGGTGGCTGTGGACCACTGTAAATAGGGTCTCCTGAAGATGTTACTCCAGTTTAGGTGTGGCCCGGCTGAATGAGATAGGGCTCAAATCAGATTACTGGAGTCCTTTATAAGCAGAGAGAAAGTCAGACCGGAAGAGAAGCCACAGGAAGAGCGAGAAGCTAGAAGTCAATGGAACCCCAAAGAGAAAGGAGACACAGCTGCCATGGGCATTGCCATGGGATGGTAAAGCCAAGGAGTCCCAAAGATTCCCGGCCAGTCAGAAGATACTGGTCCTGGGAGGACGCTCACCATCTAGCTCTGAAACCATTAGCCAATAAAGTTCCATTATTTAAACCAACCTATCTTAGGGGATTTGTTTTAGCAGCTAGGAAACTAAAGCACAGACTAACTGAGCATGGGGACCAGCTGATTTCCTACCCTAGTGCGAGAAGGAGGCCTACAAGCAAGGACGAGCTTCTCAGGACCCACCACGCAGGAAACCTAATACCTGAGCCCGAGCAGGTGAAGAGGGCAGAGTGTTCCGTGTCTTACCTGCCATCCCTGGCCAGTCCCAGCCTCCTGCGGGGCTCCTCAAAGTAGATGGAGCACCTCCTAGGGGAAACCAAAGTGTGTGGTGAAATCCAGGGCTGGGCACATCTGTGGCCACCAGGTGGGCACAAGCTCCCTCCTCTCCCCCACTCTCCCCACGCTCTCCCTGGTGCCTGTTTCCTCTCCCCCCTCTGCCCATCTTGATCTGTTTCCCGGCTCCAGAGAACCCTGCAGAGTGTAAACTTTTCAAAATGCAAGGGGCAGATGCTGCAGCCCGGGGTTCCCGCAATGGGCCCTGTGTGGAAATGGGCCATTCCTATTTGTGCCAGGACCTGCAGCTACTGGTGCTTTTTCTTCAGAGAGGGTGAAACAGACTCAAACACGTGACCGTCCCATCTCGACCCCTGGCCCCCCAGCTCACCTCCATCTCAGGGGCCACAGGCCCTTGCGGTCTCTTCCCTGCCACACTGCAAGAGCCTCCTCTGCACTCCTGCCTCTCCAGGGTCAAGCCCACGCCCCACGTTCCACCTCGCTCGAGGGTGATCTTGCCAAAACGTAGCTAAAACCAAGCCCCCTCTGCAACCACCAGCCTGCCCTCCACGTGGGCTCAGCCCCTGAAGCCCGTTCCCACCTGCCGTGGCCTCTGCCTTCAGCCCCCGGCCCTTGCCCCCTGTGCACCCACATCCTAACCCCCACCAGGCGGAACCTCTCAGGGCCCCGGGCACGTTTCCCCTCCTGAGACGATCTGATATTCTCCCTCCATGGGCCCTATTTCCTCTCCAGCCCAGGATTTCTTGGCCTTGGCGCAGGACATTTGGGGCCAGCGCACTCCCTGCTGAGCAGACCTGGCCCGTACACACTGGGACACGGGGCCATGCCCGCCTCCACCCACCAATGCCGGGAGCACGTGGCATCCACCTGCGCGCACATGCGCATCCACCTGCGCACATGCGCACTCACGCCCCAGCTGTGACAGGCGAAAGTGCCTCCAGACCTTGTCAAACGTGCCCTTAGAAGCAAAGTCCTCCCCGAGACCCTCAGATCCCCCTTAGCTGTACAGGACGCCCACGGAACACCCCTCCCCACCCCAACTCCCTGTGCCCTGGTGCAAACACCGCATTAGGTTTCTCTGTTGTTTTCTCTCATGGACTTATTGCCTGCGGTCACTGTTGTTTCCTTGTCTGTCCCTGGCACCCCCACCATGAACTCCAAGACCTCAAGAGCTGTCGCCCTGTGTCACCTGCAGTGGCGCTCAGAGAACGGCTCTGGGCTTAAAGCGTCAGCCCGGGGCACACGGGCGGCAAGAGACACAGGGGCACAGGGGCTGGCTCCCCACCACAATGGACAGGCCTGAGCCAGCTCTCTCTGTCCCTAGGGTTGGGTCACTCCCTGGCAGGCTTAGGGCTGGGTGACCGCACCCCACCGTCACCAGCCCAGGCTACTGAGCTCTGCCTTGAGCTTCCCAAACCATTGCCCACTCCTTTCTCCAGCTCCCCTCAAATGACCTGCCCTTGTCCGGGACTCTGGCTGACACCATATTTCCCTGACATTTTGAACTCTCAGTATGAGAAGTGGCCACTTCTTGCCCTCCCCATTTTTCGCTGACAGGAAATCAATGTAACACTACACACCAAATGCTGTAAATTTGGTGGAGGAATCAGGACGAGGGCAGCGAGGCCATCGCTCTAGTCCTTTCAGTGCCCTTACTCAGCTCCCAGAACCTTCCAGAGTGTGAGGAGGCCTCGAGCCAGCACGGAAGCCAGGGGTTTCTCATCTGTTTCCACGACCTTCGGCAGCAGCAGGGCCTGCTCAAGGGCAGATTTTTAAAAACCAAGATGGAAAATGAAAAGGGAGGCTGTTCCACCAACTGCCGTCTTTGTGTGAGGGGAGATGCGGCTCCACGCGTGATACTGGGGAGCCCAGGGTGTCCCCCGGGGTGGGATGGAGCGGCCTGACGACAGTGCCGCCGTGGGGTCCCCCGGGGGCTGGGAGGTAAGGCCTTGGGGACCTTCCGTACACGGCCAGCGTGACGTCGCCGGCGGAGAGCGCCCCGTTCTCCTCGGCGGGCTGCCCCGGGAAGAGCCTCTCCACCCTCAGGAGACTGTTCCAGGGGACACCACAGCTTTCACTTTCCATCGGCTCGCAGCTGAGTCCCAAACCACTGGAATTCTTTTTCAGTTTGATCTCGAACGTACAACCTGCGTGGTAGGAAGTCAAGCAAACAAAATCCTTCAGTCGATGGCACGGATTGGGATCCGGCCTCAAAATGCAAATTATCAAGGAGATGGATGATTTCTAGTTCACATAGGAAGACTTCATTTTCCTCGTTTTTAATATCTGAGTCCATTACACACGGTACAGGTCAGGGCTGTTCAATAAAAATAAAATGTGGGCTACAAATGTAAGCCACAATTGGAAGTTCAAAGCTTTCTAATAGCCACCTTTTTAAAAGAGTGAAGGGAAACATAAAATAAATATTGATCATATGATTTAATTGGATATTCCAAAATAGTACCATTTCAAAGGGTCATCAAAGTGACACAATTATTGAGATGTTTTACATTTTTTCTTGCATACGAGGCTTCAAAATCCAATATTTGTTTTATTAATTTGAGTTGGCCATACTTCAAGTGCTTAACTGCTGCAGGTAACAAGTAGCTGTCTTAACTGGAGAGTACATTTATAGTCAACAACGTTTACAGTTTGACATATGTTTTGTGCCCATGTACAACATACTGGCCCTTGGTAGAATTTGCACCACATATATTCCTGTTGCATCAATTTTTAGTATGCTTGAAATTCAATTTTTGCCTAATTAGACCATGCTGACTATTATCATCAACTCTACGGACAATATTTTTCATGGTCATTTTGTTTAGCTGTGTGGCCTGTGTGGGCCAATGCTACCAAAGATGAGCATAGCATCTGAAACCTAGCTACTCCCCCCACACACTGCCCTTCCCATCCTGCTCGGTGCTCAACACATAGAGGGGCAGAGCACGGCCAAGGAGCATGACTGGGGCCAGAATGAGAGCGTTGGAAGCAGTCCAGGTGGAGGTGTGCTGTGCGGCCAACTTTCCCATCCCCTCAGCTGGGATCCTCAGTTCAGTTCATACTCAGTTTCTCCAAGACAGAGTTGGGGTGAGCAGAGGAACAATGAAAGAAGAAGCCTCCTTGTTTCACCACCGAGTGCTACCCTCGGTCACAGCCAACCATGCCCCCCTGATCACCTCCCCTTCTGTCCAACGTGCAGGTCCTGTCGCAGGACTGAAAGCCTCTACCACGGGACTGGAAAATGGCTAAGTACCACATTACGGTATTGTAAGGCAATAGGCACTTTCTTAGCGGGAAACAAAATCAGGAGGGGTGTACAGAGAGATTACCCCTCAGAAGGCATGTAATTATGCCACTCTGAGCTGATTGTGGGTTTGCTGTTGAAAACGATGACAAGAATAAGGATAGAATTCCCGAGCATCTTCCCCTCTCACCTTGCCCGGCCAGTCCTCAGGTCCTTGGCTACAAATGCCCTGGTTGGAATGTCATCCTTAAATACCTTCATGCAAATGCTCTGGCCCAAAAGTCTTAGGAAGGCTGAAGGGCAGGATTAGGTCTGGTAATCATGTAGGGACAATACTTTTGTTTTGCAGAACTATATATGACTAGCTTGCCTCCCAACCCCATTAGAAAGCCAGCTGCATCATCTCCCCTGGCCCTCTTCTTCTGAGAACAGAGAGGAAGCCTCCCTGCCTTTCCCCTTTGAGTTGATATTTCAAAAGCAGCACCCGATGACAGGACAATAGTAACACTCAGTTCACTCTCCTCTCACCATCTGTCACTGAGACACAGCTCGTGGGCCTGCCAGGCAAGGTTGTTACCAAGGAAACAGCTGAACATACATCTCCCATCCTGTCATTGGCAGAAGGACTCTGCTGAGCCATCCTGAGGCCTCTGCTCTCTAAGACCAGCCTTGCAATCTACAAGGAAGGGTGAGCAAACTCAATTCACACTTCATATGGCAACTGGGAGGCCCTCCCTTCACCCTGCAAATGCTTCTTAATTTCCTGATGCTTGCATTAAGCTACTTCACTTGAATCTCAAATCAAAATCTCCAATCTATTTGGTGGGATCCAGACCCATCTTTCTAGCTCCCTGTTGGACAAGTAAGTATATGTGGGAGTAAAACGTGTCCCTCTGTTTCCATATTCAAGGCCAAACCCATCCCCTCTCCTCCTTCCCCCTCTTTGCTTTGCCTCCTCCCTTTGCAGTGGCTCTCAGCATGTGGACCCCTATGCAGTGAGGCTCCCAGGGGCTGCACTTGGAGTCATCTGGCTCTCCCCCTTCTGCCCTCCAAATAGTCACCTGGTTTCTCAGGCTTGCAGGTCGTACATTAGAAGCAGCCCCCCCAGTGCTTCCCCTTTCCCCATTTCCTCCCCCAATGCCAATGCCCAGCTGGACTGGGCAAGAGCCAGCGAACTTGGCTTCCTGGGTCCTGCCTTTGCCTCCCTCATCCCCACCCCCTCATGTCACCAGTGGACTGGCCTAAAACAAAAATCAGTCGTGCTACACACTTGATTCAAAGTCTCCAATGTTTCCCACTGCCCCAATCCAATCCCCCAGCATGGCACTCCCTCCAGGCCTTTTCCAGTCTGGCCTTCAGAGGCCTGATTTCCTTCTGGTTTGATTCCCTACCCCTCTCCCCCATATGGTCTATACCCAGTTGGGGTTCATGGACGAGTAGCTGGGCCCCTCCTGGCAGCCTTTTAGAAATGCCAACTTCTATCCTGGGGACATGGCCCTGCCACCATCATCTCCTGCAGTCATCATCCAGCGCAAGCCTGTGATCCCAGGGTGACAGCTCTTACCTGTTGTCACCCCCACTGAGTCAACCAGGTAGCAAAGTTCTACAGGGTTGTTCCTTGAGCACAGTGCCCAGCACTTAGTAGGTGCTCAGTAAACATGCACTCAGTGAGGTAGAGGGATAAATAAATTAAGAAATGAACACAAGCACAGGCCAAGTGCTCTGCTCACCCAGGTGGGCCCTGGCAGTGGGAGAGGGCAGGAGGCGGATGCACTGGGAAGCTGCTTCAGAAGCAGAACCTGTAGGTCTTAGAAACCAGCTGAAGGTCTGGGGGATAAAGAACAAGAATGAAGGGCTTCCTTTCACCAGGGAAAACAGGGAAGTAAACAGTCATAATTTGAACTGAAATGCAGAGAGCAGGATGCTTGGGAGCAGAGGGCAAGGGCAATTACTCCAGGCTGGAGAGGTTAGGGAGAGCTTACTCAAGGAAATAACACCTGACGTGAAGGCTGACGCTGTTAGCCAAGTGACGGTAGCAGGGAGGGGGGAGATGGAAGGTGATGGCCCTCCTGGTGCTAGCCATGTCATCATTTCTTCTTCTCGTAAGAACAGAGGGTCCTAATAAATCGCTTCTCAAGATATGTCAGACTAAGTTGCCAGGGTAAGTAACTTCACCATAAATCAGCAGCCTGCTTTGGGAGAGGAAGCCAAAGGGACCAGAACCATGCCCTGCAGTTGGCTGGAAGGGGCCCTGGTGGACCTTCAGTCTCTGCTGCCTTCCCAGTGATGGAGAAGGCAATGCCGGCTCTGAGGCTTGGACACTGGGTGGTTACAGAGCCCACCTTTAGGCAGAGGACCCAACACAATAAAGTCTCTTCTAGGTTGTGCCTGTACCCTGCCTGGAGTCAGGAGGAATCAGGAGGACCGCTGTGTGAGTCTCCTGCCCTGGGTGTCCTGAATTCCCACCTCATTGTGACTCAAAGGCCCTGGTGGGCAAAAATACAAGGGGATGGAGATGGGCATCCTCTGGGCAGGGGCTTTCACCATGTGCGAAGGCGAGGAGGGCAGAGGACTGGGGACGAGAGCATGAGCAAGCAGCACCCAGAGACAAGCTGGAGAAGCCATCACACCCCACCCGTTCCATCCTGCTGTCTGGTCCTGGAATCTAGGCAAGCAACAAGGAACTTTTTCAAGGCTATTTGTAGGGGCTGAGATTTTCTGCTTGGAAATAGCTGTCTGTTTCCTCCTGGTTTCACATCCCCATAGAAAAACCGTGATAAGTGGAAGAACAAAAAAGAAAAAAAGAGAGAAGGAGAAGAAATTTTGTTTTCTTTCCTGCCTCCCTCCCTCCCACCCAGAGGCCCCTGCAGTTCCTGATGCCATCCAGGAAAGCTCTGGAAGGAAGGAAAGCCTCCAGACAAGGCGCCCTTACCTGCCCTGAACCCTTGAGGCCCGGGACAGCCTGCCTGTGGGTGAGGCCGCACATGCTCGTTCCATCCACCTAGAGGAGCCGGTCACCTGGGGGAGGGACAGATGTTGCCCTCACATCCCAGCGCTTTGGCAGGAAGGCCTCTTCTTCCACACCCCTGCCCCAGCACCCTGCCCAGGACCTCAAGGAGGGGAGGTGAAGGCAGAGCTACGCGGTGTCCCTGCAGAATCAGGGGATCCCTGCCTTGGCCAGGAGCTGCACCCCACTCTGAACGCCGGGCAGCTCCTTTCAGTCCATCCTTCCAAAGCATGTAGGGAAACGGACTTTGGCCCAGTGGTTAGGGCGTCCGTCTACCATATGGGAGGTCCGCGGTTCAAACCCGGGCCTCCTTGACCCGTGTGGAGCTGGCCATGCGCAGCGCTGATGCCCGCAAGGAGTGTCGTGCCACACAAGGGTGTCCCCAGCGTGGGGGAGCCCCACGCACAAGGAGTGCACCCGTGAGGAAAGCTGCCCAGCGCGAAAAGAAAGAGCAGCCTGCCCAGGAATGGCGCCGCCCACACTTCCCGTGCCACTGACGACAACAGAAGTGGACAAAGAAACAAGATGCAGCAAATAGACACCAAGAACAGACAACCAGGGGAAGGGGGGAAATTAAATAAATAAATCTTTAAAAAACAAAAAAAACAACAACAACCAAAAAAACAAAGCATGTAATCAGTCAGCGATAGAAAAATCTTTCCATCACTGGCTCACAAAATGGTTAAAACAGATGGGCTCACCCTCATCCTCACCCCCATTTCCCTGAGAAATGGTTTTGTCAAGCCTCTCAGGGGTAATTTTTATAGCTCCAGGATGTGCTTTATTTCAAAAAAGTTTAGGGAGTTGCCATTGAGATGGAGGACACTGGAATTCTAGGGGACATGAAGATAAGGAAGATTCTAAGTGCCCTTTCTGACTCAATTCTGACAGTTTTGGAGAATAAGAGAAAATTAGCCCCTTCCTTTAGAGCCATGGGCCACGAGATAGGGCCGAGAAAAAGCTGGCAAGATCCTCCTCAGCTATGAAAGTGAGTCACAATGCAAGGGAAGCACATAGCTTGCTTTACATCACTTGCCGATATAGAGCATCCAATGCCCACAGTAGACCTATCTTGGGCAGGGCAGGTTAACTTACTTCCTTTGCAGGTGATGGAACCAAAACCAGGAGGGGCACTCTGCTGGCACGAGGTTTCACAGAGCGGAAGTGGGCGAGGCCAGGGTCTAAAGTCTGCCTGCTGAGGCTGTTGGCTGCAGGATGCAAATTCCGCACTAAGCGCCATCTCTTACCCTGCAGGATCCACCCTTCCCTGGCGGTGGGCCCTCCAGGAATGATGGACTTCACCTAGATGCCTCCATAGAGCACACGCGTGGTCGTGCCACCCTGGAAAGCTGAATCTCGCAGCTCACCACCCTGCCGGCTGCCCTGGGGGAGGCCCTGCCCGAGCTCCCTGATGAAGGCAGCCCCACCCGCCTACCACTCTATCCCAGTACCTTACCGCCTTTGGACACTGTCATATGTTTTCCTGTTAGTTTAGACTACAGCACCCATGGAGCAAGAAGGGTAGGAGCTCTCAAGAATGCATTCCACGTGCAGGAGCTTTGCCGTATCCCCAGAACCCAAGCTGGGTGCAGGGAAGGCTCTCGGGAATTGGAATTGCATCTGATGCACAGCACATCTCTCCGTGGGTAGAAACCAATGTGGCTGACTGTGGCTACTGCCTGGCGGCTGGAGCCTGGCCCCTCTCATGTTGGTGGATAGTTTGTATGTACAAAAATAGAGTTAATCTCTACATAGCATGCTGCAGCTCATTTTTTTTTACTTGACAGGAGATGGTGACCATTTCTCTAGAGTTTAGCAGATAAAGACCTAATTCTATCTTTTTCTTTCCAATTTACTTTATGCAGGTAAACACACATATAAAGATATTTACAATGGAATCATACTATTCTCAAAGAATTTCTTTCTCCTTCTTCTTCTCCATCTCCTCCTCCTCCCCCTCCACCTCCTCCATTTCCTCCTCCTCTTCCTCCTCCTCCTCCATCTCCTCTTCCTTCTCCTTCTCCTCCCCCTCCCCCTCCTTCTCCTCCTCCTCTTACCTCCTCCTCTTCCATCTCCTCTTCCTTCTCCTTCTCCTCCAACTCCTCCTCTCTCACATACAGCACTACTTACTAGGACTCTTATTTCCATGAAATAGATTCCCAGGAGTAGTATTTCTGGGTGGAAAGCTGTTCTCACTTTTTAAAACCAATTTTATTGATACATATTAATAAATACGTTCACTGTTAATTGTAACAGATGTTCTAGATTGCATCCCAATGTGAATGTTAAAATAATTATTCACTTTTCCACTGGCTTTGTATGAGAATACCTGCTCTCTGCATCCCACCAGCAAAATTTTGCCAATCTGGTAGAAATAAGGTTGGAAGCTTTATTCTAATTTAATTTGTATTTCTGTGGTTTTCCATTTGTTTAATGGTCATTTGGATTAGAATGTGACATTTCAATAATTATTTTTGAAATTAAATTTCCCCAAAGAAATTGAAAGTGTTTTGCTAGCCAAAGGAAGTAGCCTACCTCTTATCAGCATATTTATTAATTGTGACTATACCAAAATTTAGCAAGTTTCTCAAAGGAGAAATAACCATGTTTTGGTGTCTGATAGGACTGTTACCCAAAGGCAAGGATAAATTGTCTATACTCTTTACCAGTCCATTCACTCAATGTGGACACATGCACATTATTTCTTGGTTTCTTATATGCACATGTAAAATCTTCCACTGACATCAAATTTATGGCTGGATGATGATCCAACAATTCAGGTATCCTTGCTCTAGGCACACAGCATTATCTGGTAGGAAAGCAAAGAATGTCCTCCATTCACCTAGCTCTTGGGCTTCTTTTGGAAATTTTCACTAGCCATAGCATTCCCTTCCTGACGGAAAATTCTATCCTGTTTCCAATCAGTAATTAAATCTAACAACAAAGTTCCTGGAATCCAGACCCATTCCAATGTCTGTAACAAGGGCAAAAGCTTCCTACCTCTGAGTTCCCACCACCCTTTGTGGCTACCATGCCCCAAACTCTCCTCAAGGGTCTGCCAGATAAAGCCCAGAAACCAAAAACAAAGTGCCAGTCCTGGCCAAGGCCTCACCAATGCGACTTGTAGCTGGCCCTTGTAGCTGGGGGGGAACCAAGACTCCACCCTGGTCCTGTTCTGGATGATTGTGGATGACCCCACTCACCTTTGGCTTTTGCCCCTGCAGTCATACCATCTTTGCCTTCTCCTTGCCAACCACCTTAACCTCAAAGTCAGGATACATCCCTCAATTCCACTCATATTTCCTCCTCTGCTTGCTGGTGCTCCTTAGCACCTGCAAACCAAGGGTGACCTGCATCTCCCAGTTTGCCTTTGACCTCCATCCTCCACTGCAGGCTCCTGCTGATTTCTTAGTTCATCCACCTCCCTAGTGGTGGTGTACATGCTTGTGCACCATGAGTACATTATCAAAGGTTGCCATATGCATGGATGCCCGCCAAATGGCCATCATTTCAACATTGGCTTTCCATGCTCTCCTAACAACTCTTACAGTCACACTGAATCCAAGAGTCCCATCTTCTTTCACCAGTTCCACAAAGTAGATTTCACCAGCATTGGTTTCTGAAGGGGATAGTGGATGAGAAGAACCAGCACTCTGCACCAAACCAAAAGAATAAAAAGAAAACATGAAGGCACTCACCCCATCTATAAGCAATGGCACCACTTAGCTCCCAGCTGCTGACAGAAAGAACAAGAGCTTCATTTCCAGCTTTATTAGCTCCTCCCTGTATGGCCTGGGATGGTATTTTGGTCTCTTCAGACTCAGTTTTTCACAGTCCACAAAAATGGAACGAGAGAGCTCCCTCCTAACTTAGTGTGGCTGTGAATGACGTGCAGCACACAGCAGGGGCTCAATAAAGGTGGGTTCCCTCAAGTCTCCACTCATGATGTGAGCTTCTATGTTAAACTGACGTGTTCCAGAGACATCCTGGTAACTTCACACAGGATACACGGACAAGCAATGGCATACCAGATACCAGACAGACAAAAGCTTCTCAGGTGGAAGGAAACTTCAGGAAGAGCTTCACTAATTCCTAGCAATCATGGCTAGGATGGATGGCTGCTCCAGGGAAGGTGAGAAGAGAAAAATTTTCTATTCTGTACCAAGCATTTTGCTTGGTGCTATGACAATAACCATGTTAGATCTGTTCTCTCATTCATCCAATCATTCAACAACATTTATTGAGCACTAATTATGTGCCAGGCATTGTGCAAGTCACTGGGAATATGGCAGTGATAAGTGAGACATGATTCCTGCCCTTATTGAACTTACCATTTACTGTGGGACAGACTTTTAACAAACAGATTCCCAATTAACCCCAAAAAGTTGTGATGCTAAATGCAGTTGTGATAAAGTGCATGAGATAAAGTGCATGTTATCATCTGGAGGCTCAGAAATGTAAGAACACGTAGCCAGGCAGTGGAAGAACCAAAAGGTGAACCCACGTTCAGGCGATAGGAGCACTCACAGAACTGGGGGGGTCTCAGCAAGCAACAGCGGGAAACCAAGCCAGAGTCACACAGGGCTAGGAGGGAACGCCCAGGCTGCTGTGGATGTCCCACTGGCCACACAGCCCACGTCCAGCAGCTGGGCCCAAGGGCACTCCAGGCTCTTGTCCATTCTGTCCCCTCTCCTAGGCTGTGTCCTAGTTGCTACATTGGAAAATGTAACCTGGACACAGAAAATAAACAAGCTGGAGTAAATGGAATAATGATCTATCAAAAAGAAGACTTTCCAAAGAGACTGGTATAGTCACAGACAAAACCCTAGCCTTCCCAGACCACCCCACGCACACACCCCATGGTATTTGGTCTCAATTTTAAAAATCAAAGAGTGAAACAGCCTTTGAGAGTTGACACCCAACGTGCCCCAGGAGCTTCCTGGCAGTGAAGCTGCCCGGTGGCCCAGGGATCCTGGGCCCTGGCCGTTCTCCAGGCTGGGTCATGAGAGTCATGGCTGTGGTGACCCTCAGCATCCTGCCAGAAAGCAGGGTCCAGAGAAAACCAGGCTCGGAGAACACCAGTCTGAAGCCCCGCTTCTGGCCAAGGGAGCCTCTGATGTGTGGCCCGGTGGTTAAGCTTTTGCCTGTGGAGTCAGACTCCTTTGATTTGAATCCCAGTGTGGGTGCATACCCTCCGTGGGCCATTGGGTGTGCTCCTCCTTCTCTCTGTGCCTTAGGTACCACATCTCTTAAAAGAGTTTTTAATTGTAACTATCTTCTAGGGTTGCCTTAAAGACTCCATGAGATGGTACCTGAAAGTATTTAGGATGCTGCCTGGCACATAGTTAAGCGCTCAGTGCACATCAGCTGCCCGTCTTCTCTTGCAGACCCCCTGCATCCGGTTCTTCATAGGAGGCCCTGTCTGGGTGAGCTCCATGGCCAAAGAGGCAGGGATTTTCATGAAGCCCTCCATCATAGCAGATAATGATAGCAAAAGTGGAGCATGAGGCTCTGAGAAGTGGAATGACTTGCCTGTTTCCATCAGGGTCCCAGAAAGAGCTAGAAGGTGCATAGGCTCAACTTGGGTCATGGAAGAGAGTTTAGTGAAAGGCCTGTTTTCAAAGGCATTGGCAGCATTTAGAGAAACTGATAAGGAACAGGTTAGGTGCTGTGCAGCTAGAAATAATGGGAGCCTTTACTACCCCTAGGCCTGAAGGGCCAAAAGGGGGAGCAGTTGATGGAACCTAGAGAGAGGAGTTACATGGCGAAGACTGCCTGATGGGCACTGTGGTATTCAAAGGAACACAGCCAGCTCGTGGTGGTCATGCAGAGGTAGAGTGAAAAGCTGTCCTCACTCTTCCTCAACCTCCAGGCTTCTGTTGGATCTTCCCCTGAGCGGGGGCTACCAGAAAACAGAGGGCAAGGCAGGCTGCTGATAGTCCAAAAACACCAGCTTCACAGGGTCCAAAGCAGTAGGCAGAGGCCGGAGAGGGGTCTGGTAGAACACAGGGAGACTACCCCACCCAGCATCTGAAGTGACACTGCTAGAGGACGGCGGAGGCAGGATGGAGGCACACAGATGACTGGTACACCAAAGATGGGCTTTAGGATCTTCCTCCCTGATGGGGGCTGCGCAGAGCAAAGCCCTTGAGTTTCCAGCTTCGGGATGAATCAGAGGCCAAGAATAGGAGCTGCCTGATTGTCTATTCATTGCCCTTTGCAGAAATCCATCTCTTCATGTTGTCATTGCCAGGAATAATTATAATGAGCAACTATGGGTACTGAAGGCTCAAACACTGTGCCCTGTGGCCCAGGTACTGACTAAGAGCTTACTCCCCTTTATACTCTTCTCAAAACCAAGCAAGGCAGAAATTTATTTCCATTCTACAGATTAGAAAACTGAGACATTAAACTCCTATCCACCTGACATGGCAAATAAAGAGAAAAGGAGGACTTCAAAGGCAGTGCTGTTAGGCCCCACCACCTGTTCTCTCTCCTCCAAATTCTAGGAAGTGAGCAGAGGAAAGGAGTACCTTTACTGGCAGAGGGGAAAGTGGAGGCACCGGTCTGGGCACTGAGCTCTGAGCCTGAGCCTTTTCTACTTCTTCAATATTTCTCTCCTGATCTTGTGTGTGTGAAAGAAAACATCCCTGATTCCCGTCACCCAGGCTGTCCATGATGAAGATCCCAGCATTGGCTGTGCCGCTATTCATTTCCTTGTTTGGGGTGTGCTCACAGACACCTATAAAAACAAGCCAAGGGAAATGGACTTAGCCCAGGGTTAGGGCATCCGTCTACCACATGGGAGGTCCGCGGTTCAAACCCTGGGCCTCCTTGACCTGTGTGGAGCTGGCCGATGCGCAGTGCTGATGCGCATAAGGAGTCCCTGTGTAGGGGAGCCCCATGCGCAAGGAGTGCGCCCCGTAAGGAAAGCCGCCCAGTGCGAAAGAAAGTGCAGCCTGCTGAGGAATGGCGCCGCCCACACTTCCCGTGCTGCTGATGAGAACAGAAGCGGACAAAGAAACAAGATGGCAGCAAATAGACACAGAGAACAGACAACCGGGGGAGGGGGGGAATTAAATAAATAAATAAATCTTAAAAAAAAAAAAAACAAGCCAAGAAGAAGTCAGCAGCTGGGAAACGTGGGCAGCTCTACGTGGAGCACAGCACTTTCTTCCAGTGACAGAGGGACTTTCAGAGCTCCAGGGAAGGATGTAAGCTTAGCATCTAGGGAAGGATGGTGCTTTAAGAAAAGAGGGAAGGAAGATATGAAATGTGATTTCAAAACCTAAATGGCGCTTAAGTAACCCGACTATGAAAACACCAGATCAGAGGAGAGAACATCAACTCCTCCTTATTAAGCTCCTGCCAGGTACAAATCCTAGATCTATATGCCTTCCCATCTTCTCATAGTCCCATGAGGAAGGTGTTATCCCAATTCAAACTTGAGAAAACAAAGCCAAAAGGATTAAGTCACTGGCCTAAGTCCCCGCAGGCAGTACGTGGCAGTGCTCTTAAATCCAGCCTCTCTGGATTTTGAGCACTCAGCAGCATCTCCAACCTGTAGGGCTCTTTCTGGGGTACTTGGTAATAACCAAACTAGGATACAGCCTGGGTGACTGATCCCTGTGTACCCCACATCTAACCCTTGACCTGGCAAAGAACAGAGGAAAGAACATGAAGTCATGAATTAAAAAGTGAATCCTTGAGCAAGGCATTTAAGAATGGTGACCTCAATTTCCTTACACTAAATAGAAGTAATATAGCAACTACCTGGTAGGGTTTTGGTAAGGATTAGGGAGACGGTAGATAGATGATAGATAGATAGATAGATAGATAGATAGATAGATAGATAGATAGATAGATAGATAGATAGATAGGTAGATAGATAGATAGATAGATAGATACATAGATACATAGATAGATACATAGATAGATAGATAGATACATAGATAGATACATAGATAGATAGAATGATAAAGGTATGTATGTGTGGATGGATGGAAGTATGGATGGATGGATGGATGGGTGTACAGATGGATGAGAGAGAGGGATATAGAAAGATGATAGATATACAGATGATGGATGGATAGATAATAGATGATAGAATTATGTATGTATATATGGTAGAATGATAAGTGGGTGTATGGATGGATGATAGGTAGATAATAGAATGATAAATGAAAGGGTGAATGGATAGGTAGAATGATAAATGGATACATAGATGAGGGATGGATAGATAGATAATAAATATATGTACATATGGATGGATGGATGATAGAATGATAAATGGATGTGTAGATGAATGACAGAGAGAGATAGGGATATTGATAGATGATAGATATATAGATGATAGATGGATGGATGGATGGGTAGATAGATGATAGAGTGCTTAGTCCATTGTAGAGCCTCAATAAATGTATTCACTGTTAATATTAGGTGCTCAATATATGTATGTGGGAAGAAGGAATAGTAGATTTCTTTAGAGTGGGACATACAAACACACAAGTAGATTTACTATATTCAAAACAGACTCATTAGCCCTGAGAGATGTGCCCACGCTCACATGTTGAATGGATTTGATTAGGAGTTATTCCAATCTAAAGGTATTCAGTAAGGAGCTGTGGGGCCACCATTGTCTAATGCTGTATTCCTGGCCGTTTCCTTCAAATGTCCTCTTGTCCTTGTCCCTAGCAATATGGTAAGCACTGGGCCTTTTCTTCCACAACCTCCCAAGAGACTGTGGGGGACTTGTGATGGGTTGAAAAGCCAACTTTGCAATTGGTGCCCTGACTAAAAGTAAGACAAGCTAGGAGACCTTTTGCAGGTGATTAAAACTCACTTTACCGTAGACCTTGGTGGCTGCTCCTGATAGGAATGTTATCAGTCTGGCCCTGACTTCCCACAAGACTGGCTGCCCCAACAGCAAAAAATGTCCTGGTGGTCCATCTGTGCCCATAGATCCAGCCAGCATCACCGTGGAAATGCCTTCCTGTGGCTACGGGAATGCAGGTCATGGCTGTGGAAGGAACTCAAACTCTGATGAAGGAAGGATGCCAACAGGTGGCTGAGGTCCCCCAGAGAAAAGACATGTAATTCCTAGCCATCGTGGGGAACCCATTGTCCAAAATTCTTCTGAAACTAGTGGCTTGAGGATCACAGACTTTGGGTACTGGTTTTTGACAACCCCCATCACAACAGGCCATCCTTGAACTACTCTGAATTGAGAAACATCAGCTGCATTCTATTTCCTGACAACAAATTGGATCATTTGGCTGCGCCTCTCGGTCCCACTTTCATGGGAAATACTGGGAGGGAGACAATATTGCGGGAAGAACAGTAATCATGTTGGGAAACCTAACAGAGACCATAAAAGGAAGGTTGGTGTTTGCAGAAGTCCCAGGGCAGGCTCAGGCCCCTGGGTGAGAGGCCACTGCTGGGACCCAGGACAGCCTCCTGACACCCTCCCATGGCTTCCAGGCCACGACAGCCAGACACCTGGGAATGCCATCAGGGGGCTGCATGTCTGTGAGAGCACAAGAGCATGCATGGTTCCTGGGGGGCAAGGCAAAATGGGGTGCCTGTGTGTGGACTCTAGACAAGGGTGGATGATGTGACATGAGGCTTTCCTGCACATAAGAGGAATTTGTGCAATGCCACATCCCTGGAGTGGGAGGGAGAAATCCATGTGCCTGAATTTGCAGGCAGCCTGCACTTAAATTCTAGAACTGTTCAACCAAATAGCAGTGGTGGTCCCAGGCAATTGGGGGTGGGGGCATTAACCTCCCCCATTATCTCCATCAATCCCTGAAAAACTGCCCCAAATAAACATAATAATATTATTATTCATTACAAACAATTGTTGCTTTCTCATTCTTATCTAAAGGATGAATAAAAGCATCTTTTTAAAAAATTCACTCTTTTGGTTGATCTATAAAATGTCTGGCTGATCTGTAACAGGGGCACCAAAAAAGAAGAGCCTGCATGCTATGTGAATTCAACTTCAGAACAGCTTCCCAGGCCTCTTTGCCCTGCCTAAGCCCCTCCTAGGAAGACATCCTGGTGCAGCCACTTCCAAAAAGGACTTCAGGTACAATAAGGATGTCCTCCCTGACATGCATGGAAAAGTGGGCAGGAAAAGAAAACAACCAATGGGTGGGCCCAGCTGTGAACTGGGTACACCATACCCTTTCAACAGAACAAGCCAAGGCAGAAGCCAAGTGTATTGATTTGTGCCCCCTGCATTGCTTCTTTGCAAGCCACTAACTACTGCAAGGACAGCAATGCAGAAGACCCCCCAGGGACACAGAGACCCAGTGCCCATGGCGATCATGTGTTCCTAGACATCGAGGTGGCCCTTCTGCCTCCCTAACCTGGCTCAGATGTACCTTTCGGCTGAGAAACCATTAATTCTAGGTTGCCCGGAGAGTTCTGGACCATTCTAACAGCTATGTTGAATGCGAAGCCCTCCAGGCCGATGTGATTCAAGGCCACTATCTGCCCTCCTGGAAGAAGAAGGCATCTCAATAAGAAAGGGCAGTTCCTTAAAGCAGTATCCCTGGCTGTGTACGAAGCAGATATACCTGGTTTCATCTTTCCAGCTCTTTCTGCTAGTTCACCAGGTATAATAGAAGAGATGAAGATTCCAGAGTTCACTGTGCTCACATCTTCTCCTTCATTCATGACAAAACTATAATCCAAGACAGTGTTTCTTGTTAAGAGGATATGTAATAATTTGGTAGCTCGGAGATGTTGGGTCATCAGCCAGTAAGTGCCATAGCTGATATTTGCACACACGTGTCTAATTCTCAAGAAGCTCTTTTTCCTCTGCCCCAACACATGGAGAAAACTAGATAAACAGCCATGAGGGCAAGCACAGCCAAAGCTAGGAAGGCGACTCACCCAGGTGTGCTCAATTCTGCTCCAGGAGCTCATCAGAAACTAGAAAGAGTTGATTTTTCAACCCAGCACCTTGTCTCAGTTTCTCATTTTTTGTGTGGTTTTAAAGATCTTCAAAGGTGGTAACAAGAGATGAGAAGATTGGTTATTCTTCTCTATCCCTAAGAAGCTAACTATACTATAGAAAGGCTGTTAAAAGGCATTAGGGGGAAAGAAAGCCTTTGCCAATCTTGCACTTAGATTCTCAAGATATGCACCCAAAGGCTTATGGAGGCAGAAAGGCAAACTTTAACCTTAAAATCTCATTGATCTTGGGGGAAACTGAAAGGGAGGAAAAGCAGAAGTGACCCCTGAAGAAGGCAAACTGGGAGAGGAAGGACAGGAAGGTAGAATAGAAAGTCAAAAGGGACAAGTGCCCGCCCTGCCCAGGTGTAAAGATGGAACCTCACCCAAGGGCAGCCGGGAGCTGCTTACCAAAGCCACAGCATGGGTCATGCTTCAGTGTCATGCAAATGATTTCCTGATCCAGTTCTGCTGGAAAGCTCTTTGTCCTGTTGTTTTGTGAGCCTAGAGATGGAATCAAAGCAATACATGTGCTTTCCCCAAAATTATTTGGGACCTAATACAAAAAGAGAGAATGGTACTTGACAAAGTGAAAACAAACTCTGAGAGCAAACTGAGTTTAAATTTAGTCTCCTGACAGTGCTGGGAAGAGATCATTGAACACACAGTTCTGGCTAGCCTTACTGGATCAGTGTGAGGGACTTCGGGGTCTAAGAGCAGAGGTTGGAGCAGGGTGGGCTCTCCAGGGGTGCTGGCCTGGAAAGGGTGGTTTCCTGACTTACTATAGCTTTTGTTTTCTGCATTGGACTTGGACCAACCACAGAAGGTGAGCAGAGAGGTGCCTGTCTGCCAGTGAAAATCAAATGGGGAGCTCAGGATGGACAGCAAAGCCTTCCCTCCTTCACTTCTACTAATCGGGGGTGACACCAGCCAGCAGCCAGCCAGGGCACCCTGGAGCACTTCCCCCTCAGAGGAGTCCTTGGGGAGTGGCAGGCAGGCTGAGGCAGGGAGTTGGCATGCCTGTGCTGACAGAGCACATGGAGAAATGCCCAGGGGGTTCCCTCACAGCGGAGCTTTCTGCACCTCTCCTTCCTCCAGGTGCCACGGTGGATGCTCAGAGGCAGTTCATGATTAAGAGGTGCCCGGTGGCCTGCCAGATCCAACCCACATATAAATAGTTCTTCTCCTTAAGGAGTGTCTTTGTCCTTGCCCTTCATTGGAAACTTGCCGGAGGATGTCGGAGACAGGGACGGTTGTCTACTCCACATGTTTGCTGGTGAACCCTGGTGGAGAAGAGTCCAACCCCAGCCCCTTGGGTCTGCAGGAGGAGCCGCAGCCCTAAGGGATGCCACGCTTTCCTACTCATGCCCCTACCCCCTCGCCCCTCCTCCTTCAGGGGCCAGAGCACTGGGGTTCTCTCAGCCAAAGCTCTAACACATCTCAGAGCCACTTGCCAAGCCAAAGGCAGACGTTGACTGTGAGAGCACTTCCCAACTCTAAGTCGCTTTGAAAATAATTTAAAAAAAAAAAAAAGAAAGATTATGGACATTATTTGGGAAGCAGCCTGAAATGGCAGTGAGGGATTTAAAGCAAGCCTCGGGAGTAAGGTTTCCTTTACCCCAAATGGATCCTGCGGCCTGGTCGGTATCAGTGCACACGTTCAGAGCTGGCGGCCCACAGAGAGGGGTGGAAGTCCTTGGCTTCTGGATTGAACAGGTGCTCTGAAGCTGTCCCCGGCCAGTGGAGGGGCTGCAGAAAGCAACCCAACAAGACAAGGAGAGGCAAGATGAGACAAGGCCAGGTAAGGCAAGGGAGGAGATGCTCTTGGCATTTCAGATGGAGGCCTGGGGAAGGCCGCCCAGGCCCCGTCCTCTGGCAGGTGAGAAGATCAGCTCCGGCTATCAGGAGTCCATTGGGAAGGACAGCTCTAGGGTCTTACTTCCCAGCTGAGCTCACCCCCAGCCCCATCCCCACCAAGGAGCCAGGCTTGTGAGGACAGCCATGTAGAACACTCCAGAAGAATCCAGCTGCCTCCTGCACAGTGTCAAGAGTCCTCCATCTATACCACAGGAAGCAGAAGAACCATTTGGTTAAGCCCTGCCCAAATTTCTGAGCCACAAAAGCATGATCAGAGTAACTAAATGGTTGTCATTTAAGCCACTTGTTTGAGGCTAGTTTGTTACTCAGCATTAGAGACTCCAACAGTTTTGTCTCATTATTAGTGATTTCATTTGCAGCCAGTAGCAATGCATATTTGCACCTATAGAATTTAGGCCATAATTTTCCAAGAATAACTTTAAGATATCTGTGCATTGAGGGTCAACTGAATCACCCAAGCCCTATTGCCAAAACAGATGCAGAACTTTTCCTGAAGAAATGGTTCAGAGAGCCGTCTTCATTGGTCACCTGCTGCCTGTGAATCCAGACTACCTATATAACTTGTAGGGCTCTAGGCTCTTTTTTAACATTACAGATCATCATGTTATAGTGTAAAGTTGTGTTTATGAGCTCATTATTTTCTTGTATAAATTCAATAACAAGTAGTACGCTGATAGGTGAGATAGCATAGTGCAAATATTTGGGACACAGGGTCTGGAGTTCACTGCATGGGTTCAAATCCCAACCCCTCAGTTTCCTCCTCCATGCAGTGGTTAATACAACAGAAGCAGATTCACAGGGATCCTAGGGTCCAATTAGTAGGTGGTGTACAGAAGTGACTAGAACCATACCCAGCTCATGATAAGACCAAAAAGACTTAATGCAACTCATTCGTTTCTTCCTCTTCAATTGCATAGCACCACCTAGTTCTTTTTTCACCAAAAGATAGGGGTAAGGTAGTAGGGGTGATGGGATGCAGTGCTTGTTTGTGTTGAGCATAAAACAACTCCCAGCCTTCACTAAAGCTCTGCAGAGTGAGTTGACAGTTGGCTACCCCAGTGATTTATACCTTCCCTAGACATCAGACCCCCTTTAAACAATTCCTTCAGGTGCTGATCACCCCAGCATGCCAAACACATGGGCGTTTGGGGCCCAGGTGCGACGGCTTGCTCGGTCGGTAGAGGTGGGGTCTGGCTGCGGACGAGGGGTTGGTCCCACTTGGGACGAGGGGTCGGTCCGGCAGCAGACGAGGGGTCGGTCTCACAGGGGTTGCGCAGTTCGGCTGACGGGGTCGCCCAGCAAAGCCGGCGACAAAGGGGTCGCCCGGAGAAGCAGGCGACGAACTGGGGACAAGGGAGGCCAGGCCCTTGTCGGGGGCTCTCAGGACTGGAGGGCGCATGGCAGAAGAACTACCGCGGAGACAAGGTAAACACGCAAGTCCAACTTTATTGAGGGAGAGGCAACAGTTTTATAGGGGCTGGGGAAGGCTGATTGGTCGAAGCCACGCCCTGTTCTGATTGGTTGCCGGAGAAAGGTCAGTGGGCAGTACTGGACGGGGGAGGGGTGGTGGTTAGGGATTGGCCGTCGCTGTTGCTGGGGGAAGGGGCAGGGTTTAGGGATTGGTGGCTACTGTTGCTGGGGTGGAGGGCAGACTGGAGTTTCCCGCCCACGCCTGGCTGTTGCGGCTGTCGGGGGAAGGGAAGAGGGCAGACTGGATTTTTCCACCCACGCCTGGCTGTTGCTGCTGTCGGGGGAGGGAAAAGGGCAGACTGGATTTTTCCACCCTGCACCTGCGCAGGGAGAAAGAAGAAGAAGGGTGCCGCCCCACAGGCATTGTGTGGCACCATCCGGGAGGAGGGGCGACCGCGGAAGCATGGCTGCCGAGAAGGGGAGACCCGAGGGCACTCTGCGCCCATGCCGAGCTCCCTTCAGGGGTGGCGGTGAGTCCGACCAGCCACCCTATTATGGGGGCAGCGGCTTGGCCTGCCACGGCCGCTCCCCCGCCAGGCCAGCAAACCACACTTCAGCCCGAGGGGTGACCGCACCCAGGCAACAGAGGCACAAACCCACCTGCCTCTGACTCCCTCCCCACCACTGTCCAGGTTGAAGGCGTCCAGGGATGTGCAGGGCCGGCCTCCCTCGCCATCTTCGAGCCCACGTGCAAACAGCGCATTTCCTGAGCTCAAGAGTCTCTGAATCCAACTCGCAGGCATGGGCCCCCCCAGGGGGGCAGCATTCACGCTGGCCATTTGCACAGACTTGCTGAGGTCTGGATTGGGGGAGGGAAAAGCAAACAAACACACATGGGGGAGGTCTGCTTCTGCTGTGCGGGGACAGCGACAGCCCACTCACGCCCCGCTCCGCTCCCCCTTCCCTTCCCACTAGCTCATGGGACTCTTCTGATTGGCCCCGAGAATGCCCGTCCTCCTAACTAGCACGTGCCAGTACAGAGATCTCAGGGAGAGAAGGCAGAGGCACATGGCCGTCCTCCCCAGGAGCTGCGGGACTGGACGCGCGGGGCTACCCGAAGCCCTCATGGGAGTGAGGATCCCTCAGCTCCCCGCGGACGCCTGCATGGAAATGAACTGCGGCCACCCCTTCTGCTCCTCGCCTTTACAAAACCATCCTTGCAAACACTTCTCTGGGTGACAAATGAGGTTTCAAACCACTTGGGCTCCTGAGATGAGGCTCTGTCCTCTGGGACATAATCCTTGATAGCTACACGGCTCAGTGGGCCCATTGGTTGCCCTGGCAATGACATTTAAGCTGGGATTCCCATTTTTTCAAATACAAATACCTGCGAGATGTGTCAGGTCTCCCAGCTTGGACACGTTTGCCCTTTGTCCCTCCATGCCTAAAGGTTAACCAATGACCCCGGTGAATTCCTCAACTCAGTACGATAGATGCAGGGGACTCTTGCGATTCACTCTTCACATGATTAACATGAAGGAGAAATTGGGATTTGATTGATAGAACCCTTAAAATAACCAGACTTCACACCAAGCCAAGTTTGTTCTTCTAAAAAGAAAAACGATGATTATGGTTCGACCATCTGCTCCCTGCTGAGACAGAGCAGGAAGGAATGTTTGAGCACAAGGCGCTTAGGTAGCTCCAGTTTTCAGAGTGTGCAAGTGTGTGTGTGAGCATGTGTGTATATACATGAACATGTGTGTGAATGCGTGTGTGGTGCACGTGTGAGAATGTATGCACACATGTGTGCACATATATGCATGTGTATATGCATATACTTTTGTGTGTACGTGTACACATGGATGTGTGTGCAGTTGTGTGCATCAAACACACTGCAGCATCTACACTGCAAGGACTTCTGTGGGCATTAACCCCTCACACAGAAACGTCTCTTCCCTCCAGTGGTGTCCAGTTGGTTGCCAGGGCTTGCCCACTGAAAACTCTAGCCTTTAAAAAGCACTTCTGGAAAGGAGATTTGGCTCAACAGATAGGGCATCCACCTACCACATGGGAGGTGCAGGGTTCAAACCCAGGGCCTCCTGACCTGTGTGATGAGCTGGCCCATGCACAATGCTGATGCGCACAAGGAGTGCCCTGCCATGCATATGTAGGGGAGCCCCATGCACAAGGAGTGCACCCCGTAAGGAGAACCACCCAGCACAAAAAAAGCACAGCCTGCCCAGTTGTGGTGCTTCACACATGGAGAGCTGATGGGGCAAGATGATGCAACAAAATGAGACACAGATTCCGGGTGCCGCTGACACAAATGGACACAGAAGAACACAAAGCAAATGGCCACAGAGAGCAGACAACTGGTGGTGGGGGGGGGCGGGCGTGGAAGGGGACAGAAATAAATTTTTAAAAAGTATTTAAAAATAAATAGATAAATAAATAAAAAGCACTTCTTGTGAGCTTTCTGCATGCACAAGGTCTTAGGGGATTGTGACTCAGGTAGGGTGGGTAAGCAGCAAGGCACAGAAGCGCAAGTCTGGGCGGTTATCTGCTTTGATTCATTTAATCCTCATGTGACCCCTCCATAGCTAGGGAATAATCTGCCCATTTTACAGATGTGCAAACATGAGGCTAACAGCACGTGAATAGCTCACTCAAGGATCCAAGGCTGGTGTGCTAGTTTGAGGCTTTTTTTGGTCCCCAGAAAATTATGTTCTTAAAGCTCATCCATTCCTGGGGCGTGCGCCTATGGTGGGGGGAACTTCTTTTGATTAGGTTGCCTCAGTACAGCATGACCCAGGGTGGGTCTTAATCCTCTTCCTGGAGTCCTTTATGAACAGGATGAAGAGAGAGAAACACGAGGAATTAGCCACAGGAACAGAGAGAGAAAGCCACGAGCGTGAGGAGCTGGAGCAACGAAGCTGGAAGGGAAGGGAGAGCTCAGCAGACGCCACCATGTGCCTGGCCACGTGGCAGAGGAGCCCAGGAGCAGCTGGTCTTTAGGAAGAGAGCATCGCCCGATGGGGCCTTTTTGTAGGTGTTTTCACAGCCTCAGAACTGTCAGCTAATAAATCCCCCAAACAGCTAGTGAGTGGTGATCCAGGAGTCACGCCCAGGCCTGCTGACTCCACAGAGGAGCTGAGGACACGAAGACCATGCCAGTAGCACAATGGGTCAGTTGGAGGCAAGTGCAGGTGGCCTGGGCCCAGAGGGACAGAAGGATGGGACCTGAAGCTCAGACATGGGGGACAGTGATAGCCGCAGGGCCACTGTGGGGTGCTCTGGGCAGAGATGATGGTGCCGGGGCTCAGCTCGGAGATTTGGCTGGATGGGGTGAGGCTTTGCCTAGAGGTTGGGGGTACAAGAAGAAGGGGCTGTCCCTAGGGGAGGGGCATTCCCTGAGGTCATGGAGGAGGGAGAGGGAGGCTCTGTCCCCAACCAGGAGAGCAATCAGGAGACTGAGGCAGAAGCCCGGGGGTCAGGATGGAGACTGGGGCGGGGGAGGACATGAGTGTGCTGGGGTCCTGCCTTCAACGTCACCTCCTCTGCCCCAAGCAGGGCTCTGTAAGAGCTGAGGGGTGAGGGGTGGGCCAGGGGCTGCTGGTGCTGTCAGGCCTCCGGTGGGCATCGGTTGGGTGGGCAGTCAGAGCAGGCTCAGCTGGCAGGTACGAGAGCGGAGAAACAAGTAAAGGAGAGCTTGAGAATCCCTTCAGGAGTGGAAAGATGGGTCATCAAGGACACCCCAAAGCTGCCACCCAGCCGAAGGGAGTGGGCATTATCTGTTCACAGACCACGGGGGACTTGTGGCTGAGACATGGCACCCCGGAAGCAGCCCCCGAGTGTCTAGCTCAGCCTGGACTGTGAGGACCAAAGTCCAGGTGAGTCCCAGCTTTTCAAGGTGTGGGAGTCACAGGGGCTGAGGGGATGGGAGGCAGAGACCCCGGGCAGCCCCCTGAGCCCACAGCGTGCTGCAGCCACTCGACTCACGGGAGGGGCTTAAGGGACGCCCCCCCAAAAGGACCGAGAAAGACCGACAGGACCTGCTCTGCCCAGGGACAGAACCTGCCTAATTTATTCCAGAAATTACACCCTTGTCAAAGCTCGGTGGTTTTTCTCTCTCCCCAGGAATCCAAACAGAGCTATAAAGTAATATGCTTGTTGAGACAACTCACAGAAGAATGGCTAAGAAACCATTTAGAAAATGTTCAACTACTCAACCATCAGAGATGCAAAATAAAGCCACAGTAGCAAACCGTTTTCACCCATCAAATGAACAAAGATAAACATGGTAATATCTTTTCCAGCAAGGATGCAAGGAAGCAGGCTCGAGGATACTAGGCATGGGAATGGCACTCAGGAAATTAGGGCTCTTGAAAATTTCCATGCTCTTGTACCTGATAATGGCACTTCTGAGCTCGAGCTTAAAGAAACAATATAAGGCATAGAAAAACCTCTTTTCCAAGGAAGTGTATCTCAGTACACTGACAATATTGCAAAACCAAAAGTAAATGAAATATCTAAAAACAAGGAATGGTTAAGCACATGTTGAATTCCCACACAAATCATTCATTCATTCATTCATTCATTCATTCATTCATTCCCATTTGACACACGCCTGCTCCCTGCTGGGCTGTAAAGGCAGCAGGAGGTGGCCCTGTCTTCAAGGGACTCCCGGTCTGCTGTGGACTGAAGTTAGATGTATCGACCCATGCAAACGGCAGGCTACCGCAGGTCTACCCAAACAAGGGAGTGGTTGGCTCCGGCTGGCAAGGGAGTGTAGGACAGTCAATCAGGGAGGGCTTCCAGTGGGAGGCTGCCCTTGAACTTGGTCTTGAGGTGTCGGGCTGCTCTTGGAGGTCTGAGCCTGGAAGAAGGCAGGACCCATGCTGCAGGCAGAGGCACCTCTGAGCACCAAGGCGCAGAACCTGAGATGTCCATGTGGGGTCAGCAGCCTGCAGGCCGGCTGTGGTGCAGACAGAGAGCAGAGAGAGGGGTCAGGGGAAGACGTAAGTCAGGGCTGGGGCCGGACGGCGAGGAGTCTTCCAGAGGCGTGGGCTGGTCTCTGCAGACAACCGAGAGCCACCGACAGACATTCAGCAGGGGAACGACACTACCGGACTGGTCTTTTCCAAGGCCACTCTGAAGACTGGGGCAAGGATGGACTGCAGGGGCCATGCCCACTAGGGAAGACCTGGGGAGGTGGGCTGGGAGGAGAGGGCGCAGGTCCAGACCCTCCCCATTTCCTACAGGGTGGTGGGGGGTCCCATTCGAACAAGGCCATCCTGGTGGAGGGAGGTGGTTGGAGCAGGTTGTGTGGCCACACTGAGCCTGAGGACAGCATGGGGCCACGAGACGGAGGTGACCAGTGCTCGGCTGGATGCAATCATTGAAAGTGGTGCCTACAGAGAGTTTCTAATATGAAGAAATCTTTTAAAACCCAGGAAAAATGGTCTAAAATAGTCCTTTGTGATGCAAATGTTAGATTCCTGAAGTCTCATGGTGGTAAAATCTGCTGCTTGGGAAAACAGTATATTATGAGCAAAATAGGCTTAGAAGGACTAATTGCCCAAGTGAGCCTGTGAAATCTTTATAAATATTTTACACTCCCTGAAATCAGGCTGTAAAAGCAATATTCATGGTCTTTTACCCACGGCACCTCGGCAGGGGCAGGTAAGTCAGGTATAATTAATTTACATTCATCATCCCCAACTCCCTAGAAACATCTTGGCACTGCCACCCTGTGGTTTCAATGAAATGCTCATGGATTTATCTGGTTCTGTGCAAATAGTCTGCCACCTAAGATCCTTTTTTCATTTTGTTTTCTGAGTTAGGTTCTGCAGCCAAATGCTCAGACCATGGGACCCAGTGGTAGAGCTCCCATGGGAGCTGGCACACCCGAGCAAGATCTCCGTGAGCCGGAACGGAGCCGCTGCTCCTGCTCTCACTGAGCACGGCCCGCAGACACCAACCTTGCAGCATGACACGCACCGTCCCCCTGGATGGAACCCTACATTATGAGAAGGGCAGAGCTGCTCAAATGAGGAAACTGAGGCTCAGAGAGGGGAAATGAGTCTCTCCGAGTGACGCGGCTCCTCAGCACCCCTGCATGAGTCTATTGGATTCTCGCATGCTCACGCGCATCCAAATTACCTGGGTTTCTTTTAAAAGTGCAGGTGTTGGTTCAGTAGGTCTGGCACAGGCCTGAGAATCTGCATTCGAAGCAAGCTCCCAGTGATGCACATTCTGCAGGCCAGGGGAGCCCACAGCGACTATCAAGGGTGTCACCCGATGTGTTATATCATTCTCTTTTGTAACAGAAGAAGCCAAGCTTAGAGATGATGAGCTAAATGTGAGAACGCCGGCACGCAAAGCCTGGCTCCCTGGCCTGAATGTCCACCCTGGCAAGTGAAGAAGGGTTATATTGCAGGGGTGAAGGGAACAGGCAGTGCAATCAGAGAGGCACAGGTTCAAACCTCAGCCAGCGGGCACATTACTGGACTTCTCCGAGCTTCAGTCTGCTCATCCTTTAAGGGCCGGTACCTACCTCACCAGGCTGCTTGATAATTAAATGAGATAATTCATGCAAAGTACTTAGCACAACACCTGGGAAAAGGAGCAATCACAGTAGTAAACTGTTTCAAAGCACTTCCGAAGTGCTTAATAAATATGGACTACTTGCAGGGGTGGCACGATCATGTTTAAAGGACTCATCGCCTTCCTAGTTATACCAGTGATGCACACTCCTTGCAGAAAGTTTGATAAATACTGACCCATACAAAGGAGGGGAAGTGATTATGCCTGCAAGCCCAGCTCACAAAGGCAACACAAAAAACCATTTGTAGGCAGTTCATTTCTGTCTTCTTTGTTTCTTAATTTCTAACCCATTAATATTAACCAAATTGATATCACAAGTCAATGGTACCTGTAAGGTCTAATACAGTGGCCACCTGTGCCCATTTAAATTTTACCATCATTTAATTAAAATGAAATAAAATTTAAAGTTCATTATCTCAATTGCACTAGCCATCTTCAAGTGTACAACAGTCTGAGATATGGGACATCACAGCTAAAGAACATTTCACCACTGCAGAAAGTTTCATCAGATACCGTCCCATGAGTCACCTTTCCTCACTTAACATTATGTCATGTACACTTTCACACGTCATCCTTCTCTGAAAACTGATTTCAATGTCTAAATTATGTATATGTGCTAAGATTTATTTAACTAGTCTTATAGTTTGGGACACTCGGTTTGCTCCCAAATGTCCACTGTTACAAATAATGCTCTATGGAACCTCCATAAGCATGAACTTTTGTGACCTGCAGATAAGTAACAACCCAGGTAAAATGACAGGGCCACAAGGACCTGGACATTTTTAAGGCTTTTGATATCTATTCCTAAGTGCTCTGGAAAGACTGTATCAACTGGCTCTCCCAGTGAGTGTCGTTGTTTATTTTAGCCCTTAGCCACCTGAGGGGGAACAAAACAAGAAAATCACATTTCATTTTAATCATGTTTCTTTCATTGTTAGGGAGATTTAAATCTTTTTAAGAGGTTTCCAGGTCAAGTGTATCTATAAAAATTGTTGTATGAAAAGCACACTTGCCGAAGCCCAGAGGAGCCTGCAGCATTTACTCACGGGCTACAGGCGGGGAGGCTGTCGGGAGCCCATCTGCATGGTAAACCCCTGCTGGGTAGAGCGGAGGTCCAGGAAGTGTTTACAGGTTCCAGCCGTAGCGGTGACATCATGTGCTTCTTCCCAGTGACACTACTCATGATGGACAACTTTTTTCGCTGGGTGACACAAAGATTTCCATGCATTGGCCATCCCTGAGCCCCAGGATCATGACTGTACAGTGTGAGACAAAGTACTAGACCCCTCAGCTCAACAGCAATGTAGGGGACCAAGAGGTTGGCAGCAGCTGGCATCTGCCTATGCCCAGCATTTTTTCTTAAATTAAAGGAAACCCTTCTTGGCACTTTGCCCATCATTCATCAATCAAATATTTGTTTATCGAGCAATGTACTGAGTGGAGTATTAGGAGAAAAGGTATAAAATGAGCCAGGTACACGTTTGGCCCTCTATTCCCCCTTGTAAGGTGTGAGCACAGCCTAGAAGGTATAGTTCCAAAAAGCGGTTAAATATACCTGTTGTTTTCATTACACAAATCCCAAGACGTTGAAGGCAAGACCTCAGCTAACAGTGGTTGACATATTCTACCACGTCTTGCTATTATGTGCCTGGCTCTACTCTACAGGCTTCATGGGAATGCAGTGCTCTGGCCTCAAAGAAAGAGGACGCTTCTATGACTAGCCTTGTCTACAGACCAGGAACAGACCAAGGCCCACAGGACACAGGGCAGCTGGGACTGAGGTCACATCGCTGGGAAACGCTTCTCACATTTCCTTCAAAGCCCACACACCAAGTGAGACTCTTTGTATAGCTCAGTGGGATGAGCTGCAGAGGACTGAGGGTTATCGATATGGAGGCTCAGAGGGAAAAATCCATTATTGTTTGTGATATACCATTCTAATAAGAAAAATGAAATGCCAGGTATTCATGGTGGCGATTGACTCACATCCTCCACCAAAGACATTCACATCTTGAACCATGTCCATGTGGCACGAGCCCATTTGTCAATAGCACCTTTTGAAGATGTTGTTCCTGGTTAGGGTAAAGACAAATTGAACCAGGGTGGGTCTTAATCCACATGACTGGCAGTCTTAGAAAGAAGGAAATTTGGATGCAGCCATGTGAAAGCCAGAAGTCTGAGGAAGCCACACGAAGAAACCAGGGATGTTGCCATGTGACGGAGGACCGCCAGCACCAGAGAGCCACAGACTGCAGGAGAAGGCATGGCCTCGCCTGGTGGCCTTCCTGCCTCAAAACCATGAGATGATCAGTACCTGTGTCAGCCAACCCTTGGTGTGCTATTTGTCATAGCAGCTAAGGCCGACTAAGACAAGTAGAGCTATTAGGTACAAATTCGTATGTAACTTCCAAATAAAATCTCTTCAGGTAGTTCAGTAAGAATCTCAAGCTTCCTCCAATGAAGCTGTCTTTATAAAGACAGATTTGGGGCTTAAAATGATCCCCTGCCACTCTTGGTCCACCTTTTTAAAGCTGATCTTCACAGCCACCATTTAAAAACAAAAACAAAAACAAACACTGAAACTCTGCTTACATAAGTTAGATGGTAAACAAATGGATGTAGATGACTATTAGTTCCCTTTCCTCTGAAAAACTTTTATTTTCCACTAACCACATTTTAGATAAGTTGATCATTCTTCCAACTTCCTTTCCTTTATTTATTAAATCTTATTTTATTTTTATTTTTAAATAATGACATATTTTCTCAAGCATTCATAAATGCTACTCAATTGACCAGAGTAACTCTTAGTATTCAAATTATAAGTGCCTAAACCCCACTAGTCAATCATTGTAGCCACATTTTTCCAAAGCTGAAGATTTTCTGGAAATCCATAAATTTTGTCAATAAGCATTAATATTCATTCATAGTGCCTTGAAAAGTTTATATTAAGGTCATTCAGATGTCAAAAATGTCTGATAAGTAAACTGTTTTTTGAAGCTAATAACTCTTCTTTAAGAAATCTGAATTATTCAGACACACACAAATCATGTTTCTTTATGTTCAGAAACTCTTGACAAAACTCTCCTTTCGGACAGTAAATGCTCAAAGGTAAGAAACTGCACAGAATGATATTCTGATATTTTTTGACGTGAAGCCGAAAACAGACTTGGCTGCGGTGCTTCAATTTTATTTCTATTTTTCACCATGTGGATAACATCTTTTGATGGGAAATTCATATCTGCAGCCAAACTTTGACACAGAAGAGCTTCTCTGTGAGGAAAATGGCATGTAAGTTGAGGTGGGGATACTTTTACTTTGGATTCCAGCACTTTGTATGGCATGTGGCCACTTCAGCAACAGTTAATTTCTTGCTAACCATCTCAGAAATACACCTGGCACTTTTTGGACCCACTCCCCTGATGTCATGACACGAAGGTGGAGGCCAGAGGCCACATGAAATTGGCCTTGTCCTACAGTGACCAGCACAGAAAGGGTGTGAGGGATGGAGGAGAACAAGCCTCAACATGTGCAGAACCGGAAGCTGGACTGCAGAACTTTTTCAGTCACTGCAAATGAATACTCTTAATTCTGTTCTCAAAAACAGAACCCCATCAAAATGGAACTTCTGTCCTGTCAGGAATATATCCCATATATTTTCAACACCCCACACAAGACTTTTCTTCTTTGGATGGGATTCACTGAAATTGAGTTTATTAGAGTTTCCTGTTTGTAGCACAGAGCCCTGCTGCAAATCCATCTCTGTACGAATGTGCATGTTTTATCCATCCTAACTATCAATAATAAAAAGGGATTCCAACAAGCCAAGCTAGAAGAATCACTATGTTATTTTTATTATCCCTAGTGAAAATATTGTTTAAAAAATGTTATCCTATGACAGGTAATCAAAGAGAATGTCATCAAAAATTGGAAAGAAAAAAATTATTCCCGGGTTTTGGGGAGTAATTAAGATATTATTTTCTGGCTTTTATGATATTTGCTTTTAAGAAGTTGTGTTATAGACCAGCGATATTGACCAGACTCAGACTTTGAATAAAAGTTCCAATTGAGAGCTTTATTAGCTGTACGGCGACTGCCTCGTCCTCCGCAAAGGAGAGAGCAGCCCCGAGTTTCAGGGAAGAGGTGTTTTCATAGCCTTTTAGGAGGGGGAGGGGGTTTACTAGTAAGTGAGCGAGCAAGCAGGCACAGAAGCGGAACACTGCGGTTAGCTGAAGGTAGCGTATCTATTTTTTTTCCTTTAAGAAAAGCCCCTTCTTGTGAGCAGCCCCATGTTATTTATTGATACTCTCCTTGGAGGCTGCCTTAAGTTATTTATTGACACTCTCCTTGGAGGCCGCTCTAAGTTATTTACACTCTTTTTAGGTGCAGCCCTAAGTTGTTTACACTCTTTTTTATGAGCAGTCCTAAGTGATTTATTTATCTGAAGGCACTTGCAATTCCTATTTCCTAATGTAGTCCTATTCCTATTTTCCCAGTGTGGCCTTACCCTTACAGTTGTACGTTGTTGTGATTTTATTTTCTCATTCTAAGTAAATATTCACTTGCGCACCATGTTTTATGTTTGTAACTTTGTATATTTTTTCTTAAAAAGGGACCACAAAGCCTGTACCTGCCCCCACCTTCTGCTTTTCACTTCAGAGGTTTTAATTCCTCCTAATGACTAAGAACAATGACCACCAGGGGCTAAAATTCTATGTTGAAAATGGTTTTGATTGAATAACCTTGTCATCTGACCTGCTGCTAGTGTGGCTCCGGGTTGAATTCTTTGAACCTGGCAGCTTCCTCTATTCCCTTTGGAATTTGGCTGCAGGCTGCTCAGACCAGCCTCTGTAATTATTGGAAACATTCTGGCTTTTGTTATAAACTATTAAACTGAATACCGGCTTCCTGAGCTCATTATCAGATTTCTCAGCATTCCCCGTTCTCTGTTTATAGAAGCTTCTGGAATTCATGTCACATTCCATGTAAGATGTGTGTTTGCGGCAAGGGGCAGAGTCATTAATTCATATGATGATGTTCCCATAAAAATAAGGGGAGCAGATATGGCTCAAGCCGTTGAGCACCTGCTTCCCACACAGGAGGTCCTGGGTTCTGTTCCTGGTGCCTCCTAAAAACAAACAAGCAAACAGATGAAAATACCAACTCAGGGGAGCTGATGTGGCTCGGTGGTTGAGCACCAGCTTCCCCCATACGAGGTCTCAGATTCAATCCCCAGCCCCTGGTACCTCGAAAATAAGAAAAAGAAGAAGATCATGCCAAGGAAGAAAATGGCCTTCAGGGCACAGAAATCCTACCTGGTGACAAGGTAGTTTTAAGCCATCTTTGTTTTGTGAATCTGATGACTGCCCAGCTATAATTAAGAAACTGTCCCTGATAGTGGGGAAAACAATTTAAATATAAAATACTTACATAAGGGAACTGTAGAACTTTAGGACTTTGCAAAATACCAGTTTTTCAAAATTACTTTCTTAGGTTATTGCATTTCTAAGAATATATTAAAATAAATGAGATTGGAAATTTTGAACAATTAAATATGCTGTCAATAAAACAGAACAATGAAATAGTATTGAATCAATTCAGTAATTAAAATTCTTCAAATATTCTTTTAATTGAATTAAAATAATTCCAATAAATAAAACTCCAAAAAAAATAACAAAATATAAATATCGTTTATATTTCAAGATGGTTAAAGTATAAGAAAAAATAAGTTCCCTGATAATATAAAGGCCACTTGAATGTTCTGACTTAATGAAATTATATTAAATTATTATGTATTTTAGATATAAACATTTTTTTCCTAAAGGCAAAAAAACATTTATTCTGAAACTACTTACTATTCCCTTCCTGGGTATGGGAAAGGAAAATTTAAAAGGAAAATGTTTCAAAACCACGAGACTCCACTCCATGTAGACAAGTGTGACCGTTATTTCCATGGGTCAGCTTGGCTAGGGGATGGTGTCTAGTTGTTGTGTCAAGCACGCACTGGCCTGATGGGTACTGTGAGGGCATTTATCAGATGAATTTGCATCTATAATGAGTTGATTGCATCTACAAGGGACTGCATCTACCATCAACAAAGGAGATTGCCTTCAGCAATGTGGGGACTCTCTTCATCCAGCCAGTTGGAGGTCTTAAAAGCTAGGGATGAGGATTTCAGAAATCAGAAAGAGGAACGTCAGCCTCTACTTCAGTCAGCCAGCTTCCCCTGGGGAGTTCAACTTCACCTTGGTCAGAGTTTCCTGTGTGCGGCCACCCTACAGAGCTGAGCCAATGCCTATAATACATCCCTTTATATATATCTGCTCAATTCTGCTTCTCTGGAGAACCTCATAAAAGCACCCTCTCCTCTCCCATCTCCCTCATTCTCCCATGCTCTGAACACTGATGTATTCCCCAGATTGAGAAAACTTTACCCAGAGGGAAAGAGTATCCCCTTAGGTGGGTGTGGGTGGGAGGGTGGGAGAATTAGAGAAGAAACAGCCTCCTGGGAACCTCTCCAACCCCCCTGCTGGACTTCTGAACCTCCCACCGGGCATCAGAATGTCGGTTCAGGGACAGGCTATCTGCACGCCGTGCGTCTGGTCAGGGAAAGCTCACGTTCCCATTCTGCCTTGAAGGGGCAAGGGCTCAAAGGCAAGCGAGAAGCTTGCGTCCTTATCACCCGAGCCGCCCTCACGTGGGTGGAAGCCACCCCAATCTCACCACTGAAACTGCAAGGTTGCGATTCTGCTGGCATTTCTCACTTGGTAGACGATGATCCGCTTGGCACAGATCCCCAAGGCCATCTCCCGTCCCGGCCGCATCTTCTCTGGGAAAACTTGATGGACCAGCATGCCGTAGTCTGGTGCTGCTGAGCGAACTGCAGCAAGACAAGGCCAAGATTTGGCAGAGGCAGGCACACAGGTTTAAAACGATGGGTTTCAAACTACTCCAAGAAAACACGTGCTTAGGTGTTCTGGGAGAAAACAGCAAGAAAAACAAAACAAGAGTAGGTTTGCCAGATAGGTTCAGGAAACACTGAGCTAAACAAATTTTCTTGCTACAGAATCTCTCCATGCATCTGACAGGGAATGTGCAGGGTGAATCTCCAAGTGCATTTTCCTATTTCCTACATTTTTAACCCAAGGAGTCTCTTTTTTCAAGAGTGTCTACTAAGGGCACCAGGCAAATGGTTATTATGGAAATGGTACAATAGAAAAACAGTATTCTGAGCAAGGTTTTAGAATTCAGACTCTTCTCAGCCATGGCAAGGTAATGGAGTCCTTTTTCCCACTTGTGTCAACTTAAGTCCACAGCAGTATTTTCTGCTTCCCCCCCACACACACAAACACATTACAGATGGAGAAACTGAGGCACAGGCCTAGAAAGTGATGTCCCAGATCATGAGCATGGCTGTTAGAGCAAGATGAGCCATAAGCACTCTGCAGAGAAAGTGACCAGTCCCCTTTGCCCCAAGATCTGTCCTCAATTTACCAAGTTAGAAGACTCTATTTTGTCAGGGTCTCCAGGGTCGTTCGGTGCTGGGGACTGCATCAGACCAACTGAATTCTTAAAAGAGATAAGAGTATAAACCTGATGCAAATGGCTTTTGTTTGAATGGTAGCCGAGGCTCTAGTGGGGGCTCCCCCATCTTCATATCCACCTGGAAGGCAAAATGGGGTTCTTATGGCTAAGAGACTTAAAATGGAGTCTGATCAGATATCATAAACCGCCAAGGTCTGCAAAACTATGAGCAGTGATGTTTCTGAGAACAACTGGACACCGGGAACCAACCGCACGGTGAAGAAATCAGTAACTGTGGACCTTAAAGGACATTCAGAAAGCCCCCAAACATCCACCGATCCTAATTCTTTACAAACAGCTTACATAATCTTCTTTTTCTTGAAAACTCCTTTCTTGAAAACCCCAAGGTGGGACACAGCTTGGGGTGCTCCCTGAATCTGTGCTCCCTGAATTGCAATTCTAAGACCCCCAATAAACTCTTTTGTTGCCTTGCAGCTCGGTCTGTAATTTCTCGGCCAACAGGTGACTGAGGACGGCCCCCTGCAAGGGTTATTTCATATAAGTGAGGTCATACAATATTGTCCTTTTCTGTCTGACATTTCACCCAACATAATGTCTTCAAGTTTCATCCATGTTGCAGCATATATCAGAATTGCATTCATTTTTATGGCTGAATAATATTCCATTGTGTGTACAAATTTTTTTACCCATTCATCTGCTGAAGGACACTTGGGTTGCTTCTACTTTTTGGCTATTGTGAATAATGCTGCTATGAATATTGGTGCTCACATGTCTATTTGAGTCCTTGCTTTCAATTCTTTAGGGTCTATATTTAAGAGAGTAATTGTCAGTTCATATAGTAATTCTAGGTGTAATCTTTAAAAGAACCACCAAACTGCTAAATTGTTTTCCACAGCATTTCGTATGACCACCAGCAATGCACAAGAGATCCAGTTCCTCCATATCCTCATCAACCCTTACTACTGCCCATCTCTCTGATTAGTCATTCTTGTAGAGGTGCAGCAGTATCTCATTGTGGTTTTTATCTGCATTTCCCTCATAACTAATGACGGTGAGCATCTTTTTATGTGCTTATTAATCATGTGTATATCTTCTTTGGAGAAATGCCTATTCCTTTGCCCATTTTTTATTGGGCTGTTTTTTTTTGTTGTTGTTGAGTTATAAGACTTCTTTATATATTCTGGATATTAAATCTTTATTAGTCACATGATTCATAAATATTTTGTCCCATTCTGTGGGTAGGCTTTTCATTCTCTTGATCTTGTCTTTTGATGTACGAAAGTTTTAAATTTTAACAGAATCCAATTTCGCTTTTTTCCTTTTGTTGCTCATGTTTTCAGTAATGTATTTAAGAAACCACTGCCTAATCCAAGGTCTTGAAGATTTGCTACTATGTTTTCTTCTGAGAGTTTTATAGTTTTAGCTCTTAAAATTAGGTCTTTGATCCCCTCTGAGTTAACTTTCCTATTTGGTGTAAGGTAAGGGCTCTGCTTCATTCTCTTGCATGTAGATATTCAGTTTTCTCTATACCATTTGTTGAAGTCATTACACTTTTTAATGGTTTAGTATTAATTTATTTTTTAATTATAAAGAAGTATGACATTTTTCAGTATTCAGAGTCCCAAAATCCTTAAGCTTGCTAAGCATTTTGTATGTGGTATTTAATCTTCATGACAATCCTAAGAGATAGGGGAGCTATCTCTTTTCAGATGAGAAAATGAGGGACAGAAGGGTTAAGTACCCACAAAAGGTCACACAGCTTTTAAGTGGTGGACTGGAAATGTGTGTCCCTTTGTGCCTGAGTCTTCTCTTTTAACTACTGAAACGCAGGATATCCAGAACATTTGGAGAGATAGGCAAACATAAGTAATGTCACCAAGGACATGCTCAATCTGAGAAAGCAAAATAGCATTGTCTGTGCCTGCACACCCTCTCGATTAAGGAATTTTCTGAGACGTCACTTCTTGTCCATCATGTGCTGCTATTGCTGGTGTACTTCTCAGAGACGCTGCATCTCCCCGTACTTCAGGGCATCTCACTACCATGCCCACTTCTCCCTACAGCTGGCAGCCAAGTTGGCACTGGAACCAGGCTCTCCTGGCTCCCAGCCTATATAGAACCTTGTACTGGAAACCATAGGGAACAAAATGGACTATTTCCAGATTGTCATCAAGAGTCACAAGAAGTCCTACCCTTTGACCCTGTAATTCCACCTGGAGAATCTCCCCTAAGAAACTAGACTGAAAAATCTCAGCACCACCGTTCATAGGCTGTTCAACACAGGGTTGTTGACCACAGCTGAGGCTTTTGGGAGTGGGGGGGAGACTGGCTCTTGAGGGGAGAGTGATTTCCTCAAGCCTCTCCTGCCTTAAAAAGGCTTACCAGGTGACCCTTACAGAGGAGCTTACAGAGCATGGAGGGTCACCCGGGGAAGGCACAGTTGTGATGCTAAGTATAGCACAGGGCTGGGGGAAGCAGGCTCCAACCAGTGTGATGCCAGTAGTGTAAAAACAAAACTCACCAACGGAAAAAATGTTTGTAATATTCCACAACCCCTGATTCTGTAGACAAAGGGTTCTGCGGTTGAAAAAGCCTGGAAAACACTGAGTTAACCTTCAACAGAGTATTCTGGGGTTTTGATATGCTAATGTCGTTGACAATCTTGGAGTTGGGATTATGTCACCCAAACTGGACTTCTGCCAAATCTACTTCTGGTGTGAAATAATGAACTAGCAGAGTCAATCGTCAGTGAACCCAGGGCCACAACAGGCGTCTGTTTCAAGAAAATGCCATCCGAGAACGGCTTCTTTTTCTCTTTAATGAGAAAACAGAGCCGTGAGGAGATACACTTGAATAACCCAGTGACTGTTCATGGAGTAACGGGGTCCTGGGAGGAGCCAGCGTCCTCACAGTACTGGCAGCCGGGGGAGGAGAGGAGACCATCCAGAAATGATGCCAGTGCAAGGTGCCTTTGCAAGGCCCCCACACAATTTAGAAAGGCCCATAGCCTTGGACCCAGAAAGTCCACTCGTGGGATTCGGTGCCTAAGGAATGAAGCAGGCAAGCACTGGCTAAAGATTTAGGTACCAAACACCAACTAGCAAAGCTTTTGGAAAAAGACCTTGACCAAAAGGAGGAACTATTAACTACAAATGAGTTTTTATGGCTGAGAGGTTTCAAAATGAGTCCGGAGGTCACTCCAGAGGTTACACTTTTGCACGTCTCAGCAGGATCTCATTGACAGCCACAGTGAACAGTGCCTCAAACGGCACAGATTCTGAGGGCTCTAGAGATGCAGACACTAGAGGCAGGGCAGACAAGCCTCATGGAAGCAGAGTGGGCATCACCACCCCAAATCCTCAAGACTGAGGAACAAACAAACAGGGGGAATGCAGCTATGGACTAAAATAGACTTACTATTACTCTAGTAGTGGAAGACCTTAGAACATTCATGTGAAGTCAGTGGCCACCTGAGGTTCTGAGGGGAGGGAGAGGGAAGAACAGGGGTAATGTGGGCATTTGGGGGACATTGGAATTGTCCTGCATTATATTGCAATGGCAGTTACAGGCCATTATACATTTCATCAAAACCTATAAAATTGTGCAAAATGTAAAGCATAAACCATATTATAAGCGATAGACCATGGTTAGTAGCAGTGCTTCAATATGTGGTCATCAATTGTAACAAAGGTACCACACTAATGAAGGAAAGGGTGGGAGGGGGAGGGGTTGTAGTATATGGAAATTCCGTATTTTTTTTTTAATTTCTCTCCTCTTCCCCCCCCCCCAGCCCCCCATTGTCTGTTTTCTGTGTCTATTCATTGCATGCTCTTCTTTGTCCACTTCTGTTGTTGTCAGCGGCATGGGAATCTGTTTCTTTTTGTTGCATCATCTTGCTGTGTCAGCTTGTGTGCAGGGCCATTCCTGGGCAGGCTGCACTTTCTTTCGCACTGGGTAGCTCTCCTTATGGGGTGCACTCCTTGTGCGTGGGGCTCCCCTACGCAGGGGGCACCCCTGAGTGGCACTGCACTCCTTGCGCACGTCAGCACAGTGCATGGGTCAGCTGCACATGGGTCAAAGAGGCCCGGGGTTTGAACCGCGGACCTCCCATGTGGTAGACGGATGCCCTACCCATTGGGCCAAGTCTCCTTCCCTCCTTATATTTTTGATGTAACATTTATGTAATCTAAAGCTTCTTTTAAAAAAAAATTTTTTTTTAAAGATTTAGATAGAAAACTGTTAATCTCGGTATTGTCTAAGTCTATCCCAGACTGGAAATAATTTTGTATGTCAAATAATAGAGCCTTGAAGGGAAAAATTAGAGGACACTGTGTGCTGATTTGAAATAAGTTTTCAAAAATATTCATGATGTGCGAATATAAGAATATGCAAAAATGTGAACATAAAATAAGCCCAATTTAAATACACTTGCATATTCACATGGGATTGCACAGGACACGGCAAGCAGGACTAATATACTGGAAGGCAGTTGTGCTGTCTTCAGGTGGAGGGATTATCTTGCTGTATTTCCTTTTCTAACCAAGGAGAAGAAGAGGACTCTGTTGAGCCCACATGCCCCCAAGCGAGAAGGATGGCAGTGGGCTCTGGGGTGCGGATGGCAGAGCTCCCCTCATTTGTCTCTCTGTGCACCTTGGGCAGAAAGAGCAGGCCTCACTCCAAGCAGCCTACACAGGGGAATAAAGACCGCCTGCAAATTAAGTCAGATCCACTCAGTATCTCCCACGAGAGACTGAAACAAATAAGACAGGTTTCCTGCATCTTTGCTGATGAGATGGTGGCTTCCCTTCTATGCATTTTCCATCATTTGGATGGGGAGGGGGGGATGCACACAGTGAGCCGGTGACACAAAGCCAGGGTCTGGGGGCAGCAGCCGCCCTGCAGTGGCCTCCCAGAGGGCTGATGGGCTCAGATGGTTCTGGAAGGCCGCTTGTCAAGGGAACGCTGAGCCCTCTTGGGAGAGCACACCGAGGCGGGAGCAGGCAGCTGTGTCTGTCGGTGTTCTTAAATGACGTGATGGCCGGCTGGCCCCTGCTAGGAGCTGCCCACGGGTCTGCTACGTCGCGCAGTGTTTCTACCGCCATACACCGAGAAATGCGTACACCCTGCAGCTCCCTTTGAAGCCAATCCCAGCCAGTTCCCCAGCTGTGGGGAATACAGAGTTCCCTCCCGGTCGCTGCCCAGCTCTGCCTCCACTGCCCCTCTCCCCCACTCCCCCAGCCCTGCACGCAGTACTAACCAGTGTGATTGTTGCTATCGTTAGGGCATTTATTATGTACCATTGCATGCTTCTGGTACACTTCTGTCCTCTCCGGGGCACTTGGGACTCTTTTTAGTCCCTGCTCCCACCACCCTGGCCCAGTGGCAGTGAGATGTGCAGTAAGCAAAGCCCCATGCGTGGGGCAGGAGGGCCACTGCCCTTCCCAGGACAGTGGGCAGAGAGGGGCCCAGAGCCACCGTGGGGTCCCAGACCCCATGGGTGTGCTGTGCTGAAGCCACAGACTTGGAGTTCCCAGCCCAGTTCTGTGCCGTAGCTGCCCTGTGCGTCATCTCTGAGAAATGTGGCCTCCCCACCACAGGAAAATGGCTGGGGCCACTTCTCTCAGGCGAAGAAAGGCCCTCTGGCATCCACTCCCATCCCCCAAACCCCGCCCATCTCCTGGGGTCATCTCCCCTGCCACCTGCTTCCAGAAGCTTCCCCCTGAATCCCGGGGGGACGGAGCAACCTCGCTCGTCCCTCTTTGTGGGTCCGAACCCCCCAGAGAAGGCGCTGGGTCGGGGCAGCCGCACTGCACCCCCTCAACAGACCGAAGGGCGCCCATGGCCTTACCCGCAGGAACTCCAGCTCAGCCTCTGCCCTTCCGAGCGCTGCGGTGACACGGCGCATTTCTTTTTTTTTTTTTAAGATTTATTTATTATTATTTATTTCTCTCCCCTTCCCCCTCCCCACCCTGGTTATCTGTTCTCTGTGTCTATTTGCTGTGTCTTCTTTGTCCGCTTCTGTTGTTGTCAGTGGCACAAGAATCTGTGTTTCTTTTGTTGCGTCATCTTGCTGTGTCAGCTCTCTGTGTGTGTGGTGCCATTCCTGGGCAGGCTGTACTTTCTTTCGCACTGGGCGGCTCTGCTTATGGAGGGCACTCCTTGTGCGTGGGGCTTCCTTATGCGGCGGACACCCCTTCATGGCAGGCACTCCTTGCGCACATCAGCACTGCGCGTGGGCCAGCTCCACATGGGTCAAGGAGGCCTGGTGTTTGAACCGCGGACCTCCCATGTGGTAGGTGGATGACCTAACCACTGGGTCAAGTCCGCCGCCAACGGCGCATTTCTGAGACATCCACTCACCCCTGGAGCGCCATCGTCCCCCGGATCAGGCTGGCGGGAGGTAACCTTCCACTCGGAAGGACGCCTTCCTCTCTGCCTGCTGCACATGAGATGCAGAGAGAGGGCAGGACCAGAGCAGAAGGTGGGGGCCCCACCAGGGCCACAGGAGGGAGGTCCCTTGTGGGGGAGACCCACCCGGGGGGCCTCTTCTAGCACACGACAGGAAGGAGACCCCCTCCAGCCCTCGGGTCTATGGGGGGTCCTCAGAACATGTGAGCCTCCGGGATCCTCACCTACCCACGAAAAAGGCACTGCTTTACGGCCAATGCTGGGATGGACAAGTGCAGATATGGGAAGTCGCTCCACAAGCTGATGGAGGTGACTGCGGCAAGTGACGGAAACGAAGCCTGCCCACCCGAGCCCTCCCACGTTCCCTGCTGCCGGCCACACTGCCTCCCAAGTGGCACAGGAGTAACCCAGGCCCGAAGCTTTCTTTTCTCTTTGCACACACACCCCTGTCCTTGGCTCCTCTTTGGGGCCTTCGCCACAGTCCCATCTGTCCACGGGAAGGTGTCCCACAGCTGCCCCTGGAAGACAGAGTGCTGGGCCCCTGCCCCCACGGCCTTCACCCCCAAGCCTGCCCTCTAGGGAACCCGAGGCCGGAGCGCCCTAGCAGTGGCCGGAGGGGCAGCTTCCCGGGGATCCCCAACTTTCCTGCCCACGCTCCGAGGATCAAGGCGCTGAGGGAAAAGCCGCCCCCCAAGGCACCTGCAGCTGAGGGGAGCTCTGAGCTGGCCGCTCCGGAGTTCACCTGCCCTTGTGTCCTAAATCAGCCAACCGTGGCCTCAGGCCGCCTCCCAGCCTGGCCTTGCCAGGACAGTTCCCAGGGGCTGAGGGCGACCTCCCACAGGAGAGGCTGCTGCGAGCCTTCTCAGGAAGGGGTGAGCCAGGAGAGGAGATCGGGGACACAGCCCGTGTACCCTACATCTGCAGGCTCCTGGCGTGGCCCCCGGCGCCTGCGGCCTGAGAATCCCCAGCTGGACGGCCTTGTGGGGTCTGAGCTCAGCTCAGAGGGAAAGAAATTGCCCTGCCTTCAGGCCCCTTGACCTGGCATCTCACTGCCAGCC
This sequence comes from Dasypus novemcinctus, assembly GCF_030445035.2. NCBI lineage: Eukaryota > Metazoa > Chordata > Mammalia > Cingulata > Dasypodidae > Dasypus > Dasypus novemcinctus. The sequence continues at coordinate 105,876,678 of NC_080678.1, read as the reverse complement.
ATATGTCCTTGAGAAGAATTCCACGTGGAACTGGAAAAGCTCCGGGCATAGAATATTTATTTCTATGTCACATACCCAAGAGAGATGTCGGGCAACTCCAATGGCATAACAACCAGTGTCACTTCCAGGGTGCTTAGCGGGGCCAACACCCAACAGTAAGGGAACGGAGAGCGGGCAAAGCCCACCCACCCGTGTAGGATGTCGCACAGCCTCTCCCGGCGGTCACTAGGAAGGCCTCGGGGACACAGAGCACGCTGCGTGAGAAAGCAGGATGCAAAGCGAAGGTGGCGGTGCTGACTACTGGCCACACGTGCCCGCACGTGGCCGGCGGCCGGGTGAGTATGCAGAGAGAGCCAAGTTGCTCTGCCGGGAGGATGTGATTAAAGAGATTTATTTTTATACTAAATTGTCTCTGTTTCCCTCTTTAAAATGCAAATGTAATCATGACACTCACTGCTTAGAATTCTTTGGAGGCTCCCCATCTCTCACTACATTAGCTTTCAAATTGCTTTCCTTTCCAGGCATCAGAACCGCTTATGAAACCAGCTGGAAGCCCCCCGGGAGGGTGTACTAGACCCGGAACTGAGGGGAGGCGCGCCCAGCCTCAGAAGTCCCCTCAGCCCTGGTCCCCACGGCCCCCTCAGCCCTGGCCCCTGTGGCCCCCACTGTCCCCTCACCCCTGGCCCCCATGGCCCCCTCATCCCTGGCCCCCGTGGCCCCCGTGGCCCCCTCAGCCCTGGCCCCCATGGCCCCCTCAGCGCTGGCCCCCACGGCCCCCTCAGCCCTGGCCCCTGCAGCCCCTCAGCCCTGGCTCCCACGGCCCCCTCAGCCCTGGCCCCTGCAGCCCCCTCAGCCCTGGCCCCCATGGCCCCCATGGTCCCCTCAGCCCTGGCCCCCACAGCCCCCGTGGCCCCCTCAGCCCTGGCCCCCACGGCCCCCGTGTCTCCCTCAGCCCTGGCCCCCATGGCCCCCTCCTCCCTGGCCCCCATGGCCCCCATGGCCCCCTCAGCCCTGGCCCCTGCAGCCCCCTCAGCCCTGGCCCCTGCAGCCCCCTCAGCCCTGGCTCCCGCGGCCCCCTTAGCCCTGGCCCCC